>NC_050574.1:263582848-264782848 GCF_011100635.1 Trichosurus vulpecula
TGTCCTCATCTGTAAAATGAGAAGGTTAGATCTGATGGCACCTCAAGGATCTCTTCCAGTCTAAATCTAAGATCCTATGATCTTCTGAATAACAAGATCCCAGTTCCAGGCTGCAAGCTTTCTCTTCTCTTGAGGATTACTCTCCTCTTTCTTTTCTTAATGACTACCCTTGTGGATCAGTCCCCCATTTGTAAACTTATAGTCTCTATTTCACCTTCATAAGTGCATGGTGGTAGAAAAAATCCAAGAGCAAATCCCTGGACCAATTCTCAGTAATTTTCCTGGCTCTTTCAAAAGTTCATCAAAAATGTCCACTAGTCAGGTTCATTTCAATTTGACATACATTTATTAACCATCTTCCATAATCGAAGCATTGTCTTGGGCACTTGGAAGATACGAAGTTTAAATAAGACATAGTCTTATCTGTATGATTATAATTGTGTAGAGAGATATAACATATAATGCAAATAACACAGAATAAAAGTAATACAGTGGTACAAAATGAAAATCTTATTTGCACACTGGAGCTTAAACTTAGAACTGGAAAGGACCTTAGAAGTAATCTAGTCCAAGGCTCTTATTTTACAGATGAGGAAACTGTGACTTGCCCAAGGTCACACAGATAGTAAGTAGCAGGGCCAGGATTTGAATCCAGGTGCTTTGTGAAGCTCAAAAGTGGAGAGGATGTTACTGATTGAGAGGATCAAGGAAGGCTATGTATAGGAAGTGACATTTGAATTGGGCTTTAAAGGATAGGTAGATTTTCCTCCTGGATAAGTGGAGGGATAGTGCATAAGGAGGAAGAACACAGTTATCTATCAACACATAATTACTTCTACTAACTGGTTGTGTGACTTTGGTGAGTCATCTGTATAATATGGAGATTGGACTTGGTTTAAAGGACCACAGATTTATAGCTAGAAAGGTCCTAGATGCCATTATACAGATGAGAAAACTGAGGCCCACAGAGGTCAAGTCACTTGCTGAAGGTCATACAGGGTGGTTAACAAACAGGATTTGATCAATCGATCAATCAAATTCAGTCAATCAGGTTCTCTGACTCTAGTCTCCTTTCAACTGTATCAGTGATCTCATAGGCTGAATGGAAGATTGCTTCAGCATCAGGAGACCTGGGTCTGAACCCCATCTTAGAAACTTATTAACTCATTAGGTCACTGTAAATAAGACCACTAGCAAGTTGCTTAAACTTTGAGAAGCTCAGCTTCTTCATCTGTAGAGTGGGGATAAAAGAACTTGCATCACTTACCTTACAAAGCTGTTTCTGAAAAAATACTTTGTAAACTTCATTCTCATTTTAAAACTATAATTCATAGAAAAAGTCCTACGACATCTCCATTCCACAGTTAGGTCTCTGGAGGCAGCTAGGTGGCACAATAGATTGACACAGGGCTTAGAGTCAGGAAGACCTAATTCAAAACTGGCTTCAAACACTCACTGGCTGTGTGACCCTGGATAAGTAATTTAGCCCCTTGTATGCCTTAGTTTCCTCAGTTGTAAAATTGGGGTAATAACTATCTCTCAAGGTTGTTGTGAGGATCAAATGAGGTGATATTTGTAAAATGCTAGTTCCAGGTAAATAGTAGGTGCTTAATAAGTGTTTGTTTCATCCATCCATCAAGGTTCCTAGATCTGTCTTTGAAACTGCTCAAGATGTATGAAGTAGGAACAAAAGAGAATACAAATACTTCAGTTGACTAGAACTATGAGAATTAAAGCAATGAATTATAGAGGACACACAAGTCAATATTTTAGAATTGAGAAACATCATTTAAAAAAATGCTCAGGAGAACTACTTATGGAAACGAAACCAGCAAGAGAGTAAAACATCCTCCTAAAGGCAAAGGGGGAAGAAAATTGGGGAACTAGACTCTAAAAAAGAAAATGAGATTTATATTCACCATTACTATTTGATATGGATAGTTCTCGAAATGTGCAAAAATAGTCTCAATCAAAACAAAGAAGCTGCTTAAACTGAACAACATTGTGATGATCAAGCTTGACCCTGAAGAGTTGGAAAATGCACCTCCTTTTCATATTTTCAGAGGTAGTGGATGATGAGTTTGCACTGTTGCATATCCTCTCAGACATTTGAGTTATTGATTGGTTACAGTGAACTACTTCTGCCTACCCCATATTTTCAAGTTTGTGTGCTAAGGAAGGGCTTCTCAAGCAGAGGACATGGATGATCTGTTTGGAAATGAAAATGTCTTAAAAACAAAAGACATGACTAAAAAAGATTTAAAAAAGAAAATAGTAGAATAAATGAGAGAATAAGGAAAGACGGCTTTTTAATTTAATAGCATGACTTCAAAAGTTTTAAAATTACTCCCTATTCTCATGTCAACTTAAAAAAATCTTTTTGCTGAAACTACCTTGTGGATACAGAAAAAAACACATGTGAATGTCCTTGAATTTTATAAAAGTAAAGCACTATATAGTCAGTCAATTCTCACCTATCCATCATATCAGAGACAGAAATACTGTAGGTAACAGAATTGATTTTGAATTCACCAGGCACTTATTATTTATCTGTGAAGTGCATTGTACTAGGTACTAGGAATAAAGGTATATAGATTATGAGTTAGGAGGATAATGGACTAGGAGACTAGGGTGTTTGAGGAGAAAGCAACAAATATTCCCTGTACAGGGAGGGAGTTGCTGGGATGGTCTGGAAAAATGTGAGCCAGGGTGCTGAGCTCCTTGAGAAAGAAGGAGAAAGGGGGTCTGGTAGATAATAGCAGCTAGGCTCTGGATTGGGTGATAGAAATGAATGGAATGAATTTGGGAGGAGGAGAGGTTCCCGAGAGAGGTTACAGCAGAATGAAGGTCTGGAAGTCACACTGAGAGCAAGGATTATATTTACTCTTCCCCCTGGTCCTTTGCTTGCATAGGGGGAAATGATGGAGGATGATAGAAGGTGTATCCAGTCTTGGAGAGGGTGGCTAGTAATGCAGTGTCTTCCGAGGGTAGGAGTTGGGGATGAAGAAATTCAGGTTTTATGAGTGCAAGGATATTAAAAGTGTGTGATAGGAAAAGATCGAAGATGGAAAGAAGTTGGTTAATGATAGAGGAGGGTTCTAGGTGGTACAATAGGAGAGAAAGGCAGAGCCACGATGGATTTCTGAAGGGTTAGGGCTGATACGAAAGAGACCAAGAGAGTCTGGAGCAGTAGCAGCAGGAAACTGTTTCCACCTAGGCATCCCTTGACTCTGGGTTTAGGAGAGGGTGACAGTTTGCTAGCCACAGAACTGTTAGGTTGACACCCCTCCCTAGATAGCAATGATATCTTTCCCTGTAGACTCCTGGTTGAGATATTGATTTGATTTTCTTCCTCTGGGGGTTGAGACAAACAACAAATAATAAAACCTCATGTTTATTTGTCTTTGGGACAAAGTTACAGCCATACAGCTTAAGACTCAAACACATCCAAGCTCAGATGATCAAATACCATAGGCTTCTCCCTCTCCCATCCTAATATTCCCACCTGCCAGCTGCCTGGGACTGACCCGCAGAGGAAGAGGAGACTACATTGGTCAGAAAGATAATTGAAAGTTTATTAAGTAGTCTGTTGCCAGTTAATAGCAATCAAGAAACCTTTTTTTTACCCTCAAAGTTAAGCCTCTCCAGTTTTTGATGTAAAAACTTGTTTTAGTCAGAATTTAGTGAAATAATTCAAAGAGAAAAGCATCAGAAAAAGGTTTTCTTTGACTACTGCCTTTTAAGTCCATCTGACGGGGACAAAATATGGCTGTGGAGGAGGTGGCTGTGGAGCTTGCACGGTGATGATATCAAGATTTGACCCAGGGACTAAGAAGATAAGGTATCCTTCCTCAGGGAAGGAAAATGATGTATTAACTTTTATCATTTGGAACTTTTATTCTGTCATAGATATATAGGGCTATGATAGCAGAAATGATAAGAACTGATGTTTACATGGTACTTAAAGTTTGCAAGCAGCTAGGTGGCCCAGTGGATAGAATGCCAGACATCTTTCTGAGTTCAAATGTGGCCTCAGATACTTATTAGCTGTGTGACCCTGGGCAAGTCACTTAATTCTATTTCCCTCAGTTTCCTCATCTGTAAAATGAGCTGGAGAAGGAAATGGCAAACTGCTCCGTGATAAAACTCAATTGGGGTCACAAAAAGCCAAATACGACTGAAAATGACTGAACAACAATAAATTAGGACATAAGCTCATCCACTGTAGGCTTTCTGAAAATTTCGTCAGTACTACTTCGATAGTAGACAGGTATATACCTCATCCTGCTCCCAATGTGATTTTCATCTGCTAGGTGAGCTTTTTGTTTCATATAACTTCAAAATTAGGGATATTTGGGATAGTGGCAACTATTTAAACCACTGTTCTTTAGGTTTGTGTTTTTTTTTTTTTTGACTCAATGTCATATCTAGACAACTTGTGAGCGAGCAGTTCGATCTGGAATAATGGTTTGATTCCTGCGAAGTTTGTTGGTTGTGTTTTCTAGGATGTTTTGAGTTCTGTGATAGTAATCTGATGAATTGTTCTATGGTTGACCATGAAAGACAGCATGTTTTGGATATCTGCTTCTGACTATCAGGTCATATTTTGCTAGGTATTCAGTAACTACTAAACTTTTGTAGCCCGCAGTAATTTATTGCAAGGTCTCCTTCATTTCTTTGCGTTATCTACACTGATTACAAAATCTTTTCTGTTTAAGGGTAACTTTCCTGTAATTTTTGGTGGCAATGACCTAGTCCTGAATTGCTGTCACAAACCCGTCTATTTCCACAAACATGTCTACATGACTCAGCTTTTTTAAAGACTGGCTCAATCTGTTGTTGACTGAGATCATGCAAATGTTATCCATGGAGGGCCTTTTGATTACACTCCTGGATCTTGGTGGATATATATGTGCCATCCAGATTTAAGACACTTGTGATTATATTTGAGAAATTTAATGATGTACTTATTATCAACCTTTATTATTGCTCAGTATATTAATATCTACTTATTCTGAAACTAATTTTTATAAGTTTTTGACCTATTTATCATGTGCTCTGAGAATGTCTATAATTAATCTTCATCCTTCTTAGCATGGAAACGTTCATCTTTCTATAGCTGCTTTATTGTTGTTCGTGTTGCATAGACACATCAGTCAGTTTGTTTATAGCAAGAATATAATACCTGGATTATGTTATTGGCCCATTTTCTCCCTACCTAGTCTTTTGACTAGAAGTTGGAGATAAAACTGGGCCAAAGCATTAAGGGTGCAAGGTTGACTGATCAGAAAATGGTATCAATGTAAGCTATTTATAATATTATGATATCTGGGTACCTGCTGAAAGGGCAAATGAAATGAATAAAGGTAGGGGAAAACATAGCTAGAAAAAAAATATTATTTTGTAAGTAGGATTTGGTTAGCAACTCCATTCACACAAAGCAATTAAAATTATTACCTAGTTGTTCATAGAAGGATAGTTGATTTATTTTTTTCTTTTATATTCTAAAGACATTATTCAGCCAATGCCTGCCTGCTTCCCGTATGCTCTCTGTTTGGGGCTGCTGTCACCGACAGTAGAAGGCATAGGAAACACCAAAACCAGGATTCATCCAGTGCAGGTGAGAGGCTATAGAACGTATTTCTTGCTTCTTCTTCTACCATCGTTGCTTTGATACTTTCATAAAGCCATGGTTTTGATACTACAGATACTCCTTTCATTGAAACTCTACCATGCTTTCTTAGCCCTTGTGATTCTTGTCTATTTCATTTCTACACATTTTCATAGAGGATCTACTTAATGGGTCAGGGGCCTTCCTTTTATTCCTTTCAAATATTAGGTTATCCAGTGTACCTGCCTGGTTAGTCTGTCTTCTCTCTTTCATTCTCAATACGTGACCAGTCTACCTACCTTTCTATCCACGCATATTGTGACCTGGGTTAAAATGTTCACTTTGTCACTTATTTATTATCTATGTGACCTAAGACAAGAGTGGGATTTGAACTCAGGTCTTCCTGACTCCAAGTACAGTTCTCTATCCACTACATTGTTTATTTACATATAAGCCAAATAGCTCTGTGTAGAAAAAAGGCCTACAACAAGATTGAGCCCCTGATCCTCCCTAACAAAGAAGAACAAATCAAAATTCACTTCTTACAGACAGTGAAGCAGTAGCAGCATGTCTGTGTATGAAGAATGATGCAACTGTTCTAATCTAATTTTCGGCATTGACAGTAACTTGTGTTATGACTACCAGAGTGCTAATAGAGTGTTTGGTGAGTATTTGTGAACTAGTAATCTCACTCTCAGTTCTCACTGCTGTCTGTTATTCTAGGAAAGAATTGCCAAATGCCATGGAACTCAGTGTGGATTCTGTAGCCCTGGAATGGTGATGTCTTTGTACTCTCTTTTGAGAAACATTCCAAAACCCTCCATGGATCAATTAATGGAAGCTCTTGGAGGTAGGTATCAATTCAATTTACTTCAAGACTATTTTTAGAAATAGCTCAGTCTATGTCTGAGCTATTGTCTACATCTTCTACATCTCAGTTGCAGAAGATGGGGATAGTAATTCTATGAAGAACTTAATAAGACCATCCTAAGTAAGTCATCACCTGCCTTTTAATCTGATGATATCAGTGCAAAGGTGGGCATAGGAGAGGATGGTGAAAAATATTTTGGAAAATTAAGGATTAAGGAACAAAAATATTCAAAGACTTATATAAAGAAGCCTGATGCTTATGTGGCATGAATACTTTCTTCAATAAAGAGGCACTAAATGTGAGAGGTTTCAAATACATTTATAAAAAAATTTAATACATCTCATCAGACAGGAAATGACCAAAGTAGTAGTCATTTTGAAAAAGTTCTCAATGTTCAGTTAGGTTGGTAACATGTTAGAGAAAAAGAAAAATACATTAATAGCAAAATAGAAAAAAGAATAAAAATGCAAAGCCATGTTATATAATTGAAGCAAGTTCAAGCCGACTTGCTTTAAACATGCTGTTCATATAAAAATGAGAATTAGACCTAAAATTGTGGCCAGTAGGAGGCTGATGAAGTTGCTAGAAGAAACATGCAAATGTGAGATGAAAACCTGTATTAAATCCAGGTTGATGAAACTAACTTATTGACTTTATCATAGCTGATAAGGGAGCCTTCAGAATCAAAATCAACTTCACACTAGGCTATCCTTTCAAACTACCTAAGGTCTCATTTAAAACAAAGATATACCACCTTAACATTGAAGAAAAAGTTGTATCTGCCTCTAATTAGTGCTAAAAACTGGAAACCAGAAAACCAAACTGACCCAAGTCATTCAGTTCTCTCATTGCACTGGTGAATAACTCCCCAGCATGGTTTTCTACATTGGACAGACCTAACTGACAGATCTAATTGAAGAATCCTCTAACGACCATAAAAAATTCTATAAGAATTTTGAAGTGTTTACAAAGAACTGTGGAGAAAAGTGACCCATGGACTAAAATTTTCCATGATTAATTACAACAAGTATGACTGCAGACTCAGAGCAGGACATTTTTTTAAAAAATATTTTACTCCCCTTCAATTACATGTTAAAATAATTTTTTAAAACATTAAAAAGATAAGTTTTGAATTTCAAATTCTACCCTCTGCCCCTTTCTTCTTTACCCCCTCCCTGAGATGGTAAGCAATCAAATACAGTATATACATATGCAATCATGTAAAACATTTTCATATTAGTCATTTTGTTACAAGAAGACTTGAAAAAAAGAAAGAAAGAAGGAAAGAAAGAAAAAGAAGAAAGAGAAAGAAAGAAGAAAGAAAGAAAGAAAGAAAGAAAGAAAGAAAGAAAGAAAAAGAAAGAAGGAAGGAAAATAGCACGATTCAGTCTATATTCAGACAGTATCAGTTCTTTCTCTGGAGGTAGATAACATGCTTCATTATGAGTCCTTTGGGATTTTCTTGGATCATTATATTACTGAGAATTGCTAAGTCATTCAGAGTTCTTCATCGTATAATATTGCTGTTACTGTGTACAATGTTCTCTTGGTTTCAGAGTAGTAGGTTTCACATATACCACAAAACAGGGTTCTTTGGAAAATTAACAGGAACCACTGCCCGTTATTAACTTGTAGAACTTGCTAACTTTCTATATCTTTCTTTTTTAAAAATAATTATGTTATTTTTTTTTTGATCAGTGAAAAGCCCTCCCCCCTTTTTTCTCAACCTCAAGTCACTCTCCTCCACCACTGAGAATGAAGGAAAAACAAAACTCTTGTTACAAAGATGTATAGTCAATCGAAACAAATTTTCATATTGGCTACGTCCAAAAATATGTATTTCTCATTCTGTATTCTGAATCCTTTAACTTTCTATCAGGAGGTGTGCAGCATAGATTTATCATTAGTCCCCTGGAATCATGGTTGTTCATTACACTGATCAGAGTTACTAATTTTTTCAAAGTAGTTTGTCTTTATCATATTGTTGTCTTTGTATAATCGTTCTGGTTCTGTTCATTGCACTCTGAATCAGTTCTCCTAAGTTTTTTTCTTTGTTTTATCATTTCCTATAGCCCAATAGTATTCTATATGTATATATGTATGTGTGTGTGTGTGTGTGTGTGTGTGTGTGTACCATAACTTATTCAACCATTCTCCAATTTATGGGCACACTTTCAGACCATACTTTTCTACCTCTAAGAGAGTGAGAAATATTTTTGTACATTTTAAGGATACAAATCCTTTGCTTAGGACTAATCCCTCTCTTAATCTACCCTCTCCATAATTCCTTCTTCTCCATTCTTCACTTTCTCTCCTATTTCCCTTTTGAGTAAAATGTACTTTTTGCATCCAGCCGTGTGTGTGACGTCTTCTTTTGAGCAGTTCAGATGAGAGTAAGGTTCAAGTGTTAGTACTCTCCCCCACCCCAATACCCTCCCCCTTGTTTATAGGATGTCTAATTATCTATCCTTGTGATATCCTTGTGATTTTATTTCTGCTAATCTTCTTCTCTCCTGTCCCCATGGTGTATTCCTTTTCCCTTCCCTTTCCATTCTTCTTTTAAGATTAAGACATAACAGAACCATTCCCAGGCTTTCTTTTTAATTAGACAATGTCAGGGCAGCTAGGTGGCTCCATGAGTAGAGCACTGGCCCTGGGGTCAGGAGGATGTGAGTTCAAATTCGGCCTCAGACACTTGACACATTTACTAGCTGTGTGACCTTGGGCAAGTCACTTAACTCCAATTACCCTGCCTGCCCCCCTCCAAAAATAATAATTAGACAATGTGTATGACCCCTACTGATGATAGGATTCATAGAGGACAAGTGTATCATCTTCCTATATTAAAAGTAAGCAATTTATCCTTGTTCAGTTCCTTGTGATTGTTTGCTCATGTTTGATTTTTAAAGTTTCTCTTAATTCCTGTGTTTGGAACCTCAAAATTTTCACTTAGCTCTGGTCCTTTCATCAGGAATGCTTGGAAGTCCTCTATTTAACAAAGTTCTTTTTTTTTTCTCCTGTAAGATTTTACTCAGTTTTCATGGATAATTCTTGGCTATAAGTCTATATCCTTGGCCTTCTGAAATATGGACTTCAAAGTTGTTTACTCCTTTATAGTACTGACTGGCAAATCATGTGTGATTATAACTGTGGATCCTTGGTACTTGAATTTTTTCTTTCTGGCTGTTTTAAGTTCTGAATTTTGGTTATAACATTCCTGGGAGTTTTCATTTTGGGGTTTCTTTCAGAAGGTGATTAGTAGATTCCTTCTACTTCTACTTTGCTCTCTGGTTTCAGGAGATCTGGGCAGTTTTCTTTTAAGTTCTTTACGATGTCTAAACCCTTGTTTTGGTCATGGTGTTCAGGTAGTCAAATAATCCTTACTTTTTTTTCCCTCCTTAATCTGTTATCTGGGTCAGTTGTTTCTGTAATGAGATTGCATTTTCTTCTATTTTTTTCAGTCTTTGATGTTGTTTTAATATTTCTAATCGCCTCATTTGCGTCATTAGATTTCTTTCTTTCTTTTTTTGATTAGATTTTTTATTTTTAGTTTACAACACTCAGTTCTACATGTTCTTAGAGTCATTGGCTTTTATTTGGTCCATTCTAAATGTCCGAGAGTTTGTTTCTTGGGCAAGATTTTGTACCTCTTCTGCCAAGTTAATTCTGTTTCAAAGGCTTTCTTCCACAATTCTCGTTTCCCACCATTTTTCTTTAGCTCTGTCATTTCATGGACAAAAACATTGTTAGCTCTTTATAACTCTTCTTCATCTCTTTCAGGAATTCTAGTTGAATTTGTGCCTAAGCTTTTATTTTGACACTTGCTTTTAGATGTTTTGGAGTCATTCTCCTGGGTCTGTGTCTCGAGCATTTCTGTCAACAAAATATCTTTTCTATTTTTTATTTTAGTTTTTGCTCATTCTTCCAGTTAACTTTCTGACTGCAAACTTTGGTGTTAGAGTCAGGCTCTATGCATTGCTGTAGGGAAGGTCTGGGCCTGTACTATTGCTGTGTTCTTGAGGTTGTTGCAGAATCTCAGGAAAAGCTCAGACTTGGGACTTGAAAGCTTTCAGCGCTTTTAAGATGGCCTTATCCAGGGTAAAGTCTGATTGCTTTCTCCCCACCCCCACCCCAAGTCCGAGCTTTGCTAGTTATGGCCCTGGGTTTATATTTGAGCAATAACAGACTGTTGCTGGACTCAGCCACTGTCAGCCATCTGGGAAGTTCTGCTTTTTCAGTCCAGTAGAATTACAAGTTCCCTTTTGTTTTGGAATTTCTGGCCTGGTTCCTCTGCAGGTCTCAGATTGAACTAGAAGCTGGAATTAAGATCACACTCTGCTCCTGGGCTGTGAGCCACATTGTTGCTGTTGGCTTCTGAACTTGCTAGTTTCTTGGTATGCTTCCCAGGGCTTCAGACTACTTTGAGGGGAGTAAGAGGGCCTAGGTCCCCTTCTCAGTCTTCCCTGCATGTGTAGTCTGGACTGGGTAATAGGCAACAAAGTTACAAGAGCAAGGGTGTGCCAGTATTCGCCCTTCTTTCCCGAGGTCATAGATTCTCCCTGGGTGCTGCAATGTCCTACAGTTGTCATGTTCTTTACTGGGCCATATTCCTGCTGTCTGCAACTCCCTATGCTGACTTGGGCTGAACAAATGAGTCACAATGACTTTTACCACCAGCTTTTGGTCTAGTATATTTTTGAGATCTGTTTGGACTAGTTTTGCTGCAGAGCTCCTCACTGAACCACTTCCTGTTACTCCATTGTCATCTGTATAGTTTTCTTTGTAAGAAGTGGTCTAGGTAAACCTACAAAGAAAATATTAAAAGCTTAAGATGTTCCAGTTTTGTTTTACTTGTTTAAAAATTACTGATTCAATTAAAAACACCCCAAACAAAAAAAAAATATCAATTAGATAAAAGAACAGACTATCTTTTTCATAAACAATTTTAATTGTGTAAATCAACACAATAAGCAAAATAAACATTTCTAGAAACTTCCTCAGGCTGCAAAGTATTGATCTTGAAAAATTAGAAGTCCTAGCAGCCTTTGGCAGTACACGGTTAGGATATTAATTCATTTGTAGCATCTTATGAAAAGCGATGGGAGATCATGAGAAACATTGCTTCACAAAAACAGCAAGAAATAATAGAAAGGAGAAAAATGGTATATAGAAAGATTGATGAGAGATCTAATTAAACTAGATCATCCTGAGAACAATGAAGAAAGGAACTAGAAGGACCACGGATGGACAAAAAAAAATGAAAAATAGCTTTCAAAATCTCCATATAAAACTCTTTCCTCCATCAATTGCAGTGGAACCACCAAAGATAGATGCTAACATCCTAATTCCCAATGTGCTCAGGAGGAAACAGAAATGGCATGAAAAGCAACAAAGACGGGAAGAACAGGTAGACTAGACTAGCTGTACCCAGAGAAGAAGATCCATACTAAAAATGATGCTATTTTGAGGACACCAAAGAATTGGTGCTAACTACATAGAAGAGGAGATGACTCCAAATAATTGTGAGAAAAAAAATCACAGACAATTACTATATTGAAAAAAGGCAGCTGAGAAAATATCAGTACTGATGTATATGCCTAATTTCCTATAACTAAAAAAAATCTTGAGAATTAGCTATACGTGTATTAGTGTATGTCTGAGAAGGAAAGAGAAGTTTTCATAAATGATATTCTATGTCTGACCACATAACAACTTTACAGTCACAGAAATGATCAAAAGGTAAAAAAGTTACATTGTGATTTTCCACTGTCTTTGTTGTAGTTGACTATTAAAAGCCATTTGATTCTGTAGAGCAAAGTAGCACCTTAAAAACTTTCCTTCAACAACGCGTCTCCAATGCAAATGAGAAATCAAATGAGTTCTTGAAAAATGCAGCAGAGGTAATATCCTTAATATAAAATTCCATTAGAGTGATCTATGCTCACCAAAGGCATATGCCGCTATCATGGAGTTGCACAGAATCCAAATGGAAGAGGAATTCCTTATAGATGATAATTTCCTTAGATAATCCTATCAATGCATGGGACTGTACAGATTACATCAAGCCCAGAGACGTTGTAGTGTCTCCTAGATTAAATTTTCAATCACTCAAAACTATCTGTATTGGAAAAACAAGAATGCCTCATGTCCAGACTATGACATGCATTTGGATGGATAGCACATAAAGCTGGTCCATCGGCACAAAAATCTTAGACAGATACTCTAGAATACGGGTTCTTAACCTTTTTCGTGAATAATAGGCCCCTTTGGCAGTTTGGTAAAGCCTACAGACCTCTTCTCAAAAGAATGTCTTTGCATAAAATCAATAAAATATGTAAAATTGTGAAGGAAAGAAATTATATTGAAATGCAATTACAAAAATATTTTAAAAAATGAATCCATAGACCTCAGGTTAAGAATCTCTTCTCTGGATGGACAATGAATAGGCCCAGAATGAGTAGGAAAGAGCTAATTTGTGTTCAGGAAATTGTACAGTGCTTTTAATAACCCCAAACTTTTCTCTGAAACAAAGATCTATCCTTTTTAACCTCAATTTTCTTCTAGTTGTACCATGTGACTCAAAATAATGGAATACCATGGAAATAAAGTTGCAGGTCATCAGAGGGCATTGCAGTAATGTGGCAGATCTAAGTCAGCTGAAGCTTATTTCCATCAAAAACTTCACACTGAAAGCATCATAAAAGAGATATTAAGAGACGTATGACTGGAAAATGAAATAGGTTATTTAGCCTAAGACTTAGTAGCTAAGAGAAATGTCTGTGATAGATAGAGGTTAAGTTAGTTGTCCAGGGTCACTGAACTAGTTAGCATCGAGCCCAGTACTCTCTCTGTAACGCCTCTCTGGATATAAGAGATGACTGGAGAAAATGTGAGGAAGTGGGAGATAGAATGGAGTTTGGAGAACTGTTACTAGTCCAGTTTGACTAAATCAAAGAGTGAATGAAAGGTAATAATATTAAGGAGGGCTCAAAAATTAACTGGAGATAGATTTTGAAGGGCCTTAAATCCATTTGCTCTATTGTTGTTGAATTACCTATGTGGCAATTCCATTGGTACCCATGTAGCGGCACAGAACATAAAGCAGAGATTCTTAATTTGGGGTTTGTAAGCTTGTTATTAAAAATATTTTGATAGCAATATATTTATTTAATAGTTGGATTTTAATATAATTGATTTCCTTTATAGACGTATGTGTTTTATCTATTTAAAAATGTTTAGAGAAGGGGTCCATTAGCTTCAGCAGACAGGCAAAGGGTCCCATGTCACAAAAAAAGGTTAAGCTCCCTCATTGAGAAGAAGACTCCCCCAGAAAACTGCATGAACCTTTCCATAGAGGATTTATGGAAGGACGTGTACAGGTTAAGAAAGTATGGCTAGATTTTGAACTGCCCCATTAGAAGGAGTATTCCTATCCATGAGATCAAAAATCAAATGATATTTATATTTAGAGTTGTATAAAGGACTTAATCCCTGCTAAATCAGAGGGCATATGGAGGAGAATGAACAGGAAAGTGAAAGACTTGAGTCTATGTCATATGAGAGGATCTGTCAAAGGGATATTTTTCTTGGAGAAGAGAAGACTCAGGGGGAGACAGGGTCACTGTCTTCAACTATCTGAAGGGTGGTCACATACAAGAGGGAAGAGAATTTTCAGTGAAGTTTCAGGGAAAGCTGCTGGATATTGAAAAAGGCAAATTAAGGCTGAATGTTGAGAAAGACTTCCAACAATGAGAGCGGGCAGCTAGGTAGCATAATGAGTAGAAAACCAGGCTTGGAATCAGGAAGACCTAAACTCAAAGGTGGCCTCAGATGTTTACTAGCTGGGCAAGTTACTTAACCTCTGTTTGCCTCATTTTCCTCATTGTAAAATAGGTATCATAATAGCACTTACCTCCCAGGATTGTTGTGAGGATTAAATGAAATAATAATTATAAAGTGTTTAGCACAGTACCTGGTACATAGTAAGCACTATATAAATGCTAACTATATAATGTTAGCTATTAAAGTAAAATGGGCTGCCTCAGGAAGTAGTAGGTGCCCTCTTATCGAAGGTCTTCAGACAGAGGGTGGATGACCACTTGTCAAGAATGTGAGAGTGGGGATTCTTTTTGAGTATGGGTTGGACCAGATGACTGCTGAAGTCCCTTCCAAATCTAAAATTCTATGAGACTATGATTCAAGTTAATTTATGACTAGAAAAGAAGGCCAACTAGTCATGTAGTGAGAGAAAGAAAACCCTAGTGTTATCTATCAAATGGTAAAAGACCTGTAGGCAGGCCTCCAGTACGTTGGGTATATCCTTTGTATGAAGATTTATTGAAAGGCTTGGACAAGAATCATACAAATCTAGAGGCATGGATGGATTACTTGGCTCTACCACTTAACCACGTGATTCTAGGCAAGTCATTTAACAGGATCCATTTTTTTGGATATGTAAAAAAGAAGAGGTTGGACTAGATGAGGGGTGGGGAACCTGCAGCCTCAAGGCTGCATGTGGCCTTCTAGGTCCTTTGGTGTGGCCTTTTGACTAAGTCCAAGTTTCACAGAACAAATCCTTTTATTAAGGGGCCCCCCTGGACTAGACCCTGAACTCCCCACCAGCTGTAAAACTATGATCCTTTGATTCTATGATTGTGACTTGCACTAATGGAGAAAAAACTCACATGGAGGAGGTCATAGATCCATTGATATTAGAGAAAAACATATATATTAGAGCTGTCAGAATATGTGGCCTTTGTTTTCTCTTCTTCCAGTATTTCCAACAGACATTTCCGGTACCTGACAGAGAGGAGAGATTGACCGAAAATTTTCATCGTGCCCTGATTTAGATTTACACATTTTTCATTATAGGTAACAAACTAGGCAATATATGGGAGGTCTGGAACTCAAGTTTATATGTGTATTGTTTTTCTCATTCAGGTAACCTGTGCCGTTGCACTGGATATCGGCCCATTGTAGATGCTTGCAAGACTTTCTGTAAAGTAAGAAGGGAAAAAATCCTTTTATTTAATTTTCCCCAGTGAATTAAAATGCAAGGAGTCAGGTTGGAGATGGCAGGGAGAAGGATTTAGAGATATGGTTAAATCTGTTATTATTTTTCAGGGGAAAAATAGAGACCTAGCTGTATTGCTGTGGGTAAGTCACAACCTCTCTGAGCCTTAATTGTCTTAGGTATAAAATTGGGATAATAATATTTGCATTGTACCCCTCCAAAATGGGATCTGTGAGTGTCATCTTATATATGTATAAATATATATATATATGTTTATTAATTTGTGAAACTTAAAGTTCTATGGCAATATAAGTTGTTAAAATTAGCATTATTATTATGATACTGTTTGTCTCACTTGGGACATTGCTATAACTGACTTCATTAGAAGTACTTAATGCTGTTGAGCTGGCCACAGCTTTATTTTTAGCTCCTTCCCTAGCTCCCCTATTTTTGATTCAAATCCCTTGTACAGGAATTTTTTTTATCAGTCCTCCAGAAAGTAACTATTAAATGGCCACAATGTGTCCAAAACTAGGGAGACAAATAACAAATGTGAGAATGCTCTTTCCCTCAAGGGGCTTACATTCTACTGTTTGTTTTTTTTTTCCCCAAGGATATCTCCATTCTTCCAGGCAGGCTGGTTCAAAACCTCTGAACCATCCTCAACCCTTCACTTTCCTCTGTACCCAAAGAGTTTCTAATCAGACACCAAATCTTGTCTTTTTATCTTCACATCTTGTTCCTATCCCCATCTTCCCACTCACAAGGCCACCAGCCATATTTTCAGCCCCTCTTGCTTGGACTATTGCAACAGCCTTCTAATAGGTATGATATTCTCAAGTATTTCCAATCCATCCTCTGAACTGCTGCTGACTTGATATTCCTAAAGTACAGGTCTGGGGTGGTGGTGGTGGTGGTGGTGGTCCTGGAGCCAGTTTGTGTTGGCCCAAGAAAGTATGACTTAAATTTTCAATGTGAGCATTTTACACCTCAGAAATCAGCAAATGGTCTATTTTTTTGTTGATTAGGTTACACTTAAGAAAACGAGGAGGAAAATTTTAAGAATGCAGATGCAACTTAAAAGAATGTTGTGTGGGCATTTCTCCTCCCTGAGAGCTGGTTCGTAAATGTTCACCAGTTCACCAGTGTATGGTCTGATCCATTGCCACATTTCTGCTCCATAAACTCCAATGGCTTCCTGTTTGTTTTTCTATTATCTAATGCAATCTTCCCTGTTTCACATTGAAAACCCTTTACAACCTTGTTCCAATCTATCTTTCTAGCCTTCTAATACATTACTACTCTTCACATGCTCTACAGCTTAGCCAAACTTGCTTCCTCTCCTATTTTCATGCCTATGCACGGGTTGTCTATTTTTAATATACTCTCTGTTAAGACTTCACATCATATAATTCCTTGTTTCCTTTAAATCTCAGCTCACCTGCCACCTTCTTCCTTGAAGGTCCTCATAGGACCAGAGCTGGGTTTGCCTTTGCTCATTCTTTCAGGATGCCAGTTCCTCTGTCCCCATTACCTTTTATTAACTTTACGTATTTTTAAAATTAATTAATTAATTTTTAGTTTTCAACATTCACTTCCATAGGATTTTGAATTCTAAATTTTCTTCCCCTCCCTCCTTTTTCCCCTCCCCAAGACGGTGTGCAATCTGATATAGGCTTTACATATATATGCAACTTTATGTATTTTTTGTATACACGTAGGTGTATAAGCATTGTATACATCTTGTATACACTTATTTATTTGCATGTTGCTCTTTCTTCTCCCCCACTGCCCATGCATGACCTCTTCAAGTCTCAAGACAGTGTCAGTTCTTTGAGATCAAGAATGGTTTCATTTTTAAATTCACAACACAGGTGCCTGTCATGGTGCCTTGTCTCATAGTAAGGTACTTAATAAATGTTTGTTGATTGACTACTTGGGGGATACAATAAATTCATATATTTGTAAGTACAGGATCTATACCAAAAAAGAATCACAGGGCTTGAAGGAGGTGGGGTAAGGAACTACAACTAGGGGAATCGGGAAAGGTTTCTTAAAGGAAGTGGCATTTGAGCCAAACGTTGCAGGGAGAAGATGGGGAAGGAGAGAGCCTATGTAGAGATGGGAGATTGAATGGCAATGTCAGAGAGGGTAAACAGAAGGCTGGATTTGTAGCAGGTGGTTGGCGAAGGTTGGGAGAAATCTCTTCCAAGTCCAAGTTAGAGATTATTGGTTTAGGAGAAATGAACTGTGCTCCTTGAGGACTTTAATCTTATTTCAAAATATTCCATTTAATATATAACGTTTCTTACACTGTCCTGGTCCTGAAAGTATAACTATTGGGCAATTTTAAAACTAAGGACTTTGCAACTTTTACATAACACTTATTTCCAAGCCAAACTATGTATTGAATGGCAAAACAAAAACAAAAAACCCCAAATTGTATTTTGGCCCCAATATAAAAACCACATGTGCTTCTAAATATTTGTCTTTCTGAGATCAGAATCAATAATAGACTTGGCAGACAGCTCCTGGTGAGGAACTTCCACTATGGAGAGAGCATTGAGAAGTGAAAAGTTCATACATAAGAGTATTTGTCTATGGAACTTGATGGAACTTGAACCCAAGCCTTGCTGGTTCCAGTCCAGTTCTCTGTCCACCATATCTTTTCACTAATATTAAGAGATTATTTCAATTATGAGTAATTAAAAACCTAGAATTTGGATGTCAAACAGTATGCTCAGTCTTTAGTCTTAATACAGCTCAAACAAATAGGGGATAGGATGTAGTTCTCTCCTCAGTAAGAATCAGAAACTCTGATGCTTTTTGGAGGGGGATTGGGGTGGGAAAGGGTAGTCTGGATCTGTGATCTAGAATGCCTATCACCAGTTTAACAATTAAGTCTTGATCAGTCAGCCTGCAGCACAGAAGAGTTAAATGATTCACCCAGGATCAAAGAGTTCATCTGTGTCAGAAGCAAGCCCACCATCCACTACACTGTACTGTCTCTCACTCTTCTGTACTATACTTTGTAAAGATGATAGGGAAGCCCTAATTATTAGTTGCTATCATAATTCTTTTCCTTTAAGACTTCTGGCAATTAATAGTAACTTCATTCTTATTTTTTTCTAGGCTACCGATTGTTGTCAGAGTAAGGAAAATGGCATCCATTGCTTGGTTCAAGAAGAAAGTGAATTGCTGGATTCTGAGCAAGGAAATGGGGTGAATTAAGTTAAAGCTTTGCTTGAAGGTCCCCCTAGGACCACAGCTGAGTTTGTCTTACCTTTAGGCAGAGGGGATAGCTACTCATACGGTGTAATTTGAGGGGCTCAGGAAGGTTCCTTAACTCAATGATATCTGTCCCTCCTTCTTAGAGGAGCATTGCTTTTGGCTTAAGGACTATCTTTCGTTGAAATGCAAATCTCCTTGTCAGGTAAATGTGATGTCTATATTGACTATTAATGTCTCACCTTCTTTCTTCCTCCTTATTAAAATGATTAGCCCCTATTTAGAAGAGATCTGATAGCTTTGATAGGAAGGAAGAGGAAAGAATGTGAAGCCTGGCATGGTGCCTGGCTAGTGGTACCCCATTTGAAGCAAGGTCGCTGAACAGAAGACAGTAGGTGCAGAAGACCATGCCTCTTCCACAGCTTCCCAGAGGATCAAGGCTCTATAAAAGTATCCTTTTGATGCTGTATTTAATTATTAATTGAAAGGCATTATGCTAGCCAGTCAAGCTCATTTTATGGCATTATCTGCAAACTGCTTCATGAATAAAAGGGTGGGAGATTTTTTCCTTTCTGCTTTGCTTCCTAACCTCTTTCAGTGGAAAGAGGGGCTCAAATCAGTTAATTTTTCTTTGAAGAACTGTAATTATTGCCTTTATTTTATACAGGCTTCTTTCAAGGACCCCACGACTGCTATAATTAAAAGGGAAAGTTGATTAAAAAGGAAATTTTCACTGGTGGCTAATGATTTTTTTTAAAGGACATAAAAAAGGCCTTTTTACTCCTCTAGTTTTCTCAGCTGTGGAGGGAGTAAGCCCAGGACTTCCGGCTCAACCCTGGACAAAACTTCACCTGAAAAACCGAATGACAAATCCTGCTCTTAACATTCATTACAATTCTTTGAGATGTATTACAAAAACTCAGCACCATGCATAGTGCAAAGAAGCCATACTTTTGCCCTCAGAGTTTATAGTCAAAAGGAGACAAGCTAGCAAAGTGACTCTTGTATGATTCCATAACTAGCTTTTCTTTTTCCTAGTTAGCTTTTCATTTTCTTTTTGTGGTTGTTATCATTTCTTTCCCCATGCAGAAGGAGTGGAATGGGGAAGAGTAGACAGATGTTTAGAGAAAGGAAAAATAAAAAGAGGAGAGGACCAGAGACTTAATTCAATCTATCAAATATTTGTGCAAATTACTGTATAGCAAAGCAAAATTAGGAATATTAAGGGAGAGGTACACAAACTAAAAAGGGAGAGATGAGAAAGGTTACAAAATGCAGAATAATTTTCCATCAGTCAGTCCATGCTATTTGTTTTGTCACTGGTGCTTCTAGCTGTCCCTAGACACTCAAATCTAGAGATGAAGAGAAGGTAGCCCATCAGGGGAAGAGTTTTGGCATCAGTTCTGAGCTACTGGGGTCTATTTTATAACTCTTTATTCATAGCCAACTAGAGTACTAAAAGTAACCACTGGGATTTTCTCTTTCAAGACATGTGAAAAACTCTTTCAAGAAGAGGAGTTTCTGCCACTGGATCCAACCCAGGAATTTATATTCCCCCCTGAACTAATGGTAAGCCAAACACAGTAAGACCCATGCTGTAAGAATCCATGATAAAGTATCAAGGTGTTGAAGCAATGGGTAATTTTCTAGGTTCCTTCTTGGAGGTGAATAATATCTAGTCAACATTCTGCTTCAGTGTGCAAGGGGAGGAAAGGAGAGTAAAGGAGAAAGACTAGACAATTTATAGGTCATTGTCTATGGAAAATATCATAAGATTATGTCATCCAATGTAGAAAGCAACCACAATTCTAATGTACCTATGTATTCACTATTTCCACTTTTATCTCCTAAATAGGATTATTTTTCAGAAAATGATTAACTTATTTATATATATATGTCATAATATGGGTAACTTTTTATTTTTCAAGAAGTGCACTTATTGAAAATGCTGCTATTAGGCACTATATGGGAATACTCCTTTGAAACAGAAAAAAATATTGCTTTGCTTTTGGCCTAATACTTTTTCTTAAAATTTTATTTTCGTACTCTCTGAGTCAGGCTGTTGTAATTATTACAAATCAATTTCATTACTCCTTCAAAGATGGTGAACAGTCCAAGAATAGAGCAAAAATGTAGAGGAGGCAAGATGTGTAAATCACAAGATGATCTTGAAGTTTTATTGTCTTTCCACCAGATCATGGCTGAGAAACAACCTAAAAGAACAAGGGTTTTCCATGGGGAGCGAATAACCTGGATTTCTCCTGTAACACTAAGAGACCTTCTGGAACTGAAAGCCAAGTATCCAGATGCACCGATTGTCATGGGAAACACCACTGTGGGTATGTAGAAACCAGGGAGCTTGTTCCGTGTGAACATGGTCCAAAGGTTTTGAACAACCCTTCACACATTGAATGCTTTCAAAGGAAGCAACAGAATTCCTGATATTTTGATCGTTCATCAATTGTTACCATGATTTCAAGATTAGAAAGGCAACCACTTTGGTTCCTTAAAGTTTTATTCTTATTTTTTCACCCCTTTAGGACCTGATATGAAGTTCAAAGGGATTTTTCACCCAGTTATCATTTCTCCTGATGGAATTGCAGAACTGAATGCTGTAAATTATTTAGACAATGGTGAGTTCTTAGATTTTCTCCTTATTGGCTTATGATGCATTAACCACATGATTTACTCTGCCTAATGGGGAAGTAAAAGTAACAACTTTTCCTAGTTATTATTACGTACAAAGAGAAAATTTGTTGGTTGAGTCTGGCCTCTTCTTAAAAAAAAACAAAACCAAAACAACCCTATTGATTCCTTTTTATTTTTATATGTCATTTCTCGATATATCAATATGCCCCCATCAAATCAACCTTTGTAAGAAAGAAAAGCAGTTAATCAAAATAGTTTGACATAAAGATCACCTTTGAGCACATTTACCACCTGCTGCACCAATAGCCTCTACCTCTTTACCATGAGGAGGGAAGAGTGTTTCATCAGCTCTTTTCTAAAATCAGTATCGGTTGTTACAGTTAATTGGAGTTCTGCCGCCTTTTTGTGTTGTTTTCATTTTACATCATACACATAGTATTCCTGGTTGGGCTTATTTCACTGTGCATCAGTTCCTAATGGTTTTCCCATGGTTCTCTGAATTTCATGTATTCATCATTTTCTGTAGAGCAACATGTTTCATTTGCATTCATATAATAATCACTGGATACTCATTTTATGTCCAGTTTTTATTTTGTTTTTTTTTTTTTGCTATCACAAAAGAGCGCTGTTAATTGTTCAAAGCATTCTTTCTGACTCCATTTTCTTTGGGGTACAGGCCCAGTAGTAGAATTACTAGGTCAAAAGGTATGAACAATGTAGTCATTTTTCTTCTTGGTACCTTTGTCTCCTTAGCAACTGACAAATCTTGAGACTAAGTTATCCTTTATTATTGAATAATCAGCTGATGATTAAAGGAATCTTAACTACAGCTAAGCAATATCAACTAGATTAGTCAGCTTATAGTGTTAGATAAATTTGAAATGCCTCATCTGTTGCATAGCAAAAAAGCATGATAATAGTTTTTTTCAGATCTAAAGTTTGAAACTGTAATATAATTCTGTGAGGAGGTTAGGTAATTAACCTCGCTTATATCTTATTGATTTTAAATGTCTTGATTTCAGGGCTGACAATAGGTGCTGGTTGTAGCCTAGCCCAATTGAAAGATATCTTGACTGATGTGGTCTTGAAGCTTCCAGTAGAGAAGGCTCAAACCTACAGGGCTCTATTAAAGCATCTGAGGACTCTGGCAGGATCACAGATCAGGAATGTGGCAGTAGGTATTCTTCCATGCTAAATTTCATAATGTGATTGCTATTAGCACTATGTGACACATGTTCAGTTTGATCAAGAAGAGAAAGTATATGTCCCCAAGCCCCGATTAATTCTTTTTACACTTGTGTTTTTAAGTATGTTTTAGTGATGGAATAAAGATGACAACTTTTGTCTTCTTTACCAAGTCTTTAGGGGGCAGCATCATCAGTAGACATTCAACATCAGATCTGAATCCCCTTCTGGCTGTGGGTAACTGTACCCTTAATCTGGCTTCAAAAGGTAAGTTATAAGAAAGGGCATAAAAGTGTCAGAGGTGGAGTCCTGATAAATCAAACTGATAGAATGGGGAAAGACTTCAAGTGATTATCTAGCCTAGTCCCACCTTCTGCTTTCAAGTAGGATTGTACCTAAATCACTACAAAAAATAAACATTTTTGTGTCAAAGACCACTTTGGCAGTCTGGTGAGGACTACTGATCCTTTTCATGTTTTTTAAATGCATAAAATAAAATATATAGGATTACAGAGAAAAGCACTTATAAATACAGTTATGAAAATATTTTAAAAAACAAAAGAGACTTTTGATCGAAACCAACAAATCTGAACTAATCCCTATCTCACAGGCCCCACATAGGTGTGTCTGTATTTCAGGACCTAAAATGGTCCAGCTTCTTTTTCTTTTTAGGTATAGTGGATAGGGAGTTGGCTTCAAAACCAGGACTATGATACCCACTAGCTGTGTGGCCAGCAACTGTTCTCAGTCAGGACTCTGACTCATACCAGTTATATGACAATGGGAAATTCACTTTACTTCTCCACACTCAAGGCAGAGAAGGTGCTGAACTGCATTGGTAGAAAGTTTATGCATCCAGAAGTTTTCCTAAATGAGTGAAATCACTGACCAAGTTCCTATCTATCCTTATCTCTAAATAGGGTTCAGGATTTTTGGTCATTAATCATTAAATCAACAGGTTGGCACATTTTCCTGAAATATTTAGTCTTAGTTACCTAAATCACTGAGAGATTAAATGTTTTGTCCAGGGTGACAAACTAGTATTTGTCATGCGTAGGATTTGAACTCAGGTCGTCTGGATGGTTCTATATCAACTTTGCCATGCTTTCTCCCACTGATGTGAAAGCCAACTTCAAATATTTGAAGGGGCAGCTAGGTGGTGCAGTGGAAGAATGCCAGGCTTAAAGTCAAGAAGACTCCTCTTCCTGAATTCAAATCAAACATTTATTAAATGTTTACTATGTGTCAGGCACTGTACTAGGTTCTGGGGAACTAAGGATGCCCATTAATACAAACAGTGCCCTTTATGAATCACAAGATTTTCCTGTCTCAGTGAACTCATGCCTGTGGCTAAAGCTGATGGGTTTTGTGAACATTATTTCATCACTCAGATAATGTTCTTTCAACGGAGGCTTGGAAAGTAGTCATGATGCCTTAGGAAGAGTCCAGAAATGCAAAGTTCACCCATTTTTAAGGCGATGAATATCAAGGTGCTAGAGGTTCAGTCAAGAAACCCTGATGGAGGCAAAAGACAAGGATGTAAACAAAGCAATAAGCAGGTACCATAGAGTCTATTTCAATGGTTGCCCCAGGTAATTTAAAATAGGTGCCATAGAAGCTGTACAAAGAGTAATGCAGAGCTGCAAGTGGGCAATTGTTCTAATAGGGGATCTCTGTCTTCTAAGATGTTTTAACCATCAAATAGTACAGCAATAGCTAGTTGTCTCAACCTTGCTGAATGTCCTGAGCCCATCATAATAGGCTTGGTTCCGTTATAATGATGTAGGAAGAATTTGTTGGCTCAAGAATTTTCACTTTCTGTATCTGAAAGTATGGAGCTAACTTCTGATCAGACGAGGAGATGCTTTTCCTATGACTAAATGTAGGGTCCACAACATGCAGAGCTCCCAAATTCTTTGTCAAGAATGAGACAAATCAGCTGCTGCCTACTATTCCCTTCAAAAGGTCAAGAAATGAGACCACCAAGAAGAGTGGAGAGTGATGGATTTGGAGTCAAAGGACCTGGGTACAAGTACTAGCTTTACTGTCTATTTCTTCTGTGACCTTTAGCCATTTTACCTCACTTGTCCTCAGTTGTCTGAAAAATGAGGAAATCAAATTAGATTATCTCGAAAGTGCTCTGAATCTATGACCCTCAGCAAGTGGTTATCTAACCATTGTTTGAATATTTCTACCAATGTGGAATTTACTCCCGCTCTGTACCAGAACTTTTTTTTTAACGACTCAAAACAACTATTTTTGGGAGGAACAAGTGTTAGGAAGTTCTTCCTTATACTGAGTCAATATCTGGCTATGACTTCTTCATTGGTCTGATTGTATTGCATCTCTCTGGATCTATATATAATAATTTTAATCCCTCTTCCACATGGTTGTTGTTGAGTTATTTTTCAGTCAAATCTGACTCTGTTACCCCATTTGGGGTCTTCTTGGCAAAAATACTAGAGTGGTTTCCAATTTCCTTCTATAGCTCATTTTATAGATGAGGAAACTGAGGCAAACAGCATTAAGTGCTCAGGATCACATAGCTAGTAAGTGTCTGAGTCTGGATTTGAACTCAGGAAGAGAAGTCTTCTTGACTTTAGGCTTGGCATTCTATCCAATGTACTACCTAGCTGACCCTTCAAATATTTGAAGTTGGCTCTCACATCAGTGGGAGAAAGCATGGCAAAGTTGTTATAGAACCATCCAGATGACCTGAGTTCAAATCCTACCCATGACGAATACTAGTTTATCACCCTGGACAAAACACTTAGTCTCTCCATGATTTAGGTAACTAAGACTAAATATTTCAGGAAAAGTGCCAACCTGCACCAATAGGGGTAATCTTATCAACAGTATTTACTCGTTTTAATGAAATCAAAGATCGAGTACCTGTGATCTCAGCATAGATCAGTAGAAAGTGTCTGGAACACAGCAGATTATTTTTTTAATAGATATTTCTTCGTTGATTTATTGGTTGAAAGAGTGCTGGCACCTTCAGGCCACATGACGGCTGAAGGTTCCCCACCTCTGGATCCAGTCAAAAGGCTGCATGTAAGGATCTAGAAGGCCACATGTGGCCTGAAGGCTGTGGGTTCCCCACCCCTGGCTTACCTGCTCTTCATATGACATTCTTTTGAGTCTCCTCGCCATCCCGGGGGGCCTCCTCCTAATGTCCCTCTTGAACACATAGGTCTAAAGCAGTGATATCATCATTGTATTGATTTTGAACACCACAAATTAACATTATCTATATTGTATCTTATATTTGTTTTGTCAAACATTTCCCTGTTACTTGTTGATCTGGTTCTGGTGTACCTGGAGTTTTTGAATTTGACATCTCTGCTCTAGAGCCAGTCTGACAAAGACATCTTCCTATCATCTTCCCTGCTCTGGATGCTGTACTTTATTAAGGCAATCTGAAATCACATTAACTTTTTCTTAGCAGCTATATCACACTGTGGCTCAAGTTAAGTCTCACATTAAATCTTGCGATATCTCACCAGACTTCTCACTTTTCCTGCATTTGGTAGTATATTTTTAAAAAAAGTCGTTGTTACAGCAAGCCTCAAAACCATTTTTTTTCTTTCAGTTGTGTCTGACTCTTCTGCCCCTCCCCCCCTCCATTTTCAAGGGGTGAGGTTTCTTGGCAAAGATACTGAAGTGATTTGCTATTTCCTTCTTTAGCTCATTTTACAGATGAGGAAACTGAGGCATATAGAGGTTAAATGACTTGCCCAGGGTCACATAGATAGTAAGTGTCTGAAGCTGAATTGGAGCTCAGGTCTTCCTGAATCCATGACCAGTATTCTATCTACTATGCCACCTAGCTGCCCAAAACCTTTAGAAAGTTCCAATTGGCATACCCTAAGTGCCTCATTCTACAATTGGAAATATAAACTAGCACCCCTGTATATGCATAGGGTTCCTTTGTAAACTTGCTAATTGTTAAGTGTCCTTTCCTTATATCTCCTAATCCCCAGAATTTTCTAGGTGAAGAATAGAAACTTTTGGATCAATGAATGTTCCACAAACTCCAAAGGGAGAATTTATATAAATTAATATCACTGAGGGTTATAAAACATTAGCTTAGGGCTAAAGAGGTAAGCATAAGCATTAACAGACTAATTGACTTGCATATTGAAATGTTGGCAGGATGTTGGTTAATAAACTTCCAGGTGGTTGAGAATGGAGGATGATGAGAACTGACTGTATTTTCAAGAGTAGAAATAGAAAATTTTAACAGCCACAGTGTACGAGGACTGATTTTGATAGACTCAGCAATGCAAGGACCTAAAACTTTTCCAAAGGACTCATTATGGAAAATGCCATCCACATCCAGAGAAAGAACTATGGAGTTAGAATGCAGAGCTAAACAGACTCTTTTCTCCTTTGTTTTGTTTTGTTTTCTTTCTCATGGTTTCTCTCATTCATCATAATTCTTTTATGCAACGTGACTAATGTGAAAATGTGTTTAATAGGAATGTATGTGTAAAGCCCACATCGGATTGCATGCTGTCTTGGGGAGGGAGGAGGAGAAAATTTAAAATTTATGGAAGTGAATGTTGAAAACTGAAAATAAGTAAACTAAATATTACAAAAAAGAAAATTTCATGGCTATGGGGCTCTCCTCGCAGTACTAACCCTGCCGCAGTCTACCAGAAGGAATTTCATATATACTTAGGTAATGAACATGTATGTGTTTGGATGTTAACAAGAAAGAGAAAAATAAAAAAAGAGGCTATTTAATTATTTTCTATAGTTAGGAATAAAACTTCTTTCCTTCAGTCCCTCTCTTCCAACCCAACTAATCTTTTCCTTTGATACAGTTAGGTGGCAAAGTGCTAGACTTGGAATGAGAAAGACCTGAGTACAAACGTGACATCCAACTGTTACTGACTTTGTGATTCTGAGCAAGTCACTTAACCTCATTTTTCCTCATCTGTAAAATGGAAATAATAATAGTACCAACCTCTCAGCATTGCTGTGAGGATAAAATGAGATAATATTTGTAAAATACCTTAAGCTTTGAGACCTTAACACTGTAATAATACTAGATATTATTAACATTCCTTCCGGTATATGGTTTCATGAGTTCCCTCATTCATCAGAATCTGATCATATGAAGGACAGAACAAGAGGGATAGAAAGCCTGCCTCAGAGTCAGGAAGACCTGAGTGCAAGTCTTCCTCTGGTACATACAAATAGTGTGATCCTGCACAAATTAGTGTCCCCAGGCAACTCTCTAAGTTCCAGAGAAGGTGCTATCTCATTGATAGATGGAGTTCCTCACCACAAACTCCCTACCCAAATAAAATCACAGGTCCACTCCAGAAAAAAGGGGGGGGGGTGCGGTGGAGGCAGAGACAGAATAGAATCTGTGGAAATTGCTATTTTTTTCCCCTGACAGATGGAAAGCGACAAATTCCTTTAAATGACCAGTTTCTTATGAGGGCACGAAGTTCAGATCTCAAACCAGAAGAAATCTTAATCTCAGTGAACATCCCCTATTCTAGGAAGGTAAGGAATTTCTTCATTTTACCAAGGAGCCTAATATGAACAACTGAATTAGCTATCAGACCTAATTTGGAGGGGAAGGATTTCTGTATTCACAGTGAAAGGTTCAAGTCCAGAAAATTTTTTGTTACAAGTAACTTGCACAGAGTTCAGGCATTTCAGTTACTTTATACTCATGCTACATGCTGACTATTATTTATTACCGTACTCCTCTTCCTTCTCTTTATTCTCCCTCTGTTCTCTCTTTTTAAAATAGAAAGTTGCTTTTTTAACCTGAGACTTTTCTATACTTGGTTCCACTCCATGTTGCTTTTATTTCCTTTAAATAAAATTTGAAAAACATACCTTTCCCTGTTGTGGGGGTTAGAAGAAAGCATAAAAAATGTTTCTATTGAAAGCAACGTAAGATTTAATAATATAAGATTTATGACATTTCATTTTTCTACTGAGCATTTTCACTGCTTGCCCACCAGGCTTAGAATCCCCTTCAGCCTGCCTCTTGGCTTCCTTTAATTCTTAGCTAAGGTCCCAACTTTTCTGCTTTTCCTGCTAGTCCTTTATTTTAGGGCCTTCTCTTTGGGATTAGATATCTCATTTGCACACAGTTTGCAGGCTGTCTCCCCCATTAGAAGAAGATGAGCTTCTTGAGAGCAGAGACTTTTTTTTTGCCTTTCTTTGTAGGTACTCTGTTTAGCACAATGCTTGGCACATAGGAGGTACTTAACAAATGCTTGTTAATTTGACTTGACTTGATTTGTCCATGGCAATATTTTGTTCCAAGATTTTTCCCTCCCCAAGATAAAGAACCTAGACAAGCTTGGTTCCTCTTCCCATAGGAGTGGTGTGTGACATGCCCACATTAGCCCATCTGGGGCAGCTAGGTGGTGCAGTTGGTAGAGAGCTAGGCCTGGAGGCAGGAAGACTTGAGTGTAATCCAGCCTCAGACATGTACTAACTCTGAGACCCTGGGCAAGCCCCTTAATCTCTGTCTGCTTCAGTTTCCTCACCTATAAAGTGGGGATACCACTAGCATTTACCACCCAGGTTTGTTATAAAAATCAAATGTGACAATTTGTAAAGTAGTTACTACAGTGCCTGACACATAGTATGAATATTTTTTCCCTACCTCCCCCTGTGGGCGCAAGGAGGTCTGGGATATATCAGTGTGGGGAGACAGGGAAAAGAGATTGAGGTATTCCTTACTGGGAAATGGAATTGGAAAGGTTTCATATTGATATATCTTGTTATTGATGTTTCTGAAAAATTGTTTAGAAATAAAATTATTCAGTCATTATTATATTGAAAACGGTAATGTAGAAGGTCGGGGGCAGAGCCAAGATGGTGGCTGGAAAGCAGGGACCTGACTAGGGCTCTCCCCCAGAACCCTCCAAACACTGATAAAAAATGGCTCTGAACTAATTCTAGAACTGCAGAACCCATGAAATAGCGGAGGGAAGCAGGGCTCCAGCCCAGGATAGCCTGGATGGTCGCTAGGTAAGGTCTATTGTGCATGGAGCTGGGAGCATAGGGGAGCAGAGCCCAGCTGTGCCCAGACCAACCAGACTGGGAGCCAGGTGGAACAGGCCCTAGCGCCCTGAATCAGTGATCTGTGGCAGTTACCAGACATCTCAACCCACAAACACCAAAGACAACAGAGAAAGTTAGTGGGAAAAGCTTCTGGGACAGAGTGAAAGGAGTTTGCAGCTCTGCCCCCACCATGGGGACAGCGGAGGTAGTGCAGCTCTGAGCACAGAACTACAGCTGCAGTTGCTTCTGGCCCCAGGCCCACCTGGTGGGAGGAATTAAGTAGTGGATCAGAGCAGGAGTGCACAGCCTGCTTAGATCTGAGTCCAGTCAGGATTGGCGGTTCTTGGGGGAGGAGGAGCGCTGGTGTGGCAGAGTTTGCTGTGAGAAATAGCTCTGAAAACAACAGCACAACCTCTCAAGCTTGGGACAAAGTACTCTATACTCTACAAGCAGTCATACCCTGACAAAAAATTCAAGCGTCAAGTAGTTGGCTGGGAACATGGCCAGGCAGCAGATTCAGACTTAGACTTTGGAATTTTTCTTTGGTAACAAAGAAGACCAAAGCATACAGCCAGAAGAAGTAAACAAAGTCAAAGAGCCTACATCAGAAGCCTCCACGAAAAACATGAACTGGTCTCAGGCCACGGAAGAGCTCAAAAAGGACTTGGAAAAGCAAGTTAGAGAAGTAGAGGAAAAATTGGGAAGAGAAATGAGAATGATGCGAGAAAACCATGAAAAACAAGTCAATGACTTGCTAAAGGAGACCCAAAAAAATACTGAAGAAAACAACACCTTAAAAAATAGACTAACTCAAATGGCAAAAGAGCTCCAAAAAGCCAATGAGGAGAAGAATGCCTTGAAACACAGAATTAGCCAAATGGCAAAGGAGGTCCAAAAGACCACTGAAGAAAATACTACCTTAAAAATTAGGTTGGAGCAAGTGGAAGCTAGTGACTTTATGAGAAATTAAAGTATTATAAAACAGAACCAAAGGAATGAAAAAATGGAAGACAATGTCAAATATCTCATTGGAAAAATGACTGACCTGGAAAATAGATCCAGGAGAGATAATTTAAAAATTATTGGACTACCTGAAAGCCATGATCAAATAAAGATCCTAGATATCATCTTTCAAGAAATTGTCAAGGAGAACTGCCCTGATATTCTAGAGCCAGAGGGTAAAATAGAAATTGAAAGAACCCACCAATCGCCTCCTGAAAAAGATCCCAAAAAGAAAACTCCTAGGAATATTGTTGCCAAATTCCAGCGCTCCCAGATCAAGGAGAAAATACTGCAAGCAGCCAGAAGGAAACAACTTGGGTATTGTGGAAACATAATCAGAATAATACAAGATCTAGCAGCTTCTACATTAAGTGATTGAAGGGCTTGGAATATGATATTCTGGAGGTCAATGGAGCTAGGATTAAAACCAAGAATCACCTACTCAGCAAAACCGAGTATCATGCTCCAAGGCAAAATATGGATTTTCAATAAAATAGAGGACTTTCAAGCTTTCTCAGTGAAAAGACTAGAGCTGAATAGAAAATTTGACTGTGAAATACAAGAATCAAGAGAAGCATGAAAAGGTAAACAAGAAAGAGAAATCCCAAGGGACTTACTAAAGTTGAACTGTTTTGTTTACATCCTACATGGAAAGATGATGTATGTAATAGACAGAGGGCACAGGGTGAGTTGAAGATGAAGGGATGATATCTAAAAAAATAAAATCAAATTAAGGGATGAGAGAGGAATATATTGAGAGAGGGAGAAAGGGAGAGATAGAATGGGGTAAATTATCTCGCATTAAAGTGGCAAGAAATAGCAATTCTGTTGGGAGGGAAGAGGGGGCAGGTGAGGGGGAATGAGTGAATCTTGCTCTCATCGGGTTTGACCTGAAGAGGGAATAACATGCACACTCAACTGGGTATCTTATCCCACAGGAAGGAAGGAGGAAGGAGATAAAAATGGGGGATGATAGAAGGGAGGGCAGATAGGGGGATGAGGTAATCAAAAGGAAACACTTTTGAAAAAGGACAGGGTCAAGGGAGAAAATTGGATAAACGGGGATAGGATAGGAAGGAGCAAAATATAGTTAGTCTTTCACAACATGAATATTATGGAAAGGTTTTGCATAATGATACACATGTGGCCTATGTTGAATTGCTTGCCTTCTTAGGGAGGGTGGGTGGGGAAGGAAAAGGGGAGAGAATTTGGAACTCAAAGTTTTAAAAGAAGATGTTCAAAAAAAAGTTTTTGCATGCAACTAGGAAATAAGATATATAGGCAATGGGGCATAAGCATCTATCTCACCCTACAAGAAAGTAAGGGAAAAGGGGATTGGGGTGAGTGGGCGACAGAAGGGATTGCTGACTGGAGAACAGGGCAATCAGAATATATGCCATCTTGGAGTGCGGGGGGGAGGGTAGAAATGGGGAGATAATTTGTAATTCAAACTCTTGTGAAAATTAATGCTGAAAACTAAAATTATTAAATAAATAAATAATGTTTTAAACTCGAAAAGGGGAATGTTGTTGAATGGAGATGAGGTGTGTGACATGGCTAGGGTCACACAGCTAATTTTTGGCAGAATCAGACCTAGAATCCAAGTCTTCTGTGTTCACTTTTCATTACACCATCTATATTTTACATTCTCTGTGGAAGAGAGGTATCTAAAGAACATATGTGGTGGCTCTTTTTTGTAAAGTGAAGAACACTTTTGCAAAATGAATAAACGTGCTTTAATTTATCTTATTTTAAACTAATTTTGGATTTTTAAAAAATCCCCTTCATGGTTTTCTGAAGGTGAAGCATGGTTTTTAAAAATTAAACTTTACTAGTCAACTTAATGGCTAGTCATCTAGCAAAATTGTGTGCCTGTGTGCATGCATATGTATACACATATTCTTAGCTACTGAGTAACCTGTGCTTTTAATGTTTTTCTCTGCTTAATTTTTGTCCTTAGTGGGAATTTGTCTCAGCTTTTCGACAAGCTCCACGTCAACAAAATGCCCTGGCATTTGTTATTTCTGGAATGAGAGTCCTTTTTGAAGAAGACACAAACATCATTAGAGACATCTGTATTTTCTATGGAGGCATTGGCTCCACCACTGTCTGTGCTAAGAAACTTTGCCAGAAACTCACAGGAAGGTACGATATGATGTCTATAGACTTAGAACATTGGGACATTTCTAATTTATTGTAACATAAAATCCTTTATTGCTTCACCAGTCTTACTGGTATGGCTACCTCTCCAACAGACACTAATTACAACCCTTCCAGACCTCATTAGTGTGTGTGAGACTATTTACCAGGTTGAAAAAACATGAGCAATTTCAGTATACCCTGCCAAATACATATGTACACACACATGCACATACTCCCTCTCTCTTCTCTCTTTCTTTCTGTATAAGTACATATATATGCACACACATACATAGATGCATATGTATGTATATATATGTATATGTCTATAGAAGGAGAGGAAATAAAGAGAGGCAGTTATAGACAACTACTTGTCAGCATATTTTAAATTTTGTTTTGGGCCCTCTTCTAAGGGTAAGGGAAGTGGAACTAACACTTGACTTATTCTATAACATAACATAATCATAATCATAACAACCTCTTGTTGTTTATTTCAAGAGCCATGCTTTGTCCCATAGGCTACCTGAATCTGTAGGCTAATGACTTGTGTGTATTGAGTTCTACTTTTTAATTTTTTTAAATCTATTTCTCATAGAGCCTGGAATGAGGAGATGCTGGGTGAAGCTTGCAGGTTGGTTCTAGATGAAGTTTTACTCCCAGCCTCAGCTCCAGGTGGAAAGGTGGAATACAAGAGATCTCTCATTGTCAGCTTTCTTTTCAAATTCTATTTAGAAGTGTTGCAGAATTTGAAGATGCTGGTAAGTTTAAGATAGTGTTTAGATCTGGTTTCCCTCTTCTGAAGGACATTGTTAACAATCAGTGAAGAAAGTACTCTGCTTACTAGATAAGATTATCACAGAAAATTTCTCATTCCATATATAAATATGGGAAAATTACTTATCCCAACTGAATCTAAACTTCACAGAACAAATCTCTTTAATAAAGGAATTTGTTCTGTAAAACTTGGACTCAGTCAAAAGGCTGAACCCAAGGACCTAGAAGGCCACATATGGCCTTGAGGCCTCAGGTTCCCCACCCCTGGTGTAGAACATTTGTGTTCTTTAAGAGTATGAATGGATTTTCTGCCAACAAAGAATCATTGTAGTAAAATGGAAAGAATGGCAGTCAGTGAAAATAGGTTTGGATCCTGCCTCAGATACTACTTTTATGATCAAATCACTTAATCTCTCTCTTTATCTCAGTTTCCTTATCTGTAAAATGAGATTAACAGTACCTGTAATGCCAACCTCACTAGGTGAGATAATGTACAGTATATGACAAGTTTTGCAAATCCTTAAAATGTTATATGAATGCTAAATTATTATTTACTCATATGGCTTCCTTGTAGTGATATGCTATTCTTAATATAAATCTCATCTCTTATTACTTTCTCATCTGGCTTATTTGCAATGAAGTGCTACTCTTAGTGTACAAAGAGAACCCTAGTGACTCATCATCAGCAATGGTAAGTGATTTGTGCAGCTCCATCTATACCAGGGGTCCTTAATTTTTTTTTTTGCTTCATGGACCCTTTGGCAGTCCAGGCGAGTCTATGTACCGCTCCTCATAATAATGTTTTAAAAAGAATAAAATAACATGTAGAATTATGAATGTTTTGAAACATAGTTATCAAAATATTTTTTAAAAGATAAACATTTCATGGATCCCAAGTTAAGAGTCTCTGTTCTTCCCCTTTTGTCGTGTATCTCTTTCTCCTTACATTTATGAGACTGATGCTAGGGATATGATATAGTGCAAAGGTCATTGGAGTGGGACTGGGAGCTCTGAGTTATATTCATAGCTCTATCCCTCCTAGCAGTTTCATTTCTCTGTACCTCCATTTTGTCATCTTTATAATTTTAGATAGACTAGCTAGGTAGCACAGTGGATGGAAGTCTGGAAGTCAGGAAAATCTGAATTCAAATCCAGCCCCATATACTTACTAGGTGTGTGACCCTGGGAAAGTCACCCAACCCTGTTTACCTCAGTTTCCTCATCTGTAAAATGAGCTGGAGAAGGAAATGACAAACTGCCCTATCATCTTTGCCAAGAAAATGGCAAATGGGATAACAAAGAGTTGGATAGGACCGAAATGACTCAATAACAATAAAATAATGTTAGATAACAGAAAGGGCAGGACAGTAGAATGAATGCTAAACTTGGAGTCAGAAGACTTCAGTTTGAGTCCTCTCTCAGATATTTAATATTTGCATTATTATGGACAAGTCATTTAATATCTTGGAGCCTCAGGTTTTTTCATCCATGAGGTGAATAAGTCATCCTTGGACACTCTGTCTCACAGGGTGGTTGTGAGGGAAGCTCTGTTTAAATCATAGAATTCCATATGAATGTGAATATGATTATTATCTCTAAGGACTCTTCCTTTGGTGATCACTGTGATCATTTCCCAAAGTTGATCACTTTGACTAAGAAATGCCAAGTTTCTTCTAGACTTTATCTTTCCTGTATTTTTCCTACCACCAGTTCTTTGAGATTGGCAGAAAAAAAGTGTTATTTTCCCACTAGAGGTGGGAAAACTGAAGCCCAGAGATATTTACTTTTACTAAATAGTGATGTAGCCTATTTTTGATGGAGAAGTTTTAAAATAATTATATTGATCAAAAAAGGAAAATAAAATAATTTCTATAAACTCCCAGTCCATGGCTTATTATTAAAACCTTTTCCCTTGTCATATGGCAAAACTAAGAAAAAGAATGTTCTTATTCTTTGATACATCTGTTATTGATGTGAGATGGGTTCACTACAGATTATAGCCCATCTATAACTTTTTATCCTGCTCAACTCTTGCCCATATCCTCCCAGAGATCCTCCACAGTGGTCTACCCAGTGTTCTGCAAGCCATCCTCTAGATCAGTTGTGTCAAACTCAAATAGAAAGGAACCCCTACTGGTGCATGTTAAATTAGAAAACCACAAGATAACATTATCTGTCTTGTATTTTTTGGGAGTACAGCAAGGTGGTGCAGTGGATAGTGCACCAGGCCTATAGTCAGGAAGACCCGAGTTCAAATCCAGCCTCAGATATTTAGTTAGTTGTGTGATCTTGGGTTGGGAAGTCACCCAACCCTCTTTGCTTCCATTTCTTCATCTGTAAAATGAGATGGAGAAGGAAATGGTAAACCACTCCTGTATCTTTGCCAAGAAAATACCAAATGGAGTCATGGAGAGTCAGATATGACAGAAAATGACTGAACAACAACAACAAACAATACTGCATTTTTAAAAATTAATTTTGTTAAACATTTCCTAATTACATTTTAATCTGGTTCAGGCTGTGCTCTAGAGTTTTGCAGCAGCTGACATCTCTGCTTTAGATCATCAACATTACATGAGTACCAGTGAAATACATGGGTTGGCCATGTGTTATGCTTTGCTTCTGCAACTTGCTCATTTTCTGGTCATACATTAGGCTCATTGTTTTAGAGCTAGAAGAAAAGCTATAGACCATCAAGTCAAATTCCTTTATTTTGCAGATGAGAAAACTGAGCCCCAGGGAGGTAAGGTAATTTGCCCATCGTCATTTTTAAGGATGTCATTTATGCCTCTCCTGGTATACATTTCTCCTTTGGTAATATGCTTCACCCTACTTATTTCTGCCATATGTCTTTCCACTGCCTCTTGGGTAACCCACAAATTTAATTTAATGTAATATTACATGATTCATAGCCACATAGTATCACCAGAAAAAAAATAGTGATGTAAAGATGGACCTTTGCTTCAGGAAGAAATAAGGGTTAAATAATAACCATAGAGTTACTTTATTTACATGTTATAGAATAATAACAATAAAAGCTGACATTATGTATATATATATGTATATATAGATATAGATATATAGATAGATATAGATATAGATATATATATTATGGGTCCCCAAATGCCTTTATATACATTATTTTATTTGACCCTTACAACAACCTTTGAGGGTAAATAATATAGATTTTCTTTTCCATGTTTTATTATAAAAGTAAATATTTTATTGATGATCTTAAAAAATACCTGTTACTTCTCAATAACTATCAAACTCACCCCCAAGAGAACATTCTCTTGCAATAAAGGCATAGGGTTAAAGTACAATAAATCGATATATTAGCTGTTTCTGATAATGATTGCTTCATTCTACCACCTCTATGCTGAGAGAGTATAATCCTCATTTTGTAGATGAGGAAATTAAGGCTCAAAGAAATTAAATGACTGTTCCATCACCATATAGCTAGTATTAAAGGTAGGATGTAAGTCCAGGTCCCCTTCATTTCTAAATCCAGTGCTTTTTCTACTTTGCCACATTTTCATTTCTGAACACAGTATAATCTTCCTATAATGGTTAGCTCCCTCTCTTTGAAAAGTTCACTATATGATCTTGGAATTTTAATTTCCTATTTAAAAATGATCAAATAAGAAATGCAAGAGATGCTAGAAGTTACTGATATAACTTATTTAAAACTATGCATGTGCTGTATTGTTTTGATATTAGCTTTCTATATTTATGTTTTTTTTATCTATAAAATGAGAAAGCTAGACTAGGCAATGTTCAGTGCTCTGTGGTTTTGTCTTCAGCCTCTTTAGCTAGATTGTTATGCATTACTTAGGGCCAAGGACTTTGTCTCATGCCTCTTTTTACCCATAGTTGCCGTACATACAGAAGACAAATCACTCAATATTTGCTAGTGATTATAGTGATAATCAGGTTTGGAATAGAACTGTTCGCCATTATGTGATTTGGGGCTTTACTCACAGTTTATTTTAACACCCTAAAAAATTATGAACTGTTTTCCTTTCAGAACCCCTCTCTCTGTCCTTGTTTACCAGCTGAGTATGGAAATGTTTTAGAAGATTTCCATTCCAAACATTATGAGACTGTTTTAAGGTACCAGGTTAGTAGCATTTTTCCAATACAAAAGTATATAAAAGCAAGAATTGTAAACATCATGCATGTTCTACATGGGGAATATGCATGGAAAATGAGGTGGTGGATTTGCAGGAAATAAAGAACTGTATCTTAAAGCAACAGAGGGCATTTGTTTTTCTATATGTATTACCAGCATGGCTCCTGGGTTTTGCCGAACTCTTATTTCCGTTCTTGTATCACTGAGACATCTCTCTTCTTACTCTTCCCCACTTATTTGGGGATCAAGCATGGATATGCTGAGCGGAAGGAAGTAGAGTAATATTTGTTAGTTTATACTGTGGCTAAAACAAAAAACCCAAAAACAAAACTAAATTGCTCAAAGTATTACGTATAGGACTGATACACAGATATGCAACACACACCTTTCCTTGGATCTCTAAAATATGGTGAAATCTTCACCCAGATGTCACTTCTATACGACTTTAATTCCCATAAAACTCTTACCTTGTGTTCTGAGATTTTGCAGAGAAGGAGAGTAGTTGAAAGTGGTAGTAGGAAATACCAAAAGAAACTAATGTATGAGTTTACTTATGGTTACTTTGTCTGAGAGGAGCAAAATGAAAAGAATGTAGGAATGAGACAAAGAATGTAGCTTTTTCTCTATTGATACATATAAATGGTTTTGTTTACTAAACAGAAGGTAGATACAAAACAGTTTCTTCAAGATCCAATTGGGCGTCCCATCATGCACCAATCTGGTATTAAACATGCAACTGGTGAAGCAATTTTCTGCGATGACATGCCTGCGCATGACCAAGAACTTTTCTTGTCCTTTGTAACAAGTTCAAGAGCTCATGCCAAGATTGTGTAAGTAACATGACTGGAGGAAAGCAATAATAGTTTGTTTTTTCATCTGACCTCCAAAACATGCTGCCAATAAAAGCGTTCTGTTAGTTTAAGAGAGAAGGTAAAAAAAAGTCAAAGAGGATAAATTATTTGTTCAGGTTGTCAGTGAGAGTCAGGGTCATGGTGGGACTGGACTTCAGGATTTGTCACAATAATTTCATCACTCCTCATGAAGGATCTTGAGTTAAAGTCACAGAATCAAAGAATGTCAGAGTTGGAAGAAACATCAGAGGTTCTAGTCTTGTCTAGTACATGCACCCATCCCAGTATAGGAATCCCCTCTATAAAATCCTTGATAGGTACTTCTGGAGGCTCTGTTTGAAGAATTCTAATGAAAGTGAACTATCTTCTGAAATAGCTCATTTCACTTTTGTGATAACTCTATTAGGAAGTTCTTCCTTGTTTGGGACTGAAATTTGCCTTCCTGTAACTTCCATATATTGGTTCTATTTCTCTTCTAGTTTGTAGACCTCTGAGGTTTCTTTCAGTCCTAAATATATGATTCCGTGACTTGCTTTTAGTCAGCTTAGATTGGTTCTGAAAGCTCATTGTGTGTACATACACACATGCACACATATACATAGATACACACATACATGTAAGTGTGTGTATGTATACACACGCATTCAAAGGATAAAATTGAATCCTTGCATAAAAGCAAGACTTTTCCTCTGTATCCTACCCATGTGTACCCAACTTGGTGCCACCATTCTGTTGTCTTAGATTAGGTGGGAAAAAGGTTGGTGGGACAAAGAATAGAAAGGGGCACTTTTCCCAGAATGCTCACTCTCATCATGAGCTACTGAATCATTTAGGTTAGTGAAGCAAATAATTAGATTGAAATAGTTGTTAGGTGTATCCTTACCTCTTGTTTTTCAATGACCATATTCTAAATAGCTTTCAGATTTCAAGTATGTTTCTCTGAGGGATCACTGCAATTTATTTTTTAATTTAGGTCTATTGATACATCAGAAGCCCTTAAACTACCAGGAGTAATTGATGTCCTGACAGGTAAAGATCTTCAAGGTGTAAACACCTTCTGGGAGTTTCCTGAAAATGAGGAAATGTTGGCAACTGAGGAGGTATAATGCTTTTATTATTTTTAAGTATCTTTTCCCAATTAACATCACTTACATTTAAAAAAATCTACCATAAAGTTTTCAAAATGTACTAAATTACCAAACTATTTCAATATTCTTTGTATCTTTATTATGGAATTCTGTGTTCACATTGTGAATAAGCCAAAATCTGCTTTGTCATTTTCCGTGTAAAAATGATAGAAAAATATCATTTATTTTTTAAAAAGAGGAGTGATCTTAAAATTGGAAGATCTGGGTTGTGGTTTGTCAAGGAGTGAGTGGCAGTAGGACAAGAGGGCAAAGATCTTAAGACATAGAATATGGTGTATAGTTGAACTATAACTATAGGGATAAAATTGAAGGGAAGAAAATGATACCAGAAGAGGGTGTGTGAGGGACTAGGAGAACAGGAATTGGTGAAGAGACTGGACATCCTAGTGAGGATGAACAATAAGTTTAGGAGGAATGAGACTAAGGACTAGAGAGAAGAATAGAAGACTGATTAGAGAGAGGCAGTTCAAGATCATGGAGGTGACCCAGTCGTGGATGATGGTATGACTTAAGGTCACTGTCCCCATGAGGGACCAAGGTGAAGTTAAGGTGCAGGTCATGGAAGTTGAAGAGATTGATATATTTACTGGGAGGCCAGTTGTGCCTGAAGGGACATCAACATTGTATATTGAAGTCCTTGAAAATGAAGGCAATAGTTGGGGTAGAGAAGACAACTATTAGTTAAGTAAACTAAACTCCTTGAGAAAGTGGTTGAGAAATGACCTGGAGCCTGGTAGATAACTGAAAAGGATCTATATCGAGGGATCTTGGCAGCAGATGGCAGCAGAACTCCCAAGTGCAGGCTAAATCAGATTAAAATATAATTGGGGAATGTTTAACAAAAATAAAAATACAACACAGATAGTGTTAATTTGTAGTCTTCTAAACATGTTGCCTCAACTGTTTCTATTTGAGTTTGACACCACTGATCTAGATGGACAGAGTAGATCTTTGAAGGAGGAGCAGAGAGGCTGCCTGGAGGTTGATTAAGGAGCTGAGTAAGCATATTTACTCCTCCTGGCCCATTTCTTGGAAGACGGGAGAGAAAAAAACATTTAGCACTGCAGAGGCTGATCAGTGAGGCGATGTCTTCCTGAGGGAGCTTTCCACCAGCAAGAATATGGAAAGAGTGTGAGAAGCACAAAATAAAGGGAAATTTGCTAAACACAACACAACAGGGCTTTCAAAAGCCACGGTAGAAATAGAAACCAGGGAGGGCCAGATAACTTCAGGAAATTGGGTTGGGAGAGTGGTTCTGGTATTGGGGGAGAAGGTAGATGGTGATGCTGAATAACAGGAATTATGGGAGGAGAGAATAGGAGTTAGTTAGCCATAGGATGGGGAGCTCCAAATGGTGGCTCCCACCCTCCAAGGTTCTCTGATGATGAAGGGTAATGTCAGACTATATTCTCTAATGGAAGGAAGGGGTTAAGCCTTGATCTTGGGCCAGATGGCTGGGGCAATTAATGCCTGGATGATGATGATCTAATGATCTGGTCTCCAAGAGCCTGAGGGAATCCACTCTCTTTGCTAGCTCCTTTGTTTCATCCCAGATGATGATGGATAATGCACACCCAGACATGGAACATGCACTTGACTTCTGGTGTCTGAAGACCTGTTTGTGAACAGGGTCCTGATGTCAATGAAGGTTCAGTGGTTAGGAGTTTGTTTAGTGTTGTCTGTTAAAATGGCACTGCAGTCTTTTGGCCTGGGAAATGTTAGTTTACATTTAGCACATATAAATACATTGCAGGAGTTCTTAGGCCTCTCTGAGCACCTAGAAATTAGAGTTCGAATTCAGTGTCTAATTCAGTGTCTTAGAGACAGTCACAATTTAGCAAGCAGACTCAAAAGGAATATTTTTAATAATAAGTGGAGCTTGAGCTAAACCTACCTGGAATAGAAACTACTGTGAACCCCATGAAACAGAGCCAGGGTGTTTTGGCAGTTAGCTGAGAACTGTGGGCACTAAGTAAATATCAACTAAAAGAACAAGATTGTTTGGTATTGCCTGTGGAACTACTGCTTTGTGGATGAAATGGAATAGGACAGTGTTCAGGCCTATGAAATACTTTGAGATAGGAATTTTTCATTTTTACATTGCAAAAGAGATAAAGACAATGTCCTCTGCATATTCTCTACCTCAGAACCACTGGAAATAGGAATGTGCACTGGGAAAATGTCAACATTGATGACACTATGGTGATTTATATAAATACCGAGGTATGACAATAAGTGAGCACAGTCTTAGGCTATGTTAAGAAAAGAATCATGTTTGAGAGGTGGGAGGTGACTGGGATGGTAAGGGGACAGGAGACCATACCATGTCAGGATCAGTGGAAGGAACTAGGGATATTTAACTTGCAAAATAGAGGGAGAGAGAATAGGAAGTAAATACAAAGGGGAAGGAATGTCAGCAGAAAGAAAAAAAATACAAAGAATATGCGAAAGTAATTTTTAGCTTTTCAGAAATTGGGCTGAACCAAGTTAATAAAAGAACCAGACAGTAGTCTCTCCTCTGTCTCATTCTATCACTTCTGCTCCCCATCCCCGCAAAAGTTCTGAGTAAGACACATTAAATTCTAAGCCAGAAGTTTGCCACCTAGACTTGTAATGCCTCTTCATCTTGCCAGTCTAGATACATCTCTCATAAGAAATAAAAAAGAGATGTCTTAATGACTCACTATTGTCAGAAGTTTTGTTATCAGAGATTGAAATTATAGAGAAGGATTAGGAATGTGGTCCATACTGGGCTAAGTTGTGTTGTTTTCTCTCAAAGTTCTTCCTTTACTCTCTTTCTTGTAGATAAGACTGAATTTAATTTAGCAAGAATTTGTTAAATATTTCATTAAGTCCCAGGCACTGTTATAGGCTCTGGAGGTACAAAGACAAAACTGAAACAGTCTTTGCTCTCAGGGAGCTTATGTTCTGTTGGGGAGGGGGAGTTATAGTGGATGTGACAGATGCACAGAGAAATAAATAGAAGATAATTTGAAGACAGAGCACACAAAACTGGGGCAATCAGGAAAGGCTTCCAGCAGAACATGGGGCATCTGAACCGGGCCTAGAAGGAAGTTAGGGATTCTAAGAAGCAAAGGTGAAGAAGAAATAGCCTGTGTATTAGATTCAAGGACTAGACAGCTAGTTTGGCTGGAACATGGGGTGTTCTTGAATGGAAATACTGTAAAGTAAGGTTGAAAAGGTATCTGGGAGCCAGATTGTTGGGTGGCCTTACATATCAGGACAAGAACTATGCATTTTATTCTCAAGAACCACTGAAGAGTTTTTGAGACAGTGACTAACATGGTCAAACTTATGAATTCAGACTATTAACTTGGTGTGTGTGTGTAAAATGTGCGTGTGCGTGGGTGTGTGTATGTGTGTGTGTGTGTGTGTGTGTAAGATAGATTGGAGAAGAGAGAATCTGGAATCAGGGAGATTGATTAGCAGGCTGTAGAAATAATCCAGGTGATAGGAAATTCAGTCATGCTAGCGATCATGAGGCTTCCACGGCAGGGAGTAGTCAACTCTTTCTTTCATTATAGCACTCCGCCCAGTAACATAGACAACAGACTAAGCCACAGGTCGGGAAGCCCCTTCCTCCAGAGACCTCCCCTAAGTCAGTCTTTCATCCTGATTGGCTCTCAGGAAGCAGTGCCACTGCTGTCCATTCCTTTTGGCCATTGCTAACTCTGATCCACTTCCAAGTAGTCTTGAAATTTCCTCATTCGCTTTTGAGCTGTCATCACCTTTCTTTTAAGTGTGTCTTGTTTCCAGAAGATTTGTTAATAATGGATGTGTTACTTTATTATTCATTTGCTGTATAAGCAGGTCCCCACTAAGGCCCTACTCTGCCCCATTTCAGCATAGAGGTTACCTTGTGTTCTTAAAGGTCACTCTAGTGGAGCCAGAAAACCTTCCAAGTGCTGACTGGGTGACTGAATCTGTTGTAGAGCCTCATCCTCTGAAGGGTGGCCACCAAGGGGTGACTTTATTTGAACACAGCAGCACACAACCTACTAATACATGGAAAGGTTGCACTCGGTACTGTATCCACCACCAGTGAAATTGGGGGATCTTTTGAAATTTGGAAATATGTACCAGACACTAACATTTAGCGTGGGAGTACATTCAGAACCTGTGGTGCTGATGTGTGTACCTAACTCTATAGTAGAACATGAATGTGATACGAGAGATGAATAAAAAGTGTCCCTCCCCAACCCGCACCCCCTCCCCAGAGAAAAAGCCTATGGTCTTTGTGTTTTTTAGGTGTATGGTGTGGGCCAGCTTGTGTGTGCTGTGATTGCTGATTCAGATGTTAAAGCAAAGCAAGCAACTCGTCTGGTGAAGATTGAGTATAGTGATTTGGAACCCTTGATCCTGACTATTGAGGTGATTATCAAGTTCTTCTGTGGTTCTTCTCTTAGAAATTAGGAGATCAGGGAGCCATCAATCTTTATGGGGAGTTACATCCCTGGACACAGCCAGCTGCGTCCAGCAGCTGATGGGGTGCTTCGGTGCTTGTGCCTGGACCCCAGTTTTAAAGATCACATTTCTCCCTAGCCTCAAAACACTATCCCTGCCAGTTTTCTTCGCAGCTCAGGGACACCATGCCTAGCAATAACTCATGAGTGGGCCCCAGCAAAACAGAGTATCTTTCCTTATCACGAGAACAAGCTGACCTCTGAAGAAATTCTCTTGTAAAAACAAGACTATCTTGTGACCACAGAATTATCATGTATTGATTTCCGAAGTTATCATATTCAATCCAGAGAGAAGTCAAGCTATAGACATCAACTCTCAAAGCTATCTTGCTACAGATGTAACAGACCAAAAATACACCCTTGAGAACCCCTTTCCCGTGGTTTTCAGTAATGAATGACATCTGTGACCAAGGTTGTAGGTTATCACCTAATTAGCATAAAGATATTTTTGACAATCCACTACTTTTCCTATCTAAGCTTTAGCATCATTCTTGTTAAGTTGTAAGTTCCTTAAGGAATGTAAGTTCCCTAAGGAGCTCTTCCCGCTATATTGGCATTACTATAAACCTTTGCCACCTTGACTTGAAGAATGCTTGAGTCCAAGAATTCCTCCAGTTGACCCTCTCCTGTAAACCAGCCCTTAAAGGGTCCCTGAATCTGTCCCCCTCAAACCTCATCAGCACCATTCAGCCAAACTCTGAAGAAAGATTAAAGGAATTCTCTCTTGAGAAGCCCAATTTCAGGTCCTATTCTGCTACTCCCCGATGTGTATCTTCCTATACGAGAAAAATGTTTTCTAAGACTAAATCATCATTATATACATTTATAAGTTTAATGCCAATTTGAGAATCCTCATGTGCCTACAGACATCATAGTCAGTTGCTCACATTTCAGAATGGATTTTTTGAGGCTATTAGATTTTTCACTCTCTGGAATTTTACATGCTTTTATGCATGCACTTTATTTTAATTGTCTTATAAAGTAATGAAAGCATGTCACAATTTTTAAAACTTAACACATTAGAAATAAAATAAAGAAGGATATTTTGAGTTTTTTGAAGTTACTCAGAGAACAATTTATGTTCACAACAGGATTATTTGTTATAGTAAAAAAATCAACTCTGCTGTGGGGAACTGGCTAAGATAAGTCTCCAAGAAAATTTGTTCCAAAACAACTGTGCACCCTGCTGCTCTCTGCCAAGGATGCCTAAATTTGTTTAAGCAATTTGTTTTTAAGAAAGCAAAAGCAAAAAAGTCTTTGTTCAAAAGCTAAAGTTGATGCCTTTTTAGTGAACCAGGAAGATATTCAAGTGATTGTTTTGGGGCACTTAATTCCCTAGGACCAAAACATATGTTTTTAAAAGAATTAGGACCATTCCTTACATAATAGATTTGTTTTGAACACCACTGAGCAAGCCTCATTTCCTGTCCTAAAGAAACAAAAGACTATTTGAGTTTGGTAGCTATAGGCACTTCCTTAGTACTTAACAAAGTTCTCCTAAAGATCACTGAAGATTAAATGAGGAGATAGTAAAAATAATGGTTAGCATTTATATAATACTTTGATGTTTACAAAGCACTTTAGCCTAGTTATCTCATTTGATTCTCACTATAGCCCTGTAAGGTTGGTGCTATGATTATCTCCATTTTACACATGGAGAAACTGAGGCTAAGAAAATTTAAATTGCTTGCTTAGCGTCACAGAGTTAGCAAGTATCTAAGGCTGGATTTGAACTCAGGTCTTCCTAATTCTAGATGCAGCACTTTATCCACTGCACCCCAAAATTACGAGCACTTCTCCACTTCTTCCTCCTCCTTCCAGTTTCAAAATGTTCCCATCTCCATCATCCAGGGGAAAATAATAAAGAAATAACTCATAAAGCCTCTAATTATCTGAGAAAAAGCTCCACCCAAAATAAAAATGCCAACTTTACAAATGCTCCCTTCCAGGGTGTAGAGCAGAGTCCTTACTCCACCTCTGAACCATCTTCATTAGCAATTAAATCCAAGACTGATTGAAACACTAATGGATGGATTAAAGGGATGTGTGGAGAGTGGTATAATACCCAAATCCGGATCAAACTCTGGCTTCTCTTGCCAGGAAATATTTGGAAAATACCTAAGCTCAAGTTGGCCTAGAAACCAGGGGACACGTGGTCTTGAAGAAAGAAAATTGCTCAACAGAGTTTCCAAATTAACTTTGAAAGGCAGTATGGTACAGTGGAAAGTGTTCTGACTTTGGACCTGAGTTCAAAGTCTTTAATTGCTACTTAATATCTGTGGGACCGTGGGCAAGTTGTTTTTCTCTGGGCCTCAGTTTTCTCATCTGTAAAATGAGTAGATTGTATTAGAAGCACTTTAAAGGCCCTTCCAGCTCTCTATGTGTGAGCTCATGATTCTATTTTTGACCCAGGAAATATTATCTTTAGCTTAGTTAGAAAATAAACGAGGTGACTAAATAAACTAGGATTAGTTTATTTAGTTATTAAACAGTTATTACTTTGGTATGATAAAATTAAAGTCATCCACTATCAAACAACCATCAAAATTGGGCGTGACAATCAATTTCAAAACTTAAGAAGTTTATGAAGTATGGCTCCTTTTTAACACTTGTCAAGAGACAGAGAAAACACCCGCTTGCCATGGCTTATATGGAGCTATAGGAGGAGTGAGTTGTGGGAAAGGAACTGGGACTTTGCTGTAATTTATGCATTCAGAGTTGGTTCAGAATCAGAAAGCAAATTTTATTTTAGTTGAGTTGTGTTTACTTTTTCCCCAGTTTCATGCTTTATATAAATGTGATTAGTGAGTTACTAAATTTTATCTTTTGGAAAATACCACATAGTTTTTTTTTATCAATGTTCTTCAACACTTGGAGTTAATTATTGTTATGAAGGCATAACTGTCTTAACAATAAAACTTCAGTGTTTAAAATGAGGAGGGCAAATCTGTCCTTGGAAAATGGTATCTGTTATCCTGTTTTAAGTGTACTCAGTGTACTCACTCCTTCCATCCTCTCCTCCCTCCTCCATCTTTAGGAGATCTCAAATTGCACTATTTGTATACTCTCCTTAGGGAGTGGCCCTGAGGTTTCACTGCTTCTCCATAAGTCATTTGCGGGAAAGTTCAGCAAGGCATAGGCCTGGGAAGAAGGCTGCTAGGACTCAAACCATGAAAACAATAAGGCTGGGTCTTGTGTAATGTTCAATTCCTACTGGCTAGCTTTTCCTTTTTTTTTTTTTTTCTCATTTTTTTTTAAATGCAATTTATTTCTTTAACATATTTGGTTTTCAGCATTGATTTTCACAACAGTTTGAATCACAAATTTTCTCCCCATTTCTGCCCTCCCCCCCCACTCCAAGATGGCGTATATTCTGGTTGCCCTGTTCCCCAGTCAGCCCTCCCCTCTATCACCCCCCTCCCCTCTCATCCCCTTTTCCCTTCCTTTCTTGTAGGGCAAGATAAATTTCTACGCCCCATTGCCTGTGTATCTTATTTTTTAGTTGCATACAAAAAGTTTTTTTTGTTTTTGAACATCTGATTTTAAAACTTTGAGTTCCAAATTCCCTTCCCTCTTCCCTTCCCACCCACCCTCCCTAAGAACACAACTTTGTTTTCTCTCCCTTCCACTTACCCTTCCCACATTTGAAAAAAATAATCCTTATTTTTTTTAAAAAATGTGTATGCATATATATTATATATATACACACACGTGCATATGTATATACATATCTCTCTATATTTTTCCATTTTATTCTTAGGATGCTATACAGCACAACTCTTTCTTTGAGCCAGAATCAAAAATAGACTATGGAGACGTTGATGAAGCATTTAAAACTGTTGACCAAATCCTTGAAGGTAAAGCATTTTGCTCCTTAAACATGAGGAGGCAGTGTTGGGTAAGAGAAAGAAGACTCATAGACGATCTTAGCATCAGTCTCAGCTTTGTCATTTCTTGTTGTTTGTCCTTCGTTTTTGAAGAAGACTAATGACATCATGAGTGAAGTCTTGACTTGCCTGTGAATTGGATTTAAGTGAGGCAGAGCTATGCAAAGTTGCCAACTTCTGTCACTAGCTTTGTGAAGACAGCATGGTGCAGTGCTAAAAGTCAGAGGACCCAGGTTCAAATCCAGGCTCTGCCACTTTAATGTGTAACCTGGAGCAAGTCACTTAAATGCTGTAAGCCTGTTTCTTCTTCTGTAAAATGAGAAGGGTTGACTAGATGACTTCAGAGGAACTTTCCAGCTTTAAATCTGTGAGCCCATAACATTGGGCAGGTCACTTCTTGGAGTCTGTTTCCTTCTCTGTAAAGTGAGAATAATAATGTTTGTATTGTTGACCTCACAGGGTTGTTGTGAGGAATGTGCTTTGTGAACCTTTCAGTGCTATGTGAATATGAGTTATTATCAAGCTAGGTTGAAAGCTCCTAAAAGACTTCTAATGAGGGATTATCAGGTCAGGTATATCTCAGACATACACCTTTTGCCGCTGCGTGCTGGGAATCAATTTTGGTAGCTTGAATATACTGCCCTACAGGTATTGGCCTACCTGAAGCAATCTAGTATCCTTGTCTACCCCTACCTCTAAAATTTTTTCTAGCTCTAAAAATCTGTAATTCTCCAATCACTTCTCCATTTTTCCACCTGTCAACTCACCTTTCAGAAGGATAGAGTTGTTAAGCCACCAGCAAGTTAGAAAATCTGGATTTTGTTTCCACTACCTTGTATCATCCTGCTTTACAGGATTTACCCAGACTTTTTGCTGACCAATCTAACTTGTATAAGAGGTCTTTTCTGCCCTTTCTTTCAAAGCAGAGTTTATTGCTCTAACATTGTCTACCTTCAGAAAGGGATCCAGTATGTCAGCCTACATGGTTTACCAAATCTCTTCTACTCTATTGGTTTCTTATTCATTACTTTCACAGGCCATACTTGCTGTTCATCACATGTAGTGCTCCATCTCCCACATCTGGACCTTGGCACTGGCTGTCCTCCAATCCCAGAATTCTCTCCCTTCTAACCTCTGCCACACAGAATGTATGACTTTCTTTAAGACTCAGCCCAAATGCCCCATCCTGCAGCAGGCCTTTCCTGGTCCCTCAGGACCTACTGCTACTGTATACCCATCAGAGGGGACCTTTCATCTACTTTGTATTTCTCTTGTATGTACCTGTTTTACACACACACATACACACACACACACACATATACACATGTATATTTACATTATATATACACACAGGTATATAGAAAAGAAGTACAGAGTAGATGAAATAGAGAATATTCACACACAGTTATATTATAACTAAGCAAGTATATTGTGTATACGCATGTGTGAACATATACACATAAACAGATACATTATATGCACACATGTCAACAACATTATATACATGCATATAAATTATATTTATATATGTGATCATATTATATTATATATGTGTGTATATACACATACATAGGTACATTGTATATATGCATGATAGAAATAGGTACATTATATATGCACACATATAATATGTATGCATATGTACACACATACAGGTAAATCATATGTACACATATAGAGTTATTATATACATACATAGAAATAGGTATGCACTAGATACATACATGCAAATATATAGATAGATAGATACACCATATATACATATACAGACATATACGCAGGCAGGTTATATATATAAACAGGCACATTGTATATATACACACAGACAAACAGGTAGATTATCTCTACATACAGACATAAAGGCAGGTACATCATATATACATATACACATTATAAACAGGCACACTATATATACATATAAACAGGTACTACACACACACACACACACACACACACACACACATACAGGTACAAAGAAGTATAGAGTAGATGAAGTACAGATGAGGAAACTGAGGACCAGATAAGTAGAGTGACTTTTCTAAGGACACACAGGTTCCAAATGGCAAAGTCAACCCAGGTTCTGTGACTCTAACACTCTTTCCACTGTACTATACTGCCTCCCTTAAAGACTGAAGAGTTTCCGACTTCCATCAATGTTAGTGTCCATATTGGATCAGAAGTATGACAGAAAATTAACTTACATCGGTTTCATTATCACCCACTCTCCCATTGACCATGAAGAGCTTCCAGGGGAATCCATGAGACTTAGGAAGAAGAAATTTGACTGGGTAGGTGGGGAGGAAGGGTCAGGAATAAGCTGTTTGGGATAGATGAGATTGCCTTGGGATGACCCTTGGGCATGGGGGAAGGGGAATGGTCACTGTAAGTACACTCACTTCCCTTTTCTCTGGCCCTTCTATATTTGCATTGGAGTTTTGCCTCTGAACTTAAGAAGCCAGATATATTTTATAACTTAGTCCCTGTGGTTTCACCATCTAGGACAACGGTTCAGTCCCATGATGTGAACTAATATTGCTGGGAGGACTTAAAGATGGTGGATCAAAGAACATAGACCCTGGAAGGGACATTGCATATCATCTAGGGCCGGGGCTGCTGTATTTGGAAATGCTTGTGAAAAATGGGATTAAGGTTGGATAGCCAGTAGTGCAGGTTTTGCCCTAATTTGTCATCCATGCTGTTTTGTGTAAACATTTGAGGGTTGTCGGTTTTTCCTCCTGTGATAGGTGAGATTCACATTGGAGGCCAAGAACATTTTTACATGGAAACTCAAAGCATGCTTGTTGTCCCATATGGAGAGGACAAAGAAATGGATGTCTATGTATCAACACAACATCCCAGGTTAATACAGGTAATGTAGAGTCCTTTTCCAGGGTACATAGTTAATTCTAAAAATTTTCTAACAGAAAACAACACAAAAACCAAAACAACAACAAAAACAAATCCCAAACCCCACTGACTACTTAAAATATCTTCAATTTCATATTTTTTATGCCACACTGAAATGAATATTTCTTTGGTTTTTGAAATGCAGTACCCTACAATGTTGCTTTTTGGGGGCAACCTAGAATCAGAGAACAGAGAATGTTACAATGATATGAGCATTAAATGGGATGAAATTAGAAAATTACATTTAATAATATACAATAAATCATCTAACTTTTTACATCTTAAAAATACCTTTTAATATGTAACATGTCCTCCTTTTGCTGCACTCTCTTATTATGAAAGGGATTTGAGTTCACAAGTTAGCACATTTTAAAATTCATCATAGAACTATACTCATCACATTGAACAAACATTAAGTATACCTTTGACAAACAGTCCATTTTCCCAAGCTTAGCTTTGAATACAACCCACAGGTTTCCAATGAAGTTTAAGAAAGGTGAGTTCCAGGTCTTTAAAACATGTTTATCTCCATCTCATTTCTCAAATTTTGTGACATGTATCATGATATAAGATCTTATTGCAGTATTCTACCTCCATTTGGGAATTTCTGTAATTCCAAGACAATTTTGCTTCTTGATAGATCAATAAGTTTATCAGAATTCATAATTCTGTTGAGGACATGACTTCTAGGCCTACTGGAAATTTAAAAAAAATCCCCAAACATTTTTATTTAGGTGGATATTTTATAATTTAATGAAAATACCCAGATTTTAGAGGCTAACATGGATTGCTTCTGACTTGGTTTTTATATATCCTTGAATAAAAAGGGGACTTTAGTTAGTAAAAATTACTTTTTTCTAGTCTTCAGTACTCCAGTATTTGTATTCCTTAGCCTAGGTAACCATTTTTTTCCTTCTTAGTAATAATTAGCTAATAGCTAGCATTCTGCACCCTTCCCCTGCCCCCACATATATAATTGCTCTTATTAATAGGAGCTAAATTTATTATTTAAAAGGATTCAGATTAATCTATATTAATATTTACAGGCCATAGTAGCCTCCATATTAAGGGTTCCATCTAACAAGATCATGTGTCATGTCAAAAGAGTTGGTGGAGCTTTTGGTGGAAAAACACTCAAAACTGGTATCATGGCAGCTATTACAGCATTTGCAGCAAACAAGTAAGTGGAAATTTAAGTGTTACATTTAATGAGAGCAAGAGAGTCAGCATGGTATAGTAAGATGTGCTTCTGGAGTCAGACTAGTTCTGTCTCTTTTAGCTATGATCCTCTGCAAATCACTTAACCATTCTGAGGGTCAGTTTCCTTAACTGTAAAAGGTGTATTACAATAATTCTTTCACTACCTATGTGTCTTGGTTATTAGAAAACAAAAAGTGTTTTGTAAATACAAAAGAACTTTATACATATGACTTATGGAAAGTAAAATAATTTTGATGAATGGAAAACCAGGAGACATAGTAGACTCCCAATTAATTCTGGTTAGTGGGGGAGAGGTGCTCCAATTTACAAAACAAAACCAATTTAAAAAACTGCAATGAGAAAAAAAATTTGAAATAAGCCAGAAATGTTTTCCATCTTAAAGCTAATTAAACTGTATATGTTTATAAATTGTGGAAACCATCATAGTTGTAAATTTCTACAAAAAACACCATAGTAGAAAATATTGTAATATCTAGAAAGCAGAAAGTCAATAGACTTGATTTGGTGATAATTACTTGTCTTAACTACCTATTGAATGGTCCATTGTTTAATGTAGGGATTCCTTTAGTAAATGGGAATTTTGTTTTATTTCTGCAATAAATTGTGTTCATAGGTCAAATGTATATAGTCAAATATATATGCCAAAAGGCTTTAATTTTTTTGTTTTTGTTTTTGCTGAATAACAAGCTCTTTACCTCATAAAAACAGGATGTTTTTTTCAGTTATCATTTATTTTTTTTCTTTCTTCCATTTTATTTATCTCCCACCCCCTTTTTTAAAAAACAAAACAAAACAAAACCCTTGTAACAAAAAGGTATAGTCAAGCAAAACAAAATCCCGCAGTAGCCATGCCCCAAAATGTTTGCTTCATTATGAATTTTAATTGATCACCTCTTTGTCAGGAGGTGGGTAGTATCATCATTAGTCCTCTAGAAAAATGGTTGATTATTGTATTGGCCAAAGTTTTAATTAAATCTTTTAAAATTGTTCATCTCTGTAATGTTGATATTATAGTGTAAATTCTTCTGGTTCTGCTCCTTTAACTATGAATCACTTTACACAAGTCCTCCCAGGTTTCTTTGACATTGTGTCTTTCACTTCTTAGAACCCAGTAGTATTGCATTACATTCACATACCATAATTTTGTTCAGCCATTCTCCAATTGCTGGTTTCTCCTTAGTTTCTAATTCCTTTTCTCTATAATAATAGTAATAATAGCAACAATGACAAGAATTGACATTTATATATCATTTTAAGGTTTGCTAAGCTCTTACAAATGCTATCTCATTTTAGCTTCACAACAGCCCTAGAATGTAGTTTCAGTTATTGTCTTTATTTTACAGATGAAGAAACTGAGGCAGATAGCAGTTTTAAAATGACTTGTCCTGGGTTACACAAGCTAGTAAGTGGTTGAGGCTGGATTTGACTCCAGGTCCAGAACTCTGTCCACTGTACCATGTAGGTTCTTCTGTAAAAATTTCTGTATCTGTGAATTCTTTCCTTTCTTTGATCTCTTTGGAAGGTAGAGCTAGTAATTCTACTATTTATGAAGCAAAGGATATTCACAGTTTAGTAACGTTTGGGTCATAGTTCCAAATTTCTTTGCAGAATGGCTATATCAATTCACAATTACACCAACTGCATATCAGTGTACCTCTTTTTTCATAGCCCTTCCAACAAGTAAAAAAGTCAGGAAGCAATTATTAAGGGCTTACTCTGTGCCAGGCACTATGCTAAGCACTGGGAATATAAAGAAAGGCAAAAACAGTCCTTGCCTTCAAGGAGGTCACATTTCCACTGAGGAAGACAATATTCAAACAACTCTGTGCACACCAGGTATATATAAGATAAGTGGAAGTAATTTCAGAGGAAAGGAACCAACACCGGGGCTAGGGGGTGGGGATGGGGGAGCTAGGCAATGGCTTCTTTTAGAAGGTGAGATTTTAGCTGAGACTTGAAGGAAGCAAGAGAAACCAAGAGGTGGTGATGAGGAGGGAGAACATTCTAGCTATAGGGAGCAGCCCGTGAAAAAGCAGAGTAGGGAGAAAGAATTTGCTTGTGTGGGGAGCAGCATGGAGGTCAGTGTTACTGGATTGTAAAATATTCAGAGAGGAATAAAGTCTAAGAAAAACATTTGTCAATTTTCCTTTTTTTTTGAGCGGGGGTTTCAACTTTGCCAACCTAGTATGTGTGAAATAGAACCTCACAGGTTATTTTGTATTTCTCTTAATTACTAGTAATTTGGATCATTTTTTCATATGGCTAAAAAAAAGAAAACTTGTATTTTTTTTTTCTCTTGAGAACTTCCTGCTCATCTTCTTTGACCATCTATCAATTGGGGAATGGTTTTTATTCTTGTAAATTTGAATCAGTTCCTCATGTACCTTGGAATTGAGAACTTTAAAAAAAAAAACTTGCTGCAAAGATTTCCCCGCCTGCCCCCCCCCCCCCCCGTTAATTATTTCTCATCTAATCTTAGGTGAATTAGATTTGTTTGTGCAAACCTTTTTTAAGTTTATGTAACTAAAATCGTCTGTTTTGTCTTCTGTGATCTCTTTTTATCACTTGTTTGGTCAGGAACTATCCACTTGTCCATAGATCAGAAAGGAAATTTTTTTCTTGTTCCCCTAACCTGTTTATGATATGACCTTTGATATCAAAGTCATATATCCATTTGGAGATTATCTTGGTATATGGTGTGGGGTGCTGATCAAAGCCTAGCTTTTACCAGACTGCTATGCAGTTTTCCCAGTAGTTTTTGAAATAGTGAGTCCTTATCCCATTATCCAGGGTCCTTGGGTTTACTGAACCCTACATTACTAAATTTATTTGCTCCAATAAGTTGTGTACCTAGTCTGTTACACTGATCAACCTATCTTCAGCTAGTATCAAATCGTTTTGATGGTTACTGCTTTTGTAGTGCAATTTGAGATTTGGTACTGCTAGGCAGCTCTTTCTACCACTTTTGAAAACTATTATTTCCCTGAAGATTCTTGACATTTTGTTACTATTTTTTCTAGCTTGTTGAAGTAGTACTTTGGTACTTTAGTTGATATGACACTGTTTAAGTAAATTAATTTTGGTAATATTGTTATTTTTATTATATTCGTTTGGCCTATCTGTTAGTATTTTTCTAATTACTTAGGTCTTTTTTATTTCTGCAAATAGTCTTTCGTAGTTGTATTTGTATATTTCCTGTGTGTATCTTATTATGGGTAGCCTTCCAAACATTTTATACATTCTGTAGTTCTTTTAAATGGTATTTTCTATCATTTCCTGCTAGGTTTTATTAGAAAAATAACAGAAATGTCAATGACTTTTATAGAATTATTAATATCCTGCAACTTTGCTGAAGTTACTGTTTCAAATAATTTTAGTCGGTTCCTTAGGTTTCTCTGAACTACACCATTATGTCATCTGCAAAAGTAATACTTTTATTTCTTCTTTGATGATACTTATTCTCTCAATTTCTTTTTCTCATCTTATTGTGGTAGCTAGCATTTCTAGCACTGCATCAAATATTAGTGGTGACAATGGACATCTCTGCTTTATCCCTGTCTTATTGGAAAAGACTCAAGTTTGTCCCCTTTGCATTTTATGCTGGCATTTGATTTTTGATAGATTTTATTTCCCATGTTAAGATAAAGTCCATATATTCCTGTATTTTCAGGTTTATTTATTTGCTTTCAATAGAAATGAGTGTTAAACTTGCACTGAGACTTTTGGGTCAAATTTTTGTCAATTTTTTTTCTGTGTCTCGATACAATCACAAGATTTTTATTGCTCTTGATATTAATATGCTTAAAGTTTTTCTAAATATTGAAACAAACTTGCATTTCTAGTATAAATCCAACCTAGTCGTAATGTATAATATTTGTAATATGTAGTCTTTCAGGTAGTATTTTGTTATTTTTGCCTCAGTGTTCTTTAGGGTTATTGGCATATAGTTTTCTTCCTCTGTTTTGACTCTCCCTAATTTAAGAACTAAGACTATGTATAATAGAAGAAATTTGGTAGAATTTCATCCTTTTCTATTTTTGCAATTAGTTTATGTATGATTAAAATGGATTACTCTTTGAACGTTTGGTAGAATTGGCTTACGAATCCACCTGGTCCCATTTTTTTTTCCTTTGGGAGTTCATTTATGGCTTGGAACATAGAATTTTAAAGCTACGTGGGCCCTAATAGATTAATGCAATTTGCCCATTCATTTTATGACTGAAGAAACAACAGGCTCAGAGACATCAAGTAATTTTTTCAAAGTTACGCAGGTGGTAGGGGGCAGAGCTGGGATTCAAATTCCTGTCATTTAACTTAAGTCCAGTTTTCTTTGTACTATACCTGATGGTTCCAGACTCTAAATCTTAACCCTAAGGTAGCCTAGAGCAAAGAGACAGCAATCTCTCTCTTCCACTTTCTCTATCAGAAGCCATTCCTTGCAGCATGGGGAAGCAAAGGTGCAGGGGCAGGAATGAGCATAACATGAATATTGGGGGAAAGTATGAAACTAGTTTGACAAGAGCAATGAGTACTTGAGTTGTGAGAAAGTAAAGTTGGATATGGGTAAGGTAAGTCCAAGATTGTGGAAAGTTTTGGATACAAAACAGTGCAACAAGTTTGAACTTGGCTAGAGGATCTTAACTTTTTTTCGTATCATTGACCCCTTTGGTAGTCTAGTGAAGACAATAGAGATTTTTTCCGAATAGTATTTTTAACTTCATAAGACAAAATACATAAGATTACAGACCCTTTTCTTATATGGGAAGGTAGCTATAGAGGTCCCTGAGGGGATATGAAACTTCCCAAAGTATAGGCTGGTACAGTGGAAATTCTCCTATAGTCAGATAACATCAAAGCAATAATCTTGATCAAGGGGGTGGAAAGATCCTTGTACAAGCTAGAGCACTGATGGATTAGGGTGGGGTGGAACATGGGAAATGAATTGAAAGAAAATGACTTGAATAAGTCCAAAATATTCATTTTTTTTCTTATGGATTATCCTTACTTGGTGTAAATTGACCCTTTTCTGGTTTTAGAACTGGCTGTCCAGTCCGCTGCATTCTGGAACGTAGAGAAGATATATTAATAACTGGAGGCCGTCATCCTTACCTTGGAAAGTACAAAGTGAGTAGAAGTCAAAATGGCCTGAAGGTCAGGAGCATGGGGAAGCAAAGGTGCAGGGGCAGGAATAAGCATAACATGAATATTAGGGAAAGTATGAAATTAGCTTGACTAGAGCAGTGAGTGCTTGAGTTGTGAGAAAGTAAAGTTGGATATGGGTAAGGTGAGTCCAAGATTGTGGAAAGTTTTGGATACAAAACAGTGCAAGAAGTTTCAACTTGGCTAGAGGGTATTAACTTTTTTTGTATTATTGACCCCTTTGGTAGTCTGGTGAAGACAATGGAAATTTTTTCAGAATGATATTTTTAACTTCATAAAACAAAATACATAAGATTATGAAGGAAACCAATTATACTGAAATATATTTATCAAAATATATATTTAAAAAGAAAAACAAGTTTTCCCAGGCTTAGAACACTTGGTGGGTAGATACTAGGGAGAAACTGTGAATTCTTGAGCAGCAGAGTAGCATGATAAAAATGTTGCTTTAGCAGTTTTAATGTGATTAATATCATAGGGTGACTCTGAGATGAGTCTGGAGTTAAGGACACCATTAGAAAGTCACTTCAGTAATTTAGGCATACGGTAGAGATCTCGGCTAGAATGGTAGTATTGGAAATGGAGAGAAATGGGCAAATTCAAGGGATATTATGAAAAAGGAATAAATAAGACCTGGCAATGGATTGGATAGAGGAAAGAGAATAAATGGAGAAGAGGGAGAAGTGGAACATGATTTTAAGCATAGGTGTTTAGGAGAATGATGGTGTCATTAACCAAAAAGGGGCAGATTGTAAAGAGCAATCAATCTGGGGAGAAAATAAGGAGTTTGGTTGGAGAAATACTTAGTGTGGTGGGCCATTTAAGTGGAAATGCGCAGAAGGCGATAGGAATATAATATCTAGGTGAATGTCTAGATTGGTGCTGGAGATGTAGATGCGAAAGTTATGAGAATTTCTTTGTGCTCTGAAAAAGAGTCAGAGAAAATCAGAGGGTAATGGGCCTTTGGGGACATACACATTTAGGAAGTGGGATAAAGAAGAGCAGTAAGTGAAAGAGAATAAAAGGAATGGTCAAAGTGGAGAAATAGTATGCTATAGTATTTTGGAAAGCAAGAGAAGAATTAAGGAAGATTCATCAGTGTCAGTTACTACAGAGAATGTCTAGACCAGGGGTGGTGAACCTGTGGCCTCTAGGCCATGTGTGGCCCTCTAGGTCCTCAGGCCCTTGGACTGAATCCAAACGTCACAGAACAAATCCCCTTAATAAAAATGTTTGTTCAGTAAAACTTGGACTTAGTCAAAAGGCTGCACCCAAGGACCTGGAGGGTCACATATGGCCTTTAGGCTGAAGGTTCACCACTCCTGGTCTAGAAGAATCAGGGTTGAAAAAAGCCATCAGATTATTAGGTTTCAAGGTTGTACTGTTGGCCTTTTGAGAGAACAACTTCAGTAGTAAAGTTTGGATAGAAGCCAAATTCTAAGTGGCTACAAAAAGAACAAGTGATAGATCCCTTGTTGAAGAAATCTGGTGGTGAAAGAAAGGAAAAAAAAATTGAGGTTAAACAAAGGGTTTTTAAGATGGGTAGGGAAGAATGTGTTTGGAGGTAGAAAGAACCAGAGGAAAATGAGAAAATGAAGATACTAGAGTGAAAAGTCAGAGTTAAAGATGGAAAGAAATTTTCAAGAGGGAATGGGACTTAGGCTGCAGGTAGAGGGATACCCAGTTTCCATACTACATGATACATTATGCACAGGTATTTACATTTTGTTTTATATTTTTATGTACTATTGTCCAATGCCAAAAATTATTGTTAGAGGCCAGGTGACAACAGGGGAAAAAGCCAAGAATGTTCTGCTTTCAAGAGTAAATGTAAGTAGATTCTACATCCATACAAGAGGATAACCTGCTTTGCCTTTAGAAGTAGCTAACTAAAATTTAAAGGAAATACTTCGTTCCTTCAGTCTCTAAAGATTCAGTTCTATTTTTTAGGTAGGATTCATGAATGATGGTAGAATCATGGCCCTGGATGTTGTACATTATGCTAATAGTGGCTCCACCTTGGATGCATCTCAGTTAGTAAGTATTAATGGGTCAACATACATTCAATTATTTAATTAGGGAATCACAAAAGTGAAATATATATATTATTTATGCAATAAGCATAAAAAGACTATTGCTTCTAGGGGTATGAAAGAGAAAGGGAGTAGGCCTGTGATTCCATTGGAATAAGAAACTTTCAGATGAGGCAACTTTCTTTACTAACGCAGTTGTCACTTTGTCTGCAAACTATAGTCTTGTAAGAGAGATACCTAGAGCACTGAGAGGTTAAGTGATTTGCCTAGGGTCACGCAGTCTGAAAGTATTACAGGTAAGTCTTTAGTGATAGTCTTCCTGGAGTGGAAGCCAGCTTCCTATGCCCTACACCAGGCTTATTCCAAGCTATATAATAATAGAAATGCATATTCTTTGTGTAAGAAACTATTGGTGGAGAAAAAATATGAGGTAGTAGTAGAAAGACCACTGAACATGAGTTAGACCTAGACTGGGTTCCCAACTTTGCTTCACTGTCCAAGCTAGATCTAGATCCAGAGCAGGCCACTTCACCCTAAACCTGTTTCCAAATCTGTAAAATGGGGATAATAACACTTTCAGTAATTGGCATGACTTTTGTGAGAATCACATGAGATAATATATGTAATCATTTTGTGATGATAAAGTGCAATAAATATGGGTTATTGATTATTTGTACACTAGTGAGATCAGAAGGTCTTTGAATTGTTTTTGCCTCCTGACACAGACTATATATAATCTGGACATAAGTCTCAGACTCAAAAGTTTCTTTCTCAAACATCCACTTTTGATACTTATTATGGGACTACTTTTTTGTTTCAAGTATGGAATAACAGAAACAGGAGGTAAGAAGGGCAAGTATTTACAATCACATCAGTGATTTCTTTTATTCCAGCACCAAGAACAGTGCTTGACATATGGGCATTTGACAGGTAGGCACTTTTTAAATGGCATTTAAAAAATGCTTTTTGATTGATTGCTTCCTACAGGTAATACAGTTTGATCTCCTAAAGTTGGACAATGCTTACAAGATCCCAAACCTTCGCTGCCGGGGATTTGCATGCAAAACTCATCTACCTTCTAACACTGCTTTCCGTGGATTTGGCTTTCCCCAAGGAGGGCTGATTACAGAATCATGCATAACAAAAGTCGCAGCCCAAAGTGGTTTGCCACCAGAGAAGGTAACTAAATTATCCTCTAATAAAAAAAAAAGCATAGAATATCAGAACAGAAAAAAATTCCATAGATTATATAGCCCAATTATTTCATTTTGTAGATGAGGAAAATAAGACCCAGAAAGGGAAAAGTCCTTGCTATAGGCATGAGTCTACTGCACCCCTAGTGACCACATTCTTTTCTTCCATGGCTAATGATCCCTACTGGTTACTAGTCAAAACCACCTCCTCATTCTCAACCAGGTTCCCCAACGTTCAATGTAGCCTGCAAGCTTTCCCTTTCTCTGCTTCATGACAATAGTATTCAACCTTTCTTTTAAGTGTTCAGTGGGTTAATTAAAAGCTTGCAAGGGAAAGGATGGACTAACACCAAAAGGGGGAAAGTTCAAGTTGACAGAAGTCTTATCAGTCATGGTCCTTGAGGCATAAGGAACTAGATCTGCCTCTTCGTTGTTCTTGATTTTCTCTGGCCGACAACCTACTTCTGCCAGAGATCTGGTCCTCAGAGTCAGCCCAATACTGCTTGGGTTTGGTGTTAGATTAGTTCTTGGTCTATGTCAAAGAATCAGGCAAAACTATAGGGTTTAAATCCTACCTTTGATGTTTATTGCTTTCTGATGTTTAGTTACCTTGTCCTAATGTGCAGCTTTGTGCGACATCATACAAGTCATTTAACTTCCTTGGACTAGTTTCCTTACTTGTAAAATGAACAGGTGGGACTAAATGGTTTCTGAGGCCCCTTTTAACTAACTATCTATGGTTCTATGAGCTTAGGGTCCTAAATAGGATTTCAGTGGAAGAGGCTTTTGGTAGAAAAATAATGTTGGCTAGAGCAATCTAGGAAGACCTCATGGAAGATATAAGACTTGAGTAGGACCTTAAAGTATGTAGGATTGAGAGCATGTAGGATTGAGAGAGATAGAGTGGAAGAGGAGAGACACTATATTTTATATCATGTTTTGAAATGTTTTTAAGGTGAGAATGATAAACATGTACAAAGAAATAGATGAAACACACTACAAACAGGAGATTAATGCAAACAATCTAATAAAATGTTGGAATGAATGCATAGAGATATCCTCATACTATGCAAGGAAAGCAATGGTAGAAGATTTCAACAAGAAGAATTATTGGAAGAAGAAAGGAATTGCACTTATTCCAGTGAAATTTCCTGTTGGTCTTGGCTCAGTTGCTGCTGGTCAAGTAAGTTTGCTATACAGACTGCCAAAAAATGCTGCTTTTTTGTGGGAAAGTTAAGCTGGTAGAAAATGTAGTTTTAGTAAAATAAAAAAAATATGGCTTTGGCTAAAACCAAAATTATATTTTCCTTTAGGTCAGGTCTGTGTCTGTGTATGTATGTGTATGTATACACATGTACCAACATATATGTACGTAAACATCCACATATCTATATATGTATATATACATATATATACATATGTATATGTGTGTGTGTGTGTATATATATGTGTATATATATATATATACATACATACATATATATATACACACACACTCATGCTTGGCTGCTAGATTATTCCTATAAAAGATAATACTAGCTTTTGATTTTAGGTAGATATTATTTATCATTTGAAGAAAAGTTCCCTATATTTCTATGCTTTCTAGTGTTTATTTTTTTTAAACAGGAATGGTGTTTTATCTTCTCAAAAAGCCTTTTCTGCATCTATTGATAAGATTATTTAATTTTTGTTAGCTTTGTTATTAATATGGCCAAGTATGTTTATAGTTTTTCTAATATTGAACCAGCCTTGAATTCCTAGTGCAAATTCAGCTAGGTTATAGTGTACGATTTTTGTGACATATTGCTACAGTCTGCTTGCTAATATTTGATTCAATTTTTTTGAATCAATATTAATTGGAAATACCAGTATATGGTTAATTTTCTCTGTTTTGGCTCTCCCTGGTTAAAATATCAAGACTATACTTGTGTTGTAGAATGAATTTGGTAGAATATATTCCTTATCATTTTTTCAAACTGTTTATGTAGTTCTGGAATTAATTGTTCTTTAAATGTTTGGTAGAATTCACTTATAAATCTCTCTGGTCCTGAGTTGCTGTTGTTTTTTTCCTTCAGGAAGTCATTTATGGCTTGTTCAAATTCTTTTTTTCTAAGATAGGGTTATTTAATACTCTATTTTCTATTCTGTTAATCTGGGCAATTTGTATTTTTGTAAATATTCATCTATTTCATTTAGAATGTTAGTTTTATTGGCATATTGTTGGCCAAAATACCTCCTAATAGTTGATTTCTCTTTTTCATTCATTGTGAATTCATTTTGTTTTTCACTGTCAATGTTTTCTTTCTTCTCAAAAATGCAGTTAGGTAATTAGGTGTAACTTTTTAACTCCATCACCTACCCCACACCCCGACAGCTCCTAGTATTATTTATTCAGTTTTTTTTTTTTTGCTTTTTATTTTGTTCATCTTTCCTTTGATTTCAGGATTTCTATTTTAATGTTTAATTTGGGGTTTTTAATCTGTTGGTTTTCTTTTTTAATTGCATACTAAGTTCATTGATTTCCTCCATCTATTTTACTGATGAATGTATTTAGAGATATAGCAATTCCCCTAAGTAGTGATTTGGCTGTATCACATGAAAGTTGGTATGTTGCCTCATTTTTGTCATTATCTTTAATAAAATTATTGCTTATTTCTATGATTTGTTCTTTGAGGTCCCCCTTCTTTAGGATTAATTCATTTAATTTCCAGAAAAATTTAATCTTTACTTCAAAGGTCTTTTATTGAATTTATCCTTACTAGAATACTAGTATTCTCTTTTTGGGGGCATTTGTTTGTGATGTTTTTATGCCCTAATACAAGAGCAATTTTTGCGAAGTTTCCATGAACAGCTGGCAAATATGTATATTTTGTTCTGTTCCTATTTACTGTTCTCCAGAGGTTTATCATATCTAATTTTCCTTTAGCCTCAGTATAGTAGATTTTGCTCCAGCCCCTTAGTTTGTTCTTTGTGTATTTTTTTTTGTTTCAAGTGTGTTTGTTTTAAACAATGTATTGTTGGATTCTGGTTTCTAATCCATTGTACTAATCCTTTTCAATTTTATGGGTGAATTCATACCATTAATACTCATAGTCATGATGGCTAATTGTATATTTTCCTCCATTTTATTTGATTATATTTTCCCTTCTTTTCCCTACCCCCTTCTTAAAAGTTTGTTTTGATTCTGGCTAATACCTTCCTTGGTCTTCCCTCCATTTTATTTACTCCCTTTCTCTTACCTCCTCTCCCTCCTATTTCCCTGTAGAGTAAGATGTGTTTCTACCCAAGAGGTGTGTATGTATGTATGTATGTATGTATGTATGTGTGTGTGTGTGTGTTTCCCTCCTTTAACCAGTTCAGATGAGATATGGGTTCTAGTGTTACCCTTCACCCATCTCATTGTCCCCTCCTTGTAAAATAGAGTTCTACTTATATACTCCTTTTATATTAGATGATTTTTTCCCGTACTTCCTCTTCTTTCCATCTCAGCGTTTTCTTCTTCCCCATTCTTTCCATTCTTTTTTTTTTTTTTAGAGATCATCCAAACATAACAGAATCATACCAAGACCTTCTGTTTAATTAGATGCCTTCTATTACCCCTAAGGATGATAGTGTGCTGAAGGGCTACATGTGTCATGTCCCCATATAAGAATATAAAGTTTTGCCTTGTTCAGTCTCTTAACATTTTTCATTTGTGTTTATCTTTTTATGCCTCTCTTGACTCTTTGTATATAAAACTTTCTACTCAGTTCTGGTCTTTTTATCAGCAATGCTTGGAAGTCTTCTATTTTGTTAAAAGTCCATTTATCCCCTGCATAATTAGCTTCAGTTTTCTTGTATAAGATATTCTTGTTTGTAAACCCAGATCCTTTTGGAATATCCTATCCCAAGGTTTCTACTCCTTTAAGGGCTATCTACTAACTCTTCTATAATCTCAACTGTTATTTTTCTGAACTTGAATTCTTTTTTTTCTGGTTTCCTGCAATTTTTTGTCTTAACCTGGAAGCTCTGGATTTTTGATAAAATATTCCTGTGAGTATTTTTTTTTCAAGAGGTAACCAGTGGATTCTTTAATTTTTTACTTTGCCCTCTGCTTCTAAGATATCTGGATAGTTTTATAATTTCTTGAAATAAGATATACAATAGGGTCTCTCCTCCCCCCCCCCCCCCCAACTCCCCACGAATTTCAGGCAGTTCAATGATTCTTAATTTCTCCCTTCTAAATCTCTTTTCAAGGACAGTTGTTTTTTCCTATCAGATACTCCACATTTTCTTCTATTTTCTCTTTCTTTGGACTTCATTTTATTATTTCTTGATGTCTCATAGAATCATTAGCTTCCGTTTGGCCAACAACCTATTTCAAGAAATTATTTTCTTTAGTAAGCTTTTGTGTCTCTTGTTTTAAGCTACTATGTTTTTTCATCTTTCTTCTGTAGTTCTTATTTCTTTTCCAATGTTTTCCTTTACTGCTCTCATTTCATTTTTAAATTTATTTTTAGCTCCTTAAAAAAAAAAAAAACCTCTTGCTTTAACTTTTCAAGGAATTGTTGTTTGACATGTTCAAGTTGTGTTTTTCTTTGAGGCTTTGCATGTAGATTCTTTAAAGAGTTATTCTCTTCTGTGGTGAATCCACTGAGAGGCTCTGCAAATTCAGAGCAGTTGAATTGCATGCAGGCTCCTCTTTGGTCTGGGTCAACAGCCCTGGTTATTTCCTTCCTCTGGTCCTAGGATCAGAGCCACCCACCCATGCTTTTCTGTCAGACTTAGACAGTATCACAGAGATCATTTGGTCCAAAACTCCAAGCTTATAGAAAAAGAAACTGATTCCTTGAGAAGGGAAGCATGAACCAATTTATGGAGAACTGAGTTGTTTTTTTTTTTCCAGAAGTGAATGTCATATTTTATCTTGTTTCTTCTCTCTGTTAGTTGTGGAAAACTGGATTTTTAAAATTTCGCTATCATGATTTTTTGCTCCTTGAGTCCCATGTAGATAATCCACTTGAAGTGTTCCAATTCAGTACTATTAGAATCAAACTTTTTCCTAACATCTGCGTTATGATTATTTTGCTTTAACTTACCATGTAGCTATTAGACTAGCACCCTATCATCGGTTTTCTTACATAAGCAGCCCTGAAAATCTCTGCAGTAGTGACCACATCTCAGTAAAATGGCTTGGTTAAGTATCTGCCTAATATGCCACCCAAGGATTATGCAGGTGTGGCAGATATACTGAGATCAAATTCATTGATGGCTGCTTTATTGGGATAAGGGCTAAGTGGTGGGTGTGGTTGGATTGAGTGTTTAAGCTTTATGCTGATTCCTGAGCCATACACTAAAGAGAGTTAGGATTCTGTTCCATGCACGACATCCTGCCGCTGGCCAAACTGTATATGTGTAGATTTTTGTCTCAAAGAAAATTGTGCAATTATAACATTAGTCAAAAGCACTACCAAACTAGATTTTGTTTTTTTTCTACTTAGGCAGCTGCTCTAGTTCACATCTATCTGGATGGATCTGCTTTAGTGACTCATTGTGGCATTGAAATGGGGCAGGGAGTTCACACCAAAATGATTCAGGTAAGAACAAATGAGTATGTGTGTGTGTGTGTGTGTGTGTGTGTGTATGTTTGGGAAGTGAGAGGGAAAAATTAAAGGAGAGCAGTTATACCACTTTTGCATTTTCATTTTAATAAATCAGTATTTTAGGGTATTAAAGTAGAAGAATACACAATTTAATTCAATTCAACAAGCAGTTATCAAACACCTTTTATTAAGAAGAGGAGAATCTTTCAAGTAGAAGAAGCAATGCTTTTGGAGTCAGAGGACCTCAGTACAAATGCTAAAAGATCTTGGCTTCCTTTGGCCAAATTATTTCTTCCTTCTGGGCCTCAGTTTCCTTACCTGTTAAATGAGGAGTTGGAATAGATGGCCTCTGAGATCTCACCTAGCTCTAAACAATATGAGCCTGTAACCTACTCTATACAAAGCATTATTCTAGTTGCTAGGGTTACAAAGAAAAAACAAACAGAACAAGACCGTGCCCTCAAAGAGCTTACATTCTGTTGGAAGAGCACACATTTACACATATAAGTAAGCTGAGTAACTTGAGGAAGAAAGCACTAACAACTAGGAGGACCAGGAAGGACTTTTTGTAGATGGCCAAATTTTGAAAGAATCTATTACAACTCACTGAACTGAATTCAAAAGAGACTGACTTTTGACCCCAAATTCCAAACTATGAATTTTGCAACCAGAAAAATATTTGGCCCGAAAACTAAAAATAGTAATCTCATTGGACCGAAGTCCAAATTATGATTCAGAATATGACTCTGTGGATATGAAATGAAAGCAAAGTTGTTGGAAACTTCTGAAGAGATATTTCTATCAAGCTGAGGTATAGGGGGAAAATCTGTCCGTGGCATTAAGAAAACTTAGATTATACAGATGAAACATCATTTGTTAGATGAAGGAACTAAGCCCCTCTCTTCTAAACTTCAGGACCCTTCTATTCTCTTACTTCTTTCTTGGTGCAAGAGATGGCCATTCTCTTTGCCAAGGCCACCTCTCTCTACCCATTTCCTTTAAAATGACACTACTGTTTCAGGATCCTTCCCTCACTCTCATATTGAATCAAGGCTGAGGTTTCAGCCTAAATTCCTTGGATAAATTATTTAATGTCTTTAAGCCTTAGTTTCCTCATCTGACAAATTATTTTTGGCCTATGTAATCTTGACAGAGCCCTGGACTTGGAAGGCCTGGATTTAAATCCTATTCCAGACATTTTAGTGGCTGTAAGAGCCTGGAGATGTCACAACTTCCATAAGACTTAATGTGTGCATCTGTAAAATAGGAACTGATAAAAACAAATACCTCACAAAATTGCTTTGAGAATTAAATGAGATGTCAGTAAAAAACTTTGCAAACCTTAAAGTATTAGATAAATGTCAACTACTATTATACTCTAGGACTCATCTAACAAATTTGTTTAATCTCTAAAGATATTAATATAATTTCTAAATTCTTTAGAGTGTAAACAGATAAATCATCATTTCTCAGATGAAGAAACTAAGATTTTGAGAGATTATATAATTTATCAAAGAGCTGAGGCTGAAATCATAGTCTCTTCATTATAGATGAGAGAAAGAGAAATAATGATTAATGGGCAGGATCTTAGAGGAGACCAGAGAGTGTGAGAGGACTTTACCATATCCATTGATGTACCCTCAAACACTCTGGCTTCCCAATTTATCAGCCTCCTCAACTCCCAACAGCTACAGCTTCACTCTACCTCAGCCACAGACATGCCTGATGGAACCCTGCCATTTTCTCTAGCTATCATCCTACATCTTTTCTCCTTTTAATTGCCAAACTTTTAAAAAGAATCATGTGCCCTCACCACTTTCCCTTTCTCACCACTCTCACTCACATCTTTTTTTAAAATTTAATTTATTTATTTTCAGTTTTCAACATTCACCCCCATAAGGTTTTGAATTTTCTCCCCCTCTCTCCTCCCCCAGACAGCTTGCAATCCAGTATGGGCTCTACACATACATTCTTATTAAGCACATTTTCACATTAGTCATGTTGCATAGAAGAACTATAACAAATGGGAGAAGCCATGAGAAAGAAAACGAAACAGAACAAAACAAAAGAGAAAAGAGCCTGCTGCACTCTGCATTCCAACTCCATAGTTCTTTCCCTGGAGGTGGATGGCTTTTTCCATCATGAGTCCTTTGGAAAATATTTAGGTCCTTGCATTGCTGAGAAGGGCTAAGTCTATCCAAATCAGTCCTTGGACGTTGTGGCTGTTACTGTTTCACTCATTTCTTAACCCTTTCAAGTTGGTTTCCCATGCCACCACTTGCCTAAGACTATTCTTTCCAAGGTTATCAATAATCTCCTAACTTCTAAGTCAGGTGGTCTTTTCTTAGTCTTCATACACTTGGACATCTCTACATCTTTTGACACTGCTAACCTTCCGCTTTACTCCAACTCATATTCAAATGTATCACTCTGTGTGTGTGTGTGTGTGTGTGTGTGTGTGTGTGTATAGTACAGTACAGTACATTTTTTGTTTTGTAAAATTTGGATTCAGTCAAAAGGCTGCACTTAAGGATCTGGAAAGCCACATGTGACCTGAGGGCCACAGGTTCCCCACCCCTGTCCCAGACCAATCAAATAGTTTTTCCTTTCTTCACTTAATGACACACACATATGTACACATACACACATATTTATATATATATATGTGTGTGTGTGTGTGTGTGTGTGTGTGTATGTGAATACACACATATATATGACATATGTTTAAGACAAATGGGAATGCAAAATATTTTTAAACATAAACAGATTTTTGATACAAAAGTTGTCTTTTCTCACATTCATATCAGGTCATATAATGTTATTTACTAGGCTGTCTAAATAAATGTATTTAAACAATGTCAGCTATTGTCATCATCATTATTGTTTTATTATTAGATTATAAACTGCTAAAAATTGGGGTCTGTTTTGCATTCCAAGCTTCTAGCATAAGAGCCTACACATAGTAGGTATTTAATGTCTTTGGAATTGAGTTGAACATGCATTAATAAGAGCTTTTTCTCTTTGTTAGGTTGTCAGTCGTGAGTTAGGGATGCCAATGGGCAATATTCACTTACGTGGAACGAGCACTGAAACGGTCCCTAATGCAAATCCCTCCGTAGCATCTGTGGTGGCAGATCTCAATGGCATGGCAGTACAGGTAAGATCAGAGCACTAATAGCTTAATCCTTGGCCTTCTATGCTTGAAGAATGTCCCCAAAGTCTTAGTGTAGTTCTAAGCAATTAAAGCTTACCTTTTAAATAAATTTAAACTATGTAAGTTTAAAGCTGCATTGGGACTTTGGGACATGCATTATATTAATGAAGCCCAGTAAATCCTGAAGGAAATATTTAGAAGTGAGAATGGAAAATCATTCAAATATTTATTAAGCACCTGACTTATTCAAGGTATTGGGGGGAGGGGAGGTAGAGGATTACAAAGAAGTATAAGAGATCTTTCCTATCGTCTAGAAGCTCACGATCTAGTTTATTGGATAAAGTGTTGAATTTGGAGTAAGGAAAACCTGGATTCAAATTTTGCCTCTGATACAAACTAGTCGTGTGGGCATAAATAAGTCATTTAATTTCAGTTTCCTCCTCAGTAAAGAATACAATACAAAAGAATCTTTGATTTTTGTGATCGGGGGAGCTCCCATTGTGGGAGCTCCCTACACGGCCTGTCAGTGGTAAGGGAAGTGAAGTAGGATTACATGATCATAGATCTAGTGCAAGAAAGGACCTTAGAGATTGTCTGGTGTGACGCCTCCCTCCCCACATTTTCTAAGGGAGGAAATTGAGGTCCAAGAAAGTTAAATGACCTGCCTAAGGTAAAAAATAAAAGCTGTGAAGTCAGAATTTGCCAACACACAAGGTCCTCTAACCCTAATCAGTGTTCTTTCCCCTACCATGCTGCCTGTAGGATAGGTGGGATGTAGAGAGATGGAGAGAAGAAGGTTGGTCATTCCAAGCTGTGGGAAATAGCATGAGTAAAGAGAAAGAGAGATTAGAATATGCAAAATGAATTTGCAGGGCAGTGAGATGATGAATCTGGTTGGAGTAGGGAAGTTCCATGTTGAGGAGCAGAGGGCGACAAGGTTAGAAAGGTAGAGTGGATTTTCCTTTTGCCAGTAGTTATATTGCAATCCCTTGCATATAGTAGGTGCTTAATAAACATTTGTTGGATTGAATTAAATTGGAGCCGGATCTCCCCCACCTTATTTTGATATAGAGATGTCTCCTGGAATGTTCAACTAAGCTGACTGCATTCTTTGAGATCAGCATGCCTTGGGTAGATGAAAAATCCTACAGGATCCTGTAGGAAAAGTACAGCCCATTTAAATAAGTCATTCGGTGTCCCCTTCATTCCCAGCTAAATCCCTTAGCTTTCATGTAAAGACCAGCTCCATATAAAGTCCGGCCTCCAAAGAAGATTATTATTCCGCGTCACTTTTGTCCACATCTATTGGCCAACTGCTCAAGCCTCAGGAGACTCATTGTACTATGTAGTTTATGAAGTAACTTTTATTTAACTCCAGGATGTACTGAATTCACTGGCCTGGTCCCAGCTTCCTCTAAGGCCTGTACGTGTCCAAGCATTGTATTAGCTTATGTAACAATCACACAATGCTGCTGACTCATACTCAATTTGCCAAACGACAAGACTGCCCCTACTCTTGTTAGAATTAGTAGTAGATTCTTTGTTCTTAAGAATAAACATGTTGAAAGAACAAATGAAGCTCATTTTAGCACCTGGTGTGTACACAGCCCTGTTTTCGGCACTGGAAGAACTAAGATGAGCCACTACCTTTAGAGAGCTTATTGTCTATACTCATAAATCCATAGGCATTAATGACAGTAAATCAATTTGCAGATTTATTTAGTGGTTTACACCTAATTGAGCTTTTTTTTTAAATTTTGGACCACTTTCTGTCTTAAATACACTGGCATTAATTTTATTTTACAAAGCTACTATTTCCTTCACAACATTACTAGCATAATTTTCATTTTTTAAATCAATTATAGGATGCTTGTCAAATTCTTCGAAAACGTCTGGAACCCATCATTAGCAAAAACCCTCATGGAACATGGAAGGACTGGGTAAGATTTTTTTCGTGTGAAAGAATAAGAAGCAGTTCTTGCCACAAGGAAAGTGGCTAATAAGGTACTTGTAAATCAAACAGCTTTAATAAGGGCTTCTGAAAGGTGCCACCAAGGTAAATTGAATAATCAGTGAGGAGGAAATAAACAGAATAAAGGGAAGTTTGGGGTTCAATTTTGATAACTTTAGTGGGTCACTTTTAGATTTTTGAGCATTTTGTTTAAAGGGCCATCTACTTCTTAGGGAGTGAAAAACCTAATATTCTAGGGTTAAACTGGTAAAGAAAGGAAATCTCTAGGAAGTGAGTAGGTAGATTCCCCGCACTCTTAGCAACTGGGAGAAAAGGTTCCCAAGGATTATTCTGTGAGGTAAGATTTTCATGTCCTGAACCAAGAACTTTGATTGGGTCACAGAACCTAGGTGTTTAGAGTCGGAAGGGACCCCAGCAAACCTGCCCACCAGAAAGAATCTGATAAGTGGGCATTCAGCCTGTTTGAAGACTTCTAGGGAGGGGGTGGTTCATAGCCTTTGGAATCTTCCCATTTCACTTTGGAATAATCTTAATTATTTGGAACTTTTCCTGACATCAAACCTAACTTTACCTCTTTGTAAGCTCCACCCATTGCTCTTGGTTGTTACCAAACAGAGTAAGTCTAACTCTTCTTCGTTGCACCAGTTCTTCAAATACTTAAACATGGTGATGTCCTCCCTGACAGTTGTCTTCATGACAGACATCCCCAGTTCCTTCAACCGATCATCACATACCATGGACCTGGCACAAGAAATAATTTAGACCAACCCGCTTATTTTGCAGATGAGGACACTGAGGCCTGGAGAGAGTAAGTGACTAGAGGTCACGCAGTGGGCAAGTTGCTGAGCCAGGTTTTCAAGTACACACTTAGATCCCAAATATTCTTTCCACTGCACCATACCTTAGCCAGGGCATAGTACACAGGGATGTACAACTAGGGACATTTTTATATCACCTTTGGCACGTGTGAAAAATTTAAATGTCAGAAAATTCACTGTCCGTGGCACACGGGTATTTCTTTTGTAGTGAGTCATCGCATACGTTACGACAATGACACAAGTGCCAACACACAAGGAATAGAATTTTTCAGTTTGCCTGAAGAGTAAAATACCTTGTCAGGTCTCTGCAGCCTGTTGTGTACACATTACAGCCAGGGATATTTTCAATGCAACTGTTAGAAATTTGATGGGATTCTACTTTTACATTCTTGTTTTCCCTTTTTAATATTAGTACATATCCACAATATTGAAACAAAAAGCTCCCTCACAGATACTCACAGATTCTTTAACTTTTTTTAATTCTAAACAAATGCCTACTAAATAAGCATTTCTATAAACAAAGTAGAGCAGATAATGAAAATTATACATAAAACCAGAAGTTTCCATTATGTACAAGTTACTTTTCTTTTTAAGTACCTAATAAATTCAAAGTATTACTTTCAAAGCTGTCATGCTCATCTGTGTTTCCTTATGAAGTTTCTTCTATTCATTCTGTGCTTTTCAAAATGCTTCAGGGACCTTCTTTTCTTTTACTTTTTTGACAATACTATTGCTAGCCTTCCTCTCTCCACAAAAAATGGGAAAAAAGGAAAAATAACATTGCTGCAGAGTCTTTAAAATTATTTTAAACTCATTACAAACTATTCATGAGGTAATTAGATAATTGTATTATTGGAAGATAGGATCAGCTGTTCATAAGGAAAAGGTGAAGGATGGCAGATGGCCAGCCACCAGTACCATACTGGTACTCTCACAATGTCAGGAGAAAGTGATGAAGACCTCCAGCATATGGGACATAATGCCCATTCTTTCTGTCCCCCATAGCAAACTCATGGGAGAACATGGCCAAGAGCTGTCGGATGGGTTGGTTGTCACATTATCTTTATATGGGTTGTGAGCTACGTTGAGGAGGTTAAAGATCCATGTGATATGAATATTCCAAATTTAAAAATCATCACCAATTTGGCCAGAGGGCAATGAATTTTTTGGCTACTGAAGCTCTGAAAGTCTAAGATGTAAAGTAGTAGGACTCTCTAAGGAAGTGCCAGCACTGAAACTGGAACAGAAAATTGTTCTGCATGCTATTGCAGGTTGTCAATTTAATTTGTAATAAGAAGTAGCAGTTACTGACTAGAAAGAGGATCACTTATTTTAGAATAAAATTAGAAACGAAAACATAGATGAAATGTTATATTTAGTTTTTGTTTCTTTTTAAATATATTTCTTTTGGACCATATCATATAGGAAAATATGCTTCTCTTTTTGCAGGCACAAGAAGCTTTTAATCAAAGCATTAGTCTTTCAGCAACTGGATATTTCAGGTAAAAAGGCCCTTTCAACCTTCTACTAGAATTGTTAAAATTTGAATTGAGACCATACCATCTCATTGTTGAAGTGAGAAAAGGGAGGTTTTCAAAGATAAAGACTAATCTAGAGTATTTCAAAGAAATAGTTAGATAAAAATGCTTTTTTAAAATATGCCTTTAAAAATAGTGGAACCAAGGGAAACTTTTGGCTCTGCTTACAATTTTGACAAAAGGTATTTTATATTTTCTAGTAGTATAGGGTACTAACATTGATCTGTTTCCTGTCTAAAAGTACCAATGGCTGGAGAACTTGTAGTTGAATAGATAATATTGCAACAAAAATAAAAGTTTACCAGGAATGCCCAGCAAAAGTTCCTCAGAGGGCAGGAGAGCTGCATTTCATCATTCTTATCACTTTAAAATAATTGTTCATCATTCCCGGGGAGTCTTCTAGAACAAATACTTGGAAATCTTTCACGTCCAGCTTAGGGTAAACATAGAGAAAGAAGGGAAGAATTTGTGCTAACAAACTAATGACCTTAGTTGTCCCTGCCGTGCTCTCTACTCTCAAAACGTGTTTAACACTGAAATACTAAGAGGTAGACAAGGAACTGATGCAGATTGTCTGGTCTAAAAATGGAAGTCCAGGTTAATGATAGAGAATGATGGAGAGAGGTGCCATTACAGCATTACAGGTATAGGTCATGGGAGGCTAGGGCTGGGCAATGGAGACCAAGGGATTTGGATGTAAGCTTCTTAAATTGTCTCCTAGTGGCCTAGTGTTGGTCTAGAACTCAGAAAGAAATGGGGCCCCTTGTGGGCATATGTTGATTTAGAAAACCAGACATTAACATCATGTGTTTTATTATATTGTTACTTATTTTGCTAAATACTTCCCAATTACATTTTAATATGGTTCAGGCTACATTTAAGAATGTTTTGAACCATGTGTTTGACCCCTCTGATCTAGAAGGTATGGATAGCTTTGAGCATTTATCAGAAAAAGAAAGTATTGAGACTTTCACATTAGATTAAGCTTCAGGGCAGGCCAAAATTCTTCTGGAGAGGGGAATACTTTTGGAAGGACATTCATATGACCTAGAGTATTTGTTTAGGACTTTTCCAGGGGTTTGAAATGAGTCCAAAACAAGAAGGGTGTATATGTATATGTGTATGTGTGTATGTGTGTGTGTGTGTGTGTGTGTGTGTGTGTGTGTGTGTGTGTGTGGTTATAGAGGCATGGAAACACCCATCTAGCATCAGTGAAATGTTGATTAGTTATCATGCAAGATTTCTGCCTTTCAGTGGTCTAAACAATCTGCTGCATCTTCCAGAGAGCTGGTTGATTTTGTTTTAAATACAGCTTACAATAGCTATGAAATAAAATTCAACAAGAATTTTTACTATAATAAAAACTGACTACTTATAATCTTCCATTTTTATATTTTTTATAGTTACAAAGTGGTCTTCTCATAACAATTCTCTGAAGTAGTCAATGCAAGTATTATATCCATAGTTTACAGATGAGGAAACTGAGGAGCCAAATGAAGAAAAGAGGTTAAGAGCCAGTCTCAGACAAGTTAAGTGATAGATGTGTCATCACTCAGGCCATTAGGTGGCTCAGTGGATAGAGTGCCCAGTTTACAGTCAGGTAGATGTGAGTTCAAATCCAGCCTTAGACACCTACTAGCTGTGTGTCCGGAGGCAAGTCATTTAACCCTATTTGCCTCAGTTTCCTCATTTGTAAAATAAGCTGGAGTTAGGAAATAGCTAACTACTCAAGTATCTCTGCCAAGAAAACCCTAAATGGTGTTACAAAGAGTTGGACGTGATTGAAATGACTGAATACCAACAAATCATCACTCTCCTAGTCCAGTAAGTGACAGAGCCAATACCTGAACTCTGATCCTCTACTTTTAAGTGCAGTGCTCTTTCTACCACAATATGCTACCAGTCAAATCTACCCCTTGCCAAATACTTAAAGAACTACATTTCCAACAGGGGCTATGAGTCTGACATGGACTGGGAAAAAGGTGAAGGTCATCCATTTGCCTACTTTGTGTATGGAACTGCCTGTTCAGAAGTTGAAGTCGACTGTCTGACAGGAGATCATAAGGTAAATGCTTCTTCATACAGTCTCCAACCTAGGCCTAAATGGCAGGCTGAATTCCATCCCTCCCTTGAAGCAGGTGATGTCAATCTTATGTATCAGAATCACAGAATCTCAGAGTAGGGAGGGATAAGCTCAAACAAAAATTTTTAAGCCGTTAATGAAAATGTAGCTCAGAAAGTATTACTAAGTATATTTATTGGTGTTATCAGATCAGGGTGACCAGTGATTCTAAGCTCTTACGTGAAAAATAATAATAGAACATTCTTAAAGGCCTGCCAAATCAGTCTCAGGACATCAGTTCAAATTTATTGTGTGTCAGCCAAGAATTCTAATTTCTGGTTGTCAGATAAGTGACTGTCTTTACTCAGATAATGGACCACATACAATTTTTCATTGAATATTGGAGTATCTTATAGCTTTGTGAATTATACAAGAGGAGTCCCCCTCCTATTCTGTCACCTTCCCTTGCTCTGCCCCTTCCCCCCACTTTCTGCCCAAAACCGAAATTCCTGGGTATTTCTCAAATGATATTTTTAGGCTGGTCATAAGTTTCCTCATTATGTGAGGAAACAATCTCTTCTGGGGTTGAAAAAGCCAAGTTGACTGATCTGCCTTAGGGAGCACATGTGACCATCACCTTGATTATTGTGAACAAAGATGTGCTTGTAGCTGACAAGAGGAACAAGCTATCGGGGTAGGCATAATCATTCCCCAGGTTAAGAATATTGTACCACTAGTTCAGGGCATCTGTTACATGCTGATTTGATGATATGCACTGATCCAAACAACCCCGGAATCTTTCATGGTCATGTCTTTGGACTGTGGGCTGGACTAAGTTAATCACTAATGTGTGGCTTGAGTATATCATCTTAATGGAATCCTTTTTTTTTTTTTTTGGTTGAGGATTTATGAGCGTTGTTTATCTAACCCCAGGTTTCAAGTCTCTGGCCGTGAAACTCAAACAAGGTCAACTCTCCATGGTCTCTATTCAGACTTAATGCTTATCACTGGGGCTTGATTTACATGCTAGAGAGATCTTCAAGTATCATTACACAACATTTCATCTCTCCTTAATGTATCAGACTTCGCCGACCTTTCTCCCATGAGAAGGGAGATCGGGAGGCTTTCTGGATCATCTGGATCTGCACATTTTCAGATTGTGCCTAGTTCTTCCACGGTCCTAGGACAAGGTTTTAACATACTGTAAACATGATAATTCATGGAGTTCTACAAGAACAGCACTGCTGACTTATGTTAGCAGGGGGCTTGGAATTAACTGTATGCAGGGCCTACAAAGTCCTAGGTAATCTGCTGTCATAGCTGACCTTACGCTTTCTAAAGAGGGGCAACCCAGCATTGTGGGAAGAACACTACACTTGTTGTCAGGAGACCCAGGTCATTTCCAATATAGATTATCTACGCAATCGTGGGAATGTCATGATCTCCCCATAGGAGGTTGCTTCTTCACATGTTGAGGAAACCTATGACGAGTTCAAAAATATCATTTGAGAAATACCCAGGAATTGTGTTTGTTGGCAGAAGGTAGGGGGGTGGTGGCAGAGTAGAAGGAGGATTTCTTATGTCTAAGTAATGTCTTTAATCCTCAATTTTCTCAGCTGTAAAATGGGGATAGTAATACTTGTACTACTTCCTCACAGGGCTGTTATGAAGCAAGTGCTTTGTAAAGCTTAAAATATTATATAAATATGAGCTACTATTATTATTATTAAGCTACCATCTTCTCCTTCCTCCCGCTTCTCCCAAGGCAAGAATCTGGAGTAGCCCCAATAGTTCTGAGCAATTCAGTTCAGTGGGTAGTCATAGAATTAGTAGAAGATTGTACTAGATGCAACGCCCTTGAGGGACCATGCTTGGTTTTGTATCTTTGTATGTTATTTTTCTTTGGGCTAAGCATTTGGTTTGTATCCTGTTGGTGTCACCTGCTACCCTTTCCATGCTTAGGCTGTGGCAAATGGCAGGAGGTTCTGCTCCTTTGAGAACAGAACATGTTGCTGCAACAGCAGGTTTTGGGGACTGTCACAAATCCTCCACCTTGGATCATGATCTTCTATAGACTTGCTTGGACTGTAGGCATTCAGAAGAACTTTGTCCTTTGTGACTTCAGCCACTAAAATAGAGACTTCCAGAACTGGAAGGAAGCTTAGAGAGCATCTAGTTTGGTCTCTTATTTGTAGAAGGGGAAACAGAGGCTCCAGAGAAGTCACATGACTTGGTTAGGGTCACACAATGAGTAAAGTGAAAAAAGTTGGGACTAGAACCTAAGTCTTCTGGGCCCCAGTAAGCCAAGACAACTAGCATTTATTAGGCACCTAATATGTATAAAGCAGTGTGTTATGTGCTGGTTATACAAAAGCAAGAAATAAAAATTGTCCCTGTCCTCAAGGAGATTATATTCTAATGAGGGAAGAAAACACATAAAAAGAAGAAGGAAGCTGAAAAGGGGGGAGGGAAGGGAGAAGAGATGAAGTATGACACCAGGTATGGTAGGAAAAGTCCAATTCAATGCTCTTTTTGCTACTCTACCCTGCTAAATAGGTGAGGTGAATGCTTCAAATCTGTGAAGGTTTAGTATCCTATATCATCAACTAATTTTCTTCTTAAGACAATAATTTAGATTCATTGTGTCAAACTCAAATAGAAATGGGGCCACTTAACTATATATAAGGATCTCTTTGGGCCATATGTTGACTTAGAAAACTACACCTATTTACATATTTCTTTTTTAAAAAAATTAATACATCAACACATTAAAATTGGATAGACACTACATTTTATTCTGGTCTCTTCCCCTCCCTCACCCCAGACACCCTGGAGTCTTTCTCAGGAGTGTAGTGGGTTGCATATTTGGCACCTCTGATCTAGATGAAGACATATCCTCAAACACTGCACCTTTCTGTTTTCATACTTTCCCTTCTACTAATTACTACAGCTAATCCTGTTCCCATGACAGATGAGAATCCTCAGGGCTCTTGGGGAGAGGCTGTCTGCCCCAATACACTGCTTTTCATTTGTAGATTAGTAGAAGAGTTTTGGTTTCTAAGTTCCAGCCTTGAGGTTCAGCCCTTTCACTAATATGAAAATAGAAAGCTAGTATAAGAGATGAATTATTTCTTGCTCTTGTTACTGTGGCACTCCAAGTTTTATAACAGTTCGTTAGCAGGAGGAATACAAATACTATTTCTTATCCTATCTTGCCACAGTGATAGCGGTATAAGAAAAAAAAAAGTATATATACATATATATATACACACACATATACATATATATGAAAAGCATAAGCTGTTTCTAGTTTGTTGTGTTATTTCTTGTGTCTTTTGATGAATTAGGATCAACTTATTTAATTGGTAATTTATGACAAGTATTGTATTTTCTGTTAATTTCTTGTTTCTTACAGAGAGAGCAGTGGCCAAACTATTAAGCTGTCAGCTCATTGATGTAACTTTGAAAACTCTTTTCACTTAATAGAATTTTTTGTCACTTCTTTCTCCTGAAAGAATTGGGGACATGGTGGCACCGCTCAGGAATGAATTAGTGCCAAACAGGATGCTGCTTTTTCCTCTCCCTAGAATTGGTTTTCAAAGAGCATAAATGGATCCCCCCCTGCTTTTTTTTTAACAGAACATAAGAACAGACATTGTCATGGATGTTGGTCACAGCATCAATCCAGCTCTTGATATAGGTCAGGTAAGTGTTACCATTTTTCAATCTTTCTATATTTCTAACACTTGTCTTTAGTTATGATTGGAGTGAAACAATGCTGTGGGGATTTTCAGGGACATAATGACTCATTACTTTCATGTGCCATACCTTTATGTAAGGGTATCCTATCCTTAAGGCCACATGTGGTTCAGCCTTTTGATTGACTCCAAGTTTTACAGAATAAATCCTTTTACTAAGGGGATTAGTTCTGAGAAATTTGGATTCAATCAAAGGGCCACACTTGAGGACCCAGAGAGTTACATGTGCCCTTGAGGCCAAAGGTTCCCCACCCCTGAATAGAGGCCGAAGTATAAGGTTTTCTGAGGCCACTAAATGCTACAAAATCAATCAACTAAACAATAAATATTTATCAAGTACCTACTATGTACCCAGTTGGCAAGAAAAGTATGAGTATTCTAAGCTTAAAAATCATCATGAGTTTGTCCATGGAATGATGAATGTCTTGGCCACAAGCTCTCAAAGACTAAAATGTTGAACATAGGTCTTATAGTTGGAGAGATAAGGCTAATACACAGGGGCTAGTAAGAGAACAGTATCAGAGTATATAAGGACATTTTAAATTGTGCCATACAAATAAGTGCTAAAAGAATTCAGAGAATGAGGAAATCATTATGTACGCAGTTTGGGAAGTCAGCATGATATACTGAAGTAGAGTTTGAATTGGGCCTTATAGGATGGCTTATGATTTAATTATGAAAAGGGTATGGCATAGCAGGCAGTGGGAACTGCCCAAGTGAAGACACAGAGGAGAGAATGAGCATTGTAAAGACAGTTAAAAATGCACAAACATTTCCAAACTATGTTGCCTACACTCTGGTCAGCCTCCTTTTTCCCTTCATAATATCAGAAACTTGTACTCTCCCTCTGGGATACTGGGCTCTAACAGGTGGGTTTTTTGTTTGTTTTGTTTTTGCCTTAATTTTCCTGAAACTAAGCTTCCAAGTCATTTCTTGGCCATTTACAAACTATACCAACATATATGTAACCCCTTCCCCCATCTCTTCTTTATTTGTTTTCTCCCATCAGAATGTAAGTTATCTTAGGTCAGGGACTGTGTTATTGTATTTACATGCCCAGTGCTTGGCCACATAGTCAGTGCTTAAAAAAATTCTTTATCATTCATTCATGATTAGATTAATGTGATTAGCATGGAAATAGCATACTTCTTGGTGAGTGAATACTGGAGGACGTTACAGGATAAGTGCATTTAGAGTTAAAAACAGAATGCTCAGTGGGGTCTGACGAAAAATATTGCCATTGTGTAGGGCGATTGGGGAGACTTCATGGAAAGAGATATCGTTTGAGATAGAATTTTTAAATGATGGTTAGGGATTCAGTAAGTGAGGAATGAACCGCAAGAGCATTCCAGATTCAGGAAACAAATAGCAGGACTAAAAATTCTGATTCTGAACATGGGTGAGACTAAGCAAAAGGTAGTAACAGAAGTTAATAGTAGCTAACAATTACAGAGTGCTTTAAGATTTAAAAATGCTATACATACAGTGTCTCATTTGATCCTCACCAAAAAACAAAACAAAAAACCCCCTTGAAGTAGGTGCTATTAGTATCCTCAGTTTTTATATTAACAATCAGAGCCTTAGAGGGATTAACCAATTAAGTGACTTGCCCATGGCTAAGTGTCTCAGGTAGGATTTGAACACAAGTGTTCCTGATTCAAAGTCCAGCTCCCTATCTACTATGCCAGGCTTTCTTCAAAATAAAAAAAGTATGAGCAGGTATAGGAGGAAGGTCATATTAATCTTGCAATTGATTGGAACCTCTAGATAGTTTTCACATGAACTTTCATCTAGCATATTTCTCCTGCCTTGTACTTATGCAATTGATATTTATACCTAATAATTTTCATCTCCTCAGATTAGACCACTTTTCTAACTTATTGAAATATTTTTGGATCCCACATACTATATCCAGTGGGGTGGCTATCCCTCTCAGATCAGATACTTTCATCCAAGTGATTGGCAAAAATACCGAATAGAGCAGGATCAAGGACAGCATCTTGGTACATTATACCGGAGACTTTCCTCCAAGCGGACATCAGTCCCGTAATTGCAATATTTTAGCTCCATTAATTCAGTCAGGTCCACATTGACTTAACCATACTATTTTCAGTCCATATCTGCATTTTGTCCACATGAATGTCAAGAGAGACTTTATAAAATGATTTTCTAAAGTCCAGTTGTATTTCCTCCAAGTATCATTCCCCATATTTATCAGTCTAGAAATCCTATCAGAAAAGGAAATGAGATTAGTTTAGTACTACTATGCATGATTAACCATGGCTTACACTGGATAGGTTGATAGGGAGAGGGCAAGCTGCAAGAATAGTAAGAAGTCTGAAAGAAGTGGTGAAAGTCAGTTTTGACTTAGGACCTATTAAAGGCAGCATGAAATAGGTAGGAAAATGCTGGTCTTGAAGACTGGAAGACCTGGGTTCAAATTCTATTTCTGATACATATTGGCTGTCTGTCCCTGAAAAAATAAATTAAATACTCAATGATCTAAGCAAGTATCTATGACTATGAATTGTAAAGAAGGCAATGACCTCTATGGGTAGAAGGACTGCCCTTCCTAGGAACTCCCCATACCAATCAAATTACAAGTTCATTCCCTGTCCCATACTTATGTGAAGGTAAGAAATTGTGATTAATAGAAATAGAAGTGACCTTGGGGATCTTCTAGTACAATTCCTCCATTTTTACAAATGAGTAACTGAGGCTCAAGAAAATAAGGTGACCAGCCTAGCATCATACAGCTAGTTCATGTCAGAGCCAAGACTAGAACCCGCATCTCCTTACTCTAAATTTATTGTTGCTGTTTGAGACATAGCCCAAGAGCATGTGGTTCATTGTAAAATGTTTAAAATACTTTAAAAATAAACATTATGTTAAAGTTGAGAAGCATTTGCTTTAACATGCCTGATGAGATTTGACTATATTTGGAAAAATTAATTCCTTATCACTTTTTCACATCAGATTGAAGGTGCATTTATTCAAGGTGTGGGTCTTTATACATTAGAGGAACTGAAATACTCACCTGAAGGAGTCCTCTACACTCGGGGGCCAGAAGATTATAAAATTCCTTCCTTCTGTGATGTTCCTTCTGAGTTCAATGTTTCCTTTTTGCCTCCTTCTGAAGTTGCACACACTCTATATTCATCAAAGGTAAGGTACACTGGATAAGAATTAATTTTTCACTGGAAAGTGTTTGAGGAGGGAATTCAATTCAGTATAATGCAAGTATTTTTTAAACCAGTATCTGCGAGGCTTTGGAGTAGATTCTAGGAATAAAAAAGCAGGAAACCCCACAAAAACAAAATTCTCTTGCCTTCAAGGAGTTTACATTCTGCTGGGAAGAGATTAATGCTTCTTCTTTAGGTGTGAAGCACCATACCAAATAACATTACTATTCAGTTGTTAATGGTTTGTACTCAACAAGGACGATAAAGAAAGAAATATAATAGCTAAAACTTGTTTGACAGTTTAAGATTTGCAAAGCATTTTACATCTATTAACTCATTTTCTTATGGTGGGATTAGTTAATATAAATAAAATACATAAATAAAAAGAAAGTTGGATATTTTTTAGACATTGTATCTGTCTTCCTCCAAGGGCCTGGGCGAGTCTACATTGTTCCTGGGATCCTCTGTGTTTTTTGCCCTACATGATGCAATACTTGCAGCTCGACAAGAAAGAGGATTTTCTGGTGTCTTCACGTTGAACAGTCCATTGACCCCTGAGAAGATTAGAATGGCCTGCGAAGATAAATTTACCAAAATGGTACATATCTTTCAAAAGAAACAAAATTGGAAAAATGCTAACTGTTCTTTTTTGAGACTAGACCTGAATGAACCACCAAAGTAGCTTTCTACTGTAAGCAAAGTAGAGGGAAATGGGGGGGGGAGGAATTATAATTTTTAGAATTATTGTTATTTCTAAATAGAGCCCTGCAGAATCCTGAGGGTATGAAATAATACACTTGTAGCCCTACAGTGAAAAACTCAAAAGTTTTCATTGCTCATTTTATGAAAGAAAAAGAAAAAAATACAATGGAGAAGAATTTTGTTGTTGTTTAGTAGTGTCTGACTCTTCATTATTCCATTTGAGGTTTTCTTGGCAAAGATGCTGCAGTGGGTTGCCATTTCTCTCTCCGGCTCATTTTACTGAAGAGGAAACTGAGGGAAAGAGGACTAAGTGCTTTACCCAAGGTCACACAGCTAGTAACTGTCTGAGGCTGAATTTGAACTGGGGAAGATTAGTCTCCTTGACTTCAGGTCCCACAATCTAGCAATTTTGCCATCTAGCTTCAGACAAATAGTTAGGTTTAAAAAGTCTGATACAGATGGCCTTTATAATTTAACCTGTTCCCTAACTCATTCATGACCAGGCTTAGCGCTTTCCTCTCTGGAAAAAAGTGGCATTTTTGGGTTGACTTTTAAAATATTTTATTTGCTGAATAACTCTTCTTCATATTCTACCATGTCCAAAGACACAAACTCACAGTTTCTTTCTTCCTCTCTTTCTCCTTCTGTCACTTTCTCCCTCTTCCTTTAACAAAATAAATTAACTCTTAAATAGATGGGATGGACCATGGAAGGCCAAGACCAAGGACCCCAGATGATTTAACTATTTCTCCATTGTTGGACAAGGTCTAAAAGGCTGGCTGACTACTTCAAACATATTTCTTTTCTAAATATTCACAAACTATCCCTTTAATCAAGAATTGAAGTCAAACTCATTGGACTATAGTGTTCAGGCTCCATCCTCTTCATTTTTTAAAATATTAGGACATCTGCCCTTGTCTAATCCATTAGTACCTTTCACCTTCCCCATGATCTCCAAGTATCATTAACAGTGGCTCAGCAATCTCATCTGACAGTTTTCAGTACCCTGGAATGCAGTTCATTTGCACCAGGTGATTTGAACTTATCAAGGGCATCTAAGGGCTTACTTATGATCTCCGTGCTTACCTTTGGTATTAAATCCCTATTAGTTAATTTTGTTCTATACTTTCTAATCCAATCTTCTTGCCAGAGAAATCCAAAGGAACAAAAGAAACCTCTCCATCATTGTTCTATCTTTTTTTTTTTGAGGGGGGACGCAGGGCAATTGGGATTAAGTGACTTGCCCAAGGTCACACAGCTAGTAAGTGTATCAAGTGTCTGAGGCTGGATTTGAACTCAGGTCCTCCTGACTCCAGGGCCGGTGCTATACTCATTGTGTTCCATCTTTCTGAAGCAGTGATCTTATCCCTTCTTTATTACTCTTTTCTCCTCTTCTCCTCAATAATATTAAAAAAGCTGAGATTTCATGGTGTAGTGGGTAGAGATTTGGTGTTGGAGCCAGGAAGACTTGGGTCCAAGTCTTGCCTCTGATACATCCTGGCCATATGATCCTGGGCACTACTTAACCTCTTAAAAATCAAATCAATTCTCCGAGATTATAAATTGCAGAGAAGGTGTTGACTTGCTTTGGTAAAGGTAGTTTCTTTATCTTGGAGTCCCCTTCTACAGGTTCAGTCCATATCCTAGAAAGAAAAAAAACCTTAAAAATTTCCCCAGCTTTGTTCAGCCTCAGCTTATTCTGAGTTTCAGTACTCTTGACATTGTTCTTACAGGATTATGTCACACTTTGTATTCATGTTACAGTGAAAAGAGCACTAGATTTTGAGGATTTGGGTTCAGGTCCTTGCTCTTCCAAATTCTAAGTTGATTGATGAGTTCCCTGTATATCTATTTATCTGTATATCTATGTCTCTTTATATTTATATATATTTATTTTTATTATTATATATAATAAATAATATAATCTATATTTATATATTCTCTTTTATACTCATCAGAGCTGTTTGTCTTCAGAATTTCATTACTGACATCCCTTCTTGATTGACTTCCCCTGTAGAATTTTAGTTCCTGGGATCTTACCTATTGTTTCTTTGCAGCCTTTGATGTCTGTTCTCCTCAAATCTAAGCTGTGTGAGGCCAATTTTGTACCTATCACAGTAGTTCAGGTGAGAGGTGATGAGTTGAGAGGTGGAGAGAAGAGGATGAATGAGAAAAATGCTGTGGAGGTAGAATTGACCAGTGATTGGATGTGAGAGGGGAGAGAGAGAGAGAGAGAGAGAGAGAGAGAGAGAGAGAGAGAGAGAGAGAGAGAGAGAGAGGAAGAGAATTTGAGAATGACACTAAGGTTGAGAACCTGAGGAACCAGTTGGTGATTTCTATATAAATAAGAAAGTAAGGAAGAGGACAAGACTTGGAGATTGGGAAGATAATCAGTTAGTCAGTTAGTCAGTTCTGGTCTGAATTTGTTACATTTGAAATGCTTATGGGAAATCCAAGTAGAACTGTCTAATAAGTTGTTGCTGATATAGGACTGGAAGGTGTGTACATAGAGAAGAATGAACCTGTGGGAGCTAATGAGATCACTGAAGGACTATAGAGAGGAGTTCAGGGTGTGTGCACAAAAAATGGTAGAATAAAAGATGATGAACCAACAAAGGAAAATGAGGAATGGTTAGACAGGTAGGAAGAGGACCAGGAGAGAACAATGTTATGAAAACCCAAGGAGGACAGGGTTTCTAGAAGGAAAAAAAGGTCAATAGAATATTCCAGATCTTCTCTTCTCAAACCACTTACACACTCTTATTGCTTCCTCCCTTTCAGCAAAGTATCTCTTCAAATGCTTAAAAATAATTGAGTCCATCCATCTTAAATTCCCTTTTCCTTCCAATTCTACATTCCAAATCACATCAACATCATCCTTCCATCTTTCCTCCTCCAGTCTTGTAGAGAGAGGTGGCACTTCTTGCAAAAAAAAACCCCACTCCTTTACCTGTACCTATGTTTCAATCCTCCTTCATGAGATCCATCCTTCAAATATCCCTTTTCTCTTCTTTAAGAGTTACTTGGGGCACTGGGAAGTTTGAATAACTTGCTCATGGCCAACTTCTTTTCTATTGCCTTTTTCTTTACTGTTTGCAAACATTTCCATATCTCTTCATTCTTAAAAACAAACAAACAAACACAAAAAAACCAAACCTTCCCTTGATTTTTTTTACCTCCCCTTCAATCTACTGTCCTTTCAAAGCTAAGCTGTCTGCATTCATTGCCTCCATTTTCTCACCTGACTTTACCTCTCAACCCCTTGCAATTTGGCTTCTGGCCTTATCATTCAAGTGAAACTGTTCTTCCAAAGTTATCAATGATCTGTCGTGATTGCAAAATCATATGGTGCTTTCTCAGGGCTTATTTTTCTTGCTCTCTCTGCAACATTTATTATTGTTCAGTCATGTTTCAGTAGAATAGAAGCTAAGGAAAGTGAGATAAAGAGTCAGTTTTGGCTTTCAGACATTTTTCAGTTGAGTCTGACTGTTCATGACTCCATTTGGGGTTTTCTTGACAAAGATATTTGAATGGTTTGCCACTTCCTTCTCCTACCTTCTTCAGATAAGGAAACTGAGGCATATAGGGTTAAGTGACTTGCCCAGGATCGCATGACTAACGTCTGAGGCTAGATTTGAATTCATGAAGATGAATCTTTCTGACTCCACCTGGCTGAACACAGAATTATTCAACATAAGTTAATATTTCAAGTCTTAGAACTCTTGTATACCTGGTATATTGTTTTAAAGACAATTTTTAGAGTCCTAGATTTAGACATGTAGAAAACTGGATGAGTCCATTGAGTCAAACCTCCTTGTTTTACAGAGAGATTAAGTTACTTGAGCAGGGTCACACTGCTGAAAGTATTTCAGACAGGATTTAAACTTAGCTCTTCCTGACTCCAAGACTGGTAGTCTATCCACTAAATCATTTGGGATAGAGTAGAAAAGAAGGCATTTGGGAAAGCTAGGTGACACAGTGGACAGAGAACCAAGCCTGGAGTTCAAATCCAGCCTCAGACATTTACTAGTTGTGTGACCCTGGACAAATCATTTAAACCCTGTTTGTTTCCATTTCCTCATCTATAAAATGAACTGGAGAAGGCAATGTCAAACCACTCTAGTATCTTTTCAAAGAAAACTACAAAGGGGTTATGAAGAGTCAGATACGATTGAACAATGAATTGAGAAAAGAGAAATATATCTGATTTCTAAAGTGAACATGTAACTTGTATGCTTCTTTGTCATAAATCACAAACCAAGGAATTGTAATTTGGGTGAATTACAATTATTATTTAAGTAAAAGGCTCTTGTAGTTTATTAGTGGATGGTTTAGTTGTTCAGAGCAGGAGTGCCCTGGTTAGATGGTGTCACATAATCAAGCTTCATGGGAACAGAGGGGACTTGGAGTCTGTACAAAAGGCATTTAGCTTATTTTCCGCTGTCTGGATGGCTACCTGATGAACAGGTATCTGAACAGTTTTCTGAGGTCCTAATGGACAATGGCTCCATTAAAGTCTTACTGATTCATCATAGTATGAAAGTGGCCCTGAGTCCTTGAGCTTGATGGTAGCAGAGTGTTAACACTGGAAAGTCCTGCTGAGCTGGAAACACTTTTGAGGACAGACCTGGCAACAGATTGTCTGGTGTCTGAGGAGCACCAGCTCCACCTCCTCCTCACTGGCAGACTAGCTAAGTTTGGAAAGGTTCATCCCCAGGAGCTGGTGTGTTTGTCTGTGCTCATTATGCGCCAGAGAACTAGGACAGGGAATCTGCACATGGGGCATGCTGTGGAGTATGCCAAGAAATAGTGTGGAGCCCTGAACCTCAGCAAGGTAAGGACCCAGGGACAGTGCCCAGGCTACCGATGGGAAGGATATGGAAGCAAATGAAATGAATGAAATAACAGCTCCTTCGAGTATTTAAGTCAAAGCAGTAGTGGAAAATGACAGATGATTTACTGTAATAATTATAAAATAACATAATGGTATCATCAATAAAATGACAAATATCCTAATTTCTTTTCTCTAGATTCCAAAGGATGAACCTGGATCTTATGTTCCTTGGGACATTCACATATGAATCAATAACAAACATTGGGAGAAAATGTGATGGAGATTTTGATTATACTTGGTAACAGGGAATCAATTTCTCCAATCTCTTTATGCTTTATGAAAACATCTAAAAACATTAATTTCCACAATCCATTAAGAGCTTGGCAAATAAATACTTTTAACTCTGCTTTTAGATACATTCAACAGCCACCCTCCCTCCTCAGATTTTATAGCTATCTTTATTAGGCAGTGAAGACCAAATCAAAGGCACAGTTTCTAGCCTTTTTCCTCTAAAATGTTTTTTCTCCCGTTGTATCATGAAAATGTCATGGGTAAATTGCATATGAGTTCATGTGGCTAGCATTTTCATACATTGTAATGTCTCCTTGGGTCCCTAGTGGAGATGAGAAAGGGGTCAGAATACTCCAAATCCTCCAGAGATTGATGGGGTGATTAACTGGTGGAAATTTCAGCTTGAGAGTCAGAGGCCCTCTGAAAGGGCAGTGAGATACAGTGGAGAGAGCACTAAATTTCAATCAAAGGACCTTGCTTTGTCTGTGTGACCTTAGGCAAATCACTTAACTTCTCTGGGCCTCAGTTTTCTTATCTGTAAAATAAAGGTGATAGGTTGGATAAGAACTCTAAGATCCCTTAGAGTTTAAATCAATGATACTATGAGATTGGATCAGGCCAGTCCTAAAATATTGACAAATTTTGGAATTGAAAGGTTAAATGATCCACAAGTAAAAACCAGACATTCATCATTCAGTGAGATACTTGAGTCAGAAAAACAGGATCCAAGGCCAAGAGTAGTAGGTCAAAAGCCAAGGGAAGCTATAAAAATCAAGGTTGAGATCATAAAATTTAGTAGGAATTTGTGTGTCCTAAGACATGTTCCTTTGGGGCTAGATCCCATTTGAAAGAGTCAATGGGCTGATGACAATGGGCTTTAACTTATTTGAGTCTTTGTGTCCTTCATTTGTAAAAGGAAGGGATTCAAAGTGATGATCTTTAGGGTCCTTTCCAGTTTTAACATTTTATGATTCATTAGTGTTTGCTCAATGGTGGAAACATTGCCTTCACAAAAGGTAAACAATGACTGTGAAAAGCCAAGATCTTAGCATTTTTTTCCTAAATGGGGTTCATCTTATGTGGTATACATTAACTAAACAAAAATATTTTTTCTCTATGAGACCTAGCTTGTCTTTTGCCACGAAATGGATATCAGGTGCACATGCGCTTGCACGCGGGCGCGCGCACACACACACACGCACAAGGATTATTATTATTTTTATTTTATTGCTTCTTAACTTTTGTATTTTCACATAGTCAGTTTTCTTGAAGCAGGATATGCCCATGTTTTACTTTCTTTGCCCCATTCCTGAACCTAGTAAGTACTCGACAGAGTTGGCATTCAATAAATCCTTGGTGACTAATGAGCCTTTTTGAATAGTTTATTCTAACGATCTGAAGAGTGGAGGGAAAGCAAATATATTTGATTCCATTTATTTCTGGCTTATACTTTAAAAGTGCTAATAATAAATACTCAATTTTGCTCTTATGATAAAATGTGGCATTCCATACTTAAATAGAAGACACATTCATTTACTGCAAAAAAATTAGCCTCTTTCCTATATACACTTGGGGTGTTCATTATCACCTCAGACTTAAAACTACAAGCCTATTAAATATAAGGTGAAGATATGTTATACTATTACTGAAATAATTACTGATCTTTATATAGTGCTTTGAGATTTGCAAAGTGCTTTACATAAATCATTTCATTTTAGCCGTGTAACAGCCCTTCTAATAGGTGGATTTGAATAGGTTTGTTTCAGAATGTAAACTCCCTGGGGAGATATTGATTGTTTTCTGTTTTATGGTAACCTGTTGTTAGGTAGTAGTGATGATTAATAAATATTGTCTAATGATGATGATGATGTTTGGCTTCATTTTTTGGTAATTCTTCTCCTTTCCTTGTATTGGGACTGGTCTTATAAGTAAGACCCACTTAGGAAGTCCTTCTGTGTGATGGCACTTCATGTATAGGCATGAGCTGCCATGTACATGAGCTTATATGAATTCATTGGCCTCCCTCACTCCCTAACATCCCTTCATGTCTATACACACACACACACACACACACACACACACACACAAATATATTTTTTCTAACCCTGACTCTTCCTCTATTGTTACAGGGTACAGCTGGATCTAAGGGTGGATCAGGCCCTACTTCATATAAGAATAGAATGTAAGAATGCAAAACATGCCACATTAAGTCAGATCACTGTTCCATCTCACCCTGTATTATGATTATATCAGAAGCATTGAATGATGTTTTGTGAGAGGGAAAATTTAGCACTTTTCTCCCATAACAACCACCTTAAAAAGCTAGCAATGACAAATATTGTAATTCCAATTTCACAATTCATTTCTATTCCCAAAGCAATAGCTAGATAAGCAAAGGGATCTTGGTGAAGGAGAGTAGAGGTGGGTGGTAGTGGATTTCATTAATAAGCATTATATTATTAACAAACATCAATAAAATATTAAAAAAATTCTTAACAAAATCTACTATCCCTTTGTAAACTTAAAAACCCTTTATCTATCTTTTCTGATTTTATTTCAAAGTATTAACAGGTTAAGGGGATTGCTAGTATTATCTAATAAAATATTAGATAATAACTCACATTTACATAGTATTTCAACATTTGCAAAGTACTTTTCTCCAAACAGTTCTATATAATAAATAGTGCAAGAATTATTCCTAATTTTTAAATTAGGAAAGTCAAGCTTTTAGAAGTAAAATGACTTGCCCACACATGCAGTGTTAGTAAGGCTCTGAATTGGGATTCTAACATAGGTGTCCCAATCCCATGCATATAATTCTATTCACTTTACTACATTGCTTCTATTTTGAGGAGTTATCTAGTAACTTCAATGATTCCAAATTACTTGCTGCCACAGAAGTTAATTGTCTTTAACATTAAGATTCTCCTGGATATGCTGTGTGTCTATATCATAAAACAACACAATCTTGGAAGAGCCAAAATTACTGGTTACCAAAGAGTCAGTGGAAGAGATCCAGTGTGGATATAAACAGGCTATATTGTCATTTGTCACAAAGACATACATTGCTATGTAATTTTTCCCAGTCATGGGTAATTGAGATCAATTGTGAAGCAACAGTTAAGTAGTTCTGAAGCCAGAATAGCAGAGAATTTTATTACTGTGTCTTGTCTCCCAAGAAGCACAGGGACAAGTCTGGTAAGTACCTTAGAACTTGAGAGAGAGAAAGAGAGAGAGAGAGAGAGAGAGAGAGAGAGAGAGAGAGAGAGAGAGAGGGAGAGAGAGAGAGACAGAGAGACAGAGACAGGGAGAGAGAGAGAAGATAGACAGAGAGAGAGAGAGAGAGAGAGAGAGAGAGAGAGAGGCAGACAAAGACAGAGAGACACAGAAATAGAGGTATTCTCCTGACTACCTTTCCCAAAGGTATAGAAAACAAAACCATATACAACAAACCAAAGGTAGAAGCAAGGGGAATACTCAGACCATCATAGCACACTAGAAGTCTTACAAAGATGAGCTTCTCTAACCAAGGTACATCATCACTGAAGAGAGTAAGTAACTAGATTAAATAAATGCCTCTTCCCTATTAGGTAGGTGTGGATTTCCTGATGATTGTGTCCAACGACCATCCTTAGCTGTACTTATTGCTAAAGTACACCTAAATGGCACCTGTCCATCAGTTGGGGAATGGCTGTGGTATTGATTGTGATGGAATATTATTGTGCTGTGAGAAATGACAATCTGGATGATTTCAGAAAAACCTGGAAAGACTTACATGAACTGATGCAAAATGAAGAGAATAGAACTAGGAGAACATGGTACATATTAATATCAATATTGTTCGTGGATGACTTAGCTATTCTCAGCAATACAATGACCCAAGACAATCCCAAAGAACCAATAATGAAACATACTGTCCATCTCCAAATAAATAAATATTATTTAAATAAAGAATGAAGAATGCTATTTTTCACTTTCTTTCTTTCTTTCTTCCATTTTCCCCCTTTTGTTTGAGTCTTCTTGTATAAAATGCCTAATATGGAAATGTTCTTTTGTTTGCACATGCATAAGCTATATCTGATTGTTTACCATCTTGGGCAGGGGGGAGCATAAGGAGGAATGGAATTTGAAACTCAAAACTTTAAAAAAATGCTAAAAAATTGTTTTAACATGCAATTGGGGGAAAATACATTAAAAATTTTAAAAAATAAAGGTGGCACCATGCTATTAATGACTTGTACATAAGAAGTTGTGGGGAAGATCTCATCAAGGACCTGAAAGATCAAAAAGTCATTTTAATTCACTTAATCTTTATGTATGTCAGTTTCCTCATTTGCAAAGTGAAGGAATTGAAATTGATGCCCTTTAAGGTCTCTTCCAGCTCTAAATATGTGATTCTATGACCTTTCTGGGACCTCCCCTGCTCAGCCAGGCATCTGGTGATAGATAGGTGTATGTGGCATGGAGTAGAGGGGGATAAAGTTGTGATAAAGGGGAGGCTGCAAAATACAATTCAAGTCACACTGAGTTTTGATACCTCACTCAAGAAATGAGGGTGCCAGGATCACTGCAGGTATCACCAGGCTGCCATTTGAGTTATAAGGTGTTTCTGGGAAGTTATTTTTAGGCCCCCAAACTCTAGTGACCATTGTCATTTAATGCTTCCTTCCCCATTTCATAATCTGTCATCTAAAAGACCAAAGGAGAAAAGAAAAAAAATGCTTAGGGCCAAAGGCAGTGTAGGTAGAAATATTTTTACCTATAGAGGCATAAATTCTATCCATTGTGCCTTTTCTAAACCAAGCACTATCAAAATACGTTGATTTGTAATGAATTTTGAAGGGAAAAAGAGAGATTCATGACAAATGCTGCAAGGCACTTAGCCGAAAAATTTATAAACACAATCACAGGAGAAATATTTCTTTGATTTAATCAGTAGTAGTGCAAAAGCTGGCTTGAAACTTAACATAACAACAAAACAAAACAAAACTAAAATCTTGGCAACTGGTTCCATCGCTTCCTGGCAAACAGAGGGAGAAGAAAGGGAAGCAGTATAAGATGACATATTCTTGGCCTCAAAGATCACAGCCATGAAATTAAAAGACGCTTGCTCCTTGGAAGGAAAGCTATGGCAAATCTAGAAGGCATACTAAAAAGCAGAGACATCACCTTATTGGCAAAGGTCTGAATAATAAAAGCTATGGTTTTTCCAGTGGCAATGTAGGGGCTCCGAGCGTGGGACTGTAAGGAAAGCTGAGCACCACAGAAATGCTTTTGAATTATAGTGCTGGAGAAGACTTTTGAGAGTCCCTTGGACAGCAAGGAGGTCAAATCAGTCAATACTCAAAGAAATTAATTCAGGCTATTCACTGGAAGATCAAATACTGAAAATGAACCTTAAATACTTTGGCCACATTATGAGAAGACAGGACTCCTTGGAAAAGCCTCTGATTTTGGGAAAGATTGAAGGTGAAAGGAAAAGGGGACGGCAGAAGATGAGAAGGACAGATAGTGTCGTGGAAGAAATGAAGATGAGCTTGGACAGACTTCAGGAAATGGTGGAGGATAGAGGGGTCTGGCTTGCTGTAGTCTGTGGGGTCATGAAAAGTCATACATGACTGAACCACTGAACAACAATAGCGACAAAGACTGAGGTAATTTAAAATTAAAGTTGAAACTCAGTTACTAATTGGGAGGGAAGATGCTAAGGACTCAATTCAATTAACTGGGTACTGATACCAGGAAAACTATGAGTTGGGACTTTACATACAAATAAATAATAGCCTAGATTGGTTGAAATCCTATATGGGAAGGGTACACTTGATATTATACATAAGGCTGTGAAATATGAAAGCTTCCCATAGGGAGATAGATGTCCAAAAAATAATTTTTCTACGACAGCAAAAGTAAAAACAAAAAACAACTTTAAGACTTCACAAGACTGAAATGACAAGCAGGAATATGGTGGCCAGAAAGCAGGGACTTGCATGAGCTCCCTACTAGGTCCTTCCAAAAACCTATAAAAAATGGCTCTGAACAAATTCTAGAGCTGCAGAACCCACAAAATAGCAGAGGGAGGCAGGGCTCCAGCCCAGGACAACCTGGATGGTTGCTGGGTGAGGTCTATCGCACACGGAGCTGGGAGTGGAGGGGAGCTTAGGAGAGTGGGGCTCAGCATGGGTAGCAGCAGGACCAACCAGACCAGGAGCCAGGTGGAACAAGCCCTAGCACCCTGAATCAGTGAGCTGTGGTAGTTACCAGACTTCTCAACACACAAACACCAAAGACAACAGAGAAGGTTAGTGGGAAAAGCTGCAGGGAGAGAGTGGCAGGAGTTTGTGGTTTGGCCACTGCCCTGGAGGTGGCAGAGATGGTGCAGCTCTGAGCACAGAACTACAACTGCAGTTGCTTCTGGTCCCAGGCCCACTTGGTGGGAGGAATTAAGTGGCTGATTAGAGCAAGAGTGTAGAGCCTGCTTAAGATTTTCATCAGGTCTGGGTTGGTGGTTCTGGGGGAAGGAGGAGTGCTGGTGTGGCAGAGCTGGCTGTATAGAAATAGCTCTGAAAACAACAGCACATCCTCTAAAGCTTGGAACAAAGCACTCTCTACTTTACAAGCAGTCATATCCTGATGAAAAACTCAAGGGTCAAGTAAGTTGGCTGGGAACATGACCAGGCAATGAAAACACACTCATATTCAGTCTCAGACTTCGGAATCTTTCTTTGGTGACAAAGAAGACCAAAACATACAGCCAGAAGAAGTCAACAAAGTCAAAGAGCCTACCTCAAAAGCCTCCAAGAAAAACATGAACTGGTCCCAGGCCATGGAAGAGCTCAAAAAGGGTTTGGAAAAGCAAGTTAGAGAAGTAGAGGAAAAATTGGGAAGAGAAATGAGAATGATATAAGAAAACCATGAAAAACAAGTCAATGACTTGCTAAAGGAGAACCAAAAAAATACTGAAAAAAATACTGAAGAAAACAACACCTTAAAAAATAGACTAACTCAAATAGCAAAAGAGCTCCTAAAAGCCAAAGAGTAGAAGAATGCCTTGAAAGGCAGAATTAGCCAAATGGAAAAGGAGGTCCTAAAGACCACTGAAGAAAATACTACCTTTTAAGGTATTAGACTGGAGCAAGTGGAAGCTAGTGACTTTATGAGAAATCAAGATATTATAAAACAGAACCAAAGGAATGAAAAAGTGGAAGACAATGTGAAATATCTCATTGGAAAAACCACTGACCTGGAAAATAGATCCAGGAGAGATAATTTAAAAATTATTGGATTACCTGAAAGCCATGATCCAAAAAAGAGCGTAGATATCATCTTTCAAGAAATTATCAAGGAGAACTGCCTTGATATTCTAGAGCCAGAGGGTAAAATAGAAATTGAAAGAATCCACAGATTGCCTCCTCAAAAAGATCCCAAAAAGAAAACTCCTAGGAATATTGTCGCCAAATTCCAGAGCTCCTAGATCAAGGAGAAAATACTGTAAGCAGCCAGAAAGAAACAAGTTGAGTATTGTGGAAACATAATCAGAATAACCAAAGATTTAGCAGCTTCTACCTTAAGGGATCAAAGGGCTTGGAATACAATATTCTGGAGGTCAATGGAGCTAGGATTAAAACCAAGAATCACCTACCCAGCAAAGCTGAGTATCATGCTCCAAGGCAAAATATGGATTTTCAATAAAATAGAGGACTTTCAAGCTTTCTCAGTGATAAGACCAGAGCTGAATAGAAAATTTGACTTTCAAACACAACAATCAAGAGAAGCATGAAAAGGTAAACAAAAAAGAGAAATCATAAGGGACTTACTGAAGTTGAACTGTGTTGCTTACATTCCTACTCGGAAAGATGATGTGTATGATTCATGAGACCTCAGTATTAGGGTAGCTGAAGGGAATATGCATATAATGTGTGTGTGTGTGTGTGTGTGTGTGTGTGTGTGTGTGTATGGGTGTGTATATATATGTAAGTGTGTGTATGCATGTATATATGTATGTATGTGTATATATATATATACATATATATATATATATATATATAGAGAGAGAGAGAGAGAGAGAGGGCACAGGGTGAGTTGAATATGAAGGGATGATATCTAAAAAAATACAATAAAATTAAGGGATCAGAGAGGAATATATTGAGGGAAAAAGGGAGAGATAGAATGTGGGAAATTATCTCTCATAAAAGTGGCAATAAAAAGCAGTTCTGTAGGAAGGGAAGAGAGGGCAGGTGAGGGGGAATGCATGAATCTTGCTCTTATCAGATTTGACCTGAGGAGGGAATACCATACACGCTCAATTGGGTATCTTACCCCACAGGAAAGAAGGAGGAAGGAGATAAAAAAGGGGGGACAATAGAAGGGAGGAAAGATAGGGGGAGGAGGTAATCAAAAACAAACCTTTTTGAAAAGGGACAGTGTCAAGGGAGAAACTTCAATAAAGGGGGACAGTTTAGGAAGGAGCAATATATAGTTAGTCTTTCACAACATGAGTATTGTGGAAGGGTTTTACATAATGATACACATGTGGCCTATGCTGAATTGCTTGCCTTCTTAGGGAGGGTGGGTGGGGAGGGAAGAAGGGAGAGAATTTGGAATCAAAGTTTTAAAAACAGATGTTCAAAAACAAACAAAAAAAAGTTTTTGCACACAACTAGGAAATAAGATACACAGGCAATGGGCATAGAAATTTATCTTGCTCTACAAGAAAGGAAGGGAAAAGGGGATTTGAGGGGAGTGTAGTGACATAAAGGAGGGCTGACTGGGGAACGGGGCAATCAGAATATATGCCATCTTGGAGTGGGCGGGAGGGTAGAAATGGGGAGAAAATTTGTAATTCAAAGTCTTGTGAAAATCAATGCTGAAAACTAAATATATTAAATAAATTAAAAAAATAAAATATCTCATTTAGAAAAAAAAAAAGAAATGACAAGCAGGATGATTTCAGAAAAACCTGGACTTACATGAACTGATTCAAAGTGAAGTGAGCAAAACTGGGAGAATGCTGTACACAGTAACAGCAATATTGTATGAGAAAGGATTATGAATGACTTAGCTAGTCTCAGCAATACAACGATCCAAGACAATTCCAAAGGACTCCTGATAAAGCAGACTATATGCTCCAGAGAAAGAACTGATATTGTTTGAATACAGACTGAAGCATGCCATTTTTCACTTTCTTTTTTTATTTTTTTGTCCTCTTGTGCAAAATGACTAATATGGAGATGTTTTACGTGATTATACATATATAATCTATGTCTGATTGCTTACTGTCTTCAGGAAGAAGAGGGAGGAGGGAGGGATAGAATTTGAAACTCAAAACTTTAAAAAAAACACAACAAATATTAAAAAGTTGTTTTAACATATAACAAAAAAAAAAGACTTCACAAGACTGCTTTTTCAACCAAGGATCTTAACATTCTTTGCAAATATCTTTTACAAATCTCTATATTACAGCTTGGGGAAGCTAGGGGGTGCCGTGAATAGGATGCAGGGCCTGGAGTCGGGAAGACCTGAGTTCAAATATGGTCTAAGACATTTACTAACTGTGTGGCCCTGAGCAAGTCACTTAACCTTGTTTGCCTCAGTTTCCTCATTTGTAACATGAGTTGGAGACGTTAATAGCAAACCACTCCAGTATCTTTGCCAAGAAATCCCCAAATGGGGGTCACAAAGAGTTGGACACGACTGAAATGACTGAACAACAGCATTAACAACAATGTTACAGCTAGGGACATGGAGGCACAAGAATGAGAAAAAATTTCCCCATAGTGACATAGCAAACCAGTGGCATGCCTGACATTAGTAGATCCCTTCTATTCTTTCCTCTTGTGACCCGATTCCATTCTTGCTTTGGTCTAAGGGATCAGTGCTTTAGGATGAGTAGGCCTAAAGGTGTGCCTAACAGCAGATATGTTGTACCTCATAGTTATCAAGCTGAACAGGATTTTTGCATAGATGTCACCTTCTAATTGGAATTGACTGCCAATGAAATTTGAGATGAATTCTGTCTTCTGTATCTTATTGAAAAGTAGTGAATTCAAAATGAATTGTGCCAAATATACACAATTATGAAAACACTTTGGTAGCAGTTACTATCCTTCATTGTTTTAATGAATGAATTGATGAAACATTTATTAAGTACTTACTATGTGCAAAATGTTGGGGATACAAATAGAAAAGTAAGATAGTCCTTGCTTTCAGGGAACTCACATTCCTATGGGGAGTGAACACATATAATGTCATTATTTTAATATATCTATTTCTCCTCCCCTCCACTTAACAGTATTTAATTTTTTCCAATTACATTTAAAGATTGTTTTCAACATTCACTTTTATAAGATTTTTAGTTCCAATTTTTTTCCCTCTTTCCCTCCCCTCCCTCTCCACTCCCCCCTCCCCAAGACAGCAAGCAATCCAATATAGATTATACATGTACAATCATAATATACCTATTTCAAGATAACACAAGGGGAAATGGAGAACAATCAGGTTCCATGAAGCCATCAGCACACCCTCATCATTCATCAGGATCCCTACTATGCTCAGTCTTATGTTATAATGTGCCCTAATTGCACTTTTACCCTTCCCAGAGCTATTTTATGCACTCTGCAAGCCTGTTGGCTAAAGTTTCAAGGAAATGGGTCAACTCAATGAAGATAACTTCTTTCTTAAGAATTGATGGCAGGAAGACAGTTATTACAGTATTTTTAGTCTAGAAAGAACTTAAGGAGTTCACACAAACTTTCACTATGTCAAGCAAAGCTCCAATACTTTCAGTTGCATTTGCCACTTATAACCTAATTTGAATAACATCACTCCCCGAAAGTTTGCACATGCACATGATAGGACATAATAAATGCAAAAGTATAAAGTATTATGTGAAATTCAGGGGAAAATATACATATGTGTATGTGTGCAAATGTGTGTTTTCACTGTGGGGGAAAATAGGAACCACAATTATTTTGCAACATCTTAGGGAAAAATCCCCAATTCCAACTGAAGGAGAAATAAAATGTTGCAAGGATGTGGTAAAGTTTCACTCACTCTTGTGACAACTACTTGTCCTTTTTTTTTTTTAACAATTGTAAAAGTATTTAGTCTCTTGTCTTTGGCTCTTGCCCCTGAAGAGGGAATGTTTTCTTATTCTAATAATGAATCCTGCCAGTTGCATTCCAAATGCTCCCTCTTTCGCCTTGGCTGATTCTCCTTTTTATCTTATGAAGTGCTTTACTTTGGCTCTGTAACCTAAGTGAGACTGAAAGGTAATAAAAATCAAATCTAGGTTCTAGAGAGCTGAAACGGCTACTGGCATTAGTATGCTGATCTCTTTGCTTGGTTTGGCCTTCTGTCTTTGACATACAGTCATTGGATCTCCATTGATGGGCATCAAAGAGACTGCAAATATTTCCTGATAACTCATCACTCTGTGTCTGTCTGTCTGTCTGTGTCTCTCTCACTCTCTCTCTCACACACACACAGTTTTAAGGAGTTACATGCTATTCAAATTAAAGTACAAATTATATATAAATTATAAATATAAGTTAAAAGTATAGGTACATATATATATATATACATACATGTATGTGGGTACTAGATATAATTCTATTGAGAGTATACTTTCTAGGAGAGTATAATAGAGGCAATGGGTTATAATTTATGTTTTAAGTATATGCACTTGTGAAACTTTTGTGTTTTGAGCATTTCTCTTGTGGTAGAGGGAATAACTAGTTGTTCTATACCTGATTACTACTTTGTACATGTCAGTACATTTCTCAAAGGGAGTGTCAGTACTTTTGGCAAACACACTAGACAAAAACCATACTTGAACTTTGTTTTAGTGATTTTCTGTTGTGTTGTGGGGTGAGGGCATAAAGAGCCAGAGACAACTAGAAAATTCTTATCCCTTCCCTTTGAGGTTAGGTTCCTCCAAGACAGAACCCAGTCAACTAAGGTCCAGAGCCAGAGCCCCTTATGGATGGGCACACACCCTGGATCAAAGAAAACACACATACGTACCTATGAATATTTATATAGCAAAAGACTAAATGCTGAGCAATGTCTATAAAATTGAATAATAAATAAGAAATTCCTGATTAAGGGCTGCTTACATTTATATTATCAAGGATCATCATTCATTTATGCTTTTGTTAATTAATATGTCCTCCTGTAATGGAAGCCTGTTTCTATCAGAAATGAAAACCTGCATGAATTTCCATGTTTAAATTACACATATCAGGGACTCAGACTCAATCAATACTTTTATGTACAACCATGCAAAATACATACCTTTTCATTTAAGTCGACCAATTATTCTATTTTAGAACAGGGCCAGAAAAAGAATTTCAGGTCATGTATTTGCTGCTCCTCCTTCTATTTTGTCATTAGTTTGTATTTTGCCATTAATAGGTACTCACACAAATATACGAACAATGACTCAGTATCCTGAATTAACCCAACTAGTGGTCATTTTAATGCAACAATCAACGTTTTAACTTAGAAAACACAAGAGCAGTGCTTGTAGTTGTCTGAACAAAGCAACAGAAAAACAGAACAAAAAATCCTAGCAGTAGGTATTAGAGAAGTTGCAAAATTGTCATGAAAAAATAAGACTACTACCCCAATAGCTCAACCTAAAAGCAACCCACGTTGCTGTATGGCCAGTTCTTCGGACAGAATTCTTAGGCCAGGTTTTCATTTGACTACAAGAACATTTATTATTTAATTTTATGTCTTTAAATGCTTTTAAACACAGGTCTACATGTTGGCTTAATAATCACTCTAATTATTTAAATTTAGCACCAGTGAAAATGCAACTGAATGCAAACAGTTTGCATAATGTATTTTAGCTTAGTGCCCTGAGTCATTTCAGTTTCATTCCACTGATTGCTGTCTTTTCTCACTGCTAGGAATGTAACAGTAATACCCTTACCCCAAGGGCAGAAAGGTGTGCCTAATGAAAGAACGGCAGGAAGCTGTGTCCCTTATGTAAGGACTAAATCTAGTTTTAATTTTCATATTTGCTCAACAGAGGAGGAAATGAAGAATAAAAAAGGGTGGGGAACGAAGAGGGCTGGGAGATTTTTAAGGACAGGAGGTGATTGGTGTATTTAAACTCAGAGAAGATTCAAAAACACATCTGATCTCTTTTCTTGAGTCTGGTTGCTTATTTCTCAATAAGTGCTTTAATTTTTCTTCACTTGACACAATAGCAGATGCTAACTCAGGTCACATTCTTAGAAGAACCTCTTGACTTTTAGCTAATTTATATGTCAAGATCTGGTTTTGGAGGCATGGTGTCTCATTCTGAGAAGTCAGATGTGCTGGTTTTCTTTGTGAATGGCAGAAAGGTAAGTTTTTGTTGTCATTATGGTCAAATGTTCGATAAGGAGAAACAAAAGCAGAAGTGATATACTTTATTATATCTTCAGCCAAGCTCAAGCTAGCCAAGAATCGAGGAAGGGGTGGATGCTAAGTGTGTAAGCCTCAGATTGTTGTGTGACCACGAGAAAACATTTTATAATCCACGCCTCTCTTTTTCTGACTATGAAACAGAGAGATTCATTCTGCTTGTAGAAGATGTTAAAATGTACAGATGTAAGTATTCCTGTGAGGGCTTAAGATTGTTCTTGTATTCATCTGAGTAGTGAGCTTCTCATTGTGGGGGCTGGGCAGGGGTTTTGAGGGTCTTTGGCCTACCCTTCTGAAGCAGGGTAGGTTTTGTGTTGATATATGTTCATTTAACTAATGACTGGATGCAGAAATTGCTTGGTCAGGTTGTGGTTGTTAAAATATACCCAAGAACAACAATAAATGCCTCAGAGGAAAAGAAAAAAAACCACTTCAGCTGCTTTGGTTTTACGTTGCTGGAAGTTTTCTAAATTCTCAAGAAGTACCTTAAGAAAAGGAAAAAAAACCCTAAAGGCCTCACCATTGACAAGCCTTTTGAAAAAACAAAAAATGAAAACAAAAACCCAACATGTCTAGGCTGTCAGGGAGAGGAGTCCTGCTGATAAATGACTTCTGTATCTAAAGGGTCAGGCAGCCAAGAACAAATTTCTCAGTTGTAACTTTTGCTCCTTGTTCCTTCGGACACTTACAAAAATGGGCCAGATTTCTTTCTTTCTTTCTTTTCTTTTAGTTTATGAGCTCTGTAAAAAGAATTGTCTACTATGTACAAACATGGGTTTTTTTGCTTTTCAAGTCCTTGAAGCTTTCCCTGAGGTGAAATCATCCATGTTCTCAAAATTTCTGGCTCAAATGAGCAAGTAGAAAGAGGTGTAGTAGAGAAGCCTGAACTGGTCTCCCTTAACTCAAAGAAAGCACAGGCTTATAGTTGGGGTTACTTTCTCTCTTACCTCATAGAAAATATCTCCAGTTTCCAGATCGTTCCGTCCACATAGCACAATTAGACCATTCCAAGTTACACAAACAAAACTCCACCATTGAGTGAGATTAATCAATACTTCTTTATAACTCCAGGTCTTTTGATAAACTAATGTTGCCAAACCAAATGCCGAATTGTATTTTAAATGCATTTTAAAAGTCTTCTCTGAGTATGCCTTACAGCCTTTGCCTTCTTAGCTTTTCTCTAGAAGCTGAAAGGAAACTATCATAGTAATCACTGCCATCATCAGTCGAAGAACAGAGAAAACATAGTATGATTTCTGCTGGGTTAAAACTCACTCAGGCCCTCCTCCCCTTGTTCTTCTCCTATTGGAGACCAGGACACATACAGAAATATTTATTTTTTTATGCAGCATTTCAAAGCATTCTGAGACTGGTCTGATCATAGGATCTGAAATGTTGTGGGTTACCATCTAATTTGTTGCACGTAAGTCAGATACAATATGGCAGTATGTAATTTCATTATTGGAGGCATGGAATTTGATCAGATTAGGTGAATGAGACCAATCTTCACCCTTTTCCCCAAAAAACAATTCAAAGAGCTATTGCAAAAGAAAAAATCTCTCCAATGAAAATTTGAATTCACTTAATGCTGTGTAATAACTTTCTTTATATAGGTGATCGAGAAGAATGCAGACCCTGAAGTAAATTTATTGTTCTATTTGAGAAAAAAGCGTATCCTTTTGTTTATGCATCTTCTTTGGCATTTTATCAGGCTGACTTTACTTTGAACTTTTATATACTTTGATGACCAAGTTAGACAAAATATTCTGGAAGACTTAGGCCTTTCCTAGAATTTTCCTTTCATGATACCTTGTTAAAAATGCAATATCCCAAGGGAGCCCAAGACTCAAGGGCTTAACCAAAGGAGCACAAACAGGCAAAGAAGGAGAGAAAGGAAGTAACAGCAGCAGCCTGACCAGTCCAGGGTGGGAGAAAGCTATAGCTGGGGAGAGCCTTTCTCATCATCAGAATTCTTTGAGTTATTGTGGCTGATGATGAACCAAGTGAAACTACAGGGAAGTAGAAGGCATTCAAGAGTCAGTCCATTCTTTCAGGAATCTAGAAGTCATCAAATAGAAGGGCTGACTATGAAAGGCATTTTTTGGAAAGCACCCTAATCATGCCTAGGAATAAAAAGAGGACCCCAATTATACAAGTAGAAAGGAATATGGCCTGGGTCTCAGGCAGAAGACAGCTATACTTAGCATAGTAATAGGAACTTTTTAAATGTTGAATTAAATTCTAAGACTCTTGACTCAAGGTTATCCTACCTGCAGGTGAAGTTACCTATAAACTATTTTTTAAAAAAAAAATAAGTTAATTTATTTATTTTTAGTTTTCAACATTCACTTCCATAAGCTTTAAATTTCCTCCCTATTCATTCCCTTCCCTCTCCCCAAGATAGCATGCAATCTGATGTACGCTTTACATACATTGCTATTAAACATATTTTCACATTAGTTACATTGTATAGAAGAATTAGAATGAATGGGAGGAACCATGAGAAAGAAATAAACAAAACAAAACAAAAATAGTCTGCTTTGCTCTGCATTCAGACTCCATAGTTCTTTCTCTGGATGTGGATGGAATTTTCCATCATGAGTCTTTTGAAATTGTTTTAGGTCCTTGCATTGCTGAGAAGGGCTAAGTCTATCAAAGTAAGTCTTCTCACGCTGTGGCTGTTACTGTGTACAATGTTCTCCTGATTCTGCTCCCCTCACTCAGCATCAGTTCATATAAGTCTTTTCTGAAGTCTGCCTGCTCTTCATTTCTTATAGCACAATAGTATTCCATTACATTCATATACCACAACTTGTTCAGCCTTTCCTCAACTGATGGGCGTTACCTCAATTTCCAATTCTTGGCCAAAAAAGCTGCTTTAAATATTTCCCATTTAAATTTTCCTATTTTTATGATCTCTTTGGGATCCAGCCCTAGAAGTGACATTGCTGAGCCAAAGGATATGCACATTTTATAGCCCTTTGAATGTAGTTCCAAATTGCTCTCCAGAATGGTTTGGATCAGTTCACAACTGCACCAACAATGAGTTAGTGCTCCAGTTTTCCCACATCTTCTCCAGCATTTATCATTTTCCTGTTTTGTCATGCTAACCAATCTGATAGGTGTGATGTGGTGACTCAGAGTTGTTTTGATTTGCATTTCTCTAATCAATAGTGATTTAGAGCATTTTTTCCTATGACTATAGATAACTTTAATTTCTTCCTCTGAAAGCTGCCTGTTCATGTCCTTTGAGCATTTATCCATTGAGACCTACAAAGTCTTGATGGAGCATTTGCCTTCCCTCAGACTTCAACTCTGGACAATGGATAGCTATAGTTCTGGCTTTGGGTTTCCCTAAATGCTCCATGGACCAACTATTGATATTTGACCATCCTTTAGTGCCTTTAAAAATGTTTTATTGATGCCTTTTGTTTTAATGCCACAGTAATTTCCTGATGCATTTTCTCCCCATATTGCACAAACAACCCTAACAACTTAAAAACAAAACAGTTCAACACAGTTGACCAATAAAGTTAACATGCCTCTATTGACAGCATTCATAGCATCTTGCACCTGCAGTTGGGTACCACTGCCAGTGGGATGTCAGCGTGCTTTATTATGTATTTTTCCTCCATTGGTCACTGGAATTAGTCTGCCTGCACCTGCCTTTTAGGCTTATTTTAATTTATATTATTAAATAATTATGTAAATTGTTCTCTTGGCTCTACTGTCTTTGATTAGAACTGGTTCAACAATTCAAAAGAATTTCCATTTTTCTCTGAATTCTTCATAATCATTTTTTGGTACAATGCAATAACATTTCATTATGGTTGTATATCACATTTTGTTTTGCTAGTCCCCAGTTGATGGGCACCACTTTGTTAACAGTATTTGCTACTAGAAAAGATGCTGCTTTGAATATTTTGGTATAGATGGGGTTTTTGTTTCTGTCTTTGACTTTCTTGAAGTATTTACCCAGAGACAATAAACTTTTTATCTCATGTAGTTTTCATTTATGATTTCTTGAAATATAGATCTGAAAAACCAAACTTTGAAACACCAGACTGGGATTCAAATGGAGCTACTTGGCTATGTCTTTAAACCCAAATTACTCTGGCTCTTATTAATTGGCCAATAATAGGTTCTAGCCCAAGCCTCCACTTGCTCATTGTTTGAATTCTGATGCCTCAGAGTGAGTGTAAATAGCAATTGTTTCTGTCTCCCAGACTGATTCTTTTGTGAAGTCAAATTAGGCCATCTTTTGCCTCCATTCTTACCTAGCCTTTAATTACCGAATGCGTGTTGCCTTAGACAAACTAAGACCTGGGAAAGACCTTAGCTTAAAAAGGACAAGCTCCCACTGCATCCAGGGCCATCATGAGTTGTCCTTACATGTGTCTTGCCACTGGACTCTTAGGACTCTGGAGGAGAGAGTGAGGCTGATGTCTTTACGCAGCTCTGCCTCACTTAAATACAATTCGCTTATAAGACATCACTCTCCTGATATCATTAGTCCTTTTTGAGAATGAAGAATCAACAACATCAATAACAAACAACAACATACCCAGTAGTGGTATCTCTGGGTCATAGGGTATGAATATTTTAGTGATTTTTCTTGCATGATTCCAGTTTTTCTTTCTTTCTTTTTTTTTTTTTTACAAAATAGTTGGACCTAGTCACTTCTCTATTCTCTATACCAACAATATTAGTATGCCAGTCTTCCCACATCCCCTCCAATATTGACTATTTCTGTCTTTTAATCATTTTTACTAATTTGCTTGGAGTAAGAGAATACCATTTTGATTGCACTCCCATGAAATCCAGGAATCTGTCTGTATAAGCTATAGAAAGAGAAAGAAGTCACACTAAGTTCACCATATCTAATTCTCATGAAATAATAGCTAGGAATAAAGCTACAACTGGTTTTGACCTCTCTAATTCCTTAGGATTTCAAGTGGTGTTGAAGGCAGGGGTTTCAGAAGAGAAAAATTGTTGTGGGAATTGAATGGCTGGTTAGGAAGAGGATTTGGATTTCTGGACTATGCCTTAAGACATAGAGATGATGATCTTTTGTCTGGGCATGTAGTATGTTTAATGAGGGCCAGAAGAATATTTGCCTGGAGACTTCAAATCTCATTAAAAGAGTTTTAATCAGAAAATAAAGTCAGGAGAAGGGAAATGCACAAACACTTCTATCAAGTCAGTTGCCATAGAGAATAACAGGCAAGATATGGGAAGAAGAATGCGGTGGAAAAGGAAGAGTCATTCATGAGAGAACAATACCCACAAAAAGCAGCAATAAAAGCAATGTCCTCATATATTTATACAAGGGTACAGAGTATAGATAATTAACACAAGCCTGCTTTACTTCAAATGTACTACAGATCCTAATACACTGAGGCAAATGTGACCTCATAGGTATCACTGAGACTTAGGATTTGGTAGGCACAAACATATAGACACACATCTTGTGGGTGGTATAGATAAGAAGTGATCTACAATCTGGCCTATCTTTGTGGAGAGTATGATGGGACCATACATATACCACCAGCAGCTTTTCTGGGGTTGGGCAGGAGAGGCATCCAGGATCCAGGAGTGCTGATGATTTAGGATAGATGATCTTTCCCATTTCTAAGAGGGGTATGTGACTAGAGTAAAATCTATCTGCCATCTTTCAAATATCTCTAGTTTAGAAGTACAATGTTTAGAGGTTCAGTAGGAAAGTGACTTTGCTGATTTCTCTTAAGAGCTGGATGACCCAAAGCTTGCACTCAATAGTTCAGCCCTTTTCTACCAAATGGTTAAACAAAAGACAGAGTGAGGAAAACAGCTTCTGGTAAACAAAGACCAAATAGTGAATAAACCCATTTATCCAAGCAAAAAAAAAGCCAGAAATCTGAGTTTTAAAATATACCACTCAATACTCAAGAGTAAAAGAGTAATTGAGCATTTTAGCTAGGTGTGAAATCTTCAGCTAAGACTTCAGCTCAAACCAGAGGAGTGAAAATGGTCCGACCCAGGAGAGGGCCACTATCAGCAGCTTCTAGTGTTGTAAGACAAGTAATATGGTAAGGCTGGCTTCACACACACACACACACACACACACACACAGATGCACGCATATGCACACATGCATACATATACACACATATGAGAATCTAATGTCACATCCACTATTCAAAAATTCACAACTTGTCCCTCTGTGTAACACATACAGTGTGTGTGCAAGTGTGTGTATGTGTGTGTATGTGTGTGTGTGTCTGTGTGTGTGTGTGTGTGTGTGTGTGTGTGTGTTTGTCTTTTACCATCTCCCTCACTGGAGGTGAGTGACCAAGGAAGTCCCTTTTGCAGGGATTCAGTACCATGCTCTACATTCTTTCAGCCAATTGAGAGTCTTGAATCATTGAGCTGTCTTTGAGGATACCATCCATATAATAAGTGTTACACTAGTGAGATGAAATTTAATAAGGATAAATGTAATGTCTTACATTCGGTTTAAAAAACTTGATTTTGTAAGTACTGAATAGGGAAGAGATGGCGAAGTCCAAATGCAATGATCCTATGTGACACAATTATGGTCCTTTTCCAGCAATTTGCTCAAATTAAGACTGTATTTGCCAAGGCTTACAAACATATATGCTAGAAGTTTATACTACAAATACTAAAAAGTAGATGAGAGTTTCATTGCCACGTTTACTTGCGTAGTTTCATAGTTAACTGAATATTTCATTAAAAATTAGATGATTACCCTTCATTAAAAATTAAATGATTAGCCTTCTACTCTTTTTATTGTTCTCCTTTCTCCTTCTGAAATGGAACCTGATAGAAATGACTCGGAAGTGACAGTGTAACAACTCTCAGAGAATTTAGGCACAGGGCATAGTGAGCTGATTTAACAGTCCTGTGACTCCTTGTCCTGTCAGAATCCTCAGGCAGAATGCCAAGGGATTCTATTTATTTGGGAGATTAGAGCAATTGATGAAGGCAATTTTTACAGTGGGGAAGGGGAAATAGGGAGTAATAGAGTCAAATTACTTTTTCTCTTATCTCATGGGTTAATGATTATTTTTAATAGCAAAACATCCAATATCTATATATCTTTATATGTATGTATATAGATATAGATATATTTACGGGGTAGTATGGCACAGAGGTTTATTGGACCTTAAAGTCAGGAAGAACTGGATTCAAGTCTTGCCTCTGTGACCAAGGGTCACTTTATTTTTTTTTTAATTAATTAATTTTTAGTTTTCAACATTTACTTTTATAAGATTTTGAATCCTAAATTTTTTCTCCCCTTCTTCCACTTCCCTCTCCCCAAGAAGGCATGCAATCTGATACAGGCTATACATGTATGATCATATTAAATATATTTCCACATTAGTCATGTTGTAAAAAAGAATCAGAACCAAAGGGAAAAACCATGAGAAAGAAAACACATACAAAAAAAACAACAAAAGAAAGGGAAAATAGTATGCTTTGATCTGCATTCAGACTCCATAGTTCTTTCTCTGAATGCGAATAGCATTTTCCATCATGAGTCTTTTGGAATTGTCTTAGGTCATTGCATTGCTAAGAAGAGCGAAGTCTATCAAAGCTGGTCATCACACAATATTGCTATTACTGTGTACAGTGTTCTCCTGGTTCTGCTCAGTTCACTCAGCATCAGTTCACGTGACTCTTTGAGACTGTGAGTTAGAGTTTCTGATCTGCATCTCTTAGGAAAGAAGTGAAGGAAAGAGAAGGAGAAAGAGAAAGAGCACACAGCTTACCTGGCCCTCGGAATTGAGTCTGTTTCCACTGCCATTGTCTCATCCACCTGAAGGAGGGGAGGAGGGAACAATCATGCTGGCATACCTGATGCTCACACCATGTGCTATGCACACTTGTGGGAGAGAAAAGACAGAGGAGAGTCTGTCTGAGAAAGGAAGTGGAAGAACACTAGAGAGAGAAGTCTACTCTCTTCAAATTCTTTCTCCTGGCTGGTTCTGATACTCGATGACCCCTTTCTCTTTAGCTAATAGTTGCCAGTAATCTGACACCTGTCAGTACACTGGGTCTAGAATTCTCAATAATTCCCCTAGTTCTCATTCATCCTAGGTCCAGGTGTCCTGGGCCTCATGGCTCAAAAAAGCCACCACTTGTCCTTCTTCTAATTCTGCCACCAAAAAGACTTGTCAATCTAAAATTACGGTTTGATCTGGTTCAGGGCTGGCAGCCTGAGTTTGATGCCACTGAGTACACAATACAATAACTGTGCTAAGTTCCAAGGGAGAGGCAATATATGGAGAAGTGTAAAGTGTTGTTCTCACAATTTTGTAAGATGGGTAATGTAAGAATTTTTATCTCCATTTTACAGATGAAGAAACTGAGGCTCAGAGAGGAAATGTGACTTGTCCAACTAGTAAGGGGAATGAATGTGGCTATACTCTTGACTTCTGATTCTACAACTACAGCTCTTTCCAGTTTTCTACATTTTCTCTACAACTACATTTACAAGTTGTAACTATAGTATGATTTAAGGCATGTTAGATACCCAAGAAAATCTCAAAACACAATTAGAAAACTAAAGTCAAAAGTGTTCCTTTCTATGGGGAAGGGAGATTGATCAAAGAAACATTCATTGAGAAGATAGGCATTTGAGCTGAAACTTCAAGGATAATGGAATTTAAACCAGAGAAGTTAATCTAGCCATAGGGAACAGAATAAGAAAAGGCACTAAGGTGGAAAAGCATAGGATATATGTGGGGAACAAGATTAAAGTCTAGCTTGAACACAGGGTAAGTGAGGGATATAAAAGATTGGATAAGCTGCTTTGGTTAGGTTTGAGGCTAAAGCATTTTTGTCCTTATATAGTAGGTAGAGGGGAGCCATTGAATGTTTTTGAGCAGTAAAATGACATAATCATTGCCTCTCATTAGGAGGAGTAATGTAACAGTGTTATGTAGGACAAATCATAGAAAGTAGAGACTAAAACTTTTTTGCTGCCCATTTTCTCATTACCTTTTTAAAAAACTTTCAATTTATAATCATTTTTTCTACTGAAATTTTTTACATCATAAATAAAGGGTAGGCTTGTAGAAGGCCATACTGTTTGTAAGTTCTTCATGTTCAAAATAACTACAGTAGCATGCTTTCAGTTCTTCAGGCCTTGGCTTATATAACAAGGTAAACAGACATGGGAATTATGAGAGTTCCAGATACCAACGACATTCCTAACCTTTTTAAAAGAAGTATTTGAAGATTGACTTTGTCCTTGGCAAATGGTTTTCATCAAGTGGTTAATGACAGAAACCTGAGGTACTGAGATCCTAAATTCTAACTTCCCTTCCCTTAATATGGAGTCGCTATGGGTGAGATAACCAAGAAACTTTAAAAAAACCCCAAAACTACGTTTCCTCCTGAGCATAAACAAGTCATGATAGTGGTGAGAATCTACAGAAAAAGGCATTCCAATCTTCTTTTCCTTGACTACTTTCTTCCTAGTCCGTCTGACAGGAACCAAATATGGCTGTGGAGGAGGAGGTTGTGGGGCTTGCACAGTGATGATATCAAGATATGACTCCAGCAACAAGAATATCCGGTATTCAGTCCTGTTAATTACATAGGATCATAGGTTTAGAACTGAAAGGCCACCATCTAATCAAATGCACTTAGAAGAAATTGAGACCCAGGGGGATTAAGTAACGTTGGTCAGATGTATAGTTAATGAATGCAATTCCTCTGACTCCAAAGGCAGTCCAGGAGACCTTGGTTCAAATTCTGCCTCTGACACATATTGGCTATGTGACCCTAGACAAGTCACTTCATGTTTCAGTACTCCTGGTAATGCTAAAAATATAAATTATGCAGAGATTGCACATTTGCACTGCTAGAAGGTATTTCCTCACCATGAGTTCTCTAAGGAAATCGCAGATGTAGACACACATATATGTATTTGTACATATGCATAAAATTATTCTTTCCACATCATGACTTTCCCCATAGCGGTTTTGATGTATCACAGGTTGGCATAAGAAATTTAATCAAAATTTTGGGGGAGTTTTTCGGAAGCTGGAGAACACATGTGAAGGCCAGCAGACGACACAGAGCCTATGACCAAATACTTAACCCAAATTTTACAATAAGGTACTGCAAATACCCTGTAAAAGAAAAAGAAAAAAGTCATACTTCTTCTCTGGTATGAAGGGAGGGCCAAAAATTTTATGTGGATTTCCCAGATTGTGGGGGCACCACTTCTCTAACCCCCATGTTGTGGAAGGTAGAACTGTGCATGTACACATGTGTGTGTATATATGTGTGTACATATGTACACACTTATACAAGATGCATATGAGTGTATAAGTACACATACACATGTGTTATTTTCATAGCATTTCATTCTCAAGCTCTTGTGGCATATATCTTACCCAGCTTACAGAAAGCCTAAGTCTTTCTGTTCTAATTTAAAACAAAAGCTGTAACTTAGACTTCCAAAACACAAAAGAAAAACAGACAACATAGGAGATGAAACATCCTTATTCAGGCGAGAAAAAAAAGCTCTCTGTTCGAATTTGGTTCATCAGAAATCTTCCATTTGGAGTAATGTTTTGCATCCATGTTAGGTGACTGTCTTTGTAGACAGCATAGAAATGAGATCTGAAAATCCTGGGGCTGCTGTTGCCAATAACAGCCCCTTTGAATAGTGAACAAAATTTAGGACAGAAATTGGCTTGCATCATTCTTTTGCTCAGAGAAAGAATAACTGATATACATGTGTACCTACAGTACTTATGGGAAGAAGATAATTGCTCTCTGTTACTGTCTAGGTGACCCGTGAGGTTGTTATCATTTGAATTCCTGCCTAATCTCTCTGAGTCCTTACGTGTTGAAGAAAACATACTTTGTGACCTGAATGCCAACACTCACAAATTCTAAACTGATGAACACAAAACAAGAAGAGGGGGCCCTTTTAACTTTTGAAATATATAGCAAGACAGGTGAAAAAAATAAGAATATTAGAATATCATTGGCTGGGTTTATTCTAAAATACAAATAATAATAGCTAACATTTATATAATGCTTTAAGCTTTGTAAAAACACTCTTCACATACTATCTCATTTGATCCTCACAAAAACACTCTGAGGTGGGTAGTCACTCACCAAAATCACTCAGTTAAGAAGTGTCTTGGTTGGATTTGAACCCGGGTCTTCTCGATTTCAAGTGTAATGCTCTATCCACCATGTCAACTAGCTGCAGGAACAATCCTCTGTCCAATAAGAGCTTTGGTATGCATTTATTTGTTCTAGATGATCCTTGAGGTGCTTTCTAGGTCTAATCTTTTGATTCTGAGTAATATTTATATTTTAATTATCTCCTAGTTAAGATCCCCCCATTATTGGCTATCACTATTCTTATTATTCTAACACTTCTTTTCTTTATTATGTAAAACCTGAAGGCATTACTCTGTCACAGCATGCTTGATTCCTATATGCTCCCTCTACGGGGCTGCAGTCACCACTGTGGAAGGTATTGGAAACACCAAAACCAGGATTCACCCTGTTCAGGTAAGAATACATCATAACACATCCATACCATATCCTTACATTTGTGAGTCTGAATGTAAAACAAATTGATTGAGCATTGCAGGAAATTGTTGTGATGTTGATGCAGGGTTTCAGGGGTGGTGACGGGATGTGTGTAGCTCTTTTGTATGAAGTTCCTAATCAGATAGACTATATGAGGTGCTGTGGAAAGACACTGGATTTGGAGCCAGAGGGCCTGGATTCTAAGCCTGTCTCTGGCACTTACCCGAATAACTTTAAGTAAGTCGCTGGACCTCCATCTTATGAGAAATGTGCTTGGTCTAGAAAAAAACAAAACAATACTCATTGTGAAGCCAGGAAAGTTCTCATTTTATTTTAGCCAATTATTCTACATTCTTAGTGAATGGGTACCTCCTGTATGGAGAGTATGCTTGCTCAGGCAAATGCCAGCCTTTTTATCCTGTTCCCAATTCAAATTTCTCCCCTTGCTCTCTATTGGCTAGATGCAACTCCCTGAACTGCCCACTTCATCCCTCTCCCCCTTCCACCCAAACAGCTCATTAAGCATACATACAAGCTTCTGACCTTTTACCTGATGGGAAGCCTGGTTCTGCTAGGTCACAGCTCTGGTTAGAACCAGTCACCTCTGACTTATATTCTGCTATCACTCAAAGCTGGGAGGAATACTTTTAAACCAGTGGAAACAGAATTCCTCCTATTGTTTCGTACAATCTTCTTGCAAAACAAAGGGGCTGAACTAGATGACCTAGAAGGTCCATTTCATCTCTACATCTATAATTACATATATTTAAAATTCTGACATTTCTTCCCAAAGAGAAGCCATCTAATCAAGTGATTTTCATTAAGGTACTGGCTCCAAGTTGAAGGAAAAGTAAGAGTATTCTAAATGTTTGTTGAAGATGTTGAATGATGTTTTAAAGGTATTCAGAGTTCATTCATTGGACTTTTATTAATATGTAAAAAGAAGCAAAGAACAGTTTTACAGTAAATCTCAGGGACCATCTCAGGATTAGTGATCACGGTTATATCCTGTGCTGTCTCAGAACCATGAGGGTGGTGTGACCAGAACACTGAAATTCAGAGAAGGCTGACAGCACTTCTAGTCCTTTAGCTAGGAGGAAAACTTAAATTTAGCACCTTGTAGAGAAGAATAATTAAAGGAGGAAGCTACCAGATGGCATATTTCCTCTCCCCCTTCTCCATTTTGGTGTCTGAAAACCAAATGAATTTCTCTCCTGTCCTCTCCACTCTGGGGTAGCTTCTCCAAGGTGGTTGCATTGTTTCCTAAGCTTTTGGAGGGGTTAGTATTCCAGTCTTTCCCACAAAAGGGCCTGGTGTCCTAAGATCAGAGGTCTTCTCCTCTTGTCCCAGGCGTCATAATCACTAGTTATTACTCTGGCTGTCCCAAGGGTCAATCCCCCAGCCTGGTAATTTAGCGGACAAGAAAGGGATAGCTGCTCCACAGACTTCTGAATGGAAAGCAGCTTGACATGAGGGAGAAGGACAAAGCTTATATGTTCAGTAATTCAGTCATGCCTGACTCTTAGTGATCTGGCCAACCACTGACCATGGGGTTATTGAATACTTGAAGCTGCTACATATGCATATAATCACTTCAGTTCACCAGAATTTTAAAGTACCTACTTGCTTTGTGTTATATACTTTTCCAGGAGCTAGGGCTGGGGTGGGAGTAGTGGTAGTGGTAGAATACAAAGATAAGTAAAACACAATCCTTTACTTTAAAGGACTTACAGTCTAGTGTTGGGTATGGGAATGGGGGTCGGTGCTGGGGGCGGGAATTGGGGGTGGTGGCAGTGAATAATACATATGTATGTAGATAAATATACTACAATCAGAGCATAAAATGACAAAGTGCTAATGTAGTTCACAGGAAGGAGGAATCAACCAGCCTATAAATCCCCACTTTAATTTCAGTGTTTTTCCTCTTTTAATTATTTCCCATTTATCCTGTATATAGCTTGCTTTGTATATGTTTGTTTTTATGTTCTCTCCCCCATTAGATTGTAAGCCTTGTGAGGGCAGAGGCTGTCTTTTGCCTGTTTTTATATCCCCAGCACTTAGTACAGTACCTGACACAGTAGATTTTTAATAAATATTTATTGATGATTAATTTTGGTTAAAGCACGTGAAAGGGGTGAATGATTGCCTCTTCTTCCACACCCTAAGGTTGCACTTTGCACTTTTTAAGAATTGTCCTTTTCATCTTCATTTTAGCTAGTGTGATTTTCCTCTCATCTTGCATTCCTCCCTGCCCCCCCCCCAATGGTACTGTCCATACCTAAATAGTGATGGGAAGACTCAGCAAGAAGTTGGTCCCTTAAATAATAAGAACAGAGAATTTTAGACAAACTCTGAGTAGTTTGGTTAGTTGTTTTTAAGTTGTTTCAGACTCTTCTTGACCCTATTTGGGGTTTTCTTGGCTAAGGTCCTAGAGTGGTTTGCCATTTGATTCTCCAGTTTATGGAGATGAGGAAACTGAGGCAAACAGTGTTAAGTGACTTGCCAATGGTCACACAGTTAGCGTCTGAGGCCAGATTTGAAATCAGGAAAATAAGTCTTTCTGACTCCAGGCCTGGCACTGTGATGTTAATGTGATTAAAGATCTTCCCTGCCTGTTAATAGGTCTCAGGTGGAGATAGTTAAGGGAAGCTTGTTTGTAGGAAGGCCCACACACTTTTGATAATTACAGTACAGGGTAGTGAAGCCCCTGGGCTCTAAAAAGGGTATATATACTCTGAGGGTAGCTCTTAAGCGCTCTTTCAGAACTGCAGAAGGAGAGGAGGGAGGAGAGGACACAGGCAAGCAGGCAGCTAGACTTTGTCAGTGAGTGTTTATGGGAAGGCCCCAGCAGAAGAGAAAGTTATGGGATGGCTTGGCTTCCTGCTGTGATATTGTGTTTTAAGTTCTTTGCTGTTACAATGAAGTGGACTTACTGGTTTTGGGATATAATTGCTGCTATGTTGAATTAGAGTTATTGATTTTGGGAATTGATCCTCTGGTGTCTGAATAAATGTTTTACTCCTTCTGCTTTCTATATGGAGAGTCTTTTATATTCTATGATACAGAACTATATAGGCATATTCATGGTTACCATCAATATTGTGACACATGCCTTACTGATACAGGCACTCTATCCACTGCACCACGTAGCTGTCCCAGTTTGGTTAGTACAGATAGCCAAATGAGATAATTCTGATCAGGAATATCTACTTTGATACCTGATTAATCTGGCTTTGCATTTATTTGTTGCTGGGGTCATGTCCACATATGCATATTGTACAACTCCTACTAGATTACTTGCTCCTTTAGGGCATGGACTCCTTATTGAAAAGCAGCCAATATGGACCTTAACAAACATTGTTTATGGAATGAATGGCTGGTCTTCCCAGGCTGCATGCTAACCTCCGGGTAGGATGACCAATAAATCATCTTCAGCTTTTCTCTTGTATACTCTTTTCTGACTCATGTCTTTCATTCATTCATTCAAATAGTCATTTTTATTAAGCACATATTATGTATATATGCTAGATTCAGAAATGAAATACAAAGATAGATATGCCCTCATGGAATTTATGTTCTTCTTCTAGCTAGGATTTTACATATGAAAATGATTGCAAGTGATAAAAACACAATATACTTTAAAGGTCAGTGATCCTTCTAAAATGAGCAGGGCTTAAACATTGGAGTTGGAAATGATTTTCATGGACAGATCTCTTTGTATTAGGGCCTCCAAGTCACCCTTCCAGACCTACATGAAGCAGAATAGGGGATAAACCAATATGATAATCTTAAGCTACTACTATCTTAATATCCCCCAAATCTCCATTGATTTGAAATGAAATAACTGTCATGGTCTCCTTGGAGAAATATCTTTCTGGAATTGAAGATCATATGCTTTCTGTCAGCAACATAGCACACCCTTGTGCATACCTTACTTGCATAAATAAGGAGCATATATCGGATACTATAAACTGAAACTCTATGGAAGGATTAACTGTTTTCTTGGCTTCCAGGAAAGGATTGCCAAAGGCCATGGCACACAATGTGGGTTTTGTACTCCAGGGATGGTGATGTCCATATATACTCTTCTGAGGAATCACCTGCAGCCATCCACTGAGCAGCTGATTGAAACCTTGGGGGGTAAGTTTTCCTCTTACCTTTTAAATGGTAGGATATGAAAGCAAAATAGGCTTCCCTTTTAAAAAATCATAGATATCTTTTATTTATATATTTTCTTCTTTCCATATATCTCATATCTAGATATATTTTATCAATCCTTTTTATTAAAACAAGGACCAGTTATTCTTAATTTACTCACTTTCATTTGAGTAAATCTTATTCAATGAATTCACTGTATTTTATAAGAACATTTACATTTAGCCTTTGATTAACTCTCAGTTGGAGCTTTTAAAGTTAGGGTTGATAAAATAATATTTAATTTAATGTACTGAATTTTTTGAGGGAGTTTAGTCCTAAGATTTAGTTGGTGTAAGGAACTTCCTTCCATACTAATTAGTAATTCATTGTCACATAATGTTTTAGAATTTCCTCTAAGTTCTGTGTTTCTTTGACATGTGTCAGGGATAAGATTTGAACCCTAATCTCCCAGACTTATAGGGCAACTCTTTATCACCAGAGGTATGAAACTTGCAGTCTGCCTGACCAGAATGCCTCACTAAGACACAAACATGATTAAAATATAACCAGGAAATGTTTAACTAAATAAACAGAAATGCAGTACAACATAGACAGCATAAATCTGTGATTTTCTAAGTCGATATGTGATCTACAAGGATTGTTTCTATTTGAGTTTGACCCCATTGTCTATACCATATTGACTTTCAACGTACTAAATAAAATAGAAAATTTAAATTGGATATAAAATTAGAGGTACAGGGTCAGTTAGTCAGTCAACATTTATTACTACATGCCAGTCTTTGGACTTTTCCTCACAAAGAATGTGAACTCAATCAAGGCAGGAGCTCAGGTCTGGAGAAGGGAGAAGGGCAGAGGACTCACTGAATGGGTGTGTGTATGTCAGACTCTGGAGAAATAAATCTCTAGTGGTGCCTTTTCCATTCCCACTGGTATCAGAGTCCAATGGCCTGGTTCCATGTCCAATCCCACTTCTGACACTAATTAATGTCAACCAGACCGAACCAGTAGGCTACAGACAGTTGAGTCAGGAATCAAACAGAAGTTGAATTTTGCTTGCAAGCAAAGAGTCCTATTAGACACATGTGCCAAGGCCTCATCCCTAGTAGTAGGCCACTTTAGTGTGGCCGAATCTTAATGCTAAATACCAATAGTTGTGCAGTGAGCCATAGCCCCGACAACGAGGGGTAACAGCAACAATGTGGTAAGTTTGATTTATGCCAAGGCTTCATGACCAGGATATGGATACAGCTCAGAGAGCACCTGGTGCTGGTCAAAGTGATACAATAATTACATGGAACAATTCTGGGATTTTGCTGTTGCATCCAGAGGGTGAGTGCAAAGGATTGTTGTTAAGCCAAACTCAGAGCACAGCTTGCTTGCTGGACCTTAGCTCTGGAAAACAGGGTGTCTCCTAATAGCTTGATAAACCTATGGGAAATAGGGGTTAGGTTTTTGTGACTACCAAAATCTGTAATCTTTCATTAGACATCACTGAAAATACACTTTTCTGCACAAAATTCTTTATAACAAAACATTAATTCTGATAGTATGCACTTTTCTTAACATGGTAACACCAAATTCAGGGCCAAGAGCAGCTGCAGACATTCTGGCAGGAAGTTTATATGCCACCTTTATTTTCTCCCTAAACCACATCACTGACTTTGTATGCTTGGGTTTAGATCCCAAGGATTTACACTATTCCTTGGGGGCATAACTGCATGACAGAACTTTTATTTTAAAGGCAAACAATAAAAATATTCAATGAAAGCATGGGGAGCTCTTTACTATATAACCATAGGGTTAACAAGATGAGTGAAGTGTCTAGTAAAATACCAGTCACTCCACAAATTTGCTACAGTTTGCTACTCATTTTTTTCCGCATGCTGTACATGGCTGCCAACTTGAAAGTGAAAATGAGGTTACTAATAAAATTATGTGTACGCTTAAGTTGTGAAAGTTAAACATGTGAATATTGAGGATACTGTATATGTGTGTGTTGCATATTTATATATACATATATGTATGTGTTACATACTGTTAAAAAGACTTAAAATAAGTATTACTTGTACTTATAGAAGTAAAGAAGTAACCTTAAAGATTACCTAATTCAACTTTCTACCCATAAAGACCACCCGGTGGCCACCTCCAGGCATATCTGACACATAAACTGTGCAGCCTGATATGTCCACAAATGTTAAAGCAGGTTTCAAATGCCTGAGAATTTAGCAAACACATCCATGTCTTGTGATTGTAAACTTCACTAATACATACCTTAACCTCATGCTGCCTTCTGCTGTGTTTTCTGGATTGCCTCTCTAGCTTTTTAATTACTACAGATTTAGACCTGTTTATCAATTAAGGACTTCAGTTGACCTTGTAAACTCCCTGTGTTCTGAGGAACCTCAGTGATGAGGCTTGTAGAAATTCCATTTACAGCTGTCCTACTGGGTGATCATCCAGCCACTTTTGGAATATTTCCATTGACAGGGTACTCAGATTTCTTATAAGATTTCATTCTCTAAGATGCTCTTCCTGATATTCAACAGATATCCATTTCACTATAACTTTTCTTTGTCGGTCTCTATTCTACTCTCTGGAACAAGGAAATAAAAGTCAAATCCATCCAAATGACAATGACAGTAGTTGAAGACTTTTTTTTTGTCCCCTTTAAATCTTTTCTAGGCTATATGTATATTTTTCCTCCAACTCTTTCTCATAGATTTGGTTTCCAGACCCCTCACCATCTTGGTCATCTTTTTTTAGGTGCACTTTTATTTGTAAAGATCCCTCTCAAATGGGGCTTCTAGAAGTGAAAATAATGCTCCATATATGCATTGACCAAGGCAGCAGCACATCATAGGACTATATATTACCTACCTTGATCTGGATAGCCTACCTTTAGGCTAAGATCACATTAATTTTTTGGCAGGCAAGTTCTGCTACTTACAGTCAACTAAAATCTAACAGTATTTATCATCTGAGCTGCAAAGAATCTGGTAGCCCTTATCCTGTACTTGTATAATTAATTTTTTAAACTTTAGCACAGAACTTTACTTTTATTCATATTTAATTTCTTCTTGTTGTTTTCATCCTATTGTTCTGACCTATCAAAATCATTTTGATTCTTGACTCTGGTATCCAGTGTATTATTTGTGCCTCTTTGTTTTACATTATGTTATCTTCAGATTTGATAAACATGCCTTCAAAGTATCTGTCCATATTGTTGAAAAAGAGAAATGATGAGCTAATATATACAAAGCATTTGTAAACCAGAAAGGGGAAGGAAGGAAAGGAAGAAAACAAGCATTTATTATTTACTCACTATGTTTGAGAGACGTTGTGCTACTCTTTGGGAACACAAATTCAAGTAAAAAGGAAGACCGTCCTTGTCCTCAGGGAGTTAACATTTGAATGGGGTAGGGACAACACAAAATGGAGCTGAAAATTTGGGAAGGAGGAGGGAAGACATTTGAGACAGGACATGGTTTAAAGTCCAGAATCTAATAACAGGGGCTGAGAGAAAGTGAAAGCTGGCATGGGCCCCTCCAAAAAATGGAAGCTCCATAAAGAAACTCACCAATGGGAGAAAAGAGTGGCCTCTACAGAGGGATGTTTCAATATTCCAGATTGAAATCCATCCACGTCTTCCCATCCTGTATGTTGTTGCTCACGGGGAACAATATAGTGCTGGTCCTCTTCTAGAGATCTTGGTGTTAGGGAGGCATCAAATCAACAAAGTCCATTTTTTTAAATTCCTTGCTCTTGCTACAGGACTGGCACTCTTCCTTTTCTAATCATATTTCTTTGATAAAATATTTAAGCTGCTCCCTGCAGTCATATCTCTTCATCTGTAATATGCTACAGCCACATGTGCCACCCATGTGTCTTGGTACCTTGAAGATTGCAGTATTCCATGATTTGTAGCCATATAGCATCAGTGGAAGAACACTGGTATTTAAAAGGTAGAATGCCATTGAAAGAAGAAACTTGAGGGTGCTGTGAGCTCTTTGCAATTTACCAGAAACAATTCAATCTACTACTTGAGTGAGATAGAACAGAGGGCTGTATATGGGTTTGCTATTGCTGTCATTGATAGAAATGTAAAGCAAGAAGGGATCAAGAATGAAACTGGTGACCTAACCCATTGACATCAATCAGCATTCTTTCAGTTGTTTGGCCAGTTAGAATCTACTGACTCTATTATTTCTCCACGTCCTTTCCCCACAAGGATATCATGTTTTACTGAAATCAGGATATACTCTATCCGTACCTTTCCCATGGTCCATCAGTGGAACAACCATATCTGATGCAGGCCGAGTCATTTAACTTTTGCCGGACCTCAGTTTCCTCATCTGTAAAATGAGAGGATTGGACTGGATGACCTTCGAGATTCCTTCCAGCTTGTGTCTGTGATTTTAGGATTTCATTAGTCTCAGAAGATTTGAGTCTAAATTGTGGCTCTGCCACTGACTTGCTGTATAATCTTGGGTCTGAACCTCTCTTTGAGCCACATGTTTCTTATCTGTAACATGGGGATAACAATATCTGCTTGGTCTACTATATGGGATAAGATTAAATGAACTGGGAGGATTAAATGAGAGAATGGATATGAAAGTGTTTTGTAAACTATAAGATATTATAGAACTAGAAAGTAATACAGACATGAAAACCATAGGATCTTAGGTTTGGAAATGAATTTCGGAGGTCAGGTAGTACAACTTTAGGTCTTCAACACAGGGAAATTTAGTGTCACAGTCCTCCTTTATCAATAAAAACAGGTGTCACTCCTTATCTGGTAACTCAGTACAGTTCTGTCCCCAGAAAAGAGGGCTAGAAGTAATGGGTGGAAGTTATAGAGAGGCGTATTTAGGCTCACATGAGGAAAAATATCCTAAATTCTAGAAGTGACCAAAACTACAGCAGGCTCTTTGAGAAGGCGATAGGTTCCCCTTCTCTGGAGGTCCTCTAGTAGAGGTCAGATAGCTGTAGAAGAGATTTCTATTTAATCATTTGTTGAACTAAATAATGTGCAAGGAAGCTGGTTCTGGAGCACTTGGATTCTTATCCCAGCTCCTCTACCTACCATCTGTGTGAGCTTGGGCAAATCATTTGAGTTACCTGGGCCTTGGGTTATTCAGTTGCGTCTCACTCTCTGTGACCCCATGGTGTTTTCTTGGCAAAGATAATGGAGTGGTTTGCCATTTTCTTCTCCAGTGCATCCCCCTTTTTCCTATGAAGAATTGAAGCAAATAGGGGTAAAGAGACTTGCCCAGGGTCACACAGCTAGTAAGCGTCTGAGGCTAGATTTGAATTCAGAACTTTTTGATTCCAGGCCCAGTGTCCTATCTACATTACTACCTAGCTTTGTCCCTACCTGGGCCTTAGTTTCCTCATTTGTCAAGTGAAGGAAGGATGCTTGACTAGCTGACCTCTAAGGTCTCTTCTATTGCTAGAATCCTGTGACCACTGAGGTTCCCTTTAACTCTTAAGATTCCGTGATTCAGTGAAAAATACCTACTGATATGATAAGATTTTGCAAGTAATTGACAGCTCCTTATTGCAAAGTACAACACGGCCTGTAACCACACTAGGGTAAACTGGGGACAGTGACCCATGGTTGGAATAACTAAGCTTACCCCTTGACCAGGTTATTTACAAAGTAGCAAGGGACGCCCCATGAAACAACTGGAGGAATGGGTAATTTGGAATCTTAGATTTCTTTTTGCACCTTCTTAATGGCAACATGTCATGAAAAACTTGTCTCTCAAAGAACTTTCTAGGGGAGGTTATTCAGATAACATTTATTGAGTCACTATGTGCAAAACACAATACTATACACTTTGGGACTTTATAAATGAAGTAATTCACATGGTTTCTCTCTGTCTGATGGAGCTTATGATCTAATGGAATGTGTTACAGAACATTGCTATTATTTTTATTCTCTGTACTTAGAGAGTAATCTCATAAGGGGACAGGATTATAGATTTAAAATCAGAAAGGACCTTAGAGGTCATTTCACAGAGGAGGGAACTGAGGTCCAGAGAAGTAGAGTGATTTCCCCAAGTCATCGAAATCCTCTAATTCCAAATTCAATGATCTTCCTACCATAACATGCTCCGAGTTTTTTAGTTATATTATTATCGTTCATATAATCATTCATACAATTGTGTTGCATGTTCTGATACTTATTCATATTGATTTCATAATGAGTGAGGCAAGTAAGATGTCCCTAAGCTACTAATGAATAGGGATAGTAAAGCAATCATTGATAGTGGCTGCGATAAGGAGTTATTTATAAACTTGGTGCAAGGTTTTTCCCCAAATAGTATGTAAGTTACTGAATGTCATTGTTAGAGAAAAGAAAACCAATGGTGTGATTTTCCCATCATAGTAACAAAAACACACACACTTTCTGCTTAGTAACTCCTTTTGGTCAAAAGAACATCATTTTGAAACTTTCCTCAAAGTAGATCAGGAAAACAAGGCCACAACATGACATAGCAAAAAGAACACTGGTTTGGGAGTCAAGAGATCTGGGTTCTAGTTTCAACTCTGATACTTTGTATCCTTCTTAATAAATGCTCATTGGATTATATTCGCTACATTACTTCAGGGAAGTCACTTAACATTCTTGGGCCTCAGTTTCCTCATCCATGACCTTAAAAAACAAAACAAACTACATTTCTTGGCAACCACTTAAAGGATTAATATAGGCATTCCTGTAAGATCTTGAACAACTAATCTTATTAGTTGTGTTTTAATAATGTAATATTCATTCCCAGGGTGCTATAAATATTTCAGTTAGCCTTGCTTATTTTAGTGATCAACAGTTGTAGACATTTGTACTCTCCAACTGTTTTCTCAAAAATAATGAGGGTTCTCTTATTTAGTCTTCAAAGAATTTCAATAATAAAGATTTTAAGAAAAGTATTTTATATTCAAAATATAAAGATTCTGTTCTTTCTCCCTTCAGTGTCTCTACTCCTCATCCTCCCACCCCAACCTCCAATGCCTTCCTTCCACGAACCCTGAGTCATTTCAGAAAAATTGCTTCTTGGGCTTTGCTGTGGTCCGCATGGCCTTTCCAGCAAGTCTGGTTTCATGATATACAAATACTCCAATGCAGAGGTGCAAAAGTATGAGTTATAATGATACACATTTCTTCCTTCAACAAGGTAACCTGTGTCGCTGTACTGGATATAGGCCAATCGTAGAAAGTGGGAAAAGTTTCAGCATTGTAAGTATGGAAAAATTGTAAAATCAGATTCAGCATCTCCCCAAATTCAATAACACAACATCATACATATTAAATGGAAACTTTTGTTTCCAGTGGAAAACCCAATTTTGGCAGTCTTGTGACTATCCTGACCTTCCCATCAGTGGGAAAGGTTTTATTCCTCCCCCTCAGAAATGCAAAGAAACAGATCCTCTATGGTTTGGTTTATTTGAAGTGAATATTAAGTAACATAGCACCGGTTAAAAAATGGATGAGGCTCTATTCTTTATAATGAGGTTTGTTGTCAGGGAAAGCTGAGGAAGCCATCTTGTCATACTGCCATTTGAGTAGTACATACTGCTGAGTCACAAAAATTTCCTTTGAATTGGACATTTAAGTTGCTCACTACATGGGATCACGATTGTGACTCTAGTCAATGCTAATGGAATCTATATACGAGAAAGAGAAGAGAGGCCATTTCAATAGCTCTTATCTCTTGGGGTATCTGGCCTTAACAACTGGTCTACTCCCAGTGGTGACTTCATTCTTCAGGCCCCCTAGCAATCACTTTCCCATTGTCCTCACATAATGCTTGAACTTCAAAGCACAGTACAATGAAAAGCACTTTCTAAAGTCTGCTTGTCATTAAAGTAAGGGGAATAGACAGTATAAAATACCTGAGCATATACCTGCCAAAACAGATACAGGAACTATATGAACATAAACATAAAACACTTTTTAAACAAATAAACTCAGATCTAAATAATTGAAGTAATATTTATTGTTCATGGACAGGTAAAGCCAATATAATTTTAAAAATAACAATTTAATCTATTTAATGTCATCCCAATTAAATTAGTAAAAATTATTTTGTTGAGTTAGAAAAATAACAATAAAATTTATTTGGAAGAGCAAAAGGTCAGGAACTTCAAAGAAATCAGGAAAAAAGGTGTAAAAGAAGTAGATTCAGCAGTATCAGACCTTAAACTATACTATAAGGGAGAGCGTTGTTGAAGGGTAAAAATGATAATTTCAATTATCTTAAATTAAAATTTTCTTATATAAATAAAACCTATGTAGCCACGAATGGAAGGAATGCAGAAAATTGGGGGAAAAACTTCCAAAGACAATCTCTCAGATAGGGTGTGATTGGGTTGGAACATTGCTGTGGTGTAGGAAATGAGGAGCTGGTTGATTTAGAAAAACCTGGAAAAACCTGGACCTATGAAGGAAGATGCTATCCACCTTCAGAGAAACAAGATGATAGATGGAAATAAGCATAGTACTGTCTTATACATGTGTATGAGTGTATATGTATACATATTTAGATATTCATATACATACATAACATGTGTATATTTATAGATATCTGTGTCTATATATCCATGCTTAATTGTAGCCTTCTTTAGGGTGAGGGGGGGAAGGAGGGGAAAAAATAAAGTTAAAAAGTACACATCAGAGAACAAAAGACAACCAATAAGGAAGCAAAGTTGGGCAGCTTTGAAAACAATGTGTTGAATTTATTATATAGGTTTTTTTGAAATGGAAATTTATTGTTTTATACTGAATCCTCTCTTACAGTCTGCCGTGTACGTGGAAATTCCCCCGCTCCCCATTTTGTATTTAAGTTTAAAATAAAAAAAATTACCAAAAAAATAAGGGGAGGAGGGGCTTTTTGCCTTTCCAGTCCATTCTTGGAGCATTATTTCTCATTCTCACACTTGGCCAACTTGCCTTCTTTCCTTAAGGTGGCACACGTAGTGAGTGAAGGGTAGAGTTGTCGTTAGACTCAAAATTTCCAAGCTCTAAGCTAGGGCTCAGTCCACTTGGATGACATATCCATTCCAGCTTCTATGAGCTTCATTAGCAGTTCTTAGGTTTTCAAAAAAAATTCTAGAAACTGATGAATTTAGAACTGGAAGGGCCCTTAGGACAGAGGTCAAAAGTAATGAGTAGGTATGGAGAAGTCTCATCTATTTCTGTGGAGGAAGGGGTTACCAATACATAAATGGGAATGTTTTTTGTTTGGGAGATTCTCTAGTATTGTTCAAATCCTGCTATATAGCTAGTTACCTACTCTAGTGACATAGTCTTGGTTATACACTGGGTCCTGAATTAAGTGATTGGTAACAGTCAACTAGACAGTTAGGTGGCACAGTAGTAAGAGTGCTGGGCCTTCAGTTATAAAGACTCATCTTCCTGAGTCCTAATCTGGCCTCAGACACTTATTAGCTGTGTGATCCTGGGCAAGTCACTTAACCTTGTTTGCCTCAGTTTCCTTATCTGTAAAATGAGCTGGAGAAGGAAATAGCAAACCACTCCTGTATCTTTTTCAAGAAAACCCTAAATGGGGTCATGAAGAGTCAGACATGAATGAAAAATGACTAAACTACAACAAACAAGTGGTTAACTTCTAACTCTAGAATTCTGTGATTTTTAAATAATCTGTTACTTCTTTAGGAGTCATCTTGCTGTCAAATGAAAGGAACAGGGAAATGTTGCCTGGATCAAGAAGAAAATGGATCTGAGAATAAAAATGATGTAAGTAACAACCCCTCCTTCACTCGCCCCTCCCCATTTTCCCCACTACTTTTAGTTTTAAATTGTTTGTAGCATGTGTATGGTACTTTTCTCTTATCATAAGCTGGACTAAAACTCCTGGGCTTGGAATAGGATGAAAGAAGAGAGGAGAAGATAAAAACTATGAAAGCAGTTGCCTGTCTTCCAGGCCTAGCTCACCATCTCTCACTGACTCTCAAGCCCCTTTGCTTGAACAATAGCATTTTCATAATCCTCAAGTCTCACTGGGCTAGAGGACTACTGCAGTGTACCCTGTTAGATAATAGTACTCATCCTCATGAAAGGTACTATAACTGTATTATCTGTACATGGGACCAACTGTGAGCTCCAACATAACTTACACAGGAAATAACAGTAGCCAAAGGCAGTCCTCAGCTAGAATATAAACCCCTGATGATACAAGAAACTATATATATACATATATATGTAAAACTACATATGCACACATATCTATATACACACACAGAGATATAGATTTCTCATATGAATATGTGTGTATGTAAGTGTGTGTGTGTGTGTGTGTGTGTTTGAAACTCTACCATCTATTAGCCATACATGGAGATGAAGCTCAATAAATGTCTGATGATGATGATCTTAAGTAAGGCTGAGTTTGAATGAGCATTTTTCAGCCAGGCTAAGTGCTTTACAAATATTAGTAGGTGTTTAATAAAGATTTGTTGAATAAATCTTGTGCCTCTTAGAATTCCTAATTTCTTTTGGGGCCCAGCTCAAGTACCACCTTCTAAGGAGGCCTGTCCACATCTCCTCAGCTCCTAATGCCTTCTCCCCAAATCATTTTGTCGTTATTTTGTGCATACCTCTATATGTACATGGTGTTTCCTCTGACTAGACTCCAAGCTACTTGAGGGCAACTGATGTTTTCCCTTTTGTCCTTGTCTCCCTGGGGCTTGGCATGTTGTAGTCACTTAGTAAATTCTTGTTGATTGATTGACTATAGTTTTTGCTATTTCTGACTGAATTAATTTTTTTTCAGGTCTGCACCAAACTGTACCAAGAAGAAGAATTTTTGCCCTTGGACCCGACCCAAGAACTTATATTTCCACCTGAACTCATGGTATATTGTTTTTCTTGGTTGATTTTTGCTTTCAAGCAGGGCTGTCTCCACTTCTCTGCAAAAACAGATATGCCTGAGCTGGTTCCTACTGTCCCTTGCCTTGAGTGACTTTCCACCGGCCTCACATTGGGGTACCCACAAGGGCAAAGGAGGGGGATTTCTCTTCCTTGTCCTTGCGTTTATCATAATAGCCTTTTACTCATTTCCTCTTTTCCAGTGTTATCCTTTCCCATCTCACAATGTCCCCTGCCATAAAGTACACTCAGAACCTATTCAGTTACCAAGTAAATAGTTCTTCAATTCAAGAGATCCTCATGATACAAACTAAATACAGCTGAAATAAGTTGGAAAAAATCCCACAACCTTGATTACTTAATTAGCTTGGCACAGGTTGAAAGTATTCAATAGTCTCTTACAAGTGTTTCTTGTTTTTTATTCTCCTTCCAGCTGAGGGACCTCTAGCTTTCACTCTTTGGTCACTGACCTTTCTGGTCGTCCAACCTGCTGTTTTGCCTAGACCTAAAGTGAACTCTGTCCATTCATCCCATCAGTCTCTAGACAGTCATGGTCCTTTTCTGTCTGGTCCCCCAGGTCTACCTCATTCATTGTCACATCAAAATATCCTAACAATCACCTTGTTCAGTGCCTTGGACTCTGCCCAGGAGACTCCTCCATTTTGGTTTTTTTTCCTGAATAGTCAGACTCTAATTCATTTTTCCAGTTCTGAGTCTCCCATCTCAGTCCACACCATTTCCTTTAATTCTCTTTCTTCTTCTCTCTCCAGTTCTTGCTCTTATAATTGCCTCAGGCCTTCTGCTCTCTTTTTCCTCCTCTTGGGTATATACTCTTCTCTGTCTTATTTCCTTTTCCTCCCAGTTTATTTTCTAAGACCTTTGGAAAGTATCCTGTTTCTTTACAGCTTCATGTCTCATTTTAACCTATTCCCCAAGCACATCAATTATCATTTTTCTTAATTTCCTACCCACATTCTAGATCACCATGTTTACCTTTCTCTTCTCTTCCCCTTTCCCCCTTTCCCCCACTCCCCCAACCAGGAAAAATGCTAGCTCACCGTTAGCCCTTTCCTACTCCATATACATAAATTTATCATAGGATAATTTAAGAGCTGAAAGAAACCTTAATGGCTATCTAAGTCATCCTTCTTATTTTATAAATGCGGAAACTGAGGTCCGGGAGGTTAAGTGTCCAAGGTCACAGAGCTAGCATTAGAGCTAGGATTTAAATGCCAGATCTTTTGACTTCAAAACCAGTGTGCTTTCCATGACACCTCTAAGCCATGAAAATTAAGTATGAGAAAGATTTTGTCTTTCTAATGCTTTCCACATAAGGGGACCAGGTAGAATATTGCAACATAAGATATACTTGAAGGAGTGCCATCAAATTTAGTTTTAAGTGAATAAAACAATTTACCACAATAGCAGTCATAGTGCACTTAAGATAAAACTGTTTTACTTTTAAAGTGAGATCTTGTGTAACATAAGACCAGTACTGTAAATCAATGTTTTGGGGTATAGAAGGATAGATGGATGCACACTCATTGAAACTGAAGGCAACAATTCTCATAACAGAAGTTCCTCATCTCTGATAAAATAGAGCATTGGCTTAGAAATGTTAAGCACCTAGGGTTCTTGGCTCCAATATTAACCAGCTCTAGGATATTAGGCTTTCTGGACACCAAGTTGGATGCACTAAATCCTAGGGCATCAAAAGAACTGGCAGATGAGATTGTGACATTGTTTCCAGTGATTTCAAAAATATGGAGAATGGGAGAGCTACTGTAGAGCTAGTTAAGGTCAGATGTCCTTATTTTAAAAATAAGGAAGAGAATGGAGTTTATATATTCCAGTGAGCATTACTCCTGCAAAACTATAGGACATATTACTAGGGTGGTGGTTAGTGACTGTAGACAAAGGAAGAAGCAACCATAACTAGCCTTAAGAAAATATCCTGCCAGACTAACTTTGCTTCCTTTTTTGACAGGGTTACCAGGCAGGTAGATGAGGGGAATATTTTATATATTTAGTTTGTCAAAGCATTTGTCAGTCTCTCATGATATTTTTATGGAAAGGATAGAGAAGTGGTTTAGGTACAATTAGTTGGATTCAAAACTAGTAGGGTGAACATATTCAGAGCCTGGTTTGCTGTCAGCTTGGAAGGAGGTCTCTACTGAACTGTCCCAGGGATCTGTGCTTGGGCCTATGCTATTTAATATTTTTTATGAGTGCTTTGGATAAAAGCATTAATGACATGATTAGATGTGCTCTGATATAAAACCTAGAGGGATAGATTATATGGATCAGACAGCTAGCATCTAAAATGGTCCTGATAGGCTAAAATTTTTGGCTGAATATAATAAGATAGAGTGGCAGCGTGGTTGCTCAGTGGATAGAGTGCTGGGCCTGGAGTCAGGAAGACCTGAGTTCAATTCTGGCCTCAGATACTTACTAGCTATGTGACCCTAGGCAAGTCATTTAACCTCTGTTTGCCTTACTCAACTGTAGAAGAAAATGGAAAACCACTCCGGTATCTTTGCTAAGAAAGCCCCATGGGTAGTATGATCTATGTGGTCACAAAGAGTCAGACACAACTGAACAATAAGGCAAAATGTAACAGAGAATATATAAAGTTTTATCTTTGGAATAAAAAAGTCAAGGAAGTGCACTGAGAAAGGACATTGATGATCTTTATTTCTCAAGAGAGGACTAGGATGATTAAAGCACCCAGGACAGTAAAGGACCTCAAGATCATCTGTTTGAGGAAATTGAAGGAAGTAAGGACGGTTAGCCTATAGGAGAGAAGACTTAGGGAGACATGATTGCTTTCCTCAGGTATTTGAGGGATTGTCATAATAAAAAAGGATTGAGTTTCATCTCAGAGGATGTGTGGGAATTCCAAAGAATTACAAAAAAGTCATCCAGGCTTGAAATAAAGAAAACTTTTCTAACAGTTAATTGTGCTTTTGTTCTTCCTCGAAGTCTTCAAGAAAAGCCTGGATGATCATTTTTGGGTACCTTGTTGAAGGGATTCTGGTTCAGCTATTGATTAGGCCTTTGAGCTCTCTTCTAACTCTGATTCCGTGCATTTCCCCTAAGAAATGTTTCTTAAATTTGTCTTTAAGAAGCAGTGTACTTAGAGTCAGGAAACCTTGCTTTAGGTCCTGTGTCTTTCATTTTACAGGGTTTCTCAAAAGTCTTAAGCTATTAAAACTTCAAACTGCACTCTTTTGGAATCCCAAGATGTGTGACATTGGTCAGATCCCTTCACCACTCTGGTCCTCAGTTTCTGCATCTATAAAATAAGGTGTTGGAGTGAAATTATTTCCAAGGTCTATATAATTTCTTTTTAAATCTTTTTTTTAAATTTACTTTTTATTTTTAGTTTATAACACTTAGTTTCACCAGTTTGTGAGTTCCAAATTTTCTCCCCCTCCCTCTCTTCCTCCCTCCATCTCCCCAAGATGGCATGTTACATAATTTCTTAGAATTCTAGATTTAGAAGGGATCTTGGTGGCCATCTAGTCTATGGTATACCTGAAAAAGAATCCCTACAAAAACATAATGGAAAAGTCATCATCTCACCTTATTTTTTTTAAAGACCTCTAGTGAGGAGGAACCTCCTACTTCCCAAAGTAGCCCATTACAATTTTGGACAGTACCGATTGTTAAGAAATATTTCCCTGGAGGCAGTTTGGTACAGTGAAAAGAGCACTGGGTCTGGTGTCAGAAGACCTGGGTTCAAATTACCACTCAACTGTCTACTATCTTGGGCACATCACCTAGCTTTATGAGGTCTCAGTTTCCTCATTTGTAAAATAAGGGGATTGGACAGGCTGACCTCTGTGGTTTCTTCCAGCTCTAGATCTATAATCTATAATCGATATATCAAACCTAAATGTGACTCTGCACCTTCTACTCATTGTTCCTAGTTCTATTCTCTGGATCCACAGCTAAAAAGTCTAATCCCTCCTCACATAACCAAAAGGTTTTAGAGTTATAAGGGACCCCAGTGGCTGTCTAGTCCAGCTCTCAAACAGAATCTCCTATTTGAAAAGTGATTGTCCAAACTTTGCTTGATAATGAGGGAAAACCTGTTAGCTCATAAGGCAGCATTCATGATAACTCTTCAGATACTTGAAGCCAGCTCTCATGTCTTCCTGTGGGCATGTAGGTGCCATATGGATGGAGTTCTGGACTCGGATTCAGGAAGACCTGAGCTCAAAGCTCCCTCAGACAGAGTGCTGTGTGACCCTGGGAAAATCCTTTAATTACAGTGTCAGTTTTCTCAACTGTAAAATGGGGATAATAGCACCTACCCTAAAGGATTGTTGGGCATCTAGGTGGAGCAGTGGATAAAGGGCGGGACCTGTAGTAAGAAAGACTTATCTTCCTGAGCTCATATCTGGCCTCAGACACTAGCTGTGTGATCCTGGGCAAATCACTTAACCCTGTTTGCCTCCATTTCCTCATCTGTAAGGAAGAAGGAAATGGCATCTATTAGAAGAAGGAAATGGCAAATCACTCCAGTATCTTTGCCAAGATAACCCCAAAATGGGATCACAAAGAGACTGAAATGACCAAACAACAACAAAATGAAAGGTAGTGAGTATAGCATTGTCGAGTGCTTTGCAAACCTTAAAACAAAGCAAATGTTATTATTATTAATTTTTAATAGGCTAAACTTACACAGTTCTTTCAGCCCTAGTCCCTTTCAACATTCTGTGATTAACGGGCAAAATTTCTTTTCCACTTTTCTACTGAGGTATGGAACAATTTAGTTTAAATTTTTGGTACACGTTACCTTGTTTAAAAAAGAGGGCTCCCTTTGAGGTTTAACATGAATAGAATCTGAGGGACCTTAGAGGTCATATGATATGGCTCCCCCTTTTGCAGATAAGGAAACTGAGGCTTAGACAAATTAGATGTCTTGTCCAAAAGCTATACATCTAGTTAATAATAGAACAGGATTAGAAATCCTGCATCTTCTCTGACTCCTGTGTCAATGCTGTTTCCACAGCCATTTATGTGAAAGGAAAACGGAAATACTACGCACAGTTCTGTGCACACTTGGTAAAGGACCTGGAACATAAAAATCAAGCACATGTTGCCTTCCACACATGGCTAAGGGCTTTGTAACCTAGGCAATAATTAGTTTGTAAGTTGGAAACTTGGCCTGAAATAACTCATTCTGAGATAATGTTTTATTCATCTGTTTTCAAATAAGATTTAGTTAAAATTTGCTTGGTTTTTATATCATAGGAGATGGAAAAGCATACAAAGCAGCTGGTTTAATTATAAATTGATTACATTACATTGCTTTGATCAATTTTCTTAAAATAATATTTCAGAGTACATTCTTTTCCATTTGGTTTATGAGCCTCAGTCAAGTGTTTACCTTTCATCATTTTAATAGTATTAATGGGCATTATTTACTTTGTCTCCCTACAGAGAATGGCAGAAGAGGCAGGAAAGAAGACACTAGTGTTCCAGGGGGAGAGGGTTACTTGGATTTCCCCTGCAACCCTGAGTGAGCTTTTGGAGCTCAAATTGCAATATCCCCAAGCTCCTCTTGTCACGGGCAACACCTTCGTGGGTGAGTAGTTGAGCTGTGTCTCATGTATTAAAGATCACAATTTGGCCCTGAGTTTCTGCTTTTATGAGACAGATAAAAACTAGCAGAAGGAAACAGCATGTTGGCAAATCCATTCCAAAGTTAACATTTATACCTGGTAACGCAATAATAACACATTGCACGCTAAATATTTAATATTTATTGTTCTAAAAGGGGGAGATAGAGCCTATAGATCTGGCCCTAGAATGTTTCCATTTTCCACAATTAGCAGTCTTGTACTTTTGAACATCATAGACAATGAAAAAATCCCCAGGAGTTGTGTTTTATTTATCTTTATCTCTTCCTTAGCACCTAGAATAGACAAGTAGATAAACGGGCAAATAGGCAAGCAATAAGTGTTCATTCAATAAAGGTTTATACCTAAGGCAAAGAATACAGAACCTCAGAAACTTTTCATTTATTATGGTTTTATTTAGCTTTGTATGTTTGCTCTGTGACCGTTCCTTTTCTAGGCCATGGTGTCATTTCTAGAAAGATAATAACTTGCCATCTTTTTATTTCATTTTTTTGGGCAAGGCAATCAGGGTTAAGTGACTTGCCCAGGGTTACACAGCTAGTAAGTGTCTAGCATCTGAGGCTGGATTTGAACTCAGGTCCTACTAACTCCAGGGCCGGGGCTCCATCCACTGCACCACCTAGTTTTCCTTACCTTCTTTTTTATTATTACCAATACTTTTATTTTTTAGGACCCAACATGAAATTTAAAGATGTCTTTCACCCAGTTATCATCTCTCCCACTAGAATTTCAGAACTGAATGTTGTGATGATTGATGCAAACCAAGGTATGTTCTCACTTTAATTAAGGCATTATTCATATTGGTAATTATGCTAAGAAAAAGCAGTGTTTATTTAAACATATCATGGAATACCAACAAGGGTCATCTTGGCTGTCCTGATGCCTTAAGAAAAAACTGAATCTAAAGCATCTTAGGCAGGAAAGAATTTTCCTGTTTTCAAGGACTTCCAGGGAAGGGCATACAACCTGACTTCAGACACAGTTCTATGCCCCCATCTAATGGATGCTCAATAGAACTTCATTTAGTTGGAAACTTTATCTAACCATCTTCATAATCAGGAAAACCTTTGTGTGTAACCTATTCTCTTTGTGCTGTGGGTAAATGCTTTTCCTTCTGTTTTCAGCAAAGATTAGAGCAGTAGAATATAGTCCTCTGGAAAACAACCCCTGCTTCCCAGTATATACTCAAACATTGCCATTATCTCTTCACCAGCTTTTCCTCTCTAGATTACACATTTTTTGTTTTGGTGATATCCTCTAGTTACCTAACACGCAACAAAACAAAAAAATAGATTTCATGAACTGCTTCTTAGTTCAGGATTCAATCTGCTGGATTAGTATTATCCAATGATTGAGAATTCTAACACAGAATTATTAAACTAAAAAAAAAGTGAGGAAATTTTATTTGGTATTTTTTATTCTTCCACTATTGAATGTTTTCACAATTATGTATTTTCCTAGGAATCTAATCATAATGATTTAATATTAAAAATTGAAAAGAATTGGAATTTTCTTTTTTGGAGAAGCAAAGGACAAGGAATCTTCTTTACCAGTTAGAAAAAACTCTCTTGCTAATGGTACTGTACTTTGATTTTGAAGCCAGATGTAGAGCTGAAAACAATGGGGAAATCGTTACTCTCCATCTGGGAGAAACATTCCTATTGCATAGCTATCATAAGGGCCTAGACTAGGCAAGATAGACAACACAGGGGACAACACAATGGGGTGCAAGGAAGGACATTTTAAAATATCACTTCCTATAAAATGCATGTTTTAAATAGAAAATCTTGCTCTACATGTCCTTTAGGCATTTATTTTGAGATAAGCCAAGCTGTATTTTTTAAGAGCGGTGCTTGAAAGCGTCCAATGACCACAAGTACCAAGTGAGTGAAATTTTAAAGCTTTTTCTAGGGTATATAGATAATGATAATAATGATAATGACCACTTACAGAGTGCTTTAAGGTTTGCAAAGCACTTTACATATGTTATCCCATGCCTTCTCTGACTCTGGGTAAGGATATTACTTAAGGGGCATCTTTAAGTTTCTTCTTCATTCATAGTTTAAAATTCACAAATAGGCTAGTTGCAAACCTTGCTTTTCTACATCATATTTATGGTTATGTTTATTACACTCTACTATTACTTTACACCCACATTACAGGAGCAATGTATGACTATCCATGATGCAGACTCCATACGTGGATTCTGTGCCTTTGCTTTTGAGTTTTGCTGTTATTGTCCAGGGGAGCTGATGAGTAGCTTAAGCTGTACAAAGGCACACGTTCTCTAAACTCGCATTTGATTTTCTTTTGGATTCCTATTTGGATAACCTCATGGTAAACATCCTTTGAAGTTTAAATAAATATCTGTTTTATAAGATCCAAAGAGCAGGGTCCCCTCTTAACCAGTTTCAAATATCAAAGTACATTTGGGGATTGTTTTTTAAATAGTCACTTAATGCTGTCCAACTTCTTAAAGTTAAGGAATGTGCTCCCTCTGCTGGAAGACTGTTTTGTGATCTTAGAATGAATAATGATTGAGGTCAGGTAAAAATCCCAGCTAATGAAGGTAGTAAGCTGCTTAATTCCATTTTCTTTGGAAACCTGAGTAAATGGTCATTATTGTTAAATGGATAATAAAAATGTACAAAAAAGTTCTATATAGAGAAGATAACAGTAAGGCCTTTGATTACCAATACAAAGCAGCAGTGTAGTATAAGGTTTATTTGTCTGGGTCTCAGTTTCCTTATTTGTCAAGCAGGAGAGTTGAACTAGATGACCTAAGGCACCTTCTAGGTTTAGGAATCTGTGAGTTCCAGGAACTTTCTGAAAGTTTCAGGAAGCAGAAACTCATAAATGAAATATTTTAGAAGTATCCTAGTGCCCTGGAATGTGCTAGTCACTGTGATTGATATAAACAAATATGACATGCTTCATGTAAGGGTACAATTCAATTCAGGTTAACAAGAAACTTTGGGGTACCTGCTATGTGCCAGGCACTATACTAGGTGCTGGGGTTAGAAAGACAAAAACAAAGCCATCACTTACCTTAAAAGCCTCTTTAGGGGGAAGTAAAGTATGCATATAAATAAATACAAAATATATACAGTGTACATACAAAGTAATTTTGGGAAAGAGCAGTAAGGAGGGCATTAAAACCTTAGGGACTCAGGAAAGGTCTCTTGTAGGAGGAGATGCCTGAATTCAAAACTAAATAATTTTCTTGGGGCACAAAAGATAGATGACCACTTCTCCAGGATGGGGGAAGATAGATTCTAGAACAGTCAAGAAACAACTAGGAAGGCTGATAGGGCTACTGCTTACTGGGAATGGGGAAAGAGGTAAGTAGCCACCCCAGTGAGACAAAGGGTCTTAAAGTACCATTGGCTTCTTTTAAGGCAGAAATTCTTAAATATTTTTGCATCACAGAGCTCTTTGGCAGGCTGGTGAAACTTACGGATCCCTTCTTAGAATAATGCTTATTGCCTCATTAATGATTGAAGGAAATGTTAAATTTCAGTTAGAGTAGAGTGAAAACAAATATTCATACTTTTTCCCCTCCTGCTATTTTCAGTGACTTCTGGGGTTTTGGAAGTTTTTGGTGCTTCCAAGATGGTGTGATCTAGGGGGAGGTATGATCACTGCTTTCTTCATCTGCACTCTAGATTTTACCCAGTAAGGGTCCTTGATCTCTTGCGATTCCAACTGATGCTGTTCCTCAGGGTCCCTGATCTACTTGAGGCCAGAAATAATACTGCCCTAGGGGTTTCCACTCCCTTTTGACCAAAAGCGCTCCTTTCTGCCCTTGAACTATAACCCCAAAGTGAGTATTGGCAATGGAGTTGCCAAACCACCCCGATCCTGCATCCAGTCCTAGCACGAGACTATCCTGAAATCTCTTTCAGCCCAGTTGCCAGGCCCTCTTAACAGTCTCTGGCTTGAAAGCTCCTGAAGCTACTGTTGATTCTGTCCCCACCACTGGTGTTTCATCTACACAGACTCTCTAGTTCAGCCTCCTCCCCCATGTCAGAGATCTCTCTTTCTGACCACTTAGATTGTCTTGGGCTAGAAGAATATCTCACTTTGACTTTTTGCTGCCTTTGCCACTGCAGAATATGATTTGAGTGCTATTTTAAAATTATTTGGGAAAAAATGTTGGAGAGCTCTGCTGAGTGCTTCTCTATTCCACCATCTTGGTTGTGCCCCCACCCCCCCCCCGAATCCCAAGGCAAAGATTCTTAATATTTTTTTCAATCATTGACGGGCATGTTTGGCAATATGCAGAAACTATAGATCTCTTCTCAAAATGTGCATGAAATAAAATAAATAGGATAAAAAAGGAAACAAATTACATCAAAGTATTGTTATCACAATATGTTAAAAAAAAGTAAGCTGATAGACTTCAAGTTAAGAAGCCCTATTTCAGGGACTGAATGAGATAACAGCGAAGCATTTTGCAAACCTTTAAGTGCTTATAGGATCAGCTATGGCTATTATTGCAATGACTATTATGGGATCACGTGTGTAAAGCACTTTAACTATCAAATGCTATACAAATATAAACTTACTATTTTCTTCTAAAACTGTGTTTCACCATGGGGCTATCAAATTAAAGTTAACACTGTATTCAACGGTGATATGGATAATGTCAAATATTTTTTATTCCTCCTCCAAATAGGGAAATTATGCATTAGCTTATAATGTAAATATGAGAGGGGAAAACAAAGGCAACAGGAAGAGAAGGGCACAGCTGGCTGGCCAGTTTCATTTATCTAATCAAAATCTGATGGGTCAAAGTCCTCCATCATCTTTCTCTTGTCAACTCTGGTAACAAATGACCAAAGAGTCACGGAGGTTTTACAACCACTGTTAACTCCAAAAATACCAAAGAGCACACATAGGTTGAAAGCAAAAAGATTTCTTTATTCCATTGGGGGATGAAAATTGAAGACATATATTGGGGCCTCCTCTAGTAGGAGACCCAAGGCAATGGGGCTAAACCTTGATTTATATATGTATGGCTAGATAAAGAATCAAACAGAGGGGCAGCTAGGTGGTGCAGTGAGTAGAGCACTGGCCCTGGAGTCAGGAGGACCTGTGTTCAAATCTGGCCTCAGACACTTGACACATGTACTAGCTGTGTGACCTTGGGCAAGTCACTTAACCCCAATTGCCCTGCCAAAAGCCAAAAAACCAATTAAAAAAAAGAATCAAACAGAGTAGTATAGCAAGAGTGGTGAGGTATAACAACAAGAGGGAGGCAAGGTTGGCTAGTGACAAAAAAGCCATTCATAGGAGGGCTTCATGTCTGGGCTTGTTGGTGCTTGCCTGAGTTTAAGGACTGTTCTGTGATTTAGTTGCAACAAATTCAGTCAGAGCACAAAGGATTGTTGTTATGCCAAGCTTGGGGCACAGCTTGCTTGTTGGACCTTAACTCCAGAAAACAGGGTGTCTAAAAAGAGAGGGGAAGTGATCCGGACACTCTCCACCCCCATGTTACCACCTTGCTCTGATGCCTCTACATGTTAACTCTAAGCTACGCAATGTCCACATTTTGTATATAACCAGAAGCCATTTACATTTTATTAATCAAGGTAACTTGTTTTTAGGGTTGACTATAGGTGCTGGCTGTAGCCTGGCTGAGGTGAAAGAAATCCTGACTGAAATGGTTTTAAAGCTCCCAGTGGAGAAGACTCAAACTTACCGAGCTCTCTTGAAACAGTTGAGAACTCTAGCTGGACAGCAGATCAGGAACATGGCTGTAAGTAATCTGAGCCAGTGGGCAGAAAATAAATAATTTAATAACAGAAGAGTAGATCATAAAGTGATTCCATTTGTTTGTAGAATTATTGTTTGGTGTTTTTTCACATGGACTGGAAGAGATGTCCACCTAATTTTAGACCTATGTTTAGTCAGATTAAATTTCTCAAAGCCAATACTGTTCTTTGAGGTCCTTCTGAATCAGAAGTGAGTGGTATTTAAGAAAGATGAGCTAACTTCATGTCCACTCTTTCTCTTTTGTAGGTAAGGAAAGAGATGAGCTGATCCTTGACTTGTTTGGGTCCTTTCCATGAACTATTAAGAAAATCTGTACTCTATACCCACATTTCTGATTCTGATTTGACATTTAGGTTAAGTTAAATAGGAATTGCAGTTCTTTGAAAAATAATGCTATTTCCCACTGATAGTTACTTCAGCTTTCATGAAAATAGAATAATCATGAAAACAACCAAAGTTCTAAAATAATCTTATGTGTTTAGTCCTTAGGAGGACACATTATAAGTCGGCTGGCTACGTCTGATCTCAATCCTGTTTTGGGTGTAGGCAATTGTGTACTCAACTTGGTATCAAAAGGTGAGAAACTAGGCTCCTCTGAAAATATTGGTATCTGTTATATAATGATTTGTAACCCTGTGAGAGAAACTATCATGTGACTTAAAAGGCCCGGTATGTTTTTCTCAGTCTCTTGGCTCATAGATCCCGTGCAGGAAACCTGGGAACATAGGATGTAAGCCCCTTGAGGTACTATCTCACTTTTATACCTCATAGGAGATGATTAAAAAATCCCAGTTGGAGGATTTTCAAAAATAATTTTCTAGCAGTAGGAAACCATGGGAGAGAGACCAAGAAATTCCTCCCAGAAAAGGGAACATTTGAGCTGAGTCTTGAAGGAAGCCAGGGAAGCTTGGAGTGGAGCACTGCAAGTGGGCAAGCATTCAGAGACTATGTGGAAGGTATTCAAAGTAAGTGGAAGGTTATCTCTGCATTGCACCAGAGTCCTCTCGATATTGCTCCTCTTCAGGAAATATATTGGATGGCATAATCTCAGAAATATTGCAAGCTGCTCTGGAAGCCAGATCAAATGCTATTGAGTGATTATAGACCTTTTCAGGAAGCTCTACAGTGTCCTAGAACTCAATAAAATCAAAGCAATGTCATCTGTAAAGAGGATCATTTGGAGCACCTCACCATCCTTGAGAACTCCCTCCCCAACCTGGACTCTTCACAGGATCTCCTCCACCACACATGCACAGTTTTGTTGAACAAATATCTCCCTTTTTTATTCCTTCTGTCATGTTTATCATCAGGAGGTCATTGAAGTGTTATTTCTGTTGTTACATCTTACAAGGAATCTTAGATGATTTTGATCTTTGTAGATGAAATAACATGCTATAAAAGAGCTGTTAAAATAGTATTTTTTCTCTACCAAGTCCAATGTTATTTTTGTTGTTTTTTTTTGGCATTTAATGAACAATAAGCAACATAGGTTCTCATATCTCTTTCATTTTTCAGTCAGTTGTGAGGTTACAGATGTGGTCCATGTTGAATATCGCTTATGAAAGCCTGCTGGTTTACGAATGTCCTCATTGAGTATGTTCTCAATTCATGCATACCTACTTCATACAGGTTTTGAATAGATGTAAAGTAGGTATATAGGTCAGTAATTACAGATATTCTTTCAGTTACCTTTGGTTAAAACAAGTGTTGGATTTTTTTCCCACACCTTTGGTATCATCTACTCCTTCAACTAAATTAAATATTGCTCTTCTCTGCCCTCACCATTGTATCACCTATGGCACAGATCTCCTCCCTATATATTTGATCCAATCCAGTTACTTTTCCTATCTTTGTTTTCTTTTGGGCCATTTCTACATCCTTTGTAAGCATCCCAGAGAGTGTGTCAGGCTCTAAGTGTGCTTATTTCACTATATAAAATGGAAAATAATTTTAAATGTTTTTTGGCATATTTTTTCCATTTTTCCTCTGGTTTTAGGTTTTATTTTTGCATTTTTGTTATTGAATGCCCTTGTCATGAGTTTGCTATGTTGAATGTCAAACAATATTTTCATGGCTACATATTATAATTATAATAAACTATGTAAAATATGAATTTTTAATAATTGTGGTGCTTTTACTCTTTGGAGAGGCAAAATGAAAAAGTAGAGAGTAGGTCCAGGCCTTCTCACAAGATGAGGTGGGTCAAGTTCTGTCTCTGAAAATGGATGTGTGGTCACTGGTAAGTCACTTAATTTCTCTATATCCTCAAGCTACTATCTAAAACAGTAGGTTGGGGGCAGCTAGATGGTACAGTGAGTAGAGCACTGGCCCTGGAGTCAGGAGGACCTGAATTCAAATCCCACCTCAGTCACTTGACACACTTACTAGCTGTGTGACCTTGGGCAAGTCACTTAACCTCAATTTCCCTGTATTCCTTCCTCCAAAAAAAATAAAAATATAGTTTGCATAATAGGTACTTATCTACATTAATATAAGGAGTTTCCCCACTCAAGAAACTCCTTAAAATGATATAATCATAAATTTAGATCAATAACAAAAATCTTATTATTGGCTTTTTGATTTTCAATGTATGTTTGGTGCTTTTAAAAATCAACATATAATTTCAGTACAAACTTTGGAACATTAAATCACAAAGAAAATGAATTCCTTTTAGAGATAAAATGTTAAATGGCTTAGATCTGTAACCACAATGTATTTTGACCAAATCCCTGATCATCATTTTTTCTTAAAGTCACATGTACTCATCTCAAAAGAGGATAGGAGAAGATGAAGTGGGTTGCTTGGCAGAGAATCTGTTAAGTCAATAAAATGCTATTGGTTCTTTCCACTTCCTGGACTCTCAGAAAGATAGAATGTGTTTATATAGAAAATCAGAAGGAAATTGTTCTTTTATGTTAGCAACATTTCCATGTCTTCATTATGTATCTCCTTCTTACTCACCTTTGACTTTTCTTGTGTACATAGTCATATATGTCTTCATATACTAAATGTTAAGGATTTTAGAAAAGATAATGATAATAAAGAAAATTCCATTTTAAAAAATCCCAGTTTGTTGACTGGAAGTATATTAAGGAAGCAGTTCACAGTATTATTGAGGGAAAATTTTATTAAAAGAACAACAAAACCCCACAGAAATATTCAAGGTGTCAGTTTAGGAGGGGGTGGTTATCATTTCTCTCTCCTACAAATCTTTATAACATGACCACCAAATATCTTCTCTTCCCTAATTTCAGGCCAGGCTGGGACAAGTTTCTATGGAATTCTTCATTAAAAAAAAAGCAAACTCCTTGATATGAAGATGAAGTCCAAACAAACAAACAAACCACCCTGTCCCCTCTGCCCTCTCTCTCCAGTACTCTCCTTGAAGGCCCTTCTCCATATTCTGTGTTCTTTCTCAGTCGTCAGCCCCGTCATGACCATACACATTCCTTAGGGCAGACACTTTGCGCAAATAGGAAAAGGAGAAGGAAAGGGCAGATATCCCAGCACTTGCTGCAATATTTAAGGATGAGGAACACTCCCCACCTAAGCTAGTACTTGAATAGACAAAATGTTATTCTTATCTAAACCTGTAATTGCCAGCACGGTAAAGATTCATTAAGTTTTTGTGTGAACTAGTCAAGTGAACTCATTTAAAACTGGCCCTTCAAAGAAGGGGCGTGTGGAATTTTCCTCTCTCCAAATACTTTTGAATTCATATAATAATCATAATCATAAGAATATGCACATTGCTATCGCACACAACAGAATTTTACCACTTACAAAAGGTTTGCACATACGTTATTCAGTTCTCACAAAGCAATAACTAACGTTCATATAGCACTTTAAAGTTTATGAAGCACTTTACAGATGTTATCTTATATTGATGCTCGCAACAGCTCTGTGAGGTATGTGCTATTATTCCTCATGTTACACATAAGGAAAGGGGCTGAGAGAAGGTGAGTGACTTGTCCAGGGTCATACAGCTAGTAGGTATCTATGGCAGGACTATGCCACCCAGCTGCATTTCGATTAGGTGGGGCAGATACTGTCCTGTCTTACAGATGATGAAATTGAGGCTCAGCTGGCTTGGGTAGTGTCCGTATTTTTAGAGAAAGGATGGGGAAATGGACCTGTGAGGTTAGTATAGATCGTACAGTTGCTGATTATTTAATTTACGGACTAGCTGGTTTTCTTTGCTATCTTTGGAGCTGTTCACGGCTTGTTAATGACTTCCACTAGAGGGCAGGGAAGTACAGAAAATGCTTTTTTTGGGAAACAAACCAGGATGGTTTCTTCCAGGCTTTGATTAGAGCAGCTTGGTAATATGTTTAATAACTACCAAAGTGGGTAAGGCTTCCATGCTGACAGTCATACAGTATCTTTGGTTTATTGGTGTAAATGAACAAGGGAGATTTGCTCTGTTTCATAATCACAGACTTATTTATCCTCAACCTTACAAAAGATGGGCCATTGGTCATAACGAGGATCCAGCTTGAGAGTAGGAGATGGATCAGCATGATGGATCAGTTAATCTGGGGAAAATGGGCCAAAGCTTGGAGCCTACTGAAAGTGGGCTATCAGGACCATTGCCAGAGAAAGAAAGGACAGAACTATCATAGAAGTAAAGCCTGTGGTTGAAGTAAAGCTCTTATGCCATCCCCAAGGTATTGCTTCAATGTCAAGAGACACCTTGAGTCTCAAAAAGACCAAAATTTCATCCTTCATTGTATGCAACCGGGCTGTTGGTCAGAACATTTTGGGACTGCCTTTTCTGGAAGTACCTTCTAGACAGATAGTATTCTTGACTATGAAATAGTATTGTCCAACTTGACTCCCCATCTTATTCATCAGCTGTGCCTCTGAATGATTTGTTTTTGGCAGTTTCTAAAAATAAAATCCGTTGGCTAAGGACAAAGATTTGTCACCACTGCAGGTATTCAAAAGAATGCACTGTGGGTTTTGAATTAAAATAGGAGTTCCAGAATTATTTTGTACCTTTGGAATAAGTATATAGTAAAAATGACTACTTTGAGGGGGATAATGTGGACATACATATTTTATGCCATTAGTCCCACTTCTTAGGAATGATATAGTAAAAAGAAAATGCTGGACTACAAGTAAGAGAAGTGGGTTCAAATCCTCACAGTACCACTTGCTACTTGTGTGATTTTGAATAAGTCACAACCTCTTTTGCCATCTGTAATTATATGTTATATCTCCCAAGAATATCATGTTATACTTCTCAGGAACCTTATGAGGATCAAGGAGATAATTCATATAAAGTGTTTTGTAGTTTTCAATGGCCCTACGAAAGTCAGCACTTATAATTTATGTGATTTACACCGCCTCTCCTCTTCTACCAGAATGGATAATTAGGTATCAACATCTACTCTGACAGCTATTTGGCATGGTGGATAGAGTGCCAGGCCTGGAATCAGGAAAACTCATTTTGAAAGCTGTGGATAAGTTTGCTTACCCTGGCAGTGTACTTTCCAGGGATGTACACATGGATGATGAGGTTGACGCATGCATTGCCAGGGCTATCTCAGTGTTTGGAAGGCTCTGAAGGAAAGTGTGGGAAAGAAGAGGTATTAGAGTGCCTACCAAACTCAGAGTCTATAGAGCCATTGTGTTGACCTCATTGCTGCCTGCCTGCGAAACCTGAACAGTCTAGCAGCTCATCACCAGGAAAGAGAATTGCTTGCATTTGAACTGTCTGAGATCCTGATGATCACCTGCCAAGATAAGGTACTGGGTACTTGAGGTCCTTTCTAGAACTAAATTGCCAAGCATTCAAACTTTACTTCAGAGAGTGTAACTCTGATGGGCTGGTCACATTGTTTAAATGCCAAATGTATATTTGCCTAAAAGACTATGGAGAACTCACACAAAGCAAACTTTCACATGGAGGCCAGAAGAAGCAATACAAGGACACTCTCAAGGTCTCTCTGAAGAACTTTGGAATTGATTGTGAGACATGGGGAACACTGGCACTCAGGACCACCCAGCATGGTATGTCCACATCAAAAAAGCTGCTGTGATGTACAAGTAAAACAGAATTGCAGCAGCTGAAAGGAAACATGAGATGTGCAAATTCAGAGAATCTTTACTCCAAATGTTCATATGGATTATTTGTGCCCAACCTGTGGCAGAGCCTTTTGATCATATTAGTCTGATTGGCCACAGTCAGACACACATGACCCTGACATGATGATGCCATTTTGGCCCTCCTCAACCATGAAGGACAGCAACCAACTAACCAGTCTACCAGAATAGATAACATAGCACCAACTCTATAGCTACCCAGACAGCTAGTTGGCAGAGGAGATAGAGTGCCAGGCCTAAAGAAGACTCAGCTTTTACTATTTATATGATTCATACCTGTTTTTACTTATTATCATTTTAGATATTATCACTTTCCTCTCCTATCAAAATGGATAATTAAGCACCAACTATATATCTACCTGGAAAACTAGTCGACACAGCGGATAGAGTACTGGGCCTAGAATCAGGAAGACTCATCTTCCTGGGTTCAAATCTGGCCTCAGACACTTCCTAGCTGGGTGACCCTGGGCAAGTCACTTAACCCTGTTTGCCTCAGTTTCCTCATCAATAATATGAGCTGGAGGAGGACATGGCAACTCTAGCATCTTCATCAAGAAAACCCCAAATGGGTCCACAAAGTGAGACACAACTGAAAAATGGCTGAACAACAACTTGAAGCCTTTCTTTTATGAGAGAGAATAGATAAATTCTTTTTAAATGCAGCCTTATTTATATGCTCCCCACATGTCAAGATTTCTCCTTCATCCAGAACAATTATTGTACAACGGTTCACAGACCTCTTCAGCCCTCTTCTGTGAACTAGAGAAGAGGCGGCTAGGTGGTGCAGTGAATAGAGCACCGGCCCTGGAGTCAGGAGGACCTGAGTTCAAATTTGGCCTCAGATACTTGACAAACTTACTAGCTGTGTGACCTTGGGCAAGTCACTTAACCCCAATTGCCCTGCCTTCCCCCCATCTAAAAAAATGAACTAGAAAAGTCCTAATGTCAGTATATATAAAACATACATGCCTTTTCAGGGGAAGAGTCCTAGGAAATCTTTCCAAATCTGGGTATACCAAGTACATGTTATATTTAGAGTACCATTTATTGACATTTTTCAATTTTTTAAATTTCAAATTCATTTTCTTTTTAATATTGATACTTTTTGGTGTTATAAGAATGTATTTTTTTTTAAATTTTGGTGAAAATTTTATGAGTTTATTCTTTTGTTTAACAGAAGGAACACAACAACTTCCTTTAAACGATCATTTTCTTGCTGGGTCACCAAATGCAAACCTCACATCAGAACAGGTTTTAGTTTCTGTTTTTATTCCTCTCTCTAAAAAGGTAAGAGATCATGATGATCCTCTGTTTTGTTTTTAACAAAGTTCTTGCTTTTAGTTCTATACAACATTAGGAATAATGCAGTGGAGAAGATGTGTTGAGGAAATACTAAATTTATAGCAAAAAGAACATAGTTTCTTAATATATATTTTGTATATACAAATATTAACAATCACATATTAATAATAAATTATATTTGATCCTTATTTGTTGGGTGGCTTTAGAAAATTTCATAACTTTTGCTCTCTTTAAATTTCACTAGTTCTAAAAAGATCATGATACTTGGAATCACAGAATTTTAGAACTTGAACTCGAATGGAGCTTAAGAATTGTCTAGTCAAACTTTGTTTATTTGCAGATGAGGAAACGGGCTCAGAGAGGCTAGATAGCCTGTCAACAAGGCAACTGACTTTATGCCTCAAAGGGGATCTTAAACAAATATTGATATCTCTATTAGCCTAGCTGTAGTTCAGCTAGCAGGCACAGTGGATTGAACTCCAAGTTCCATTCCAACTTCAGACATTTCTTAGCTGTGTGACCCTGGGGCATATCATTTAACCTTGGTCTGTCTTTCCTTATCTGTAAAAAGGGGACAATAAGAGCACTTATTTCCAAGAGTTGTCCTGAGGATCAAATGAGATAATACTGTAAAGCACTTTGTAAACCTTAAAGTGCTATATAAATGCTAGCTATTATTATTATTTTATTATTATAATTATATTAGTATAATTAACAACAAATACAGAGAGATTGTTATTATTAAAAAACTAGGAATTACTGGTATTTTCTCTTCTTAAGACTATAAAATTAGATCTCAGACAAGATTCTACAGATACTTTAGTACAGCTGCCTCTCTTTACAGATGAGTAAACTGAGGACCACAGAGGTTAGCTTGGCCCATGTTATACAGATAGTAATGGGCAGACCTAGGGTTCAAACCCAAGTTCCTTGACTTCTGCACTGGGCTATGAATTCTCTTTCACCATAATGTAATTATTTAGCTTGGACTAGTGCGCATACTAGATACAGTAGAAAAAATTACAGGATCACAGAATCTTAAAACTGAAAGGAACCCTAGAAATTACCCTGTCTGATCCACTCATTTAAAAGATAAAACTAAATTCTAGGAAAGTGAAGTGACTTGTCTAGGGCTACACGAATAATAAGTATTAGAGCCAGAATTCAAACCTAAGTCTTCTTCCTCCAAGTTCTGTAGCTGCCTAATAATTAAACTCAGTCATTGGTCAAAATACAGATAGAGAATGGCTGTGAATAAAGTGGGGATGTTGTTCAGTCATTTTCAGTTGCGTCTGACATCCCATGACCCCATTTGGGGTTTTCTTGGCAAAGATAGTGGAACAGTTTGTCATTTCCTTCTCCAGCTCATTTTACAGGTGAGAAAATTGGGGCAAACAGGGTAAAATGACTTGCCCAGGATCACATAGCTAATGTCTGAGGACAGTTTTGAACTCAGGATGGCTCCAGTCTTGGTATTCTATCCACTGCGCCACCTGGCTGCTCCCTTTAGATAAGTGTTTTCCCTGTGCAGAAGTCAGTAATGGTAGTCTGTCTTTTGGGTAAACATTGCAGACAAATCTCACAGGATTATAGGTCTTGGTTACTGAAGACTGGAAAACCATTAAGCGATTGCATGGCTTGGCTGTAGTGGCTGGAGAAAAGAATTCATGTGGTCCTATAATGCTTTATTGGAAAGGATGGAGTGGGCTAATGCAGTAGAAGGAAAACAGAAAAGCACTGCATTTATGTTGTTGTTTTTCCAGTGGGAGTTTGTGTCAGCTTTCCGGCAGGCACAGCGCCAGCAGAATGCCTTAGCAATTGTGAATTCTGGAATGAGAGTCCGGTTTAAGGATGGCACAAATGCCATTATGGACTTAAACATTTTATATGGAGGAGTTGGCCCTGCTACTACCAGTGCAAATAAATCATGTCAGCAGCTCATAGGAAGGTACCGTATACATTCAAACAGTTTTTAATGAGTTCTGTGCTATATGCTATAGAGAATACAAGGATGCAGGGAGATGACATTTACACAGCACTACAGTACTGACTAGAACATATTAAGGGCATTAGAGCAGTATGAATGAGGTACTATGAGAATTCAGAGAAAGTCCTGGCTGCAGGGATCTGAGAAGGCTTCATGGAGCACACCATTTCAGCATTGGATGGAGTCAGATTGTGGAGAGCCTTGAGTAGTAGCTTGAGTAGTTTGCACTTTATTTGTTGGACTTGGGGAGCTATAGAAGGTTTTTGAGCAAGAGGCTCACATCATTAAGAGCTGCTCATTATAAAAAGTAATTTGGCAAAAGAATGTATATTGGATTGGGGGGACAGGGGAGAGAGAGCTTAATTAGCATTCAGGTTCACTTCATTTTACTAGTAAGTGAGTGCCATCAGCTGTTATCCCTTGTATAATCAATGTCACACCTGTATTAGAATTAAGGTGTATTATATGGAAGTACCTACAAAATTGGCCTAAGAATAAAATACTTATTTTTTAAATCAGGAAACTGTGACTTCATTGACGTGGGTAACCCTCTATCAAAGCCGATTTCATCTCTTTCCCTTCTCAGTAGATAAGATTCAAGAGTTGTGGTGGCCCTCCAAAACTGTTATCTAATGTCCAGCCTTTCAGTAATAAGCCTATCTAAAGTTTCTGAAACTGTTCTTTTTGCCAGGTTATAATCAAAAGCTTTATATTGTGTCTGAACCTGAAGAGTTCATACTTACGGGTACAGTCTTCAAAAACACAAGGGAAATTCCATGTCATGATGAAGCATTAGATTAGGATTGAAGCTGAGCAGAAACAAAATAGTATGAATACAATTCATATGTGTGAGAGCCTGGCCACATTACTTCAGTGTGAGGAATGGTGGAGTGCTTTCAATGATCCCAAGCTGCTCCCTGACATAAGCCCCATCTTCTTAACACCAATATTCTTCTGATGGTGCGGTATGATTGCAATTCATGGAATATTATGATCTGAAGAGAAAAAATTACAGTTGATACAAATGGCAGTGAAAAAATGCATGGTGGGCTTACATAGGCTACAACATATCACCAATCATGATGTATATAACGACTTGTATGAAAGACAGTATCCAAGAAAATATGTGACTAGAAAAGGAGAGGGGCGGGTCACATAGCAAAAATAAAGGGAAAAAAGATGCCCAGCCCACATCAGTACCCACAAAATATTAAAGACTTCCAGTATATTGGGTAGAACCTCTATGGAGACTTTATGGAGGGACATGGACAAGAGTATAGGATATAGAAGCATGGATAGATTGCAGCTCATATTGCTAGAGTGAGGACCCACATCAACAAGATCATAGATACATTTAAGTTTACTGTAGAAGAATATGTTCCTATGTTATTATTATATGAAGATTTTGTTACCTTTCATTTAAGTAATTAAAAAAAAGATTTAACTACATTTTCTTTTCTGACAAATACTTTATGTATGTTTTACTGGACTAAATTGGTATTTTTTTTCATCTAGGGTCTGGAATGAGGAGATGCTAGACGAGGCCTGCAGGCTAGTCCTAGATGAAGTGACTATCCCACCCTCATCTTCTGGTGGAATGGTAGAATACAAAAGAACTCTCATGATCAGTTTCCTCTTCAAATTCTACCTGGAAGTGTTGCAGGAATTAAATGTTAGGGTAATGTGTTTCTGTTTATGTGTCTGTCATTAATTTTTGCAAGACTAAGGTAGGAGTTTGATTACTGTGATCAAAATCATTTTTATCAATGAGCAGAGGGTTTTTGTTTTTGCAATTTTTGTTTCACTCCTGATCTATTGTTAGGAATTTTAATGATGTATAATTGTTTATAATTTCAAAAATTACCCTTAGTTGTGTTTTAAAGCTACTTGCTACAGCAATAGAGGATTTTAGAGAAAGAGTCTTGAATGAGTCTCAAAACCCTACTTGGTGTTAATCCAACTCATATCTATTTTCTCCATGAATTGGTGGTTAATTGATTTCACAATTCCCAGAACTATTTTAAAGCAGTGAATATATTCTTTTTTCAGGACCTCAGATATCCTGATGCCCCCAATGAATTCCAAAGTGTCCTGGAAGACTTTCCCTTAACCATACCCTGTGGGACACAGGCTTATGAGGTCAGTGGATTTAATTTCTCTAGAAAAATAAAATGGCAAGTTAAACACTGGAAATATTATGTATCTGTTATGGCTGTGGAATTTTTTTAATGTATTATCCTTCTAAGAGTCATGTCAACTCATTACAACAGGCATGGCAGCTCATGCCTGAGTCTAACTTAAAAATTTATTGTTTTCTAGACAGGAATTTAATTCATTATCACTATAGTTATGTTTACCAGTGGAGGGGATCAACATTGACAACTAGGAAGTGGTGGTAGGGGAGAGGGAATCAGGAAAGGCTCCACAAAGGAGGAAATACCTGGAGTAAATCTTGAACTAAGACAAATGAGGAAAGATGTGCATTCCAGGCATGAAGATCAGCCTTAGCATGGAAGCAGAAGGATCAAGTCTTATCATGAACTTAGAATGAAATATCATTTGTGAAGGGCAGTAACATGAAACGAGGCTGGAAAGATAGGTGGAAACTAGAGTATAGAGAGCCTTAAAGACGAGGCTAATGAGTTTACATTTTAGTAACAGTTACTGAATATTTTTGAAAAAAGGAGTGATATAGTCAGACCCATGTCTTAAGATTATTTTGGCAATTACATAAAGAGTATATTAATGAGGAGAAAGAGTAGAAGCAGGGAGATCAACTGAGCTCATTATAGGAGGGACAACATAAAAAGAGATAAATGCAGTGTCCTAACATGGATTCAAAAAAAATTAACTTCACCAATATAATAAGATGGAGCAGATGTGAAGACATAACAATTTGAGAAAGATTTGGGGATTCTAGTCAACTTCAATCTCAAGATTAGGCAACAGTATGATATGGCACCAAAACAAATCCTATGTAGTTTTAGGGTACACTAAGATATGTATTCATGTCCATAATAAAGGAAGTAGTGGTCCTGCTGAGCTCTGCCCTAGTAAGACCACATCTGGAGTATTGGGTTCAATTCTGGGCCCCACATTTCAGGAAGGGCACTGATTAATTGGGGAGTGTCCAGAGGATACTAATTAGGAAGGTGCATTGAATTTAGATCATGATGGTTTATGGGTAGATTGAAGGAACTGGAGAAGTTCTTCTTATAGGAGAAGATTTGAAAGAGCCTGATAACTGACTTCATGTTCTTGAACGGCTGTCATGTGACAAAGGAAGGAGACTTGATCTTTTTGGAGCTGTAGAGTTTTGGTGGCAGGGAGGCAGATTTCATCATGATCTCTGGAAAAGCTTCCTAAGAAAGTAGAATGGGTTATTTCAATAACTCATGTGTCAGCCACATTATATAATATATTCTTGTTCAAATATGGATTTGACTAGATAAGCACTAATCTCTCTCCTAATTCTGAGGTACTTTGATATTGTTAAAACTATGTGGGGAATAACAATAGAGCTGAGACATATACCTTACAGAGAACTGGCTTATAACTGAAAAGCTTTATGTGCTTTTTTAATGTGCTTTTTTATTGTTTTGTTTTAGTCTCGGAAGTGTGTACTTTTGATCAATATGCTATGAATATTTAGACTTTAGGATTTAGTTTTTTTTTGTTTTTAAACATAGTGTGTAGACTCGCATCAGTCACCCCAAGATCCAGTTGGCCGTCCAGTCATGCACCAATCAGGTATTAAACATGCCACTGGGGAAGCCGTATTTTGTGATGACATGCCTGCTATAGATGAAGAACTCTTCCTAGCTGTAGTAACCAGTACAAGACCTCATGCAAAAATCATGTAAGTTAATAGAGGAAATATTGAAAACCCCCTGTTGTTGGTAGATGCAATTTTATATTCAACTATTATTGGAGTCATAGCTTTCTGTTTATGTAAATTAAACTGCCTTATATTGAAAGATAGTCCTGGGATGTTGCTTAATAAAAAGACAAATTGTAAGATGAGAATTTAATTAAAGTATTTATTAGATGTTTTCTATGTGTGCTGTACTGTGCTGGGGTTACAAAGATGAATTAATATACAATTTCCATTTCCCTTAAATCTAACATAGGAGAATGAAAAATTTAAATAAATAAATGTAATGCAGACTAGAAAAAGGTTGAGGGCACAGGAAAGGTAGAAAAGAGTGGCTTTCAACGTTCAAAGACTGAGGGATTACTTTTAGTTGGGGTAAGGGGCATCAAGTAAAGCCTTATGGAGGAAGTGGCATCTAAGGTCAATTAGCTTTGAGGGAGAGGAGAGATTGTCAGGAGACAGAAGTGGATGAAAGTGTAAAGCTATGTAAAGCAAAGGAAGAGAAGTTCATCTCTAAATGGGGAGTAATTACTGTCTAAAACTATGACAATTTAAAGAGGGATGGAATGTTTTATATAATCTTCTTAGCTCATGGGATCCTTAGCTTGTTTCTCTAAATGGACACTCACAGTGGATCTTTTCCTATGGTGTCAAAAACTGAACAACTTCTTTCAGATTATATCAGGAGTATGGGAGCAATGAATTATGATGATAAGCTTTTCCTTCTCTTTCATCACTCCCTAAAAGAAACCATGAACTCATGCAGTGATTTTTTTAATTTATCCTTTATAATTTAATTGCAGTTTATAATTGAATTCTCAGTATGGAATCATTCATTGGTGATATGAGCGCACTTGAGGGAATCCATGATTGGTAGAGATTTTGTTCCATCTTCCACTCTGTCTCTAACGCTTATATTCTCTTCTCAGCTCAATTGATGCATCTGAGGCTCTTGCCTTGCCTGGAGTAGTTGATGTAATAACAGCTCAAGATGTTCCAGCTGAAAATGGTGATGAAGAAGAGAGGCTGTATGCCCAGGATGAGGTACTTTGCTTGTTGGAATGTATTCCTACAAGGACATTTTTTTTTGTTTCATACAACTTTATTACTTACAAGTTACCAAGGTGCTTTAAGTGCAGGCCTGACCATTCAACTCTCCTACTCAATAAACACGGCTGTTGCCTCTAACATAAAATACAAACATGATACTCTGGTAGGAAAAGCCCAGAATGCATAGTCCCATGTGAGATCTTGTATATCCCCTTCTCTACACTCCCACTGTCATCACTCCAAGTGAGGCCCTCATTACCTCTTATCTGGACAATTAGAACAGGGTCCTGATCAGACTCCCTGGCTCTGCGCTGAAGTCAGAGTAAACCTAAAGCACAGCTGCGTTTATTTCCTTATAACTTTTTTTTAAACCCTTGAGCAGTTGTCCATTGTCTAACCAATTAAGTTCAACCTCTATAACTTGGCATTAAATATAATACACAATTTGACTTCAAATTATTTTTTCAAATATGTCTCAGTCTACTGTCTTTCAAGTGCTTTATGCTCCACTCAAACAGATCTGCTTACCATTTAATCAAATGATTTTTGTAAATACCTGTATAAATATTTGTAAATATAATTAAATGAAATAATATTTGTAAAATGCTTAGCACAGTGCCTGACATACAGGATATACTTAATAAATGTGTTCCCTTCCCAACATCCCCATTTACTAAACACATCTTGCACCCCCCACCCCAGTCTCCATCAGTTAAAATCCTACCCATCTTCAAGACTTGGCTCAAACATCACCCCTCCCCCATGAGTTGTCCTTGATCCTCTCAACCAAAAGCTGACTTCTTTTGAACTCTTAAGGGCATTTATTTCACGTTTCTCATGCACATTTCATATTCTAATTTCATACATCAGTGGCCTTTACAGTTTCCCAACTGTAAAATGGATATGCTTTCTCAAATGGTCAATAGGAAGGAAAAGTTAGAGCTAAAATTATAATTAGCTCAAAAAAAGGTTATTATTTAGATCCCAACACTGTTTTCTTTCCCATCCTAAATTGACCTTACGTCATGTTTTACTAGTTTAAATACTACAGACTCAATGAAGCTCTCTCTGGTCATTTAGCTAGAAGCGATCTCTTCGTATGATTTCACAATACTCTGTGCTCCTTTTTATGTACTTACCACATTCTAAATTATCTTTATCTGGGTACGTATCTTACCTTCCACTTCTAGACCTTAGGTTCTATGATGGTAGGAACCATGTCTTACATGTCTTTCTATCCTTCCCAGCCCTTAGCATAATGTAGTGCGCATAGTGGCTATGTTTGTTAAAATAATAGAATGAGTGAGGCATTAGATTTAGAAACTGGCATGAACCAAAAATAATGGTTATTTTGTCTGTCTTCTCTTTTCCCCCAATGTTTCCTAAATACCTCCTATATGTTAAAATGTCTCTACGGCTGATTCACCTCCCATGAATTGATTTTAATAAAGGATGACAAATTATCATAGGAACTGGTTGTATCTGGAGACTTCATGGAAATCACAGGCATCAGCAGTCTTTGTAACTATGGCTCCTATAAAATGCAAGCTCCACGTGAGAGAAAAGCATGGAGCACATCCTTTACCCTCTCTGAGCCTATAGTAGATTATCAGGAAGTTTCCTTCCAGCTTTAGTGGTTTATAAGTTCTAGGACACCTCTCTTCTACCTCAAATAAAAAAAAAGACCAAGGCAAAAAATCTTTAGTCACTCACTGGGATTTCATATTCAATTATTAGCAGATTTGTAAACCATTTAACTTGCTTTTCTTTAAACCAATACTCCAGTCAAGAAAGATAGGCCCCGAATTTGTTCTTTTATGATGACAAGCGTAACTAAGTACAAATGAGTTTCAATGGTGTAGACTGTTAGCATGCTGTGTTACATTATGTCAATAAAATAATCCCTTTCCCCCCACTTTTCTTCCCACTCCCCCATCACTTCTCACCCAGGAAAATAAATGATTGTGCACTGCATGATGATACCATGAGGTGTGAACTTTGGTTCATGCAAAATCAGCTCCCACAGAGGCTGCATCAGAACTAGCAGCCTCAGCACCCAAAGTTATTTTTTTTAGCTGTTGTCCATATCTTCAACCATGTTCCTTCCATAACACCAAGTGAATACTGTGGTTGGGCATACTGGTGGCAAAAACCAAACCCATATCATTCTGCCCATCTAGTCCATTCAGCCATGACATTTCATTTGCCAGGAAACTTAAACCCCTCTTTGACTTCCTGTACTCAAGCCAGCGACTGATCAGGTTCTCTGTCCTTAAGTTCATGATGTCGAGATAGTGGTTGTCAAATAACAGGGCAAAGATGTCTCCAAAGCCAAGTAATGCCAAATTTGCTAACTCTGGAGTCTTGATAACTCTGAGAATATCATAGCTGGCAAAGTCCCACTGATAAAGTCCTAGGACCGAACTACATAGGATATATTTGGCATCAAAATGGAGTCTGGGCTGCAAACAGACACTTCGATCTTCAGATACAGACAGTTGCAGTTGATTTCTCTTCCAATCGGCCAAATCTTGACTTCATACTTGTCGGCACTGAGGAGAATGCGATCTCCAGGGCTGTGCAACAGAGGCTTGACCTTGCACTTCTGTAAAACCACCTTGGTTGCTCTGTCAGTATGTCCTGTGAGCGTGTTCAGGCATGTCCCGGTTGATAAGGCCCATACTTTCACAGTGAAGTCGGCAGAACCACTCACCAACAGATCAAGCTCATTCTTGTAGTCCATACTGAACACCTGCACCTATGTGTCCTCGGAAGTGCTGAGTTCAGGCTCCAGAACTCCATTCCTGACAGGCTACTGTGTCATCAAAGGATCCTGTTACAAGTTTCTGTTCATCAAACTTCACAGCAGCACAGGTGTGGGTCTGGATGCCACATATGCACTGTCTTATGCTCACATCCCAGAGTTTTGCATACAAGTCAACTGACCCTGTACAGAGAAGTCCATCCTTGCAGTAAAGGGCATATACTCTGGCACTAATTGTGTCCAATTAACGATGAAGTCTCAAAGGCTTCATGGTCCTTCAATTGCTTCATTCTCAAAATTGCCTTCAAATAAACTTTCTTCCAATGCAAAGCATCCTGAACGGAATCATCTGTCTGCCAGCCCTTTTCTACAGGCGGTCTGCCATACCTTATAACCTTATTCCACTGCTTAGAGATGAGGCAACATGTGAGTAAGGTCTGAGGATCGAGCCATTTTAACAAATAAAAACTGAGTTCCAGGGGAAGAAGTTTGAGGAAGTCTCCCTTGAGCAGCGTCTCTATGTTATTGGAGATATGCCTGAGCTGTATTGCTCCACTCAGGCTAATCAGGTGATCCCGACTTTCATTTTTCTTCAAGTCCGTCAGAAAAAAAAAATGTAACGGAAATGTTATCAAGCCATGTCTGAAAGTCCTTTCTCTCCATAAGGTTATGGAAAAATTTACCTGAGGGCGCGCTCCGGGACCCGGGGCCTCGGGACTGACACATGCCACCTGGGCACCGGGGGGGGGGGGGGGGGGGCGGGCGAAGCCTCGCAGCGGCCCGGCCCCTTCGGCAGCCATGGCGTCGACTCGCGGCCGCTGCTTGGGTTCCGCAGGCTCTGAGGGGTACAAGGACATTTTTAGTGTATGCTTTGTTTTGTTTTTACTTCAGACTTGTAAACTTAGTATATTTTACCATGTCAGAAGCTGAGTGTTGTTATGGGTGCTCTGAAACTAGCCTAGCTTACATTGTTGGCTTGTTCTGCAGGTAATTTGCGTGGGACAGATTGTCTGTGCTGTGGCAGCTGATTCCTACTTTCATGCCAAGCAGGCAGCTAAAAAGGTGAACATTGTATATGAAGACATGGAGCCAGTGATTGTGACAATTAAGGTATTTGTATTTTCCACTGTCTCAAGAGAATATTGAATCACTTAGTGTTTTTAGTCCCTTTGTCAGGATTCATCCAGTCGTCTATGATAATCTACTTTTTCTAGACATTCAAAAGTTTGTCATTTCTATTGTACTAATGAAATTACGTTAAAAATAACAATAATCATAGCTAACATTTATATAGCACTTAAAGTTTTGGAACTTGCAAGAACCCTGTAAGACACTATTATTATCCTCATTTCGCGGTCTATGGTGGACTCTCCCTGGTCTCAGGAGCAGAGTAATGTGGGAACAAAAAAAATTGCCACACAGAACTCAGGAATTCCGGTAAAAGCTGGGTCAAAATCAGAAATCCCAACAGTCACAGGGAGCTGGCGAGAGGAAAGGCTGTGAGTCCAGTTTTTGAGGGGTCAATGTAAAGTTTCCAGTCTATTTGCTGCCTTCATTGGCATCCATGGAACCCGTACGGCTGCGGATACTTAGGAAGTTTGGTGGAGTAAACGAGAGGAAATGGCCGGGCCTCATTCTATGCCATTTCTTTTAGATCCCCTCAGGAGAGAACAATATATTCACCATTTGAAGAGCCTTTAGATAAGTTTCATTTGTAGTCCTGAACACAAGAATCCTGTATCCTCACTTACTCTGTGTGTGTTTCTTATTCAAGAAAAACAAAAACTAAGTGAATAAGTAAATAAATATCATGAGAGGGGTCTTTACGATGGCCCAAGCCTGTGAATCTATTGGCTGTTCATGGTTTTATGTGCTAGATGAGAATGGGACATATAAAATGCCTGAAATCTTGAATTGTGCCACAGTTTTGATTGTTTAGTTTGTTATAGTTGCTTTTATCTCTATAGGATGCAGTAAATCACAAGTCATTCATTGGACCAGAAAAAGAATTAGAACAAGGAAACATTAAGGAAGCATTTCAGACTGTTGATCAAATCATTGAAGGTAACTTCCTGTGACCCAGCAGATCAGTAGGATGGGAAGGATATTTTAATGAATGGTTCTTTTAGAGCTTTCATATATTTTTTTCTTTCATACCATGACAAATATGGAAATATGTTTTGCATGATTGCACATATATAACCTATATGAAACTGATTGCCATCTCAGGGAGGGTAGTTTGAAAGGGGGGAGGGAAGGAATCTGGAACCCAAAATTTAAAAAAAATGTTAAAAATTGTTTTTAAATACAATTGGGAAATCAAAATAATATTTAAAAAATAACTTTCATGTGTTTAACTTTGAATTCTAATGGAAGGGGATAAAGATATAGATTATTGAAATTATTAGATAATTTAAAAAATCTAGATATCTAGATGATCAGTAGCTGGTGAACCTGGTTTAAAATGGAAGTTCAGTCTCAAAGCCCAAGAGAACCTGTGTATTAGGAGGGCAGAGTTTATAATCTCAAAGAGGATCATAAACATGTCTGAAAGGTTCGGAACCGCCGGATATAAGAAACTCTCAAAGTAGAAGGCAGAAGAATCAAAACATATATTTAGGCTCCACAGTAACCAACCCATGAACCAGCAACCCCATTTTGATATATTGATCAAAAGCTTCCAGGCCCAATAAGTATGCCTTGAAAGAGTAACCAGGAAGCTACAGAGAAGCATGATTGCGTAAAGCAAAATCATGCTTCCCCCTCTATGGTAAAAAGATTACCCACTGGCCTGAAGTCTTTGTTCAGCTTCTTCCCGTAGGTCAGCTCTGCTACTGGCAGCTCCTGCTTCAGCTGCGGCTGCGGCTGTAGCAGCCTCTGGCTCCAACGGGAGCTGCTTTTAACCATCCAGCTTCTGCGGGGGTGTAAGGTACACGGGGAAAGCACAGGTTCTTTCAATCTGCTTAAGCAAGGTGAAGGGGTTGACCGGGAAAGCACAGGTTCTTTCCATCAGCTTAAGCAAGGGAAGCAAGGTGAAGGGGCCGACAAGCTTACAACAGTCCAACATACAAACAGCATTCAGTTCAGGGGAAAAAGCCAAACTAGTCAAGGGCACTTGTTGACTAAGTGCTAAGGAGCCCATTTTTGGTTGCCAATACAACCTGAGCTCAAGAACCTGCACTGAAAAGCTTCTTCTAGCTTTATTTAGTGAACTGAGGGTATAGGAGAGAAACTGAGAATTGTATTTTCATCACTAATAACTTGACAAGTATTTTCCAATTATCTCACTGATAGGACCATTCCCATCTTCTTGAACTATAAATTCAATTTGAAAGTAGCCATAGCTTTTCCACTTTATGTTTGTTAAAAGCATCCTTTTCTTATTTTATTTTTAAGGGTACAATAAGATACATGTTTTATGGTAGCTCATAGTAATAAGCATCAATATAGTTACTTGGTTGGATTGCTGTAAACTTGGCAGATGATTGTATATGTAAAGCACTTTGCACACCTTAAAGCAATATATATATATATATATATATATATATATATATATATATATATATATATATATATATATATATATATATGTGTGTGTGTGTGTGTGTGTGTGTGTGTGTGTGTAGATAGATATAGATATGAGCTATCATTATTTTGAATTACTATCATTATTGTAGACTGGAGGCAATGTGGTATACAGTGGAAAGGGGTCAGGATTTGGAGCCAGAATACCTGGGTTTGAATACTGGCTCTGCCAAAGTGACTTTGGGCAGGCATGCCACTTAATCTCTGTTTGCCTAAGTTTCCTCATCTGTAAAACTGGGATCATAATAGCACCTACCTGCCAAGGTTGTTGTGGGGATCAAATGACAAAGTAATTGTAAAGTGCTTGGGACAAAGTAAGTGCTTTTTAAATGTTAGTTTTTATCATTATTATTATTAATTATTGGTGGTGGTGGACCTGTTGTTACTGTTCTTCTTATTTTCTTCATTTGTAAAATGAGAGGGTTGGACTAAGGCCCCTCCAGTCGCAAACCTATGATTCCATAGTTATGATTCTATGTTTCCTATGTTTCAGAGTGTCAAGAGCTATTTGGATGCTAACTATCCAGTGTTCTCTATTATTCAATTGTTTCTGTGGTCTTTGGTATCCAAATACTCTTATTTCCCATGCATTTTTGAAGCTTTCTCCTTTTTTTCCTTTTGCTTTGTTTTGTAGTTAGATGAAATTTTGTGGAAATTTTCTTATCTTCACCCAATTCTTCATCAGTTTATTCTTAATTAGCTGAAGTCGTTGGAGGCAACTAGGTACCATAATGGATAGAGCACTGGGCTTGGAATGAGGAAGACCTGAGTTCAGATATAGCCTCAGACACTTGCTAGCTATGTGACTCTAGACAAGTCACTTAACATCTATTTGCCTCATTTTCTTCAACTGAAAAATGAAGATAATAAGAGTAGCTACCTCCCAGGGTTTTTGTGAGAGTCAGATTTGATAATATTTGTAAAGTATTTAGCACACTGTCTGACAAATAGCAAGAATTCTATACATGCATATTCCCTTCTCTTTCCCCTCCCTGCCCCTTCCATCAGAGACAAACCGAAGTGCGCATTTTTATTATATGTTTTTCAAGTGTCTTTACATTATCTTGATAGCTTATCCATTTGATGAATAAATTGAAGATTTATGGTTCGTAGATGGAAGATTTTGAGATGTTTGTTGTTCTGGACGGTTTAACTGAATAATGGAATAACCCTCATTTAACTAGAACACTGCATTCCCTGACATCCCAGAAGTGATGTGTCCCTGTATTTGGTTTTAGAGTGCGATTCTTTTTCTTAAGCAAACTTACCTTCCCAGTTAGGTCTAATAAATTGCCAAACTGATTTCTGGTCTTTCTGGCCATACTGGAGGGGCAGATTGAAGAATAGATATGCCTCTAGAAACGAGATGGATTGTCTTTAATTATCCTTTATACTTATTCCTTAAGATATAAGGGAATCACCTACATAGGATCTGGAAAAAGAGAACTTTTTCAACTTTGCAAAAATATATCATATTCTTCTTTATTGTACATGTCAGTTTATTTTTCCTTAGACTACCAATTTAGGCTATTTCCCTTTCTGTAATAGGTGAGGTACATATGGGTGGACAGGAACATTTTTATATGGAAACACAGAGCGTACTTGTGATTCCAAAGACAGAGGATAAAGAGATGGAGATATATGTATCAAGCCAAGATGCTGCATTGGTGCAGGTAAGGTCCTTTAGAATTATCATTTCTTGTGAATTTGAATTTGTAATGATGTATGTAATTTCCTCAGTTTGTGGATATGGAAGAGCAGTTGCTTTTGCCAAGAGGTGGAGCAGCAAGCCTAAAGGATAGTCAGAATCTCCAAATCTCAACTTTCTGTGTAGTTCACAAAAACTAGGCTTGACCATTCTGTCCTTCTTTTGTTCCATATAGAATTGTAGAATCTCAGCATATGTGCTCAGGGAATTAATAGAAATAAATTCATAGAATGGCAGAAGTAAAAGGAATTTTAGAGATCATCTGTTCTACTCCCTTTACTTACAGATAATTGAATGGAAGGCCCAAGAAGAACAATGACTAGCTCAGTCACCCAATGACTCCATGACAGATTGGGATTTTTGCAGATGTTCCCTTATAGATATGGAATCCTAAGTTGCCAGAATATTTCATTTTCATGTCATTTTCCCCACTCTTCAGTCTAGATGCTTACTTTTAGAGAGAATAAAGATTTTTCTAGCTTTAGAATTTTATTTCCAAAAAGTATATATAGCACCTTTGGCTAAAACATTGTTTACATTAACTGTGCTGTTTTGAAAAATCATGAATCCACAAAATGTAATTTGCCATGTTCCCCAGTTCCATTTACTATCCACCAAAAGTCTACCTTGTTCTGGATGTTAACTGCAACATTTACCTAGGATAAATAGACTGAAAATTCCTTTTAAAATTAAACTTCCTCTAGCAGTCAAGTCAAATGGAAATGCAAAAAATGGGCAGAGCATATTTTAAATATATTATAAAAGTTTCTGTTAGTTGACTGTTTGGTTTTCATTGTCTACCTTAGTTTCTTCTAGGTTTTGTGTATATAAGCTGCTAACTACTTTCATGGATGGTGTCTAGAACTATTCTTTCAATTCGTTGTTCTAATACCTATGTTAGTTTATTTTATTTTTAAATTTTGGATTGGATCTGTGATTTTAGGGGAACTCTCAATGGGGAAACTCCCTTTACCAGTGTGGATCAAGAGCTGCTCTTCAACTTGTAGTCTTAGAAAGTCTCCTGGGTTGCTGAGAGGTTAAGTGACTTGCCAAGAGTCACATAGCCAAGTCAATTAGACAATCTGTAAGCATTTATTAAATACTTACAATGTGATAGAGGCTGAACCTGCAATACTGAGGGTGTATAAAAGGCAAAAACATGGTCCCTTTACTCAAGAAGTTTTATTCTAATGGGGCAGCAACATGCAAGCATTTATATACATATAAGGTATATACAGTGTAAATAAGCAGCAATCTCAGAGAGGGAGGGGAGGCCAGGAAGGGAAAAAACTCTTGCATAAGGTGAGATTTTGAGCTGTCTGGAAGGATGTCAGGAGGTGAAGGTGAGGAAGTAGAGCATCCCAGGGCAATTGGAGACAGCTCATAAAAAGAAACAGAGTTGGGAGATGGAGTATTGTGTAAGAATAGCAAGGAAGCCAGTGTCATTGGATCATAGAGTACATTAAGAAGACTGGAAAGGTAGGAAGGGATAAGGTTGTGAGGGGCTTTAAAAGCCAACCATAGGATTTTGTATTTGATCTTGGAAGGAAAAGGTAGTCATGACATGTTCAGACTTGAACTTTTAGGAAGATAACTTTGATAGCTGAGTGGAGGATGGGTTAGAATGGGGAGAGAGTTGAATAAGGAGAATTAGGTGATGAGGGCTTGGACCAAGTTAGTACCTACGTGAGTGGAGACAAGGGTATGTTTAAGAGAGAAGCTGTGAAGGTAGAAACAGCCTGACTTAGATTTTTTAGATTAGATGTTTTTAGGATATCTCTGAGCCTGAATAACTGCCAAAATGGTGGTATCCTTGATAATAGCAGGAAAATTGGGAAGAGGGTCAGGTTTGAGGGGAAAGATGAGTTCTGTTTTGAAACGCCTATGGGACATTCAGTTTTAAATGTCTAATAGGCAGTTGCTGATGTGAGACTGGACAGAGGTTAGGGCTGGATAAATAGAGAAACATCTGCATAGAAATCATAGTTGAATCCGGGAGAACTGATGAGTTCACCAAGTGAGACAGTAGAGGAAGAAAAGAAGAAGGTACAAGAGGGACTTATGGGGGCTGTCCACAGTTAGTGGGCTTGACCTTGTGGGAAATCCAGCAAAAGAGACTCAGAAGTGGCCAGACAGGTAGAAAGAAAACCAGGAGAGGGCAGTGTTAAGAAAACACAGAGGAGAGAGAGTATCCAGGAGAAGAGGGTGACACCAGTGTCAGAGATTATGGAGAAGTCAAGAAGGATTGAGAAAAATCCATTAGATCTGGCACTTAAGAGATCATTGGTAACTTTGGAGAGAGCAATTTCAGTTGAATTATGAGGGTTTAGGACAGGAATCTGTCCTAAGAACTTGTCCTTGGATTCAGTAAAAGGGCCACACTTGAGGACCTAAAGGGTCAGATGTGGCCTTGAGGCTGCAGGTTCCCCAACCCTGGTTCAGGAAAATGTAAGATCAACTGGAAATACCAAGTCTAGATAGCTTTCTTCAAGATGACCCTAGGACTTCCTGAATTGAACCTGCTTTTCTATATGTCCATAATGCCACATTGCTTCTGTGGCAGTTTCAAGTAAAATTCCTTTATATGATTGTCATTTATATTTTCCCCACAATTTATACATTTTCCTTTGCTGCATTTAATGACATATTTAATTCACTAATTTCCTCCAATATGTATGACATTACAATTTTATAAGTCAATCAACAAACATTAAGTGCCTACTATGTGCCACCCAAGGTGCTTGGCCCAAGGGATACAAAGGCAAAAACAAAGCACTGGAAACCACAAGTACATAAATACAAAATAAATACTGAGTAAAGAAGTGGTAATTTCAGGAAAGAGGATAGTAATAGCCAAGAGGATCAGGAAAGGCCTCCAGTAGTTAGAGTGGCCCTTGAGCTCACCTTTGAAGGAAGCTAGGGGTTTTAAAAAGTAGTGTGAGAAGGGAATGCATTCTTCCAAGGTTTGCTTGTTTACTATGAAACTCACCCTAACGGGTGATGGAGGTTTTTACACAGGCTACTAACTTGTACTTTAGTACCTTCTTTAAAGAGACACAGCTCCTTTACTGCAATCCCATGCTTAGGAGCTATAAGAGTATGAATACATCTTACGACTGTGCAGAAAAAGGCTTTTTGATGACCCAATCTGACACAAAAGAGGAAAGATGATTACCCTTGCACACGTTTTGAATTGGCTGAGCTGGGGAAAACTTATAATGACCTCTTTTTTCCTTGCTTGCATGTTCTATTATTATTGCTGAAAAGAAAGTATGGAAAGTAATGTTAAATGTTTCAAGAATGCAGGTCATAATCCCTTTCTTCCTTAGAAAATGACTTTTGGAATTGAGCCTAATGGTCCTTAGCTTGGCTGGGGCTGATTGTCTCCAGATCAAAGTATAGGGCTTGGTATAGGGCAGGGGTGGGAAACCTGCAGCCTTGACGCCACAGGCGGCCCTCTAGGTCCTCAAGTACCCCTTTTGACTGAATCCAAACTTCACAAGACAAATCCCCTTAATAAATGGATTTGTTCTGTAAAATTCGGACTCAGTCAAAAGGCCACACCCAAGGACTTAGAAGGCCACATGTGGCCTCAAGGCTGCAGGTTCCCCATCCCTGATATAATACTTCCCAGAATCAAAGCTCTTCTGACATAGTCAGGCTCACCTCTGAGCCATTAAGAAGTACCAGAATGGGATTTTAGTGGAATAATAATGATGATGATAATAATGCTAATAGATAATATTTGTATTGCACAGATGGAAGAAATATTGTAATTTATTAATTTTCCTTAGTTTATAGCTCCTTATTCAAATAAACATTCTTTCTAATTCCTGGAGAAATATAACTAGAGGGCTTTGATTGTGTTTTTATGCTGATCATTAGATCTGAATGAAGAAAAATATTTCTATTTTAGCAAGTAAGCAAGCAGCTTATCTGAAGTGTGTGCTCTGGATCAATTATCATGCTGCATCTAACGGATTATGTTCTGACTCATAGGAAAAAGTGGCCTCCTCTTTGGGTGTTCCCAAAAACAGAATAATGTGCCACATGAGACGGGCTGGTGGAGGTTTTGGAGGAAAAATGACTAAACCTGCTCTACTGGGAGCTGTGGCTGCTGTGGCAGCAAATAAGTGAGTTTTCTTTGAGTTTCATAATTTTAAGAAATCTTATTTATACCTTTAAATTTTGAGCCCTTGAGAATTTGGCATCTAGTGACTCTGGAGTGCTTTCCTTCATATAATTTCTAGTCAAAATCACCCAGAAAGTTCCTATTAAACATTCTCAGTGTTAAAGATCATGGAACAACAACAGTTAAGAGGTATACAACATTATTCTTAGCAATAATCCTGTAGGTCCTGTGAGTGTCATTATCATTATTTTATAAATGATGATATTGAGGCCCTGTGACAAGATACCAAATCTGATGTTCTTTCAACAAATGCTGACTTTTAAATGAGGCTGCCTAACTTTAATATACCTTTCTCATTCAGTTCTAATTAAATCGGACTCTGACTTATTGATATGACAAGTCAAACTTTTACCTGCCTGAGTGTAATGTTAATGGTGTGTGTGTGTGTGTGTGTGTGTGTGTGTGTGTGTATGTATATGTAAGGAAGATCTTCCCTGTCCATTAACATGTGGAGCCCATTAGGGGAAGTTTGCTTGTAGAAGGGTTCCACACCTTTTGTTAATAAGATAATTAGGCAGCGAGTCTATTAGCTGAAAGGGTATATATTGTGATAGGTGAGCTTTTACTTTGGTGGCTCAGTCAATGGAAGAGTGTTCCTGTGATTTAGCCAGACTGGACTCTGGCTAGCCATTAAAGACTGCCTCCTCCTTCCCTGCCCCTTCCCCTGCCTCCGCCCCCCACCTCCACCCCCCACCGGCGCTTTGAAAGCCCAGATGTTGGTGCTTCTCTCTCTGGTAACTGTGCATGTACATAACGGTCAGACAGGTAGAAACCCTGTCTGTTGATTTGCGATATTTTCTCTGCTTGTAATTCTGCATGTAGTTTTTGTTTGTATTTTCTCTGAAGTTCAGGGTGCTGACTTTTTCCCCTGAACTAAGTAAATTATGTATATGTTTAATTACATATTAGTTGCTTTCCTTAGTAAAGCACATCTAAAAACCTGCACTAGCAGCCATTCTGGGTATGTCAGTGTTGTTGCCCTTACACTGAGTCATTTAAATACTGATATACTGCTTTTGTCTAAGATGCCTTCTGGTTTCTTAGTACCATAGGAATTAAAACTGAGTAAGTTAATTAGCCCAAAGTTCTTAGTATGTGACAAGTCCCAAGGAAAGAAAATACAACTCCTGCCTTAAACTGCTTTTAATCTAATGAGTGACAGTTCAGATTAACTTAAATGAACATGCCCGATGACATGTGAAAACTTTTACCATTGTAGCTATCTGAGACTACCGGACCTTTACTCCCTAAATTAATTTGACCTTTTAACACTTTGGGGATTGAACTCCTTCCTCTATACTGTGCATTTCAAAAGTCCTTATCAATCTGTCTACTGTCTCCTTAAATCCAGTTTCTGATGAAGTGGCCCTAATACTGTCCCAGACCAGTGTGCATCCTAGATTTTATCTCCTCCCTTCTTTTACAAATTACAACCCCAGTTCTGTCCTCCTCTTCTCCTCTCTCCTTCCCCTCCCCCCCCCAAGATCTGGGCCAACATCACCAGATATCTATTGGGCATTTCAAACTACATGCTCTAAAGGAATCTAAAACTCATCATATCTAAAAACATTTTTTGCCTCAAACCCCCTCTGCTTCTGAACTTTTATAATTTTATCAAAAAAACTTCCAGCAAAATCCTTTCTAATACCTTCTCCATACAGCTGCCAAACTCAATTTCCTAAAACATAAGTGTGATCATGCCACCCCTCTTCTCAAGAAGCTCCAGTGCTTTCCTACTATCTCTGGGGTCAACTACAACCTCTTCTGTTTGGCATTTAAAGCCCTTCACAACCTAGTTCCAACATGCCTTCCTAGACTTAATAGACTTCCTAGACTGCTTCATGTAGTTGATGGTCCGGCCAAGTTGGCTTTTTTGCTGTTCCTTACATGAGAAATTTCATCTCCTTTCTTCATACCTTCACACAGGCTGTATACCTTATGCCTTGGATGAATTCTGTCTTTATCTTAGCCTCCTAGAATCCCTAGCTTCTTTCAGAGCCCAGTTCAAGTGCCACTGCCCACATGAAACTTTTCCTAACTGTCTTGTTTTTAGTGCTTCTCTCAACCACTCAGAAGTTACTTTCTATTTATTTTGTATGTGTTGTATATATGTATATGTGTTGTTTCCTTTAATAGAATGTAAGCTCCATGAAGGCAGAGACAATTTTATTTTTGTCTTTATATCTTCACTGTCTGGAAGCATTTATTGATTGATGGAGGTATGTTCTCAGAATCCATAAATGCTGGGCCAGTGTTTCAGAGTATATAGAAACTCCTCATGGGTAAAGGGGAGTCTGGGAAATTGGGGACAAAACAGAGGAAATAATAGATACCTTGTAATTTTAATATTCCAGAGGGGAAAATATCATTAGTATCAATAGATTCTGATAGAAGTCTTATTCACATTGCATAGGACATTCAGGTTTCCTGAAGCAGAGTTTGGGAAATGCTATACTAGAAAAATTCTGAAATTATAGTAGGATAATGAGGCAGGATTGGGTTACCCTTCCCCCCAAATCTGTTCAGATCAATAACATTTTCGTATGTTGAGATTTCTAGGCAGACTATTCAAAGATTTTGGGTTATTGCAACCATACTGAGAGTACACACACACACACACACACACACACACACACACACGCACAGAGTTATTATCTCCCATTTTTTGAGACTTCCAGTAGGGAGACACCGTTGGAGCTCCAGAATGTGGAAGCCAAATGAGAAGTAAATATTTCTGCATTTGGTTTGAGTCCTGGCTTCTACACAATTATTAGTAGTGGAATCCTGCTCACACTGTTGAGAAACCCAGAAGGCTTAACAATGATATTTCCTAAGATGTGGCACCCATAGCAGTTTTCCAGAGCACTATATTCCAGAGTATCTTGACCAGAGCAGAGTATATTGGAACCCATAGGTTTGGATGCTACTATGCTTTTCTTGGTGCAGCCTATTGACTTATATTGAACTTGCAGCTCACTAGAATCTCAAGATCATTTTCAGACAAATTGTTTTTTCAGTATGCCTTTCCAATCTTGTACTTGTGAAATTGAGTCTTTGAACTCAAGTGTAAGACTTTATTTATCCGTATGAAATTTCATCTTATTAGATTTGGCCCAGTGAGTGAGCCTGTCAAGGTCTCTCTTACTGAATCTTAGTCTTTCAATGTATTAGTATCCTTCCCTTGAGCAAATCTATTAGGCTTGCTATTGATGCCTTTATCTAAGTCTTTGATAAAAATATTAAATAGCGAGGGCCAAGCGCAAGTCCACTGGACATCTTCAAAACTTATATCACACCATTAATGACCGCTTTTGAATCTAGCCATTTATTCCAGATGTTCCAAATCTACCTGCTTGTACTAATACCAAAGTCTCTCCTCATTTTTTAAAATAAAAATTACATAAAGGACTTTGTCAAATGATTTACTGACCTTTAGGCAGACTACCTCTAACATTCTCCAGTCTACCATTCTGGTAACCCTGTCAGAATAGGGAAATGTGAGTAGTTTGATATAACCTGTTCTTGATAAAGCTATGCTGGCCCTTTGTGTTTTTGATTTCTTTTTGAGATTTTTACTGGCCATCTTTTAGTAAGAAATTTTAGAATTTTGCCAGAAATCAAAGTAAAGTTTAATGTCTTATGGTTTTTAGACTTTATCTTCTTTTTTTAAAAAAAATCAGGACATCATTTATCATCCTTAATCCTGCAATATTTCTTCATAATCGTTTGAGTTCACTGATAATGGCTCAGTAATTACCTCCGACAGTTGTTTCAGTACCCTAGAATGTAGTTTATTTGGTCCAGGAGAATGAACGCAGCTAAGGAAATGAGACCCCTATTACTTATCCTTTTATTCATCTTGAATATCATCCCTGTAATAGCTATATTTTTGTGTTATCCATTCCAGACAAGAGATAATTTTCATTGGAAGAAAAAATCCATCAAACTCTCATTTCTCTTCTGAGTTCCGTTCAAACATCACTGACTGCCTGGGACGTTTACACCTAGTTGTCCCATAGACATCTCAAATTCAACATCTCCTAAACAGAACTCACTATTGTACTCCTCCAATGCACTCTATTTCAACCTTAATCTTCAGAGAGGGTTTAAAATTCCTAAATTAATCAACCAGAACACTAATTGAAGTCTGCTAACAGTTATAAATTAGTTATATAGTTGTTATGGGGGTAGTTTTTCAGTCGTGGCTGATTCTTTGTGACCCCTTTTGGTTTTTCTTGGCTAAGATACTGGAGTAATTTTCCATTTCCTACTCCAACGGATGAGGAAACTGAGGCTAACAGGTTTAAGTGATTTGGCCATTTTCACAGATAGTAAATGTCTGAGGCCGGATTTGAACTCAGGTCTTCTTGGTTCCAGGTGTGGCACTCTATCCATTGTACTACTTATCTACCTGTTATAAAATAACCTGTTATAAATCCTCTAGAGGTTCTCACACATAAGGAAAACCTTTTAATTTACCTTTCTTTATTTTCAAGCTTAAATAAAACAAATTATTTTATAATTCTTCTTGAGACTAACTTGACTAATTATATCATTAGACTCTGGGCTGTTTTTATCATTAAGGAATGAGCAAGGCTTCCTGAAATCTCCCCAAATCCTCAATTTGATCCTCAATCCAAGATCAAATATAAACTCCTCTATTTGCTCCTTAAAGCTCTTCAAAATCTAGACCCCATTCCCTTTCAACCTCTCCATTTTTCATACATCTCATTTGCCTCACATAGTCTTTGATCCAGTCATATTGGCATCCTTGCTTTTCCTCTCATAAGACCATCCGTCACCTGATTCTAGGCATTTTCACTGATCTCTGCCTCCTGGATTCTCTGGCTTCCTTTGAATCCCAGCTAAACTCTTACCTTCTCCAGGAATCCTTTCCCAATCCTTCTTAAGTCTAGGTCCTTCTCTTTATTGATTATTTCCCATTTTTTCCTCTATATAGCGTGTTTACACATAGTTGTTTGCAGGTTATCTCCCTCATTAGATTATGAGCTCCTTTAGGGCAGAATCTGCCATTTGCCTTTCTTTGTATCTTTAACTTGGTATAGGTGCTTAATACACATTTATTGACAGTGACTGATTCAATTGTCCATCATACTTACTTGGGATGTTCTAAAGGATTTGATTTGTTTGTTCCAGGACTGGCCACCCAATTCGTTTTATTTTGGAGCGTGGAGATGATATGTTGATTACTGGAGGACGCCACCCACTACTTGGGAAATACAAAGTGAGTACACAGAAACTTACTGCTAAGGAAGTGATAGAGAAAGTATGGGAGATTGATAGATTTGTGATCTTAAATTTCTGCAGTATGCTACACCAACACATTCTTTTATGGATTGCTAAGAAGAATTGTCCCTGGGAGGATGCTAAAGACAAAATTAATATGTTGTGCAATTTTTCATGCAATGTTACTATTTGTTTATTTACTATAGTGCTTTAATTCCTAACTGTTCTCACATGTTTATGTGTTTATTTACCAATTCTAGATCGGCTTTATGAATAATGGCAAAATCAAGGCAGCAGATATTGAATATTATATTAATGGAGGATGTACACCAGATGAATCAGAAATGGTAAGCTAGTTATATAAATGTGCAAGGCCACTCATTATTGAGGGGAATCAATTTAAAATGATCTTCGTTAGCGTAACGTGTTGGAGGGTCTCTTTTTAGTGGGTCACAAGTAGACAAAATGTAGAATAATAATGACTTAGCTACCAAGAGAAGACTCATATGGAATACAAATTAAATATTCCCTCATTTCACTATTTCTTATTCCTGTTCATTCTTCAGTTCCAGTTCAGCTACTTTGGTGAGCAAAGCAATATCCCTCTTCCCTATTTCCCTGTCCCACACTTTCCTTTTGCTGCACATGTCTGGTTCAGGCCTCTTATTGAGTATACCCTCAGTGTTACCATAAAGACAGCTTTTTGGATCTGGCTCATCCCTGCCAACACTTTACTGCTCTGGGCAGGAGAAAATTGTGGAGTGATAAGTTTTGGGAAGCAAGTATTTTTGGCTTCTAGGAAGAGGGGAAGCATCAGAACTCCATCTGGGCAAACCTTTCTTTCAATTTGCTGACCCTTTCCCCTTTTTAGCATGTTTTCCTCTACTACCCACAAGCAACGAAGGGCTCCTACTTTGTTCCTTTGGTTTCCAGTGTTTCCCTTCTAAAAAAAATGTTAAGTCTTGAAGGGACCTTAGGAACTCTATAGTCCAGTGCCTTCATTTTACAAGTGAAAACCCTGAGTTGCAGAGCAGGGTCACAGGGTTAGTAAATGGCTAAGTCAGGCTTTGAACCCAGATCCTGGTTCTCCAATAACCATGTGTGGCGCTCCACCCAGGCACTGCCCTACACTCCAAAATTACCTTTAGTTCCCTCTCTCCTCTACCCCTTTGAACCTCTTGCTTTTCTTAGTGTTAGTATTAGGGAGGAAATTGAAATAATTAGATAAAACTATAGAAATCACTTAGCATCTGTGGGTTCATGAGTCATTTTCAAGTAGAAATATTATTTACAAAATATGTGTGATTACTCTGTTACTACACATGAATGGTTGTTGTTGTATGTCCTTAGTTTTTGAAGAGGACCATGACATCAGAAAGGAGATGTCATGACTTGCAAGTGAATTGGATTTAAGTGAGGTAGGGCTGTGCAAAATCACCAGCCTCATTCTCTCCTCTGGAGTCATCTGTGTTCAGTGGCAAGATGTAGATCAGGATGACTGGAGATGACCCTGGATGCAGTGGGAGGTCTGGGCCTTTTTAAGCTAAGGTCTCTCTCAGGTCTCAGTTTGTCTGAGGCAACACCCATTTAGTGATTAAGGCTAAATAAAAAAATGAGGTAAAGGATAGCTTCTTTTACCTGGTTAAAAACAAATCAATCTGGGTGGGGAGACTCTCAGGATTTCTGGCCAAAACAGAAACAATGGCTATTTTGACTCATCTGAGCCATCAGAACCAAACAATGACCAAGTGAGGCTTGGGCTGGGACTTATTGTTTTAAGGCATGGTCCATAAAAAAGAAACCTAGCCTGTAAACCTCAAGATATCTTGCTAGGCTTCAGTGATCATAATGTATATTCCTTTGGACAGAGCTGCCACAGGTAAGGGTATGATTCCCTATGTGGACAGAGGGAGAGGAAGGAAGGAGAGAGGGAGGGAGAGAAGAAGGAAGGAAGGAGGGAAAAAAGGAAGGGGCTGCATTGCCCAACTGGGACTGCCCAGTTGGGTCCCCAGTGGGACAGCTACTATTACTCAAAGGTTGTTTTTTGTCCTTTGTTCTCAAAGAGGACCATGGTATCAGGAAGGAGATGTCATGACTTGCAAGTGAATTAAATTTAATTGAGGCAGAGCTGTGCAAAATCGCCAGCCTCACTTTCTCCTCCAGAGCCATCTGGGTCCTGTGGCAACATAGAGATCAGATATAGATCAACTGGAGATGGCTCCCACATGAAGGGCACATTTATCAAGAGCACTAGATTTAGATTTCAAAGACCAAGTTCTAGCTTGCTCACTTACTACGTGTTTGAATTTCTTTAGGTCTGAGTTTTCTCTTCTGTAAAATAGGTTTAATAATATTTTCAATACCTATCTCACAGGGTTGTTGTGTGGAATGTACTTTATGAACTGTAAGTCACTGTAAGAAATGTTAGGACCATTATTATTTTCTATTTTCCTGCAGATATTCCAATTAAGTTTCCAATGTTTTGTTTCTCCATTCTATCATTAAAGGACTTTAGCTGTTTCTCCTGATGAGGCAAGCAAGGGTCTCTCATCAGCTCAGTGGTAATCATTGACTTTTCCCAAGTGGTTTATGTATCTGTTTATTTATCACTTGCTTGTTGCATGTCCACCAGTGATGTTGGAATTCTACAGATTTAGACCTTTAACATTTGGTTTTTAGTTGGGTGGATGGAGTAAGGTGCTGCATTCCCACAATTCAACATTATTTTGTAATACCCTATGGATGTTTCCAATAGTGTTAAAATTCTTTTTTCTGTTTTCAAAAATGGATTCTATTTAAAAATAATAAGAAATGAATGCCATGGGGGTAGGGAGGAAACTATTAAGACAATCACTAAGCAATAATAGAATAGCAAAACTTCTAGTGATATAGCTGTCATCCCTCAATGACAGAAATCAGTCTGTTTTCAGTAAGAACTATCATGGACAGAGTCCATTTCAGAGAATGGCAGCTAAATATTATTTTAACTACTAAATACAGGAATAAGGCCATATTTGTTAGATCCTAATCAAAAGATTGGACTGTATATAATTTGAGGCTTTATAAGTCAAAAGGGACGTAGAGAAATCAGAAAAGATTTGGAGAGGAAAAAAAAGAAGTTGGAATTGTCTAGCCGAGAGAAGAGAAGACTGACAGTTAATAATAAATTTTTGAGGATGGGATTTTTATGTAGAAGACGATGTTATTTTTCCTTTGGGGAGAAAGATTGGTTTGTTGATACTTTGAAATGCCACCTAACATTTATAATTTTATGATTCTAAACCAGTGTCCATCTTTGGAAAAATTTCAGGTTATAGAATATGCTGTACTCAAACTGGAAAATGCTTATAAAATTCCTAACCTCCGAATCCGAGGCCGGGTTTGCAAAACCAACTTGCCATCCAATACAGCCTTCAGAGGCTTTGGTTTTCCCCAGGGAAGCTTTGTGACAGAGTACTGGATAACAGCTGTGGCAGCTAAGTGTAATTTACCACCAGAAAAGGTAACTAAAAAAAAAAAAGAAAAAAGAAAAACAAAGATCAGATGGAGACAAGATTTTTTTGACATACTTGCATAACATCTCTTCTTTTTAAAATACATTTTTATTGAAAACTTTTGTTTTTAGGTCATTTTACTCTCTTTTTTTATTCTTTTGCTCTTTCCCTCCTGACCCCAACCATCCTATGTAACAATTTTTTTTTGCAGAGTTTTTTTAATGGTATTTTTTCTTTCTAAGTTGATTGATACTGGTAAAGTGCACTCTATACATGACTGAAATACGAACCTGATTTCTACAGGTCTTTATTGTAATATCTATATGTCTTCCCATCAGGTTAGGGAACTAAACATGTACAAAACCATTGATAGAACAATCCACAAACAGCAATTTGATCCAAAGAACCTGATAAGATGTTGGGATGAATGTATGGAAAAATCTTCATACTATAGCAGAAAAAAGACCGTAGAACTATTCAATCAGCAGAATTACTGGAAAAAGAGAGGAATTGCCATTATTCCTATGAAATTCTCTGTAGGATACCCAAAGACATATTATCATCAGGTAATTTTTTAAGATTAATTTTTAAAAATACTTTTTTTAATTCTTAACATGTTAACCAAATTCATCTGTGAATTTGTCATCTGTCAAGAAACCTTCTACATGAAACCTTTCTTGATCTCCTCATTTACTAATATTCCCCCAACTATCTTATATTTAAATACTTTGCATTTATTTTGTATATATTTTGTATTTTCTTATATATATTAGAGCAGGAATTGTTTCATTTTAAAATCTTTGTATCTATCTCTAGTACATAGTATTATGCTATGTCACACAGTTGGCAATTAATAGATTCTTATTTAGTGGGTTAATCACTTACCTTCCCTCTTAAGCAGAATGACAGATAGAAGCTACAAGGAGAGAATTTGACTTAATTTAACACTGACTAGGTAAAGCAGCAATTGGGGGAGGGAAGTCCTTATGATGAGAGACACTAGTCTGCCTGCCTACTTTGGAATTCAGTGACAGGAATTTTCTGTCATATGTAGAAGGGACTCAGTTCACAGTCTCTCTAAGAAAAATCTCTATATTTTAAATCAAGAAATAGCAAAACTCAAATTATTTTTAATTTAATTCAACATCTATTTATTGATAAACTCTTATGGGCTGACACTATGTAAGCAGTGTGAGAAGTAGAAAAAAAGTGTGAGATACAAACTAGGGATACAAAACCAACTCGCATAGAACATTTAAATAATGGTGTAAAATCCAGTGTGAATGAGTACTCACCTGAGTGTTATAGATGGAGTACTGAGAAGGGAGCAACATGAGCTGATGTGGTCAGGAATGTCTTTATTAAAGAAGTAGAATGTAAGTTTGCCCTGAAGGATGGGTAGGGTTAGCATAAGCAGAAGGTGGGAGTAGAGAGGGCATTTAAGGCAAAAGGACAACTTGGGCAAAGTCATGGATGCAGAATGAATATGACATGTGAGAGACAATAGACACATTTGTCTGGAAAAGAATGTTTGGGCTGGGGAACTGTCATTGCTAATAGCTGTCATAAGCATGGCCAAGGGAGTGCTGAAGCGAGTAAAGAACAGCCAGAATTTGGGCATAGTTATTTATTTCTTTGAAAGATAGTGTGCTGTTTCCTCTAGGCCTGCCCTAGAGCACGAGTAGAACTATATCTTGCCCAACAGTCTCACCTATTGGAGCTCAGAAGCTCACACAAACAGGAGGAGGCAGGGGAGGGTGGACCTCCCCAGCATGGTATGTTTGCAAAGGGCGAGAGGTAAATGGGGAACTTTAGAAGTAATGAGAGATTGCTTAGCTTAATGAACACAGAGTTTAGGAAAAGAGACAGAGACAAAAGATATGCCCGTGTATCAGAATTCAGCAATCAGTGGAATCTGAGGCAATAGGAAGAACTAACAGTTTTATGGCCAAGTGAGAGTCAATAAAACCAAGTCCTAAATAGATCGGGGTAAAGGGTCTAAATCCAAGCAAAGAGTTACTCACAATTTGTTACATTGAATGAGCTCATCTTTGTAGGTTTGGGGTCTGTGAGTGTATGAGGGTGGAGAGAGTAGACTTACCTTCCTGTTCTTCCCCTTCTCCCTCCCCGCCCCCCCCCCCCCCACCATTCTGAGTGGAAGGTAATGATGTCAGTATGGCAGACAGGTGGGAGAAACAAAGAGAGCAACTCTTGTTAGGATACAGTTTGGCCCAATATAAGATAAACATTTATTGAAGGGTGACACAGAGTTTAGATAAGATGGTTCTAGGCCCCCAAGGAGCTTACAGTTGGCAAGATGATGAGACACCTCCACAGATAGCTGTAATATTGATTTCATATGATAAGTGCATTAAAGAGTTATAAAATAAGGTGGGATCAATCCTAATTATTTTTTTTGGATTAAAGGGAAATACAGCAAACATTTAGTAAGCATTGGAAGAAGGTGCTGAAAATGATGCTAGGGCCATGGCTGAATTCCAATAATTAGCTGTACGTTTCAGCCTCTTTTATTTCTGAATTCTTCAGTAAAAAGTACCTCTGCTAACCTGAATAATGCAAATATCCTATCTATTGAGGGGAAGTTTACTTCTCTCACTGCTAGAACTAAACTATGCTAAGTGTGACTCGATAAGTTACTTTGCTCTACATGGACATGGTTTATAAAGATTGGTTTCAAGGTAGTAAGAAGAAAAAATTTCTGCCTTTTCCCCCTAGGCTGCTGCCTTGGTTCACATTTATACAGACGGATCTGTATTAATTACACATGGGGGAACTGAATTGGGACAAGGTCTTAACACCAAAATGATACAGGTGAGAAAAGCATTGTCTGGACTTCATTTGGTTAAATTCAGAATCTCAGTATTTGAGCTCATATATCTTTGGCAAAATTTGATGATTTATAAAAATTAAGGGTTTTAAAATCTAGGGGCATTTCTGCTGAGTAGGGTGTGTGTATGGGGAGAATGAACATAAAATAAAAATAAAGTAAAAGCAAAAATTAAAATGGAATGGTCTTTGATATGTCTATAAAAATATGGGTTAGGAGTTCCTTTAGCTAGCAATTAAAGAAAAGAAAAATGTTTTTTTTAAAAAAAAACAGACCTTGAGTATATTAAAAATCATAGCTACAGAGTGGGTTGGAAATAATCTGTTAATTTGCCATACAGGTGGCCAGTCATGAACTAAAGATACCAATGTCAGATGTGTACCTGAGTGAAATGAACACCACAACAGTGCCAAATACAGTCGCCACTGCAGGATCAGTTGGAGCTGATGTCAATGGGAAAGCAGTGCAGGTTATGGGCTCAACTTTAAGACTTCTTTTAAATAGTTCTTACCTGTTCACCAATAAATCTTTGTACCTCAGAGTTTCTCCTGATGGTTTGTTTGTTTAAATATTTGTATTGAAAGAACAAGTGTCACAAAGTTTACTTGTTTTTATCACGAAAAAGTAAATTTTTCAGCAGTATAATTTTAAATTTTCCACCATTAATTACCATAAAGCCCAAGTCTACTCTTTATCTTCTCAAAAGAAGAAGCATTATTTCTTTCCTTCTTACATGCCTTCCTCGATGTAGGAACCCCCCAAAAAAGGAGTATGCCTTTTCTATTGGAAGGCTATATAACATTGCCATTAAAAAAGATCCCTTTCTGAAATTTTTGTCTATGGCTAAGTATAAATTTGCACTAATTTTTATCTTTCTTTAAATTTAAATGTCTGTATCAAGATAAAATGAAGTTATGAACAGGGCCTTGCCTCAAAATCTTAGAGGTTGGGTAGGCATAAATACTTCAACAGATAGCCTATTAAATATAATAGGGAACATAAAAATTCATAGAGAACCAAAGAACCTGCAGGCTAACAGGACAATGGTAGTTATTCCTTTTTAAAGGTAGAAAGGAGGGATATTATTCATTAATTATTTATACAATGAACATTGCTATTCATTCAGCATTCTTCTGGTTAGTGAGTCCCCACTCTGGACTGCCATTTAATGAGGGGCCTACTTCACTTCCAGCTGGACTCATTTTCTGGACTTCATCTCCTTGGCCTCTCTTCTCCTCTCTTTGCCAGCTCCCCTTTATGTGTTCTCTTACTGTATTATACTGTAAATTCCCGGGGTGGAGGGACTATCTTGTTTGCTTGTATTTTATATTCTCAATGCTCAGCACAGTTCCTGGCTCCTTTCTTCTTTCCTTCCTCTCTTTCTCTCTTCCTCACATATTTTGTTATGCAATGCTAGGGAAGATGAAAGCTTAAATAAGCTCTGTACCTTATGGAGTTTACAGTCTAGTTGGGGGTATAAGAGAGACACAAATAACTATTTTAGAGAGATGGTGATAAAATCTCAGTTTTAGTAAGGGATTATCTACCTTCCCATCCAGTACCTAATCTGCACTTGAATCTCAGTTCTCCTACTTACTACTCGTGTGACTCTGGAAAATTTACTTAACTTCTTTAGCCTCAGTTACTTTAACTGTAAAAAGAAAAAAAAATAAACTTCATTAGATTTCTATAAAATTCTTCCTACATCTAAATCCTTTGATTTAGAAGAGGGAAAGATCTGAAATGTAAGGTAATCTGTAGCAATAGAATATAGATAGAAACATCCCTGTGGGCTGCATATTAGCTTAGAAAACCACAAATTAATATTATGCATGTTCTATTGTATTTTTATTTGTTTTATTAAACATTTTTCCAATTACATTTTAATCTAGTTCTACTCTGGAGTTTTGTGGGCCCCATGAGACCTGTAGGCTGTGAGCTGGACAACCTCTGATCTACAGGGATGCATATGAGCATAGATGTATAGATGGAAGGGAGCTCACAAGTGGGTAGGTCAGAGGGAATTATGAAAGACTGAAAAATAAAGAATTGAACTTTACCAGAATTAATTCATTTGATCCTCACAATAGCCCTGTGAAGTAAGTAGTGATCACAAAACCTCACAATTTGAAGGAACTTTAGTGTCTGAACAATCCAATACATATAATAACCTATACCTAAAAACAAATTCCTTCTACCTGGCAAGAATCAGTATTATCATCCCTTTTTTTTTTACTGATTATGAAACTGATGCTCAGAGGTTAAATAAATTACTCAATGTCCCATAGCTAATAGTTGGGGAGCTACAGCTCAAACCTTTGTCTACCAGACCAATACTTAGCACTGTCGATATGACATCAGGGAGTTTCTAGACCTTTCTTGAAGTCACAAAATCATTGACAAAGAGCTAGAAAGAAACTTGATCCAGCTTTGTGAAAGGAGAGGCAGCGCCCATGTGGTATAATGGATAGAGAGAAGACCTCACAAGAAGACCTGGGTCCAAACCTGCCTCTGACACATTATACTGGTTTTATTACCCTATATAAGCCAGATACCCTCTCAGCACTGTAGGTCACTCTCTAAGCCTATAATTTTCAGAGCAGGCTGCACTGGTAGGGAAGTTTCCTCTTTGGAATCACCTCCGTTTCCCTTCCCCTTCCTCTCCCCCATTTCACCAAGATGTGAGCTGATGATGTCTTCTACTGGGCTATTTTGCTATTTTCTATATTGTGATGCCATTCAGGATGTAAACACATAGATAAAAGAGACAGCATGACAATGTCTAGACAGCTGACCCAACTGTCAGGAATACTTAGGTTTAAGTTTCACCTGTGACACATACTGACTTTGTCACCCTGTGCAAGTCACTTAACTACTCAGTGTTCCAAGCTGATCCCTAAGACTATGAATTTCAAAGCACATGACGGTATGTATGGTAGAAGGAATCTCCATATAATGAAATCATGGGTCCAATCTGAAAAAATATGCATACATAATACTCTCATGTAAACAGATATTGTCTCCTCCTTCTGAATACGTTGATATTCCTATCTGTTCATTAAATTTTCATTTGTAGTTTATAGAAACATACAGACTTTGGTGTCAGTTGCTAAGGGACTAGACTAGTGACTTGGCCTTCCGAGGTAGAGAAGTGATTGGTTTATGTAGCCCAAAAGAAGGAAAGTTTTCAAATACTTACTCGTACTAATGTATGTTAACTCAGCCTGAAAAATGAGTGAGGGGATAGGGTGGGGCTACATGAGGGCTAAGGTCCAAACTAGAGAGCAAATAGATTTTAGGATTTAGGGCATGCTGTGTAGATTCCAGATGAGAGAGGCCTATTAGCCTTGGCCTGTAGGCCCAAGGCCAAAATCAGGCACTAGAAGCTAAGGAAAGAAGTAAAATGGAGGTAACAGTGAATAAGGTTCAAGTTCTGAAGTTGTTACTGAAAACCAAAATAAAAGTATAAAAATCTTTGCAAATGGTGAAAGTGATAATACACCCTTTTCATCTGGTAACCATTCGTATCTCTTCCCTATGTACTCATTTTCCCCCATTTCCTATAGTAGATTATGTGAAATATTCTTTTAAACAATTTAAGAGGTAGGAAAACAAGAAGGAGATACTTTACTTACAGTAAAGCTAGGTAGCAATGGAAATCCAATAGAGGCTGCCTATCAGTTAGGTAGGCTGGTTGGTACAAAAGTGAGGTGCTATCACAAGGCTGGGTTGCTGTTCAATATATTGCATAGCATCTAAATATGTTCTGGTTTAAAAATATTGTAATTTAATTTTGTTACACCATTCATACTGTTATTACATCTAGATTGCATGTCAGACACTAAGGAAACGCCTTGAACCCATCATCAGCAAGAATCCCAATGGCACTTGGAAAGAATGGGTGAGTATCATTGGTCAAAGAATAGAACCAACATGACTCCAGATACACACACACCCCTCTATACATACATACATACATACATATATATATATATATATATACACATATATATGTATTTATATATGCATTAGACTACCAGTGCTACACTTCTATATTTCTTATTGCTTAGGATGTATCATATAACCGATTCTTTGTTAAAACATTCTTGAATGCACTTAGTTGACTGGTTATGTATTCATAATTCACAAGTGAAGAACTATTACCTCATACTCAACTTAATAATACAGTGTATGCTAGGTTTATTTTTATTGATCAAAATAACAGTTCCATGTGTTATAGAGCCTTTTAAAATGAAAGGTGAACTTTTGCATGACAAATGCATACAGGGGTTAGTATGTTGGTAGCAATTTTCTTTTTCTTTTTTTAAAATAAATAAATTTATTTATTTTTAGTTTTCAACATTCGGTTCCACCAGCTTTTGAGTTTTAAATTTTCTTTGCCTCCTTGCCCTCCTCCCTCCCCAAGATGGTGTGCAACTGGATATAGACTCTACATATATATTCATATTAAGCATATATTCACATTAGTCATGACTTAAAGAAGAATTAGAAACACAAGAAAGAAGAAATAAAACAGAGAGAGAAAGAGAGAGAGAGAGAGAGAGAGAGAGAGAGAGAGAGAGAAAGCAAGCGAGCGCACAAACAGTATGGTTCGATCCACATTCAGACTTTAGTTCTTTCTTTGGATGTGGATAGCATTTTCCATCATGAGCCTTTTGGAGTTGTCTTACAACTTTGCATTACTGAAAAGAGCTAAGTTTATCAAAGTTAGTCATTGCACAATGGGGCTGTAACTGTGTACAGTGTTCTGGTTCTGCTCACCTCACTCAGCATCAGTTCATATAAATCTTTTCAGGTTTTTCTGAAGTCTGCCTGCTCATCATTTCTTATAGAGCAATAGTACTCCCTTACATTCGTATATCACAACTTGTTCAGCCATTCCATTCCCCAATTGATGGACATCACCTCAATTTCCAATTCTTTTCCACCACAAAAACTGCTGCTACAAATATTTTTGTACATGTGGGTCCTTTTCCTGTTTTTATGATCTCTTTGGGATACAGACCTAGAAGTGGTATTGCTAGGTCAAAGGGTATCACAGTTTTATAGCCCTTTGGGCATAGTTCCAAATTGCTCTCCAGAATGGTTGGATCAGTTCACAGCTCTACCAACAATACATTAGTGTTTCAATTTTCCCACATCTTCTCCAGCATTTATAATTTTTATGTTTTGTCATGTTAGCCAGTCTGATAGGTATGAAGTGGTACTTAAGAGTTGTTTTGATTTACATTTTTCTAAACAATGGTGATTTAGAGCATTTTTTATATGACTATAGATAGCTTTAATTTCTTCAGCTGAAAACTGCCTATTCATATCCTTAGACCATTTATCAATTGGGGAATGACTTGTATTCTTATAAATTTTATATTTTCCATATTTTAGAAATGAGGCCTTTGTCTGAGACACTGCTTGTAAAAATTCTTTCCCAGTTCTCTTCTTCCCTCCTAATCTTGGTTGCATTGGCTTTGTTTGTGCAAAAATTTTTCAATTTAATGTAATCAAAATTATCCATTTTGCATTTGCTAATGTTCTCTATCTCTTGTTTTGTCACAAATTCTTCCATTCTCCATAAATCTGACAGGTAAGCTATTCCTTGCTCTTCCAGTTTGCTTATAGTATCAGCCTTCATATCTAAATTGTGTACCCATTTTGACTTTATTTTAGTATACTTGGTCTATGCCCAGTTTCTATCATACTATTTTCTAGTTTTCCCGGCAGTTTTTGTCAAATAGTGAGTTCTTATCCCAGAGGCTGGGGTCCTTGGGTTTATCAAACAGTAGGCTACTATAGTCATTGACTACTGTGTCTTGTGTACCCAACCTATTCCACTGATCCACCACTCCATTTCTTAACCAATACCAGGTAGTTTTGATGCTGCTGCTTTATAATGTAATTTACGATCTGGTATGGTTAAGTCACCTTCCCTAGCATTTCTTTTCATTAATTCCATTGATATTCTTTTGTTGGTAGCGATTTTCTAAAAAATGTTCTTGGTATGGCCCAATAATGTTGATACTCCCAATACATGTGACAGCTACTCACGGAGAAAATCTTCTGGATTGGAACTTTGTGTTTGGATCTGGAAGAATATCTTACTCCACTTTCAAAAAAATCATTAGAAAAAGGCATTAACTAGCACAGAGTAAATTGGAGAATAGCTGAGATTAACACAAAGTCATTAAAACATTTAATTCATGTTAATTATGTAGAATTTTCATGAGAGACAAGTCTTTAGAGTTGAGTCTCTCAGCTAAGGAAGAACAAAAACTATTGATAAGGTGGACTCATTTGTAATGATGTTATTAATTTATCAGTAATTAAGTGCTTTCCTCCAAGTTTCTTTAAAATTAAGATTATATATTAAAATGTAGATATAACTATTTCTCAAATAGCTCCTGTAATGTGAAGAACCCACAAAAAAGGAAACCCCCTGAAGTATATTGGGAAACACGTTATCTGGAAGTAGAAGGAGGAAAACTGAGAAATCTTCTTGAGGATCCCAGAATTAAGACTTATTCCATTGAAAATAATCATTGGAATTTTGCACTATCTTGTTAGATAAAACCATAATTCTATTGACTACGTTCACACTTTGTAAATCAAGAACCAATCTATCAACAGATGTATTAAGTACCGCTATGTGCCAGGCTATGGTACAGAGATGAAAATCAAATGATTATTGCCATCAAGGCATTTGTATTTTCTCAGAAGGAAAGTATGTATGTATATATACACACACATATATAGATATATAAATAGATATGAATCTTGAGTCAAATTAAAACACAAACATGTTCGTCCAATTACAGTGTTCTCGTTCTTGGCAGCTCTCATTTAATTAAAGCTCCTACTTCTACTTGAAGTTTTGCTTCAAAAGCCACTTTAATTAAATGAGAACTGCCAAGAACAAGAACACTATAATTGGACAAACATGTTTGTCTTTGAATTTGACTCAATATTTATTGTCTTATTTCTCAGAAGAAATATCTCCCAGATAATCATGGGGTAGCATGCAACCCAGTCATGTTTTTCCTTGTTGGTTTGGGCTTCTTATTTAGTAGTGTTATTACTTTATTATTTTGATAAAATGTATTTTATTCTTAGTATATATTTCTTTTTACAGGCTAAGGATGCCTTTGCCCAAAGCATTAGTCTGTCAGCCACTGGATATTTTAGGTAAGGAAAATTCAATTTTTTCCCCTAAAATTATTCTCTATATGAGTGATTAGGATGTAGACTATGTTTATAATGATATAGGACTTTTCTTTTTATGTTGTCCATTAAATGTTTACTTACATTTTTGCTTTAGGGTGCCCATTTTGTATATTTTCTCTTATAAATTCTGTTAGATGGAGTGATATTTAATTTTCAGCAAAAGTATTATCGACAGGGGCAGCTAGGTGGTGCAGTGAGTAGAGCACCAGCCCTGCAGTCAGGATGACCTGAATTCAAATCCAGCCTCAGACACTTGACACACTTACTAGCTGTGTGACCTTGGGCAAGTCATTTAACCCCAATTGCTCAGCCTTCTCCCCTCCAAAAAAAACCAACAAAAGTATTATCGATGGAATATAGGCTATTTCAAGGTGAATCCTATTGCTTTATACCTGTTATACCTGTGTTTTTACATAAGTTTGTTGTTTTCTCTGTAGCAAAGAATATTTAGTCAGATTTTTTGCTGTTTAGTCACTTTTCAGTTGTTTCTGACTCTTTATGGCCCCTTTTGGGGTTTTCTTGGTGAAGATATTAGACTGGTTTACAATTTCCTTCTCCAGTTCATAAGGAAACTGAGGCAAACAGGGTAGAGTCACTGGCCTAGGGTCACATAGCTAATAAGTGTCTGAGGTTAGATTTGAACTCAGGTCTTCCTGACTCTAGGCTGAGCACTCTATCCACTGCACCACCTGGCTGCCCCTTTTAGTCAATTTGGAGGTCCTCATTCTCCCAGGATCATAGAAAAGAAGACTCATTTTCCTTGGTTCCTTGTATGAGGAACTGACCCAGAGGGAACTCACACACATGTACATGTACACACATACACAGAGAGGGATGAGTGGATCAGCCACTGGGCATTGTATTGGCTGGGTTCCTCAGAGAACAAGCTTCTTAGCTTCATATACACATCAAGTCACCATTAGATTGTGAACTCTTTGGGGGTAAGGATCATTTTTCACCTCTTTTGTATCCCCAGTGCTTAGCATAGTGCCTGGTACGTAACTGACTGACCACTTTGCAGTTAAATGTCTAGCAAACTGGGAAGGGGACAGTTGGAATCATCAGTACCATAAAGCCCCCAAGTGATGATTTATATAACATTGCTTCTATACTACATTGTCTTGACTGCTTTTAGGTAGAGAAGAGCACTGATTCAAAACCATTTAATGATCTTACTAGACTGTGTGTGTGTGTGTGTCTAAGTACATAACATATGTGTGTGTATATTTAAATATTAAGAAAAAAATTTCAGTCCATCCCTGTGAGTTCACGGGCATGGAAAATTCTAAGTATGAAAATTTCCTTCACTGATACAGTGTGCCTGCAACTCGTAGCCTTAAGAGGTTGTCTGGGGGCACTCAGAGGTTAAATGATATTCCTATAGTAACTGAGGTAATATTTGACAAAGACAGGATTTGAACTCACATCTTCCTGACTGCAAGGCCAGACCTTTTCTCCACTATACCATACTACCTCTCAGAAAACAAGTACTATAATCGAGTGAATATAAAGAAAAAAAGCAGTTGATTTTAAGCTAGTGTTTAGCATTAGTTGAAGAGATTTTCCTGTCCATTTCCTGCATGAATGGGAAGCAGGGGAAAGATTTGAGCAAAAGAGAACAGAATGGAAAACCTAGAACACTTTAGGGCTCCCCTACTCAGTTCACAATATGGTTTTTAAAAATTTGTTTGAATTGTTACTTCAAACTTACTTATCTGTTTATGGGTAAGTATAAAAACATTTCAAAGTCAACATAAATGATTTTTTTGGAATGGATCATCTGTACCATGGCTCTTCTAAACATGAATGGTCAGTAATTTTTTGGAATAGCACCATCTTATCGCTATCCAGTTGGATATACTATTTATGTATCACTAGCTCAAAGACTGTCTACCTGTTAATTCACATTCATTGCCTTAGTTTCCTCAACTTTAAAATGGGGATAATAATAGCACTCACCTTCCAGGGTTATTATAAGAATTAAGTGATATCTGTAAAGCACTTATTTGTATATTTGTAAAGAGATATTTGTAAAGCACTAAGCACAGTGTCTGACACTTAATATTCCCTTATTAATTCTTACTTTCCCCTTCACTTTGCTATAACCCACTTTCTCCTCAGCCCCCTATAATCACCACTCTCCTGACATCTCTACTCTCACTATTCTCTCCAAAGTGACTAATTCCCAAATCTAGTACCCATTCTCAGTCCTTATCCCACATGCCCTTTACAGCTTTGGATACCCCTGAGCATTCCTTGTCCTGGGCATGCTATGCTCCCTCATTGGTATACGTGCTACATCTTCCCAGTAGAATGTAAGCTCTTTAAGGGCAGGACTGTTTCATTTTTTGTGTTTGTGTCTTTATTACCTAGTACAGATCCTTGAACATAATAGACAATTAATATGTGCTTATTGAATTAAATCGAATCAGGGGCTACAAAGCAGGCATGGACTGGGTGAAAGGAGAAGGTGATGTTTTTCCATACTTTGTTTATGGAGCAGCCTGTTCTGAGGTTGAAGTTGACTGCTTAACAGGAGCACATAAGGTAAGTAGTGCATGCCATTTTATCATCTTATTTGTTAAAATAAAGTTGAGTTTTTCATGCAAGAGTTCAGAAAGTTCATGTTAATTTTTTTTGTGCATAGGGTAAAAGTTTTTTTTTCCTTCTAGAGGAACATTGAGTTGTCCAGTTCCTCCTAAATCTCTATTTTTTTTTTCATATAAGAAAGACACTGGGCATGCCAAATTCTTGAGATGGCCCACTCTTATTATAAGCCACATAAACCCTTTTTAGAATTCTGGGGAAATGTTAAGCTCTTAAGTATAGCAGAGCAAAAGGGAAATTACTTTCTGAATGATCATTCAGTCTTCAATGAGCTTTCTTTCAAAGGGCTTTATTCTAAGCAAACTTTATTTTTCAGCAGGACATAGTATAAATGCGGTGGCAATACTTTCCCAATCTTGTTTCACTGTAGAAATGATCACCCTCATTAATTCTGGTTTCACTTTGTTCTTGTTCCTGCTTGCCCAGAAAGCCAGAAATGGTACCTCTTCAATTAGACAGCTTTGGGTACTCTATATATTGGGCAACTAGTATAGACCTTAGAGTTTCTGGGTTAATTATTTGTACACTCATTCATTCAATCAAATATTTATTAGGAACTTGCTGTGTATAGAGCATTTGGCTAGACATTTTGGGAAATATAAATTAACAGAAAATATAGTTCCTGGCCTCATGAAACCTACATTTATTAGAGAGATAAAACACAAGTGCAGGTAATAATCAGCCCTAAAGTTCTGACTTCCAGCATCACAGGTAAGATAGATATCTGAATAGATTTTTCTGCCAAAGTAGGTAGTAAGCTCACCCTGAGTGATAGCCATTCTGCTGAACTACAGACTTAGCAAGCCAGCAAACAAGCAGGAACCTCTAAGAATGTGGCTGTTGGCACATGCAATCTAGTACCCTATTCAGTTCTGTTTCTAGCCAAAGAGAAGGCAACAGAGACTTTGATTTGGATTCCTCTGGCAAGTCAGTTGGTATGCACAAAGATATCAGGCCCTTGATATCTTTCTGGACTTTCATGTTACAGTTGTGCACAGCTTCTTGGAGACACAAGCCTAGGACCTTAAAAGAAAGAAGAATATTGATGAGTTAAACATTAAATGAAAATTGGGTCTAGGACCCCATGCCCTTTACTGAGGTTGCTGCTTATTGGCTTTAGACTTATGCCATGCTTTTGGATGAAAGGAGGGGAAGTAAAATTGTATGAGCTGAATTTTGTAAAATTATGTATGTCACCTGTTTATAAAAAAGTATCTAGCATTACAAATGGGGATTAAGGTTAGGGGATTTTTTTTTCAGTCTCTGCTGAAACATTTTACATATATATATACACATATATATAACCCCCCCAATTCCATGTTAAAACAATTTTTAATTTTTTTTTAGGTTTTGAACTCCAAATTCTATCTCTCCTTCCTTCCCTCCTTCCTCTACCCCTTCCCTGAGATGGCAGGCAATCAGATATGGGAATGATGTCAGTCTTGACTGGGCTAGAAATTTCCATGTTCTTTCATTTCTTCGAAGAATGTGAAATTTTTAAACTAACAAAGCAGTTCAATATTTTTTAGGATTTTTTTCAGAAGCATAATTTTTCTTTGGCTCTTTCTGATCACCTTTGCCCCCCCACATGGAAGGAAAATATTTTTATTGCTTATTTAATACAGCCTCCCCTAAAATTCTACTGACAGTTTATTGCAATGTAGAGGAAACACTGGTTTCCTTAAGTCTAGGCCAGTAGAGCCCAAGAATCTTTGGCACATCCTACCAAGCTGGAAAGATTTTAAAGTTAGGCCTTGTGATAGATTGTATGCTTGTTGACTAAGGATATGTTTGGAAATGCTCAGCAGTGAAGGACAGCTCATGAAAATATTTCCTAAGCTAGGGAGGAGCCACAATCTGCATATCTTGATAGAATTCCTACACTGATACAATCACAGATCCTTGAATTATTGCAGTCATTACTAAATATAATTGCTTAATATGTTAATTTTGTTTTTGTACAGAACATCAGAACTGACATTGTCATGGATGCCTGCTTCAGCATTAATCCAGCTATAGATATAGGACAGGTATGTGCATTTGGTGTTATATAGTGTCGCTGAATTTTTTCATTAGTCTTCTGCATGTTAATCAAACAATGACTATGAAAAGAGGAAACTTGTACTCTGCTTAATTGATTTTTATTCTGCCCTTCCAGGTCCTATTAATATGTTACTTTTGAGTCAAAATGTGACAGAATATTTGATTTTTTTCTCCCCCTCCCTCCAAATTATCTCATACCTAATTGCCTGGGAGAAGACTTCTTAAATAGCTTTGTCTTAATGCTATACTGAAGAAGCTTAGTGGTGATTTTTTAATGTCAATAGCAAATATTAGTTTGTATAAGATGAATAACAACAAAGGGGATTTAAAAAATTTTTATTTCTGGGCCCAGTATACGACTGGCTTAAAATTATCCTGTCTTCTGAAAGCTTAAGAAAAAGGTTTTGGAAACACTGCTCTCCCCTGGTTCTTTTACTTTCTGTCTGATGCCTCTTCAGTCTCCTTTGCTGGTGTCCTCCAGGATTTTTTCTTGGGTTCTCTTCCGTTCTTCCTTTATCCCCTCTCACTTGGTGATCTCTTCAGTGTCTATGAGTTCAACTATCACCTCTATGCAGATGATTCCCACATCTAAATATTCAACTTTAATATCTTTTCTGAACTCTAGTCCCATACCACCAACTGCCTTTTGAGTGCATTGGCATCTCAGATTCAACATACCTGAAACAGAACTCATTATCTTTATCTTTTAACTCGTCTTCTGTGTTTTGGGCCCTCCTGGCTTAGCAGTGAATGTTAATGGTAACTGTTTCTCTTTGGAACAGCAACCCTGAGCATCTTCCCTTCTCAACTTGGTTTTTTTTCCTTTTTCTAATTAGAGGGGGCATCCCTTGACTCGCTTCTTAAAGAGGCCTATTTACCGAATAGGTGTTACCTCACTCTACATGAGTACATGAAAAGGCCTTAGCCTAAAAGGGCCAGGGTCTCCCATTACATACTGGGTCATCTCCGGTAGTCCTGACGAATATCTGGTCACTGGACCTAGATGGCCCTGGAGGAGAAAGTGAGGCTGGTGACCTTGCACAGCCCTCCCTCACCCAATCAAAGTCAACTGCAAGTCATGTCATCATTTTCCTGGTGTCATAGTCTTCTTTGAAAATGAAGGACAAAATCAGCAACCTTACCAACAACTTTCCTGTTACCGTTGAGGAGACATAATTCCAGTTACCTAGGCTTGCAAACTAGGTGTCATCCTTATTTCTTAATAGAATTCATCCTATTTTCCCAAATAGTTGTCATATCTCTCCATTTTTACTTTTTCAACATTTCTTTTATGTGTCCCCTTCTCTCCATGCATACGACCACCACCTTCATGCAGGCCCTCATCACCTCTTGTCTGGACTATTGTGACAGTCTTCTTTTTTGTTTTGTTTTATTTTAAATATATTTTATTTTTAATTTATGGAATAAAACAAACATTTCCATAACACAGTATAATAAAAAGGATGATTGCACAGGAAACTACAAAAATGCTATGTACAACTTCCTATTCCTTTTAAATATACAACAAAGTTATTGTGTAAGTTTCTTTTCTTCCTACCCCCCTTCGAAATGGCCACTATTACACACAATTAGATATGTGTGTATGTATACATATATATATATATATATATATATATATATATATATATACACACACACACATATATATGTAAATTTATTCCATACATGCTTTTATTTATCAGTTCTTTCTCTGGATGCAGAAAACATTGTTCTTATAGTTATTTTGTGTATTTATAACAGTCAAAAAAACTTATTCACTCAAAGTCATTCTTAAAACAATATTGCTGTTACTGTATACAATGTTCTCTTGTTTCTGCTTGTTTATTATTTGGTTTTTATTATTTATTATCTGCTTTTTATTATTTTGTGCCAGTCTTTCCATGTTTTTGTTTCAACAATCCGGCTAGCAGTTTCTGTGGGGGTGTAAGATCCACCCACAGCCAGCACCCAGAAAGCTGCCAAGAACACAAGTTCTTTTGATCTACTTAACTAAGGAAAGCAAGGTGAAGGGGTTGACAAGCTTACTTTAATTCAGCATACAAATATCATTCACTTAGTTCAGGGGAAAAAGCCAGCACCCTGAACTTCAGAGCGAATTACAAACAAAGTACAAACATCAACAGACAGACCCAATACAGATTCATAGTTACCAACATCTAGGTTCAGCCTGGGAGCTCAGAACAAGGGCTGGCCCAGAGCCACGCATGCGCCACCACTGCTGTGGCAAAGAGCTCCAAGGAAGAGGAGGCCAACTCCGGGTTTTATATCTTTTTCAGCATCAGGGGTGAGTCACACATGTGACCCACCCATGTGACCTAAAATTGTCACAGAGAGGCGATTTAAACCCACGTGGTCTAAGAGCCTCTGCTGTTCCAGACATGTAAACTAGCCCCTGGAGTTAGCCCCACCTTGGGCCCCACCTTAGTTGCCAATCCACACCCACTAAGGTTTTACACCTAATAGGGATTTGGGCCTGGGTCTTAGCACTTAGTAAGACTCAATGAAATACACTGAATTACTCAAAGCAAACAAAAGCCAAACTCTTCAAGGGCACTTGTTGAACTAAGTGCTAAGGAGCCAATTTTGCTTACCAACACAGCTTTTCTAAGATCACTGAGCTCATCATTTCTTATAGCACAGTAGTATTCTATCACTTGGTCTCCCTGTCTCAAACCTCCCCTCTTCCTAATTCATACTCCACTCAGTTGCCAAAGTGATTTTCATAAAGTGCAGGTCTGACCATGTCAGCCTCCCACTCAACAAACTCTCATGACTCCCTATAACATTGAGAATCAAATATAAAATTAGATCCCTAATATTATTAAAAAAATGATTAGAGAGCACCTAGAAAAGAAGTAGGGATTGCAAAGTGCCAGGCATTGCTTCATTAGGAACAGGTCCTGTCAGACTAAGTCCTTTTCATTATTTTTTAGATGGATAATTAATCTTTGTTCCAGCCCAGTGAAAGGGCTTGGGAACTTATAAATGTCTTGATAGAATTCAGCCTTAAAAATAAAAGGTCTTTATTTAGTACCTCTTAACATAATCCAGTGAAAGCTGTGTTGGTTAAATTGCAATCTTCAAAGGTGGGAAAATTGTGGGTGTGACAGGAATATGAAGAGAGTCACTGTAGCAGAAAATTAGAGCAGTATTTGAATCTCATAGTAGAGCAAATCCAGTAAGTGTACATCTTTGTGGAGAAGAATAACGAAGAGATGCAACTAGGGATGTTGCCAGTGCTTCAGGCACTATATCTCTGGACTGTGGCAAAAGGAGAGAATCCACAGTAGTACTGTGTATTGTTGCCTGTTAGGTCTGGTGCATTGTTACACTAAACTCTTGCCACTTCTACTGGGTTTGATGAGTGGAACTCCTAGGCCTGCTGATCACCATGGCATAAGGGCAGATCAGGGGTATAAAAAGAAGAGTGTTGATTTTATGTGGAAGTTGGAATCTCTAGCAGGCACTTCTGTTTGACTGTTAACCATGCAGGCATGGACAGAGGGTGAGGGTGAGAACAGTATTCTAGGCAGGAGGAAAAGAAATGTCTAAGGCTGAGCTAGCTTATCAGGAGAAAGACTAGTTTTAGAAAACCCAGAGGGACTACTAAATCACTATATTGGCAGATCAAGAGAATACTGCATATATAGTTTACTTTAATGCTAACAAAATATTAGACAAAGTCTCTTTGTTAATTTTTATGTTTGGGGTTATATGTTAAGTAGATTCAGAACTCATTGGAGAAACATATTCAGAATTGTTATTAATGGTTCATTTTCATCTTGGGAAGAGGCCTGTAGTAGAATGCCAAAGAGATTTGTGCTTAGCCTTTACTGTGTGAATTTTTGTTTATCAATAACTTTGATAAAATAATGGTTGTCATGTTTATTGAGTTTTCAACTGATGTAAAGCTAGATAGCATAGCTAATACATTTGAAGATAAAAAGGATCCACCAAAATCTCAAAAAGTTAGAACATTGGTCTGAATTGAATAAGAAAATATGCACTCTAAAAAATCAAACGGGGATGAGCCAAGGTTGGGGAGAAAAGGCAGGGACTTTCCTGAGCTCTCCAAAATTCCTATCTTTAAATAATGTCTCAGAATAAAACCTAGAGTAGCTGAACCCTCAAAAATATGGGGTGAAACAATTTTCCAGCCCAAGATGACTCAGAGGGTTGGCAGGAAAGGTGAGATGAACAAGGGTGAAAGTAGAGCACACTCCAGCACAGGCTGTGCTCCAGCAAACAAGCAGCAGTCCATGGGGGTGACTGAATCAACTGCAGCAATAGCAGAGCTTTCAGCTCACAGATAGTAAGGGAGGTCAGACAACTGGTCAGAAGGAGATTATAGAGGTCCCTTTACTAGTAATAGGTGCACGACTCTATTGCATTGCCCCTACACTTATCTGGTCCAGAGTCTTGGGTCATAGTCCCAGGATGAGAAGGAGTACTAGCCCACCAGAGCTTGTGGCCACTGGGAGGTGGGGACCCTGGTCGCAATTCTAGGGCTGAAAAGAGTGCTTATGGTTGCTCACATATCAGAACATAGGCCAGGAGAGCAGTGACTACATTTCTGTTTATATAATACCACCTTGGAAGAACTGAAAACTTATAGGCCCCCAAAGTTAGCTCTGGGAGATGTAGCGAGAAAGGCATGAAACTTGGGACAGTGCCCCTGCCACCTTAAGAGCAGATCTCCACTTTAACATAGAGTTAAAAGTCAAGAAATAGGCTAATAAATGAGCAAACAACAACAAAATAACCTTACCATAGAGAATTACTATGGTGACAGGGAAAATAAAAACAGATTCAGGATAAGACAATGTCAAAACTATGACATCCAAAACCTCAAAGAAAAATGTGAATTGGTCTCAGGCTCAAAAACAATTCCTGGAAGAACTAAAAAAGCATTTTAAAAATCAAATGAGAGAGATAAAGGAAAAATTGGGAAAAGAAATGAGAGTGATGCAAGAAGATCATAAAAAAAGAGTCAACAGCTTAGTAAAGGATGCACAAACATACTGAAGAAAATAACCTAAAAACCAGAATAGGCCAAATGGTAAAAGGCACAAAAATTCACCAAAGAGAAGAACTACATAAAAAGCAGAAATGGCCAAATGGAAAAAAAAAAGATATAAAAAAATTTACTGAAGAGAACTCCTTAAAAAGCAGAATTGGCCAAATGGGAAAAGAGGTATGGAAGCTCACTGAAGAAAATAATTCCTTAAATATTAGAATTCAGCAATTAGAAGCTAATACTCCATGATACCTCAAGAATCAATCAAATAAAGTCAAAAGAATGAAAAAATAGAAGAAAATGTGAAATATCTCATCAGAAAAAACTGCCAACCTGGAAAAAGTTTGAGGTAGAGAATTTAAAAATTACTGGATTTCCTGAAAGCCTTGATCAAAGAAAGAGCCTAGACATCATATTTCAAGAAATTATCCAGGAAAACTGCCCTGATATCCTAGAATCAGAAGATAAAATAGAAATTGAAAGAATCTACTGATCATTTCCTGAAAGAGATCCCAAAACAAAAACTCCCAGGAATATCATAGCCAAATTCCAGAGTTCCCAAGTCAAAGAAAAAATACTTCAGGCAGTGAGACAAGTTCAAATACTGTGGAGCCACAGTCAGGATGATGCAATATTTTGCATCTTAGTGCTATAACTAGGAAAGAGAGACTACAGATTTCCCTAAGGGTGCTGACTTTAGGGCAGAGGTTCTTAATCTATGGTCAATGGATGCCCTTTAGGAGTAAGTAGATTTCAGAGATTCTGTGAACTTCAAATATTGTGGAGCCATAGTCAAGATAACCCAAGATTTATGAGCTTAAACATTAAAGGATTGGAGAGCATGGAATATGATAAGCTGGAGGGCAAAGGAGCTAAGATTATGACCAAGAATCATCTACCTAGCAAGACTGATATAATTCTTCAGAGGGAAAATGGACATTCAATGAATTAGGGGACTTTCAAGCATTCCTTATGAAAAGATCTGAGCTGAATAGAAAATTTGACTTTCAAATACAAGACTCAAGAGGAGCATAAACAGGTAAAGAAGAAAGAGAAATCATAACAGATTCGATAAGGTTAAACTGTTTACATTCATACATGGGAAGATGATACTTGTAACTCCTAAGAACTTTTTTATCATTAGGACAATTAGAGGGAGTATTCATAGACAGAGGACATGGGTGTGAGTTGAATATGATGGAATGGGTTATAAAAAAAATTAAGAAGTGAGAAAGAGGAATGTACTGGGAGAAGGGGAAAAAGAAAGACAGAATAGGATAAATTATCTCACATAAAAGAAGTGCAAAAGAGCTTTACAGTGGAGGGAAATGGGGGGAAGTGGTAGGAGGATCACTGGAACCTTACCCTCATATGAATTGGCTCAAAGAGGCAATAACATATACACTCAATTGGGGGTAGAAATCTATCTTACCATGTAGGAAAGTAGGAGAGGAAGGGAAGAAAAGAAAGGTGTTTGTTGGTGGGACTGAGAGAAGAGAGGGCAGATTGCAGGAAGCAGTATTCAGAAGCAAAACACTTTTGAGGATGGACAGAATGAAAGAGGAGAGTCAGATAAACAGGGGGAAAAGTAGGATGGAGGGAAATAAATGATTAGTAATCATAACTGTGAAAAAAGTTTACCAAAAGTTACCGAAAAATCAAGTTTACCAAAAGGCCTTGTTTCTCAAATAAATAAAAAATTAAGTCAAATTTATAAAAATAAGAACCATTCCCCAGTTAATAAATGTTCAAAAGATATGAACAGGCAGTTTTCAGATGAGGTAATCAAAGCTATCTATAGAAATGCTTTAAGTCACTACTGATTAGAGAAATGCAAATTAAAACAACTCTGAAGTACCACCTCATGCCTATCAGATTGGTTAATATGGCAGATAATGAAAATGATAAAAGTTGAAGGGGATGTGGGAAAATTGGGACATTAATACACTGTTGATAGAGTTGTGAACTGATCCAACCATTCTGGAGAGCAATTTGGAGCTATGCGGAAAAGGTTATCAAACTGTGCATACCCTTTGATCAAGTACCACCACTACTAGGTTTGTATTCCCAAAGAGATTTTTTTAAAAAAGGAAAAGGGCCTATTTATAAAAATGTTAATAACAGTTCTCTCTGTTGTAGCAAATAATTGGAAATTGAGAGGACGCCCATCATTTGGGGAATGGCTGAACAAGGTGTGGTATGGGATTGTGATAGATTGTGCTATAAGAAATGAGGAAAAAATGATTTCAGAAAAATGTGGACTTACATGAATTGATGCAAAATGAAATTAACCGAACCAGGAGAATATTGTACACAGCAACAGCAATATTGATAATAATCAACTGTGAATGCCTTAGGTATTTTCAGCAATATGGTCATCTAAGACAATAATAAAAGACTCAGTATGAAAATTGCTATCTACTTCCAGAGAAAGAACTGATGAAGTCTGAATGCCAATTGAAGCATAGTATTGTCACTTTCTGTATTTTTGTGTTTTTTTTTCTTTTTTGGTCTGTCTTTTATAACATGACTAATTAGGAAATATGTTTTGCCTGATCACTCATGTATAACCTCTATCAAATTGCTTAACAACTTGGGGCATTGGAAAGGAAGAGAGGGAGAGAATTTGGAACTCAAAATTAAAAAAAATGAATGTTAGAAATTGTCTTTATGTATTATTGGGAAAATAAAATATTATTTTAAAAAATAAAAACAAAAACAAAACAAAACAAAATCCCCAAATCACCCCAAACCTTTTAAAGCACCATTCTAGGTGTTAGGAATGTAAAGACAAAAACAAGAATGCCTGTGGTAAGAAACTTGTATACATTCTAGTTACATTCTAATAGAGGGTGGTATTTAAAAAACAAATACATGTAGTCAAGGAAAATTGAGGATAAGGCAAATGTAAAGAGAAGAGGTGGCCCTTGAATTGAACTGTGAAGTATGCATGAAAAGGACCATGTGCTTCCCCTGAGTATTCCAGCTAACAGACCAGCAGATATGTATCCTTTAAAACAAACTCGAAAGTTCCACCATCATAATGATTTTCTTTTTTTATTGAATCCTTCCTTCATACCACATAAGACATTCCATAGCTCCTTAATTTTTCAAGTAGTTTTAGTGTTCTAGTAACCTACCTAGATTTGATCTTAAATTGTACTTTTCAATTGACTAAATTGGATTTTAGGGGAGAACAGAAAAGTTGAGCTGGTAAAGGTGCCATGCTGGCTTTGTCCCATCCCACTCACAGTTCATTGTGGAACAGAGCAGCCACTTCTGTCTAACTCATGATAGGATAATAGCTAATCCAACATTCATCGCAACCCCCCAAAAAAGAGAGGATGGTGCAAGGAGAAAGAAAGAAAATAACTGAAAAAGAGTAGTAAGGTATGAAAAAGAGTTGATTGCTAATATTAGGGCATAATGCTATTTTTTAAGATAATTCAGAACATCCTGAATGCTTTTCAATTTTCTTCTGAAATAGTAAAATTTTAACTAGGAATATGAAATTCACAGGAATTTCACTGTGTTTATCACTCTGTCATACCACAGGAGTAGCTGAGGCATAGAGTAAGTGGGAATAGGTTTGGAGTCAGAAAATGTAGGATGATATTAAAACTCTTTTACTTACTTTGATGTCTCAGGTTAGTTATTTAATAGCTAACATATAAGATGCTTTGAAGTTTTCAAAGAACTTCATATACTATTTAATTTGTCCTTCACAAACAACTCTGTAAGGTAGGTACTCTGGCTATTAAATTCACACTTTGCAATTGAGGAAACTGAGGTCCAGAGGAATTAACTGATTTGTTCATAGTGATACAGAATAACTATCAGATAAGGGATTTAACCCATGTCCTTAATGGCTCTATGATTATACCTTCTACTTTACATTGTGCTGTCACTTAAATGTTCTGAACTTGGTTCTTCAACTATAAAATGTTTACTTCAAAGGGTTGTGAGAATCAAGCAAGATAATTATATATATGTATATTTGTATACATATATACACACATATGTATATATTCACATATATATACATATATGTACATATACACACATGAGTGTGAATATTTTAATGTAAGATATTATTATACTGTATAAAATATCCACAAACCTCCTATTCCAATGCCTAATTGTGGCATGGAGGCAATCCAGGTTGCCAAGAGTATTGTAGCTTGGGCTAACCTAGGAAGGATTTGAATTTGGAGAGGCTTGCCACTCTTTTGGTTATAAGAAGATGAATTTTTTTGTGACTATTTAGAAGGTGATCTAAAGTGATATCCTCAACTGCCCACTCCATGATTTTGAAATATAAAATATGCTTAAAAGTCCCATTCCAGTGTCCCATCATGGTGTGGAGATTACCCTGATTTCTCCAATGATCACCCAGAGTAGCACAGATTCTGACTGATCCTTGCAAGCTGAAAGGTTTCATGGAAAGGCCTATTGATGGAATATATCTTTAATACCTGTAGAACAGATTCACTAAATTCAACCAGCCATATCATTAGATTGGCCATAAGCTAATTCATATTTTTGATCATAGAAACTAAAAAATATTTCTAAGCAACTAAGGCTTAGGAGGAGGTTACATTTTTGTCAGTGGAGGCAGAACCCATGTGGACAAAAGGCATGGATTCCTGAAGTGTATAAGTATTAAAATATTTAGCAAGGCCCATTTTTTCTTTTTTTTAGATTGAAGGTGCATTTACCCAAGGGGTTGGACTTTATACTTTGGAAGAACTGAAATACTCTCCTGAGGGAGTCCTGTACACCAGAAGCCCAAATGAATACAAAATTCCTTCAATCACTGATATCCCAGAGCAGTTTAATGTTTCATTATTAACATCAACAAAAAACCCAATCGCGATCTACTCATCTAAGGTAAGCATCCTTGACTTTAATTTGTTTGAATCTAAAAATGTCTATTTAATGAAGGAATCTAAACATAAGAACTGCTTCTTGTCATTTCTAAAGTGAACATAGAGATAGGGATTAATCCTGTGATTTCCCTGGTATGGGGCACTCTGAGGGGAGGAAATGCTCTCATGTAGTTGCAATGTGTAATCTTAAGTTGCCTGGAGTGCTGAGAGGTTCAGTGACTGGCCCAGGGTGACACAGACATTGTATGTCAGGGGTGGGACTTAAAGCTAGGTCTTCCTGGCCTCTAGGTTTTCTCTCTATTTACTATGCCATGCTGCCTCTCATACACATGGCAGGTTAAAAGGCTCTAGAAGAAGGTCCTCAGCATGTTTGGTATATCTGCTGTGGGAAATTTCTGGGAGAGAAGGACATAATGAGAAGGTATAAGTGAGTTTTAATCTAAATCTTTAGATCACAGATCCTTTAAAATATTGACTATGAGGAGGAAAAATTGCATCAGAATAATGTCAGTATATGTAGGAGTAGTTCAGAACTTAATGTCCTGATGATAATGTCAGTATATGTAGGAGTAGTTCAGAACTTAATGTCCTGATGATAATGTCAGTATATGTAGGAGTAGTTCAGAACTTAATGTCCTGATGATAGATCTGGAAGTTCTCTGCCAGTTAATCAATTAATTATTCAGCACCTCCTATATACCTCATTTGATTATCATTGATAATTTGTTTAATGGAGACAATTCAAAAGGCATACGTCTGGAAAAGGCATACTTTTGTGTACTTTAAATTAAGAAATTTGAACAGGTGATCCAATAATGAAAGGTATGGTTGATTTTTGGCAGCTAGGTGGGACAGTGGATAGAGTGCCCAGCTTATAGTCAGGAAGATCTGAGTTCAAATCCAGCCTCAGACATTTACTAGCTGTATAACCCTGGGTAAGTCACATAACCCTATTTGCCTCCATTTCCTCATCTGTAAAATGAGCTGTAGAAGGTAATGGCAAACCACTCCAGTATCTTTGCCAAGAAAACACCAAATAGATTCACAACGAGTCAGACATGACTGAATTATTAAACAACATCAACAAATTGAATGTACACAAATACTGTGCAGAATAGAATATGATTTTTCAAAAAAGAGTTCAGAAGAGAAAGATAGGAGATACATGAAAGTGGCTTAATGGAAAAAGTGAAATTTGAATTGGATTTTCAAGGATGGATAGGACTTAAAATAGGTAGGGATGGCATTAAAATCGGTAGGGATGGGTTAGAATGGTATTTCAGGGCATAAAAGTGGAAAAAATTCAGGATAAGCACTATTTCATGGAACACAGAACAATGAATGTGTGTGGCTATATATATCTGCATGGGCGAATAGTGTGAGATGAGATAGGTTGGAACCAGATCATGAAGGCCTTGAGCTCCAATGATGGAGTACCCGCTTCATTTAGTAGGCAATGGAGAGTCACTGAAAGTGTTTGAGGTGAGGATTACATGATTATTATTTATCACATTGCATTAGTAAGATTGATCTAGCAACAGTATAGAAGATTAATTGGTTTGGATGGAGGAGATTGAAGGTAGAAAGACCAGAAGGAGTCTTTGAACAAGAATCCAGGTAATGGGTAATTAAGGTCTAACTTTAGAATGGTGGCAAGAGAAATATAAGAGGTATTTTACAGTTGGAATAGATGATTGAATGAGAAAGAGACAAAAATCAGTGCCTGAAGCTCTAAATACAAGTGAATTAGAGAATTATAGTGATGGTGACAGAAAGTCAAGAGAGAGATGAATTCGTTTCAAACATATTGAGTTTGAAGATTTTGTTAGTGTACCTAGGTAGAAATGTCCAGTAATGTCCAGAAATGTCCAGACAAATATGAATCTGAAATTTTACTCTCAGACTAGTATTTCATGTAGTCTTGTGACTTCAGTTATCATCTCTCTGGTATCTTCTCTTTCATAGCTTTAATGACCACTTTCCAATCTATATCTACCACCCATGAATTTCTCCTGAGCTCCAGATCATACCCAACTGTCTACTGGACATTTATACCTGGATATTATACTTAAGTTCAGTTAAATTATAATATCTAAAACAAACTCATCTTCTCAAACCCCAAATCTTTCCTATCATGCCTTTCTATGAAAAAGGTCAGAGAGGGGAACTTTGAAGTTTAGGATCTTAAAGATTAATCGGGGTGAAATCTAAGCCCTAATATTAACTACATTTTCATATGTTGATGCCCAATCTTCCCATTTAGATGGAACATAGAATGTTGTTTACTTACCTCTGTATCCTTGATAGCTCAAAGCACAAGTCCACATACTACATCCACAATAAACATCTCTAAATTTGTTCAAGTTTTTTTTGAGAGAGTTGTCTTTTCCAAGTGGTATATTTCTATTTTTCTACAACAAGAACAAAACCTGAGACCTGTGGCAAGGGAAAAGTACATTGGATTTGAAGTCAGTTGGTCTAGGCACATTATTTTTGAGTCAAAAATCAAGGCATGATATACTCCATGTAGGTCAAGGACAGAGGGAAAGATTCAATGTATATGAAAATGTTTATTGCAGCACAGTGTTATAGCAAAGAATTGGAAGGAATGTTGGATGCCCATTGATTGGAGAATGGCTTGACGAATTTTCATTTGTGATAGTAATGGTATATTACTGAGCTGTAAGAAATGAGGAATATGAAGAATTCAGAGAAACTTGGGAAGAATTATATGAACAGAAAAATAATGAAATAAGCAGAACTAGGAGAACAATTTATGTGATTACTGTACGAATATAAGGGAGAAGAACTGCAAAGGGCTTCAGAATTCTGATTAATGCAGTGATCAGTCTTAACCTCAGAAGACCTGTGTCTTCTGACTTAACTCATATGTGGGTTGCCTATACCATCCTTTAAAGGCTATCAAGGAAGTGGCTACCTGTGCTAATATATTGATGGTTTTATTGTCTAAATATTGTTTGTTCTAGATGTGGATGTGAGACACAGCTCCAAACAACTTTGCTTTCTCTTAGGGCCTAGGTGAGTCAGGAATGTTCCTTGGATCATCTGTGTTCTTCGCCATACATGATGCTGTGACTGCAGCAAGAAAGGAGAGAGGCCTTACTGAGACTTTTACAATGAGCAGCCCTGCAACCCCTGAGCTGATTCGAATGATTTGCGTGGATAAATTTACTAACCTGGTATGGAGCTCTCTTTTTTTTCCTTCTGTCTATGCATTCTCCCCAACCTCTTTCTCTTGTTATCAAAGCCCTCTCTGCAACTTCTTAGCTTGAGGAAGGAAGGCAATAGGAGTTAGCGTCAAGCAGCCAGGTCCCTTTCTTAGTGGTTGTGAGGAGGGAAGAAGAAGAAAATAAAACCATCAAACACTGGCTTGTTCTGAAAAGAAAAGCTTTTTCCAAATTCTGTCTGTCTATCAAGAGAGACACCATGACACAGTAGCAAGAGCACTGATCTTGGAACCAAGAGATCTACATTTGAACCTTGTGTTTTACACTTATTAGCTATGCACCCTTAGGCAAGTGACTTAACCTCTGAAACTGAGTTTGCTCATCTCTTGAAGTGGAATGATAATACTTGTCTTACCTGCTTCAGATGGTAGCTGTTAGGAGAGTGTCAACCTTAAAATGCCATGTGAATGTGAGCTCTTAGTTAGGGATCTAAAACAAGTCCAACTTCCTCCCTTCTAATCCAACCCATAATGATTGCTCCTTCTCTGATGTATCGCCCTTATCATTGGACTGTCTGTCAGTCAAGCATTTATTAAGCTCTTGCTATTGCCAGGTAATAGGCGAGGTGGTGGAATACAAAGATAAAAATGGAACAGTCTCTACCCTCAAAAGGTTATATTCTATCCTAAAAGCCAACATGTGCATAAAGAAATATATACAAAATAAATAAAAGATGAATGTGGGGCATCATAGCTGGGGGAATCAAGAAAGGCTTCATGTGGAAGGTGATTACTGGGCTGAGGTTTGGAGGAAGTTGCATGGGAGGCATCCAGTGCAAAGGAGTTGGGATATTATATATGAGGGATCACAAGAAGGCCAGTTTGACTAGACCCTCTAGAGTGGGTAGGAAAGTCATGTATAATAAAATTAGAAAGGTAAGTGAGGGACAGTTGCTGAAGGGCTGTAAAAAAGCAAGATGAAGATCCTCATTTTATGGATGAAGAAACAGAGGTTAAGTGACTTGCCTAGAGCTACACATCATGCATTGGTGATATTGATTATAGGTTGATTACATGGTGTCATTAAATCAAAGTTCTTCCAACAAAAGAGGCACAGAATTTCCCATTTAAAAGAAACCTCCTCTTGTGGAAAGCCAAATCAGACTTAGAAAAGGGAAAAGTTTGAAGCAGGGGACACTAACTACAAACCAAACATATGGCTGGCACCAGTGGACAAAGCTCAGGAACTCTAACTCCTCCTGAAGTCCCCAGAAACAAATGAGGCAGCATATTTTCCTTCTATCTGATAAGTCATGAGCTACTGAAATGAGTAAGCACCATTAGAACTATTGTTTTGCTAGCAGTTGTAATGACTTTGAGCCACCTTTTTTCCTGGAAATTAAATCAAGACCCTTCCAAACTATGTTAATTCACCTACTTCCACTAAATCAGTGATCTACAACTGAGAATCTTGGCTACTTATAGAATGTTATGGCCATAAGGGACCTTTGAAATTGCCTAGTCCAATTCTTCCGTTTTCCAAAGGAGAAGACTAGAAGCAGTGATTTGCTCAGGATCATGTAGATAATTAATAACAGACATGGGATTAAAACCCACTTCTTCTGAATCCTAGTCTTGCACTCTTTCCCAAAGTCTAAACCTCTCTTCTCTGAAATAATAGCATGTTTAAAAAAATTTAGCACTAATTTGAAAAACAAAAATAAAGCTATTCTTAGCCACCATGCAAATGGGAGAATTTGGAGTTGGGGTCTCAGGCATGACCTGGACTCCCAGAGAAGGTATTGCCTTCCTAGGTCCTGAGGGACATTTCTTCCTCTAAGCCTTAGGGAGATGCTGATAACCCCTCTTGAATATTCATGGCAGCATCAGTCCCATTGAGATTTACTGTCTGAATTGTTTAAAACACTGTGTATGGATAACAGCTCAAATAAACTGCAATCAGTTCTATGGGTTTAATGAATGTTTTAACTTTCCCCTTTAAAACATTCTTAATATTGCTTTTAAAAATCTGTATTTTGTCTTTTAGATTCCACGAGATGACCCTAAGTCCTATATGCCTTGGTCCATCCCTGTAGCCTAAGTTTGAGTTCCAGGACATAATGTAACTATCTGGTGAATTTAAAGGTCGCTATTAATCAATATAAATGTTTCTGTTTTTAAATCCATAGAAAAGGATATATAATTCTTAAATATAATTATACTTACCAGATACCTTAGAATCTCAAAATGTATAAGTAATTAAATTTGTTTACTATTAAGATTTTAAATAAAAATATTACTTTTTTAACCTATTATTTTTCTATTGTGATAATGGACAAAATGGGTAGTACTTGACTAGATCAATAAAAAAGAAAAAAGAAGGTTCTGCAACACATTGCCACTTCTTAGGTAATGTTGTAAGAATAGAAAAGAAGTTATTTTCTTACAACTAGTGAAATTATTTTAGTTGAACTTTTCTTTAGCATATTTGGAAAATGGCCATTAGCTTATTAAAGTAGTATGAAGGTATGTAGTCAGAGATAATCTCATTGCTTGTTTTATTGCATAACTTGGTCTGAAATACTATGTGACAGTATACAACTTCTGTTTGTCCAAATGTTTTGTCTTCTCGTCACTCTCAATGTAATTCTGTAGAGTTGCCAACTTGTAAGTTGTGTACAATGAAGTAGGGTGAGAATTTAAGGAAACAATAATTTCATGTCAAGTTTAAAATTATAACTTTAAGAAAACAATATTTTGCATATTAAAAATTTTACTGATGCCATTTGTCTTTAAATCATTCATTTCCCATACCCCTTTTTCAAACTAAACCCTCCCTTAAGACAAAGAAAAAAGAATTAAGCAAAAAAAATCATAATGCGCATAATGTGTCTAATAATATCTACAATAATAGAGGAAGGGGACATGTCTCATTATCTGTTCTCTAGGACCTCCTCTGATTTTTCCAATATTTAGAATTTGGCATCCTTTTAGTGATCTTACATTACTCCAGTCATGTTTCTTGTTCTCTTGGTTCTGCATATTTTGATCTGTATTTCTTCATTTGCCATTTTTTTAAACAGGAAAATGTAAAGTATATCTTGGCCACAATTTACACACTAGAGAATTTCTTGGGAAAAGTGTGCAAAATGTATATATTCAAATATATTCAAGTACTGTGAAAACAGCAGAAGGGAAAGGGGGTAATTAAGAATGTTTATACTCAGTAGATGGCCTCTGAAGTTTCATCTGACACTGAGATTCTGTAATTCTGTCATATCCCTGACAGAATTAAAAGCCTGGAATTAGGAATAAATGAGTTTTAGATAGCTATAACTGTCTTTAGACATTAGAAGCTTCCATTCCCATAGCTGGAATATTAAGAAAGGAGTAACCTATGGATTAAGCCTTCTTCTATCTTGAAAAGTCTTTCTTGGGTCATATTCCATTGATTTCCAAACCTGTACCCCAAAACCACATTCTTTACATAAATATGAATGAACAGGGCCAATCCTACAGATTTTTGATACCATCCCTTCTTGTCTTCTCCAGCAGATTGCCCCCACAATCGCTCCTCATCTTTCTCTAATCTTTGCTTTCTATTTATTGGTTCCTCCTCTGCTGCCTACAAATACATCTAAGGGTTTCCCTTTCTGGAAACAAACAACAACAACAACAAAAAAACCAAAACCCTTACTAGACTCTACCATCTCCTCCAGCTTTCATCTTCTGTCTCTTTCCTTTCAGAGCCAAACCCCTAGAAAAGGTTTTTCATCCATGGGCTTAACATTTTTGTTGTTGTTGTTGTTGTTCAGTTGTTTTCAGTTGAGCCTGACTCTGTGACCCCACTTGGAGTTTTCTTGGCAGAGATATTGCAGTGCTTTGCCATTTCCTTCTCCAGCCCATTTCACAGATGAGGAAGCTGAGGCAAACAGGGTTAAGTGACTTATTCAGAGTCACATAGCTAGTAAATGTTTAGGCCTGGTGCCCTATCCTCTGTGGCATCTAGCTGCCCCAGACTCTACTTTGCTCCTTATCAGTCTTTTGCCATGTGGCTGCTGACCTTATCACCCAGTTTCAAACTATTTTCTCCAAATTATCAATACTCGGTTGATGGTCTTTTCTTAGTCCTCATCTTTCTCAACCTCTTTGCAGAATTTGATCCTCTTGGCCATCCCTCTCCTCTTTGGGTTTTCATGACATTGTTCTTTGTCTTCTTTCTATTAGGCCATTCTTTTCCAATCTCTTTTGCTAGTCAATTATCCATGTCAAGCCCTTCCCCCCACCTATAAGTGAGCCCCATGCATATGCCCACACCTGAATGGACCCAAGTTATTCATGGCACCAGGATTTAAAGTTTTGACAGGTGTCTCAAACTCAGTATATGGAAAACCAAACTCATTATCTTTCTCCCTACTTCTACATCTCTTTCAAAATTTTCTATTTCTGTCAAGGGTATCCCCAACCTTTCAGTCACCTAGATTTGCAGCTTTAGCACTATCATTGATTTCTCATTGTCTCTTACCACATCTATGCAGTCAATTGTCAAATCTAATCTAACTCCATAACATCTTTCATATCCATTTTATTATCTCTACTTAGTCCAAGCCTTCATCCCTATCAGCTGGGTTACTGCAATCACCTCCTAATTTGTCAATCAATCAACAAACATTTATAAGCATTTGCCTTATATCATATCATTCATTACACTAAACCCTGGGGATACAAAAACAATATGCAATTCGTTATGTAAATACAAGAAATATATAATGTATACAGAAAGTAATCTCAGAGAGAAGTGAATGGGGGAAGGCAAGCAGGCAAAAGTGGTGAAGAATACAGGAAAAAGGCTCTCAGAAGGTAGGATTTGAGCTTTGAGCTGAATCTTGAATGAAGCCAGGAAAACTAAGAAACACATGAGAATAAGCAGAGAGAGAGAATTCTAGGCCATTCTAGGGTTAGCCATTGTAATGCATGGAATGAGGAGATGGAAAATTTTGTGTGATGAACAGCAAGTAGGACATGTTAAACCTGAAAATTTGGTTGAAGGAAACAACAGATCTAGGTGATAGAAAAATTCATATTACTTATTTATTTATCCATTCATTCTCTTTAAACATAGCAAACAGACATGATCATGGATTGAGCCAGACAGAGTCTGACTGACTTGTACAGAAACATGAATAGGTTTTATGTTTTTTTAGAACAATCACAATTCAGCATGTCACTCAATTTTATGATCCCCATGTATGTTTAACCGCAAGACAAGGATTTCCCTTAATAGAATAAGGTTGTAAAGAATGTTGACAAAGGTCAGTTAAAACTACAGCCCAGCATCTCGGTGTCTCATTAACATTCCATAACATAGAATATTAAGTGAGGTAGTCTTTCTTGGGGTTAGGGTCTCATCCTTTAATGGCTAACAGGGGAAGGAATGTCCTTAGGTCAGTCTGATCTGGCCTTGTTGACAGAGGTAAGGGTATTTCCTGAGCAAACTTTAGAGAACAAAGAAGCCCAGGTTGTGGATCTTCTTCCAATTACTCATTAATTCAGGCTCTGGGTCTGGTTGAAATTACAAATGATATAAAATTGTATAAAATGTTCCACATTTCCTCCTTTTGGTCAAAGGCAAACTGAAAGTTTCGGTAAGGTATGGAAAAACCTCTATCTTCCTCAGGGGTGAAGTTCTAAAAAATCCTTATCTAGGTGGATTCAGGTTTTTTTTCTTTCTGTGGCTGGGCATCCCCAGAGATGAGCAGTGGTTGTAAACTAATTGTAAACAAACAGAGGGAGTGAGTTGCAAGGGGTATCAGGGTAGGGATCATAATGGCTAAAGATACCAAAGACATAGGCAAACAGTCTTGGGGATGTAAGGGACTCAGAAAGGGAAAGAGCAGTTCTTTGTTCAGGTTCTGGTCCAGACTCTTGGGAGGATCTGCCTGTATCTGATGCTGTCCCCTTCAGGGTCTTTGAAACTGGAGGGCAAGGTCTCCTATGGGCTCAGATGTCCTCTTGGGAGTAGGGGCAGTCCTCAGACGTGACAGAAGTATCAAGGAGTCCATATCCACAAGTTGGCAGCTGTAGAAGTAGTCGGACCTGACAGGAGCTCCCAGAACACATGTGATTTGATAATTGAGAGAAAAGCAGCACAACATAGGTCCCAGCCGCGCAGGGCTGAGTTCAAACAAATACAATAAATGGTTCAGTATCCCAGCCATGCAGGGCTGAGTTTAAACAATTAGAATAAAGTTTTTCTCATAATTCACAAAACTGAACGATTACATTGAGTCAGGTACAGACCAAACCATTGGATGGCTCATAATAGACTGGTATTGAGAGGGGGAAATTTACATGTCACATGTTTACATTTACACGTTAGATAACCAAGAAAACTTAAACATGAACCATACAAAGTAATGCAACCATTATTAACAATGTTGACTAACATCATAAACTTTAGTCATGCCATGTCTCTTTGATGACATTTACAAAATAACCCACAAGCCATTCTTAACAAAGCTTAAAATGTTTCTGATTTAATTCCAGCAATTAATTGCACAATTTGTATACAAAGTAACTTTAAATCCCAGTTACATATTTCCAATGTCCATTTAAAGCAGCACTTTTTTTTCGGATGCTTGATGGTAGTTATCTGGTCCCTAGATAGTAAAAGAGAGTTCTGCTTCTCTGGTCCAGATCTAGAAATTCTCAGATAATTCTTACTTAATATAACTTAGTACCCTCACTTAAATTTGGTTTCCCATTTTTGAAACTTCAGAGTATTTCAGTTTGTATATCTGCTGCCTGTATCCTTACCTAAATTTTGTACCTGCTATAAGAAACCTTAAAAATGTGAAGGCCCAACCATAAATTGAACTCATCTTCCTTTTAAAATTATCAGACAGATATTTTATAAAGGAGATATAATTTCACTTTTACTACTATCTTATACAATTTTCTTGTGCAAAAATCCAAATTTAAGATCTTATTACCAAAACACTTATATTAACTTGAATTTCCATGACTGATAAATTTTGGAGCCAATCATACACATCTGTATATAATTCTTAGGGGAATCAATCTGATCCTATGGCTTTTTCTCAAAATTTGATATTCCCTTTCTTTTTTATTAGACTTTTATCACATTACATCTTTGCCTTATTACTTTGTCTAATCATTTCCTCCTTTTGGAGGATGTTATCTCTACATTATTTTAATTTTTATTTGGCCATGAACATAGGTTAAAATTGTCAGCTATTTGTTTCTGCATCCTATTGTAATAACTCAGAAATATTCCAATATTCATCTATTACCTAATAGATTTAGTATTGTGCTTACAAAACTTCTTGATAATATAAATTTGCTATGAAAGAAAAGAGGGACAATGTCATATATCTTAACAGAAGGAAAGAACTTCCTTAGCTCTGTTTGATTCCAGGCATGAGTAATATTTGATAGCCATCATATAGCCATTAGATGCTGAAAGCAGGGCTTAGGAGTAATAGGTGGGGATTTTCCTTTTCAGAAATTCAGAATAGCAGAATTGGGAAGTAGAGTCAGGAAGATCCTACCTAGACCGTGCCCAAGGTCATCTTCAAAACTTTTTCCCAGGCACAGACATCCACCTTTAAAGTTCTCAGCCTGTAATGCCTGAAATTCTACTATTGGCTTCATGTGACCTATCCCTGTAATCAGAGCTTAAAACAATATTAAATTGTAGTCCCATAAAATCTTAAACAGCAAATAAATATCCTTCAGATAGGACTGTCCCAAATTTCATTGAGCCGGTAATTATCAAATCAAGCTACATAACTTTTCTGTCTTCCAAAATACTTTCTCACACTCTCTTAACTTAAACCATCTGAAACTAGTATTCTCTTGGGACAGGAGAGGCTTAGCTAACTCCCGTTTGTCCCCAAACCTTCTTATCTGCCTTTCATATTTCCAATCAAACCTTTATTTACCTTTCCAATATGTCAAACCCATTATTCGGCTTTCCTTTACATTTCAACCATAACACAGGGTAGCTCATAAGTTAGTAGTTTTTACTGACATAACTGTCTGTACTGGAATCCCATTCCAGCTTAAACAAAACAAAGAGGTTAATGACCAACCTCACAGGTTGATGGATTTATGTCCCCTGTTTACTCATTCTAGAGGAAAGAGACATTTTAGGAGTTAAATCTTATACACATTGGTAAGCTCTAACTCTTGCTTAAAATTACAAAAACATTTTCCAAAACATTTCTAGAATTATTTCCCTTCCTTAAAAACAGTTTAAAATTTATCCTGATGTTAAAAGGAATACTCACTAAACTTTTCCGAAGAAGATTATTTAGAAGGTTTTAAAATGATAGACATCTTTTTTCTCCTTCAAGCAAATTAACCCTTAAACACTGGAATTCACTAACTAAGTTGGTGGAAAATGTCCTCATTCTCAAAGTATTTATACAGAATTCCTAGATATTACAAAGTTCCTTAGTCAAAAAGGTGTTGTAATGTGGAGGACACTTAATTTCTATAAGTTTACCCAATTAAATTAGTCTTATCACAATAACAAAGTTTACCAGAACTTTAAAAAAACTTACTTCATAGGAATTCCTCTACACAGAAACTTTATACAAGATGGATAAGAATTTATGGCTAGATGGTGCCAAAAGTCCTTGTTTCAGTTAACAACCTCAATTTCTTAATTAAGAACAATTCTTAATCTAACAACATCTAGATTATAAGAGAAATTGTTTTTTCTCTATCAGTATAGGTAATGCAATGTTAACCAATTTGCATAACATAACAAATTTAGAAATATAAGTATACCACAAGCAATTATCATGTAATTAAAACTTGAAACAAAATCTATTAATTAACAATCAGGTGACTATAACTTAGTTGGACGAGCAAATCAAATCTGGATTCATAATCACCAGTGGTAACATTTTAATTTCTAAGGTCCAATACTCTTAGCATTGTAAAAGAAAAGATTATTGTCTATAAAACCACATTTTTTCAATATTGCTGATACATCTGTTTGCCAAATTACACAATTTAGAAATGTAACAATGCCCTAAACATAATTATGCATTTCAAAACTTGAAACAACCCATTTATCAATTTAGGTGAACACATTTCTAAATCTCCTTGCACAGAGAATCTTTCATCTCATCATTTGAAACTATAACTTTAAATCACCACATATAATCTCATAATAGAGAGGTTTTCACATGGAAAGTCAGTTCTTATAGTTAAGTATCAGTATTATTAATTATTTCTTGTTATAACCAAATATAAGAGTTCCAAATTTCATTACATCCCCTTTAAAAACCCAATTCACATATATCAAAATCAGATTAAAATTGCTATAATATCATTTCTTACCACGCAATTGTCTTCTCAAATTTCACAATCCAAGAGAATTTTAGAAATACAATGCAATTTTAGAAATACAAAATGATAATTTTCAGATGACATCAATTGCATTTCCAGATCATCACATACAGAAAATTTTTCAACTTATTACTTTTGGTATTCAAAAATCACTTCAAAAGTTAACAATTATATTAAATCAAGAGAGATAATAATAATGTTGTGTCTAACATATGCTAGATGTTATGTTTAAGCATTTTACAATCATTATCATTTTGATCCCATAACAACCATCATTATTATTTTCCCTTTACAAATCAGGAAACAGGTCAAACAGAGATTAAAATACAGTTTTGCAATTGGAACAGAGAAGTGCGAAGTTACCTAGAGCAGAAACTGGTATCCCAGTGGTGACAATTCTGGGAGGCAGAAAGTCCAAATCCATCTACCTTTCCCTTCCCCCACAACTGCAGAAGTTACTGAGCCTAGGGCAGTTTGCAGCTGCTGGGGACAGAGTGGGCAGAATGCATAGGACCTGGATGACGTTTCCAAACTTTGCCAAAAAGGATGGGCTACAAAGGTATCCAGGGGGCACAGGACTGTCAGGATACTGTCAGTCTGTGAATTTCTGCCCTTCTACTTCCATTTTGCCAGGTGGGGAAGAGTGATTTAAGTTTTCCCTACAGTTCTCCTGCGTTCTCTTCTCACAATCTGATCTGGGACAAAAGGAGTTTGTTTTAGCTGCTCTAACTTTTACTGCAGCCCTGGCTCAGTCAGAGACAGTACAACAATAGTGAAATATCTCAATGGTTGTAACGCAAGTAAACTTCACCTTTTGCTCACTCCTTCAAAACTTTTTTCACTTAAATCTAAGGGAAAAGATTCCCTCTTAACTCTGGGGAAGGAGTAGGGAATGATAAGTGATCAGCATTGGGAGGAGGTGTTTCAGCAAGAGTGAGCTCCTGAAGTGATTTTACAGTCTCAGGAGTTCTCTCTCCCAAAATCCAACCAATCAATTTCCAAACTTTTAATGAATAATCAATCCCAGAATCTGCTAAAATGTTTCAGCTCTATTTTTTCTGTAAGTCCAGTTGGCCAGACCAGATATTACAAAAAAAGAGTCTCTGTTTCCCTAGCTGCAGCCTTAGAGATCTCTGGCTGCCTGCGTTTCAGATTTTACCAAAGTATAGACATTTCACAGCACACGCTCTCACACACATAACAGACAATTAACAGAAAATTAACAATTAACAGAACAAATACAGACTGAGCTCAGAGTTTAAACAACAGAGAGAATTAGAAGCTTTCATGAATTGGCTGTTAGTGCCCCTATGGTCTTTGGGGAAGACTTGGCATTCCTGATTTTTCTGACTCTCCATATCCTATCCCTTAGGAAGGGGGAAAGGGGAGATGGAGGAGGACTAGGGCAGGTGAAGGAAGGTGAGGAGTAAGGATAAAATGCATTTATCTTCCCCATAATCAGAGCCTTTAAGGGAAAGGAAGCAGGAATAGGGCAGAAGGCAAAAACAGAGCCCTTAAGGGAAGGGGGGAAAAAGGGGAGGAAGGAATAGAGAAGCCGAACAGAGTTACCTCCCTGTCCAGTTAGAGTAGGTACTGGGAGGCAGAGGGGGAGGGGCTAACAGCAAAATGTAGTTTTTCTCCCCTGGATCTAGGGCCTCCAAGGGAACGAAGGGAGGGAGGGTGTGAGGAATAGGGTGAAGGGAGTGGAGGAACAGTTGGACTTCTAATTCTAGTTCTTGATTGATCCATACTCATTTTTTTCTTTTTTCTTTTTTTTTCCTTTTTTTTTTCTCCAAAGGGGACCTGATTAATTCAAAGCAAGCAATTTAACTCGAGTTGGTCCCTGTTTTGTTTTTTTTTTAGATCCAGGTCCTCAAAGGGGACCTGAATAATCCGAAGTGAGGGATTTCACTTGAGGTGGTCCCTGTACCTAAGGCTAGTTTAAAGGGAATTTCAGATTTCAGCCAAATGTATGGGAGTCCTTTTTGGAAGCTGGGAATGGAGACAACTTAACCCTGACCTTGTCAAGGCCAAAATTCCAGGAAAAATGAATCCTATGGCACCTGAAGCATTGGCAAGGTTGGGCTGCATTGTCCTGGTCCATCATTTCCATCCAAAGTTCACGGCACCATAACTGTTAAACCTGAAAATTTGGTTGAAGGAAACAACAGAGCTAGGTGATAAGAAAAACATATTACTTATTTATTTATACTTTCATTCCCTTTAAACATAGCAAACAGACATGATCATGGATTGAGCCAGACAGAGTCTGACTGACTTGTACAGAAACATGAATAGGTTTTATGTTTTTTTAGAACAATCACAATTCAGCATGTCACTCAATTTTATGATCCCCATGTATGTTTAACTTCAAGATAAGGATTTCCCTTAATGGAATAGGGTTGTAAAGAATGTTGACAAAGGTCAGTTAAAACTACAGTCCAGCATCTCGGTGTCTCATTAACATTCCATAACATAGTATATACCCATAGAATATTAAGCGAGGTAGTCTTTCTTAGGGTTAGGGTCTTATCATTTAATGGCTAACAGGGGAAGGAATGTCCTTAGGTCAGTCTGATCTGGCCTTGTTGACAGAGATAAGGGTATTTCCTGAGCAAACTTTAGAGAACAAAGAAGCCCAGGTCCTGGATCTTCTTCCAGTTACTCATTAATTCAGGCTCTGGGTCTGGTTGAAATTAAAAATGATATAAAATGGTATAAAATGTTCCACAGACAATATAGTTAGATTATAGAGTAAATGGAAGAAATTCCAGTGTAAGAAGACTGGAAAGGTAGGAATAGGCCAGGTTGTAAGGAGCTTTAATTGCTGGGAGATTTTATATTCTAACCCATCTTACACATGGCTGTTAAAGTAGAGCAGAACTCTAATGGATTGGCCACATAGACTGAATGCCAAACACATAATTAACTACAAGACTATTTTACAGAGAACTGGTGCAAGGCAAGCACTCATCAGAGGCCAAAAGAAGTGGTACAAGGACACTCTCAAGGTCTTTGTGAAGAATTTTAGTATCAATTATATGATATGGGGGACACTAGCACAGGACTGCCCAGTAGATAATTTATATATCTAGTGATAATCTCTCTCCTAATCTCTGGTCACAAATTGCCAGCCTCCTAATGGCCATCTAATAGTGTCTCAAACCCAACATGTCCAAAATGGAACCCATTATCTTCCCCCAGTGAAAATTTTATTTCTTTCAAACTTCTCTGCTTCTGTTAATAGCACTACAATCTTCCTTGTCACTCAAATTTGTAAACTTGTATAAATCCTTGGTTTTTCCCCTCCCTCATCCTCCATATCGAATTGATTTCTAATTTTTAGCAATTCTATATCAATCTCATATCCATCACACAACCCTCCAGCCTAGTTCAGGTCCTTATCACCTCTCACTAGGACTATTGCCCTAGGCATTTGCTTGGTCTCGCTTCTTCCAGACTCTCACCTTTCCACTTCATTCTACATAAGTTATTAAAATAATCTTCCTAAAGCACTGATCTCTCTCCTGTTCGAGAATCTCCAATGATTCCCTAATGCCTCTAAAGTAAAACACATAAACTACTTTCTTTCATATACTCTGCATTGAAGCCAAACGTAGCTACTTGGTACTCCCCAGACTCTGTGTTCCATCTCTTGCCTTTGAACCTTTGTGTCACATGCCTGTAGTTTTTCTTAACATCCTTATCTTCCACAGGAGGAGGAAAATGTAAAGGATAAACTCTATCTTCTTTCCTGACCTCTGAGTTTTGCATCTCTAACTGCCTAATTTCCCAACTGTCATTCTGCTAGAGTCCTTTAATTCGAGCCTCCCTTTCCCCCACTCGATTCTCTTCTTCTTCTTTTCCTTCTCCTTCTCCTCCTCCTTCTTCTCCTCTTCCTTCTCCTGCTCCTTCTTCTCTTCCTTCTCCTCCTCCTCCTCATCCTCATATTTCTCCTCCTTCTTCTCTCTTGTCATCTAGTCTTGTACATCTAGTTGCATATTTGACATCTTGAACTAGATGTCCAACAGACATATTAAACTCAACACGCCCAAAATGGAACTCATTATTTTCCCCCCAAACTCTTCACTCCTCCTAACCTCCCTATTACAGTACAGCGCACCACCATCCTTTCAGTCACCTGGGCTCATAACCTAGATATTATCCTTTACTCCTCATTCTCTCTCACCCTACATAGCCAACAGGTCAGGACCTGTTGATTCTTCCTTCACATCTCTTGTATATAGCTCCTTCTCTTCTCTGACACTGCCTGGTGCAGGCCCTTATTACCTCACATATGGATGATTAAAATTAGCCTTCTAGTTGATCTACTAGCTGCAAGTCTCTCCCCAGTCTAGTCTATCCTCCACTCAGCTATCAAAGTGATCTTCTCCTACCTGTCAATAGAACTGTCAGTCAGTCAGTCAAGAAGTATTTTACTAAGAGCCTAGTTTTGCCAGACACTGTGCTGGGTATTAGGTATACAATTACAAAGAATGAAATTATTTCTAACATTCCCTTCTAAGACCATAAGAACAGGTGCTGAACTGCATTGATAGAAGGACTTTCCCTCATCAAGAGGGAATTTCTTTGGTGATACCAATGAAATCACAGCTCCAATCCTTACTCTCCAAGACACTGGTAAAAATAAATATTGATACATCCTTTCTTATGCTCGGTACTATGTTCAAACACTGGGGAAGACATAGAGTTTAGATGAGACACAATCCCTGCCCCCAAGAAGTTTCTAGCCTAGGCTATTAGGACTTTTGACTGATTTTGAAACTTTGCTTAGTTTTTATTGGGTCTAAACTAAAAATTTCATAAATGCACACTCAGATTTTGAAATATAACATTGCTAATATATTGAGATTCTCTCTCTCTTCCCATTTATCTCATAGGAAAAGTGTATCCCTTCCTAAAGGAAAGAAATACGATCTTAGCTCCATTCCCTCTACAATGTTAGGTTTTCCATTTACTCTGTTGCTTCCTTTTCTATTCCCCTCTCCCTCCTTCTCCTTACCTCCCCAGGATAGCCCCAACAAAACTCCTTTTCTTATATAGTTTACCTTAATGAGACTAATGTGGGCTACCACAAACACAGGCTACATCTGTCAATGAGATTGCTTTGAAAACATATGCCTATATTTGTATACACTGAAAAATGATATCAATTGAAAAGCAAATCAGATTTGGAGAAAAAAAAGACTGAAAATATTCAGACACTGCGGTAATTTTTAGCCAGTTTCATAAAGTGATTCATAATCTTTGGCCAATTAGTTTAATCTTCCCAAGTGGTATTTGCACTTTAAAAGAGGATCTTTGAGAGCCAGAATTTTTTTTTTCTCTTAGAAAAATTTCTAATTAGGAGAAGTGTTGGAGATAGAGAAATTGGGGAAGAAGTGGTTTTAGGGGAAGGGATCACCAATCTACCACCCTTTTCCTGTCTCATTCCACTGCTCCTCCAGACTCTTTAGGTTACAGTTATGGGAGAGTAGATAGGTGACTTCCCTGCCCTACATCTGGTCCGGGATAGTTATGGAAGTTATTGGAATACAGGGCCTTAGGCTGGGATCTAAAGAACCATATTGGAGGCAAGTTACAGGTCATGAATATGACCAGAGGTGGTGTGGTGTAGGACTGAATTTGGGGTCAGGGGATCTGAGGTTGCTTTTTGGCTATATTACCTGTGTGTACCTACCCAAGTCATTTCACATTTTTAGAGCTCAGTTTCCTCATCTGTAAAGTGAAGGGCTTGAACTAGATCACCAAGCCTAACACTGATCCTGTGAACTCGACAAGTATTTATCAAGTAATTGCTATATGTGATATGCTGTGCTAGGGATAAGGGGTACAAATCTATATATATGCACACACACACACACACACGTAACCAGTTCCTGCCTCCAAAGAGCTTATGATCTAACGAAGGAGCACGATATATACAAGAGTAAATAAATCTGAGCTAAAAGGAAGAGGGAAAAGAGTGCTAAAACTGGAGGGGATCAGAAGGGCTTTAGGTGGCATTTGAGCTGATCCATGATGGTAGGTAACTAAGCCTTCTAAAGAGGTAGGGGGAGCAGGGAGGACATTTCTGATAAAGAAAAACTGTGGGAAGATACAGGGAAAGAAATAGAATATAAGTTCAGGGATATTTAGTAGTTCATTTGGGGTGGAGCAGAGTACATGAAGAGGAGTAATATGAAATAACATTGGGAATGAGATTGTGAAAGATTTTAGATGCCACATTGACAGTTTGCATGTATCCACTAGAAACCACTGAAGGCTTCCAAGAAGTGGAGTAGTGTGATCAGACCTGTTCTGGGTTTTTTGGCCAGCTGTGTAAAGGAGACAGATTGAAAAAGAAAGAGCCTGAAAAGAGGGAGACACATAGTCACAGAATCATAGATTTTGAGAGTTGGCAGGGACCTTCATGGCCGTATAGTCTAACCATATCTGAAAGAAATCCCCAACATACCTGACAAAATTGTAATGACCAAGTTTAGCACCAAAGAAGAAAAATGAAAAGAAACCTGTCTCTGCTTCTTTGAAGAGGCAGGGAAAAAGGAAGAACTATGGGTGTGTAACACTGCATATATGTTCCTTAGAAGTTGTCTTGACACCCTCATTTTGTAGATAAGGAAACAGATATGTTTCCAGAGATGTTAAATGGCAGGCAGTAAGTGGCAGATCTAGGATTCAAACCCATGTACTCTGACTTCCATATTCGATGCTCTTTCTACTATATCTCACCTTCTGGGAAAAGGGACCATAGTGGCCATTATTACTTGAGAGGATGGATAGAATAAGAAAGGAGACTGAGCCAGACTTCATGGGTAACCAAATGCACAGATCTTGATGAGTCTTGTAAAAGAATCTCTGGAGCAGTGGGAAAATGGCTTTAAGGAAATGTATGAAGAAATAGCTACAGATGCTGCTGACTATTTGTTTCATGTAATTTTTTTCCCTTCAAGATAATGTTTTTCTATAGTTGCTATTTAATGGTTGCTATCCATGCCTCCTCCTCTGTGTACTGATTTGAGAACATCGCTTCAGCACGCAAATACTCATTTGAAATTTGCCCTTACGTGAAGCATTTTATAACTGTTTTGTATCACTGATTTCTCACCAGAGTTCTAAAGTTAACTAATGTGATATAGAAAGTGCTTTACGGTCCTGAAATGGCCATGTCAACTGAGTTATTTAATATTTTTATTATTACCTCCATTTTATTGAAGAGACACTAATGTATTCCAGAAAAGATAAATGTTCTACAACGACTGTGCTAGAGTTGGAAAGTCAAGGTCCAAATCGTGAGAGTTTAAAAAATAACTACTTGGAGAAGTCATTGAAGCACAGGAGTTAAAAAAATCAATAAAAGTTTCTGAAAAAAGAAGGAAGAGCAGTATTTGGTGTCAAGGGACCTGGTCTCAAATCTCTGCTCTGATATTTGCTATTTGAATGACTGAGCAAATCACTTAAACTCTTTAAGCCTTGGTTTGCCCATTTGCAAAGTGAAAGGGTTGACCTTGATACATTGAGGTCTCTTCCAACTCTAAATCTATGAATCTAGAAGAAAAAATTAATTCTTTCAATAAACGCATATTAAGCACCTACCCAGTGCCAGTCTCCTAGCTAGGGGCTAAGAACAAAAAACAATGAGACATTCTCTATTTGTCATCAACAGGGCAAACTTTATCTTTGAGGTTTATCCACTTGGCCTGTTTTTTGATTTGCCTCCATCCTTCTATCACTACTCCCATATCTTGATAAGTTATCCTTTGAAATCTTCTCTTCTGAACTTAACTCATTCAGGTCTGATTCCTCCATTTTTTTTTGTAGTCAAGAGTTGATTGTTGATTAAATTAAATTGATTGATTAAATCTATAGATTTCTTTCAAAATCTTTCTTTAAAACCACGTTTTTTGATTATTTCTCCACACCCTTTCTTTAAAGCATTTTCAATTCTAACTTTTCATTTTTTATGGTTTTTACATTTCCTGTAACCCTCCTTTACTTATTTTTATGATCATATTTATTCACATTAATTTTTTTTGCTTGAATTCTTAAAATTGTTCAATTTGTGAATGTCTTGGAATATATTACACTATTTCCTTTTTTCATCTGTGTTACAGTGCTTTAGTAGTTCAAATATAAAGCAGTGTTTTTCCTTTATCATTTTACTCATTTTATTTTTTGCGTCATTTTTACTATCGCATATAGTTTTAAGTCATTTTTTCTTCTCAGTAGTTTTTTTCTATTATTTAAATAGAGGCACATGAGAAGCCAGGTTCCCTTGCAAACTTTTACTCTATAATCTTAATTGGAAATCACCTGAAGTTAATTTGATAGTCTCTTTTGTATATAATATTCTTGTTTCATTTTAAAATGCTTTTTTGATGCATCTTTCTCCCCCCCTCATATTCTTATTGGTTTTCAGAGACTCTCACCTATCAAAATAACCATCTTTTATAGCAAATAAGTAAACTTAAAGAAAACAAATCAGAACATTAACCAAATCTGAAAATAAATGCCTCACTTTACACCTCTAGTCCACCATATCTCTTTTAATTGAAGGGAGGCGTACTTTAGTGTCAGATCATTAGAGTTCTGAAGCTTTTCAGTGTTTTCCTTTATTTACATTGTTGTGTTCAATATGTAAGTTATTTCCTGATTCTGTTTACTTTGCTCTGAAACAATTCATATAAATCTTCCAAAATTCCTCTGAATTCTTCAAATTCATAATTTCTTTTTTTTGTATAAACAGCGCATAGTGTGCTGAGGAAATATGCAAGTTCTGGTCTCAAAAGAAGAATATGTTCAGCCAAGCTTTTTTTCTATTAGTACATCTAATTTGTCCTATAACCCTGGAAAGGGAATGTGGCACAAAAGGAAAACAAAATCCTTTTAAATTCTAAGTCAGAAATAAACACTTTTAAATGATTTAATTTTATAGTAGAAATATAAAAATTATGGTTTATGGGTGAAAGTTTAAAAAAAAAAGACCCTCCAACAGTGGAAGTAGTTTTTTATCACCAAGTAACATAGTTTTTTCCTCTTAAACCAACTTGTGAATTACAATTAAGGATAAAAGTGTTTAAAATTTAAACATAAATAAATGGACAGTGCTACTCCAAAACAGCCTCATAAAAGCAACTTACAGTAATGGCATAGATGTTCTTTGTAAAAAATAATACAGTTTCTTCAGTGCCAGGAAATAGACACTAGAAAAGTATCTTGGAATTGCAGTTTGCAACTGAAAGTTCATCTCACTTCTGTGCGGTACACAGTAATGCCTTGTTGTACCAAGGTAGCTTGTAAAAAAAAATACAAATGTGAGAAAACAGTTAAGTTGTTTTACTGAATCCTTTTAGGATAAATGTTTTCAAATGTTTCGTATGTCTCTGCTCTGACTTCAGCATAAGTTAATACAACTTTTTCCGAAACAAAACTAAGCAGGACAATTCTGGACTTGATCGTTCTGTAGATTAGTCCAGGAAATAACTCTGGCTCATAACTGCTAAATTGTTGATGAGTCAGTACCTGCCTTTCTAATCTTATGAGAAACTCCATGTTGCCGATCCCCACCATATTTGGAATCCTAAAATTCAAGAACTTCCCTGGAAAGCCCAATTTTTGTACAATTTGCATATTTTTGGCTGCCAATCTGGACCGTTCTTCAGTTTTAGCTCCTGAGCACACCTTCTTCCCAGAACTGAAAATAAGGGCAAGAGGCCTTGGCTGTCTTATTCTCATGATGACTGCAGCAAAACGCTTGAGATTGTGTTCAGCATTTCGGGCATGAAGTGCAATGTTTTTTTAGGGTGAGTTTATGACCAAGGTTTGCTGCAGATTCAACGTTCTGTAGCTGCGGTACAATCCCAGAGCTTGCAGATGCAGGTATGATTGGTGTAATGGGGGAGGGATACAAGGGTGTAGTGCCTGGCAGAAGTGTTGTGATAAGAGTTTGTGAATGGAAGAGCCATGGGGTTTGGCTAGGAGATGTGGACTGTTGGGCAGCTTGCTGCTGCTACCGTTGCTTTTGTGGCTGCTGCTGCTTCCTCTGCTGCTCTTCCAGAATAGAAAGACTGCTTGTGTTTTGGACAGGCTGGTGAGTCTGTCTTGTACCACAGGCCATCATTGGACTAAAGATAGGAATTTCAGGAGTCGTGGCATCTTGAGGAGAGGCCAAGCCCTGGGCGTAAGGCGGCAAGCCATTGTTTGATCCGTGATGTTCACTTCCTTCTCAGACAAACCAGAGTTCTGTTTCATTTGCTTCAGTTTGTCCTTCAAAGCATCACAGGTATTTATGTCTTAGCTCTTTTCAAAACTCTTTAGGTTATATCCACTTCAAGGAAATGTTATGCCTCTAAGGTTGCTGTGGTCACTGTTATGGCTGGTGGAACCAGAGGATGGCCTGTACAGTAAAGGTTCGGATTCACCCGAACAAAACACTCCGCACTCCAAGAAGCCCGAAAGGGGCTTTTTCTCTTTTATTACTAAAATACAGTCAAGAGAGACAGAAATGGAAAGTAGCAGAGAGGGAGGCTTAGGAATAATAATAACAAGGCAATTACTACTAAAATCAACATATTTACAGTCATCACCGATACGGGGGAGTTCCAACACCTGACCACACAAGCTGGGGAATCCCAGGGGGTACAAGTGTCAGGGTCCTGCCTACGGAAGTCCCAGGCCAGACGTCTCTGCCATGGATGAGATTCCGATTTGGGGTCCGAATCTTATGGCATAAATAATGCTAGGAACAAAGAAGGCATCAGGCCAGGTGTTTTTGGGAAACGCTGCATGTTATGCAAGGCCCGGAAAGGAGGCCAATCCCTTCAAGGTCTCTAAGCACAGCACGTCCTTGGAGTGGCTAGTTCCAGGACACTGGTCTGTCTCAGGATCTTGGCCAGGACCCAGGGAGGAACCTCCTTCTTGTGTTCCCAGGACTTTCTACTTTAGGAGATAAGACTTGTGCCAGATTTGCAATTGAGTCAAGTTAAGAGGGGCTAACTTTGCAATTGAATCAAGGCCTCAGCTTGTATAATCTTACATACCTAAGAGGGGTTAAATCTTACCCCTTCATGGCCACAGGTAGTCTCTGCACCCACCATGCTAACCTGATCCTCCCCCCATAATTTCTTATATTCCATTACATTTATATACAAGTTTGTTTGGCCATCCTCAATTTATAGGCACTCACTTTCCTTCGAATTCTTTACAACTACTAAAGTGCTACTACAAATATTTTTGTAGATATGCATGCTTTCCCTGTTTTTTTTTTTACTCTCCTTGGGATATATCCAAGTAATGGTATCACTAGGCTAAAGAGTATTAGAATTTAGTGGCCTTAAAAAAATAATTCCAAATTCTTTTCTTGAATGGTTGAATCAGTCATAGCAAATAGTAAGATGCATTCATTTGATGTATTAGGGCAAAGTTTTTAATCCTTTTTTTTTGGTCATGGATCCCTTTGGCAGTCTGGTGAAGTTTAGAACCTTTTATCAGATACTTACTATTCCAACTACTATGCTAAGTATTGAGGTTACATGCAGAAAAATTGACAATGTCTACTCAAGGAACTATGATCTAACTGGAAAAGGTAATATGTTAAAAAAAAAAAACAGCTCCAGAGTGAATAGAAAGCCCCAAATGTCCTAAGGTTACAAGAGCAGAGTTGATGGCAAGGACCAGGCACACTTTGGTACACCAGCAGGTCAGATGATAATTTCTCCAGGAAGCAAGAAGACCATGGCATATGGTAAGGCTTAGAGGACATAGTGAGTACATGAAAAGGCCTTAATCTAAAAGGGCCAGGGTTTCCCATTGAGTCCTGGGTCCTCTTCAGTCATCCCGATGAATATCTGGTCACTGGATCCAGATGGCTCTGAAGGAGAGAATGAGGCTGGTGACCTTGCACAGCCCTCCCTTACTCAAATCAAAGTCAACTGCAAGTCATGTCATCATTTCCCAGAGTACCATGGTCCTCTTTGAAAACGAAGGACAAACACAGCAACGTAGTGGCAAGGATGATGATAAGGCCTGTTGGTTCTCCATTTCTTTATTTTTTTAAAACATTATATTTTTACTTATTTCATTAAATATTTTCCAATTACATTTAAAAATTTTTAAACATTCTTATGTTTAAATTATGAGTTCTAAATTCTCTCCTTTGCTGCTGCCCCTTCCCTACTTATTGAGAAGCCAAGCAATATGATATCACTTTTACATGTGGAGTCAGGCAAAACATATTTCCATGTTATCCATGTTGCAAAAAACAACAACAACAAGAAAAATAAAGGATGCTTCGATCTATACTCAGAGTTCATAGGTTCTTTCTCTGGAAATGGATAGATAGCATTTTTTTTTGTCAAGGATCCTTTGAATTGTGTCTTGATCAGAGTACCTAAGACTTTCAGTTGATCATTATTACAGTATTGCTGTTACTGTGTATAATGTTCTCCTTGTTCTGCTCATTTCACTTTACATCAATTCATATATGTCTTCCCAGGTTTTTGTGAAACCATTCTGTTCATCATTTCTTAGAACACAATAGTATTCCATTACATTAATATACCACAACTTGTTCAGCCATTTCTCAATTGATGGGCATCCCCTCAATTTTCAATTCTTTGCCACCTCAAAAAGAGCTGTTATAAATATTTTTGTACATGTGAATCCTTTTTTAATGATCTTTTTTAAAAAAGTATGGTATGTAGCAATGCAATAGTACTTATAAGAAATAATGAAATAGTAACTGAAAAGAGCTATTTGAACTGATGCAGAGTGAAATGACCAGAACTAGGGGAGCAATTTGTATTGTGATAAAGACATTATAGAAGCAGAAAAAAATGAAAGGCTTTAGAACCCTTATCAATGCAAGATCACAAGTCAAAAATAGAAAAAATGAAGCATGTCACTCATCTTGTGACAGAGAGATGATTTATTTGAAGTGCAGAAAGATTCATATGTATATTCACACATAACTATGTGAGAATTTGTTTTGTTGGTCTATGCAGCTATGTACCTGGAACTTTTTTTTTAAGTTTAAAAAATTGCTCAATGAGGCTATATTGAGAGGTATAAATTAATAAAAATGCTTGCTAATTGAAAAAATATGCTTTAAAAAAGAAATAAATGTAAACAACAGAAATAGTAGAAACATCCTTTATTTATCATAACAGTAAAATAGTATTACTTCATGGAACACAAATAAAAGCAGATACAAATGGAGATGACATTGAAATCCTCAATGATAATGGGGCAAAGAATAATTCATAGAAAAAAATAGTAATTATTTTAAAGAAAATGATAATGATGAAACAACATGCCAAAATTTCTAGGATGATGCTGAAGCAGTTAATCGTATCTATACCAATCTACATTAACAGAATAGAAAGGAGAAGATTAATAAACTAAATAAACACTGAAAAAGTTAGAAAGCAAAAAAAAAATAAATCCTAACTAGGCATAATAGAAGAAATAATGAAAATTGGTAATAAAATAGATAAAATGGAAACCAAAAAGATAAATAAAACCAAAATCTAGTTCTTTGAAAAGACTAACTAAATTGGTATACCTTTAGCCAACTCAGTTGAAAAAAGGGTAGAAAATAAAATTAACAAAATGTCAAATGAATGAGATAAAATCACAACAAAACCAGAATGCAAAGAAATATGAGAACCTATTGTGCTGAGTTTATGAGTTTCTAGTAAGCCCCCCAAATACTGGAGGTTGCCCTGCTATAGGACAATGTGGACCTCTACAGAGAGGGTGTTACAAAAACAAGTTGACCTCTCACCTTTGCCACTGTAAATGTGTTGTATAGAGTTGGTTCTGACGCATATGCCAATGTGCAGAAATCTGGTCCCTTTTATACCTCTTGGGTTGTGGGATGACATGGAAGAGTCTAAGTAATCTGGGAACGGGAAACTGCATTTAATGAAGCATCATGTTTCAAGTGGGTAATATTCCACTTTGATTTGTGTGGTGAGCAAATATGGAATATCAGTTATTCCTTATTTTAATGGTGTTTCCCTAGTATTGATTGCCAATTACCATTCTTGGGGATGGAGCAATTTTTTTTTCTTGAAGAAATGACTCATGGAAAATGTGAATTTTGTTCATTTTAATGTAAATGATTTAATTGGTAAATCTTAATAATTTGTACTTTGAAATATTTATTTTAAGAAACAAATCAGTACCATGAAGAAAATATAAGAAAATATGCCATCTTCATAGTGATGGTTATTTGTTAATATTTACAGCTCTGAACATTTTGTCTCTGGAAAGAACATTGGATTTGGATTCAAAGGACCAAGAATCAAATACCCTGTCTGTCACAATTATGTCAACTAGGATGACTCATTTCATCTCTGTGGACTTCAATTTCCTGAAGTTGGGGGTTTCACAAAATGATTTCTAAGGTCCCTTTTAAGCTCTTAAATCTTATGATTGTTAGATTTAAAATACTTTCAGTCTATTAAATTTATTATGGAGTCTTTTAATGTTAAAATATCCTTTTGTTCTGAAACCACCTTCTCCACCCCGCCCCCAATTAGGTGAAAATTAGTCTGAGTACTGGATTTTAAAAGTATTAAAAGTTAAATATTAGATGTTATAGATTTATGTAATGGTTAATTAAAATTTCTAAAAATAACTTAAAATTTAAGTTGTATTTGTGATATATAGATAGAGTTAAGTTGTATTATTATGGCTTCATTTTACCTGGATTCTCCTTAGCGTAGGAGACTTCTCATCCAAGTTGGACATGAATGAAGAATCTATAAATTCTGTGAAGGAAGGGGCAGGTAACTTACATGTATTGCTAGCAGTGTGGGAGGCAACATAATTGCTTCATTTGTATGCAGACTATTGATATAAATAACACTTTGCTATTCTCGCTTTGACTGGCGAGAACCTAGGAGTTGTCAGAGAAATTACTCTCTTAATATATTGAAACAATCTCCTAGAGGTTAGGAACTGTATTGTCCTAAGAAAATGCCCTCTACTAGTTCTCATCAATCCGATCATTCTGATCTAATTTTCTTTGTGAATGGAAAAAAGGTGAGTTTTAAGTGTGGTTCTGAAGAATTTTAATAGATTTTGTGTAAACAAGGACTTAATCTATAGCTATATTTCCTTCAATAAGATAATCTCTTCTCCCTTTTCTTCTTTCTTCATCTTATTTACTTTCCAGTATAAGAAGATATTTCATATCTAATTTTTTGCACTCAGAACTGAGTCACTGTTAGATATGCTCTAGGTGTATCAGTCAGATATGTTCATAGAAAGGTTCCAAACTAATCAAATGTGAATGTGACTGGTTTATTTCCTTATTTTTCTTTTGGAATTAGTAAAGAATGATGGTTAAACTGTAATTTAGCAGTTACTATGCATTTTTAAAATCTTGTCCAAGTATGCATGAAATTTCTGATATGAATTATTGTTTGAGTTCACCAGAGCTATTTTAATATATAACTGTGATGGTAATAGAAATGATAATGATGACAATCAAACTCTTCTGAGCAAATTTCACTTGTCTCACTGTGAATTCTATCAAGTTAACAAATTAATCTAGAGACCAAACTGTGGCTGTCACAGATTCCTTCGGTTATTCTACTCAGTTTCTTCAATAAGTCTCGTCTTGTTTGCTAGCATACAGAAAGTCTCTATGTCAACAGAGTATCCAAGGTTTTATCTATCACATGGCAATGGTAGAAGGTTTTTTACGACATGTATTATATAAAAAGCCACATCTGCCTCTATTTGTAATATTTGGTATAGCAATTTGCCTATATCCTGAGTTAAAGGCAAATGGAATGTAAGGAAAGAAAAGTGCAAGAAAAATAAGAATCAAGTCACCAACTTTTTCTAATGGACAAAATAGTTTCCTTATTTTCCTTTATTTTGCCTGAATGAAATTGTACATATGGCAGTTGGTTCGTTAGTGGATAGAGCACTAGAAGACCTTTGGAGTCCAGAACACTTTGCAAATCCTGCCTATGAGTTATAAAAGCTATAAATATCACCCTAGATAAGTAACTTCTCTTTCTCAAACTCAGTTTCCTAATCTGTAAAATGGAGATAATATAGCACCTCCCTCGTAAGGTTGTTGTCAGGATCAAATAAATGAGATAATCTATGGAAAGTGCTTTGCAAATCCTTAAAATATTTGGATAAATATTAGCTATTTATACTTTAACATTCCAATAGTAATAAAAGTCTTTCCTAAGACATCCAATGTCTTAAACAGATGTTGTTTTTTATTTTCTTTCTTCTTTTGCCACCTTTGTTTTCTAAATCTCTGAGGGAAAAGTGAGAGAAAAAAAGAAAACACAGAAACTATTTAAAACAATTTTTTTCTAAATGCTTAGAAATTATTGGATTGTGTGAGTATGTATATATGTGCTTATATATATATGTAAGTGTGTGTGTGTATGTGGTGTGTGTGTAAATAGTAGAGAGAGTGATAAAATACAGAGGTTGTACATTTGTATACAGATACAAATGTATAGCTGTATAGGTTCTGTTCTTTAAACTATTACTGAAGAAATTCATAGAATGATTCTTTCTTCTCAAATGTTCCCTTTATTACTATAGAGAGGCAACTATCTTTCTGAGATGGCTATAAAAAATGTTTGTTAAGAATAGCTAGGAGTCCTGTGTATTGGCTGATCTCAGAATCGAAGGTGGCATCCTTTTATTAATTTCTTACTCTTTTCTTCACTCTTTCCTTATTTCGTTGTTGAAATTTCACAAGTTTCAAGTGGATTTCATGTAACTTTTTCCTGTGAATTGGTGCTGGGATTGGTGTATGGTAGATTTTTTTGTGCCTGTGGATGTGCTACACTTTGGAGGGAGAAGTGATAAAAGTATATGGTGAAAGTGTGAAATCAACAGTTGGGACTTGGAAGCCTGCTGATATGGTCTGGGAAAAATCATCACAGAGTGGGAAAACCCATGTAGGACGTTCTGGATCCCTCTCTGCCCTTCTGGTTAAGGGAAATGTGGGATTTTGTGAGTTCTTCTCCCCTTCTGGGTGGTGTTTTGAGGGAAGTTTGTTTAATGTCTCAGAATATAGACTTTTCAGCTACAAAATATGGAAGTGAAGGAAAATGTGGTGGCTACAATGCTGTGCCATGGGCCCGATTTTACAACACATGCCACATATACTGATATGTGTATGTGAGGTGAGACATACATGAACATGTGTATATAAACATATACAGGCAAGGTTCTATGAACCTAAGTCTGAGAATGAAAAGTCCTGAATTATATCTTTCAGGAAGTAGGTTCCCTTCCAAACTCTTGGGAGGAAAACTTGGAAATTGAGGACAAAATACTGGTATTGTTATACCGACAGCAAGCAAGACACACGACAAGAGTTTAAGTTTTAAATGGAGAAGTTTATTAGCTGGCGACTGTTTGCAGAAATAGAGTCTCCCAAATCAAAACGGCTGCTGATGCCAGTGAAGGAGTAGTATTTATACAAAAATCTAAGTACAGAAGTTAGTTATCTCTTGAAATTTACATATGTTATTTTTAGCAGGCTCAGCAAGCCTTTGTTAACTTTACTTTTATGTTCATGATACATCAAAAGGAACCTCCTAAACAGATTGTAAATACAGCATATCAGACAGCTGACTAAGTGTCGACTGAATTACAACCCAGGATCTCTTTGTCCAATTTGCCATACATCCCACAAGAGCATGAGGTAAGAGCTAGGAGCAGTCACATAATTCAAAGGAATATCTGGGGCTGAGGCTTTCATCCTTTAAGGCCATAGGCAGACCAAGGGATGCTCCAGCTGGGTTTGCTGAAGTGAGATAGAGTCGTCTCTCAGTCCACTCAGAAAACAAACTGAGATTGCTAACATCAGACCCCTTTCCTGGCCAGTCAGTCCATACTCCCAGAACAGTCACCGGGCCAAGGACACCCGCTGAATGCCAAATGGCAGGAACTAAGTCTGTTTTTCTTATGCAGACTGGGGTTTGCAGTTAGGGGCTGGGGTTAGGGTTTTTCTAGCAATAGCTGGCTACTCAGGTATCACAGTATAATGCATTGTTAATGTCTGTCCCACCCTTGTTTCTTCCACTTCACCACTTACAGGTTAGTTTTCTTTCTGGCTCCCACCTCTACACTTGAGTCATCCCTACCACAGAAGAAAAGGAACTAAATCTGTGGAAAAACTTTTAGAAAACTGATTTTTTTTAAACCAGAGACTTTGACTTCATTGATATAGGGCACTCCTGGTTTGCAAGTTCCCTACACCAATGAAGATTGGAATCTGCTCGTATCTTATAGTCATTGAGAGTTTCCAGGGGCCACTGAGAGGTTGTGATGCCCAAGATCACCCAATTTATGTGTGTTAAAGATGGGACTTGAACCCAGGTCCTTTTGGTCATGAGGTTATGTTTCTAACCATTAGACTACATTAACTCAACATATCCAATCTGTTGTCATCATTTCTACCTTAACAGCATCCTTTCTAGACATTTAATAATATCCCTTTCTCTTCACTCACACAGCCACCACTGTGGTTAAGGCTGTAATAACCTCATCTCATCATTATTGCAACAATCGTCTAACTAATCTTCCCTCTTTGTCTCACTCAGCTGCCAAAGTATTTTTCTTAAAGTGCAGGTGTGACCATGTCACCCTCCCTACTCTGTAAACTGAAGTAGTTGCTTAATAATTCCAAGATCAGATATAAAATCTTTTGTTTGACACTGAAAGTCTTTCACAACCTGGTCCCTTCCTAACTTTCTAACCCTCTCATATTTTATTCTTTCCACACATTCTGTTGTAAATATACTAACCTACTTTCTGTTCTTCCCATGCAACTCTCCATATCCCAAATCTGTTTCTTTTCCCTGGCTGTCTTCCATACCTGAAAAATTCTCCTTCCTCACAGCCACTTCCTCTCTTCTCTGGTCTCCTTCAAGACTCAGCTCCAATCCCACATTCTCTAAGAGGTCTTTGCCAGTCCCTATATGTATATAGATATATGTATAGAATTCTTCATATGTATATATGTATAGAGTTATTTGCTTGTTGTATCCCCGATTGTAATGTATACTCTTTGAGGATAGAAATCGTGTTCCCCCTCCCCTTTCTTTATATCCTAAGTGCTTAGTACTATACCTGAATATAATAAGCAGTTCATAATTTCTTGTTAACTGACTGACTAGTGAGAAAACACAATTTTATTCACTTTAAAAAAGTCTAAGAGACTGCAATCATGCTAGGATGCTTGCTGCAGGATTTTATGATATGACATGACAGAACTTCAAGTCTTAAGAAGGTCAATTTTTCCCCTCAGGAGAATCAAAGCAATGCTTAACATTGCAAAATTAAAATACAGTTACATGGCTGGATTGGTTTCAGCATATTATTGTAATCTTTCTCTCATTTCTCAATGCAGGTAGTAGAAAGACATGCAGATCCTGAAGTGACTCTGTTGTTTTACCTGAGAAAAGTCCGTATCCTTACATTTTTTACTTCTCTAGTATTGTGATTAATGGAATTTAAAGTGGTCTAAGAATCCCTAAAAGAACTATAAAAATAAGAAACAAGGTATATGCAATTAATGTTAGATCTAAAAATTTTTGTTAAATTTGTGGGGGAGGGGGTGTTCCTTTACATAGAGAATGTTTCTTTCTTTTTCTTCCTTTCTTTCTCTTTCTTTCTCTTTCTCTCTCTCTTTCTTTCATTCTTTTCCTTCCTTCCTTTCTTTCTCTTTCTTTCTTTCTTTCTTTCTTTCTTTCTTTCTTTCTTTCTTTCTTTCTTTCTTTCTTTCTTTCTTTCTTTTCTTTCCTCCTTTCTTCCTTTCTCTTTCTTTCTTCCTTTCTCTTCCTCCTCTTTCATTTCAGAAGTTCATAGGATTTAGAGATGGAAGAGATTAGAAGACTTCTAAATCATTTGAGCATAGAATCATAGAATGAATAAGGAAGCCAAAGCCCAGACAGAAGCAGGTTACTCAAGGTCACATTCCAAATTACTCACTTTCCTGTTAATGAAACTGGAGAGAAATCTGTGTGATTGTATGATTTATTTAAAGTCATTTAAAGATTAAGTAGCAGAGCCTTAATTTGAATTCCCTATCCTCTGAATCCAAACCAGTGCTCTTGCCAACATATCATACATGAGATTGAGATATTCGTAGGCCTCTGTAAGACCAGACACCAAAAGTCCTTGTATCTTGACATCAAAAATTACTACATCCCATATTTACTGGAATACTTCTGACTTCAAGAAAGGAAAGTATAATGCTAAACGAAACTTTGAAAAAGAAGTCTTTTGTCAGATCATATGTTTCAATTTTTGGTTTTGAAAAGATGGTCATTGTCTTTAGATAAATATTATTTTAAATGTCAGCTTCCTGTGAGTAGCGATTGCTTAATTCTCTATTCTTATATTCCAGGTGTGTTACTCAGTACCTGCTAATAGGTTTTTAATGAATCTTTGTTAATTGATTGATTCTTATGTTGACTTTGATAGTAATTATGCGTGTGCTATTGTAAAATTGATTGTGTTTAAACAATGATTTAATAGTGTGTAAGGTTGTGATGACAACCACAAACATTTCGTACCTTCTTTGTGCCCAGCACTGTGTTTAGGAGCTGGGGAAATTACATACAGTTTAGAGACAATCCTTACCCTCAGGGTGCTTGAAGTCTAGTTCCATCAGGATTTTTGATTTTGAAACTTTTCTTTATTGAGGCAAAATTAAAAAGTTTATAAATGCATGTTAAAATTTTACAGTCTAACTTTATCACTAAATTGAGACTTTCCCCCCTGTCAGTCTCAGAAGAAAAGGCATTTCTTTATTTCTAAGGAAGAAAAATGTGATTTCCGCTCTATTTCTACTTTAATTAAGACTTTCTTCCTTAATTATGCCCTCTCTACATCTTAAAACTCTTCCTCCCCACAGTCTCCTTTGCTTTTGACATTAAGCATGTCCATGCCTCCACTGCCACTGGGAAAAAGAAGACACTTGGTCGTACTGTTCCCTCTAAGTAAAGTCTTTTCTCTCTTTTTTTCTTTGTCACCAAATTTCCCGAAGGAATGAACTACCTCCATTTCTTTCCACCCATTCAGATCCCAACATTTCACTGAAGGAGTAGTGTAGCTATTTTCCATTCACTATTGACCCCATTTTTGGTAATGCTACTACCATCTTCCCTGCTATCTAGGTGCAAAAATCTTCCTCACGTATTTGGCAATCCTTTTTTTTCCAGTTACCAAATCCTGTTAATTGTTCTTTCTCAATTTTCTTGAATTCTTAGTTCTCAATCCTCCCTACTGCCCACTCTAGTTCTCATCACCTCATATCTAGAAGAATGAAATAGACTCAACTAGTCTTGCTGCCTCCAATCTCTTGCCTGTCTGATCCATACTGCATTGATGATAGATTAATCTTCATAAAACATTGCTTTTATAATCTCACACTGCATCTCAAAACTTCATTCCTGTCTCATTACTTACAAAAATCTTGATGGTATCAGACTTCAAGCACCCTGAGGGCAAGAACTGTATTTAAACTGTATATAATTTCCCCAGCTCCTAAACACAGTCTTGGGCACAAAAAAGGTACTAAATGTTGTTGTTATGACAGCCTTATACACTATCAAGTTATTGTTTAGATACAATCAATTTAAAAATAGCACATGCATCCTTGCTATCAAAGTCAACAATTACTAGCTTGTTATTTAAGATCTTTATAATCAAACTCCAACCTAACTTCCCAGATTCATCTTTATGTTTCTGCTACAAAAAGCACTTTGTAAACTTTAAAGTGTCATTGTTATTGTAGTTATCATTATTATTACTGATATTGTAGTTATACAGATATATTGCCCAGTGGTAGTCTCTTGTGGGGGTAAAGAGGTTGTCTTTTTATCATGGATCTCTTGCATGGAAGAAATGGCATACAATCTTATTAAAGACATTATGATGAATAAAGGAGGTGGAAGTCACATAGCCAGACTGAGAAATAACAGAAGAAGACCCCCTGAAACTCACAAAATGTTAAAATAAATAAAGGCTGATGGTTAATTGGTTATATCTATGACAGGACAGGGACAAGAATCTTAAAGGATAAGTATAGAAGTAATTCCAGATTAATGAAATCATGGATCCATTGAAGTAAGTAATCTTAATGTTCATTGTCTTGAACTCTATCTAAAACAAGAATGTCCCTAATGAAAACAACTTTAGTAATATAGAAATATAAAGTATAATTCCCTGGGAGGGAGAAGAAAACTTGAACTCTGAGATTCAGCTCTTTCTTCTCATTTAATACCTAGTGATTAGAATATCAAAAGCTCAAGTCTCTGTCATAGACTTTCTCAAATAAGGCTGGCATTTATAAGACTTCCTCTAAGACTGTGCTTGGGTTCTGTACTATATCAAAACAAGAAACAGTGATTCCCAAAGAACTCCCTAACACCACATCCTCAAATCCTTTGATGTTACATTCTAGTTCTCACAAAATGATCAAAGTTGTTGAGGACATTATCAAGTCAAATACTACATACATGTTAAATACTACATGGAGTGGTATTTAAAACCAATTCATATACTCCATACTCATTTTTCCAACTCCCCACCCCATTCCCCATCTCCCCTGCCAGCCACTTCACATGTTTACGGTCAGGAATCATAGTACCTATGAATTAGAAATAGGTTAGAAGCCATCTGTTCTAAGGTCTTGCCCTGTCCGGATTTTTTTTCAGAAATATCCTTGACAGATTATCATCAGGCTTCTAGTTCCACATAGAGTGAGTCTAATCCTTTTCCTTATTGACAATTTTTCAGATAATTAATGATAGAAATGGCAATCCTTACCCTCTACCTCCCACCCGCACATTCCCTTCCCACCACAGCGTCCTATCCTCTGGATTAACATATCTAGTTCTTTCTATTATTCTTCATGTGACAGTTTTTGAGCTATTCAATGCCATGTGTGCCCTATAATTTATCCATGTCTCTTAAATTGTGCTATTCAGAAATGAATTGTCCAGATTTAGTCGTCTAACCAGCGCAGTAAAACTATTACCTTTATTGCTCTGGCACTATTAATGTATCCATTGATGAATTCTAAGATAACACTTTTCCCTGATGACTCACTCTGATGCCCCTTCCTTGCCCTGGAGAGAAGACTGGGTTTTCACAGATTATGACAGCAGAACACAAGCTTTGCTAGGTTCTAAAATGTTTGATGGGCAACTAAGTGCTACAGTGGATAGAGTGCCAGGGCTGGATTCAGGTCGTTTCGTCTTCCTGAGTTCAAATCTGATGCCAAACACTTATTAGCTGTGTGACATGAGGCAAGTGACTTAAACTTGTTTGCTTCAGTTTCTCATCTCAACTGGAGAAGGAAATGGTGACATACCTATAGGATACAAAAACAATTGATTAATTTAAACCGGTGGTGTCAAACTCAAACAGAAACAGATTTATTTAGAAAACCACAAACTAACAATATCTATGTATTGTAATTTATTGTGTTAGACATTTCTCAATTACATCTTAATCTGGTTCAGCTACATTTGGGGGTTTTGTGGTGCCTTGGGGGTTGGAGGGTAAGGAAGGCAGAGGACTGCAAGTTTTACATCTCCGATTTAAACAATTAATTGCAGGGAAAATCAAGCAAAACAAATTATTCAGTTTCAAATTTTTTAAAAAAATGGTTGAATGGAAAAAGCATTTCACTACTCAACCAATTGTGGTGGTGTTACAGGCTCACAGCTTCATACAAGTTTCCTCTTGCCTCTAAACTCATTAATGCAAAAGGCACTGAAAGTTAAGGATTTCTCCAAAAAGAAAGGGTTTGGGGGCTGGCTTGATCTTGGTTCTTCCGCTAACAAGACTGTGACCTTGGGTAAATCTTTTTATTTCTAAGGCCCTAGTTCCATCACCTGTACAATGAGAAAATTAGACTAAATGATCTCTAAGGTATCTTCTATCTCTCTAGTTCTGTGATACGAGATAGGAGAATGTTGGACATTTAGTAATGATCATTTTTTGGACTTGTTACTTGTTAGGTATCAGTGGGAAAATTGAAAATGAAACAAAGCTTCCAGCATCTCTATTTCCTTGACTACTTTTCTTCCTAGTCTGCCTGACAGGAACCAAATATGGCTGTGGAACAGGAGGCTGTGGGGCCTGCACAGTGATGATATCAAAATACAACCCAGTCACCAAGAAGATCCGGTATCCTTTGTAATGACCCATGCTGGGGGATTTTGTGGTTGAGGGAGGGAGAGCGAAGCAAATACCCTAGGCAAGTTGAGATACATTCTTCTTTCAACAACTCCCACTAAGCACCCTAAATTCTCTAGTGCTGCCTGGCTGCCCAGGCATTAGTCATGTTGTGAAAGAAGAATCAGAACAAAGGGGGAAAGCCACAAAAAAATAAAAATAGTATGCTTTGGTCTGCATTCAGACTCCATAGTTCTTTCTCTGGGTGGGGAGTAATCATTTTCCATCACGAGTCTTTTGGAATTATCTTGGATTGTTGTATTGCTGAGAAGTTAAATCTATCATATTTAATCATCACATAACATTGCCCTTGCTTTGTACAATGTTCTGGTTCGGCTCACTTCACTCAACATCGGTTCATCTAAGTCTTTCCAGGTTTTTCTGAAATCCTCCAGCTCATCATTTCTTATAGAATAATAGTATTCCATTACATTTAATTCTGTTTTTAAGTATTGATCTACTGATACGTTCTGCATTAGTGACTGTAGAATTACTGATAGTAAATTTGATATCAGAAATCTGGAATCACTAAATTGCTATGGTCTAGTAGAAATATTTATATTGTTCTTTTGCATTTAAACTGACCTAGAGACTGCTTACCGATAGGGACTGACCTCAGCTGTATACTTGCTTTACAACTTTGAAGTAAATATGTCTTTGTAAAAATTAAAAAAAAATTAAGCTATTCAGCAGCTCTGAGGTTAACCACAGCATCACAGAATTTAGAGGTAGGAAGGTGCTTAGACTTCATCCATTCTGCTTATGGTCAGAAGCATCTTATGTCATCCCTCAAGTTATACTTATCATACTATAGAAAACAGTTGCCTCCTTTGCCCCTATTTGTGGTTGAACTTTGTGATGTGTCTTGTTTCCCTTCCTTCTAAGAAAACATATCCATCTAAGAATTCTGACTTATGTGAAACCAGCTGAGTCTGTCTGATGAGCTTCTTTATGTCTTAAGGAGAATGATAGTAATTGATTCAACAAGCATAGGTGGACAACTATTTGCATGCCAAGTATAGGTTTGTCAATTCTCCCAGTTGGGTCTAGTTTTACTGAATACCTTAGTGTTTTAGTTGGGCTCCAGCTACTCTGAAGACTGGGTATTGTTGAGGGGAATAGTCCCTCCTTTTCTCCATTACACTTAGAAGCTTACAGCCCATAATTTCATTTATATACACATTACTCACTAACCTGAGGGGATACCAGCCTGAGAGAAGTATTCTTTTGAATCTTGAAGACTTTTTTTGTTTCTAAGCTCAAAACATACATTTTTCAAAAAGAATCCTAGAAGTTATTTAATTCAAATTTTTCTTTTTAAATATAACTGGCTGTGTGACCTTAGGCAATTCTATTAATTTATTTCAGGTTCAATTTCCTTATTTGTCAAGTGAGAAGATATTATAGTGGGGAAAAGATTAGGTGTTAGAAGATTTTTTAAAATCTTTACTCTATTGCCACTTGTTACCCATGTGTTCTTGGCCAACTCAGTCACCTATTCTCTGGGTATCAGTTTACTGATCTGTAAAATTCAGGAGCTGGACTAAAGGATCTCTGTGGTCTACTCTAATGTTGGCATTCTGCTAAAAGTCAAATTCTCATAGTTGGTCTTAACACTTTAGAAAAAATTAGGATAACAAAGTCCTCTGTTTCTTTTCAAAAGGGATACAAATTGGTCTCTGGGTGAAAAGGCTTATTAATTGATTAGAATGAAATAAAGCTTCCAGCATCTCTATTCCCTTGACTACTTTCCTTCCTAGTCTGCCTGACAGGAACCAAATATTAGATTAGAAGGGTGACTAAGACAAAGTTGACCTTTCTTATAATTTTCTTGGATCAGTCAGGGTCGAAACTTTCCTGAAACATAAAATTGTCTTGGAAAAGGGAATTCTCCAGCCCTGGTGAGTTCCAGGAGATTTTGACTTAGTTTTCAGTGGAAGGTATGAGACTCAGGGGATCAAGGCAACCCACCTCAGGCTGGGATTCCAAGGTCTTTCTTGTTTTTTTCAGGCATTTCAGTCATGTCTAACCCTTTGTGACCCCATTCAGGATTTTATTGGCAAAGGTACTGGAGTGGTTTCCCATTTCCTTCTCCAGCTCATTTTATAGATGAGAAACTGAGGCAAATAGGGTTAAGTGACTTGCCCAGGATTATACAGACAGTAAGCATCTGAAGTCAGATTTGAACTCAGGAAGATGAGTCTTTATGACTTCAGGCCTGGCACTCTATTCACTGTGCCACCTAGGAGAAGAAAGGTTTTTCCCCTCCTCCTTAAACATTGAATTATCTTGGGGGCTATGGAAAAGAATGAGGAACAAGCTTCTGTGTCTTCCACTCAGGGAGGTGACTGTAAACGTTTAACAACTAGCTCTCGGGAAAAAGAAATGTACCCTTGGCACACTTTTAATTTTAATTAACATTATTACTCCACCATTTCTCAAATCTAGATAATCAACAAAACAATAACTCGTCTGATTTGTAACAATTTCCAAGGTTTTAAATGCTCACATTGAAATTTTAATAATCTCCTTGTACAACCCTGTTTCCACCCAATCCGACTCCAAGCTCCCAGACAACATTTGTACATTGTCTCCTTAGTATTGACACTACTTTATTCAAAGTAATGTAACTATGATCTAATACTCCCTCCGTGCCATAGATTGTGAGAACCTGTTCGCAACTGAAAAGGCCAGCTCCCTGTAGTCTAATGATATTTTTAAAACTGCCTTTAGGCTCTCTGTTTCTTTCCTCTCTGTGCCATCTAGACTTAGATCTCTAGATCAACTTTCTGCCAACCCACACTCCCTAATTAGAGAATTCCCAACTTAGAGTTCCAGGATCTCCTCAGGCCAGACTTGAATTGTTACCTGTCCCATCCCAACACACCTACTGATTGTTATTGGGTCAGTGCCATCCTGGGAATGGAGGTTGGATTGGAGCACTCTCTTGGCTCTTTTGAGAATAGGGATGGGGATGGACTAGAGAAGCCCTAGGAACCCTTTCTGAAATATCTGTTTGAAGGTCTGGATTTTATCGTAATCTTAGATATCTTAGGTGACAATGTCTTATTATTTTTCTCTCTGGTCTTCCCTGTCTGAAGATTATTCTACTTGACTGAGAAAAGAGCTGTGTAGTTCATTTTGGCATACAGCAGTCACTTAATACATGCTTGTTGATGGGTTGAATGACTTTTGCCTTTTTTGGAAAATCGAGAGAATTTTTGCTTTTTTCTAGATCTGTAGTACCTTTCTTGTGATTTTAAAATTATTAACAACAGGTTAAATCATATTCCTCAGGTTTTTCAGTGACCTAGGATATAGTTTGCCTAAAGCTGCAGATTTGAATTCATTGAGTTCCCCTAGATGCTCTCTTACCATCTTTCCACTTATCTTAGTTTCAATTTCTTATTAACCATTTTTTGTTTTGTCCTTCCCAGGCAAGAATATAAAAAATAAAGCAAAATCGAGATCGAACAATTGTTCCTTCTCTCCATCATCATCATCATCATTATTATTCTATCCATCATAAACAGCTACCCTATGCATTCCTTGATCTACCTCTCACCCCTATCATAGCTTTTTTAAACCCTCTTTTTCTGTGTTTGGAATTTATTGCCAGCCTCAATTTATTCTGAACTTTAGTCACCCTGATGGTATTGTTCTAAGACTATTCTGACCTTTGTATTTATCACTAATTATCTCCTTTTGCTTCTATATACTATATACATCTTTTAAAATTTCTAAGCTGTTCTGTGAGTTCTCTGTATATTCATATTAGTCTCATTAAAATCTCCCCCCCCCCAATGAAATTATCTATGCCGCTAGAATCTTGATCTTGAGCATGTTCCAACCTTCTTGGGCCAAATTTCCTTGCAATATACTTTCTTTGAAATTTTTGAATTCTGATTTCCCCAAACTTAGGATATGTATTAGACTTTGTGTAGATTTCCCTTCCTTACCCACTTGCATAACTGAACTGACATTTATTAATCATCTACCATTTTGTGTGAGACACTGTGATAGAAAGTGAAGATACACATGCGCACTTGTGCGTGCGCACGCACAGACACACACACACACAGAAGTACAGCACTAGTTCCTACTCTCAACTAATGATCTACTGAAGGGATATGGGTACAAAGATAAGAACATGCATGATGAATGGAAAAGTGAGAAAATACTTGACAAAAGCATCAGGTAGTAGATGGAACCTTGAAGGTAGGTAACTAAGTCTTCTAAAAGGTGAAGCTAAGGAAAGAGTACATTTTGGACATAAAGGATGAAAGAATCAGTATATAGTAGAGCATAGATTGCCTGAAGGGAAGTAATATAAAATGAAATTAGAATGCTGGCTCAGAATTAGATAGTAGAAAGCATTAAATACCAGACTGTGGGGCATACATTTATCCTATAGGTGATAGGGAGTTATTAAAGATTTTTTAAAGCAGGAAATTGACATGTTCAGTCTTGTGCCTGAAAGGGATTACTTTCACAGCTACATGGATGATAGCTTTGAAAGGAGAATAATTATGAAGCTATTTATTAGAAGAGGGGAAAATTGATGTGACCTAAATTATGATAGTGACAATGGAAGCAGAAAAAAAGGGAAATATGTGAGAGTAGTTGTCCAAATAGAATTGAAAAGATTTTGTAGATGAATGGAAATGAGGACAATAAAGAAGAGGAAAGTCAAGGATGACCCCAAAGTGGTGGAATCTGTGGTGTCTGGAAAGATTTTGGTCACCCGATGAGAAATGGGTAAGTTTGGAAAAGGATTTTTGTTTTGTTTTGGTAGGAGGAAGATAATGAGTTCCGTTTGAGATATGTTAATTTTTGAGATATTAATGAGACAGCCTCTGCAGAGATTTCCAACAGACCGTTGGTGATGGGAATAGTACTAGATTTGGAAGTGCTCTACATAGAGATGATAATTGTACTGGTGGCAACTGATGAGATCATCAAAAGAGAGGACATACAGGGTGTTCCTAAAGTCTGGACACATAGGCAAAAATGCATATTTTCAAGAAATGAAATGAACGAAATTTTCAAGAACACGTTAATTAGAATATTAACAAATAACATCTTCAATATGATTTCCATTATTTGTGATACAGAGGTTGACTCGCTTTGCAAGATTCATGTGAACTTGATGCAATAACTCCACATTGCCATCAATTTTCCTATGTGTCCAGACTTTTGGGACACCCTGCCGATAGAAAAAAAAAGAAAAAAAGGACAAATGCGGAACCATGAGAAACAGTCACACTTAAGATATGGGATATTGATGATGTTCCAGCAAAAAGAGGTAAACCAGTTTGAAGGAAAACTAATAAAGAGAAACGTCACAAAGAGTTTATGTCCAGGAGGAGGAAGTGTTAGATCAGATCAAAAGCTGCAAAGGTCAAATGAGATGAACATTGAGAAAAGGCTGATAGCCATTAAAGGATTGTTGATATTCTTGGAAAGAGCAGTTTCAGTTAAGTGATTGAATAGAAGTCAATTTGTAAGGCAGTAGTAAGTGAGTAGGAAATGATGAAGTGAAGACAAGTATAGAATTCCTCTCCCCCCCCCAAGGAATTTGCCTCTAAAAGTGAGATATAGGAAAGTCACTTGAAAGCATATTAGGGTCAAAGGAAGGTCTTTTTTGAAGATGAGGTATATCTGTGTACTTGTCCTTAGTTGGGAAGGAGACAGTAAATAAGGAGAGATTGAAGATAAGAGAGAGATAGAAAATGAATAATTAAAGGGGATGGAATCATGGGGACAAGCAGAGGGGTTGACCATTGTTAGAAGTAAGGTCACCATTTCCTTAGAGACTAGACCAAAGGAGGAAAGATTAGGAAATGATGTAGAATAGTTCTGAGTTATGTATCAGTGACCTTGATTTTCTGTGAGTCCACCCTCTCCCTGCCAGGACATTTGGTCCAACAGAGATTTTAAAATTGCCAAATTACAAAGAGATTAAAGGAACCCTGGCTATCATTTTTGCTTTGAGATCCATGATTCATAGTTACAACAAAGCTTCAGTTAATTCACAAATATTTCATTAAAAATTTACAAATGATACTATTTGTAAAACACTACTTTAGACAAGTATAGAATAATTAGTACTCCTACACTTAATGATATGCATTTATTTTTGTAGATTAGTTTTTTCCATTATTATTAATTATCAACAGGCTCTGGACCCTATTATCATTAATTCTCATTCCTGTTTAGTCTCAACAGGAAAATACTACTTTTCTATTCAGGTATCCTTCTTCCTAAGCATAGAAGCAAAGTTTTCCTTTTAAGAGAAGCTTGGCATATCCTAGTACAGGTCTGTCCAAAATACAGCCCATGGGCCGCATGAGGCCTGCAGTGCGTTTTTATGTGGCCTGCTTGTAGGTTTTAATTTTCACGAGCGAAAAAATAAAATAATAATTTGCATGGAATGTGTATTAGATTTTTTAATTCCATCACTATAAGTAATCCCATTGATGTCAACTTTCTTTTGTGTTTTTAAGCAGTATTATGGATGGAATATATCTCATGGAATTTTCAATTGATCTGTGGAACGCATTCTGTCTGTAAAATGCATACTAGTCAGTATGCACCTACCTTTATACTGTTGTTTGTCACTTTGTTGTTTTGTGTTTGCTTTCGTGCTTCATGCCTTCATCTGTTGTATTGATGATGCGCGTTCCCCCACTTTCTATTAGTGTACTGTATTTTTTATTCTGGATGCAGCCCTCGAATAATTATTTTATTTTAATGCGGCCCTAAGATAACCTAAGGTTGGACAGCCCTGTCCTAGTATCATAGCTTTAGAGCTACTAGTATATGGCACCACCCAATTGCAACTAAAAAATATTTCTTTAAACATAAATAGCAAACTGAGTAAGTTTTAGCACAAGGTGCGATGCTTAAAACAAAATCTTTTGTCTAGTAGCAACCATGAACAGAATGGTATGAAGTTGCAAATCAGACTTAGGAATTTTATTTTACAAGGTCAAGGCTATTATTGAAGAGAAGGGTTTTTGGCTTTCTGAAGTCCTTAACAGGAAGAATGGCATAGGTAATGAAAAGTAAACTCAGATCTAAATCTTTTCTCACAACAAACTAATAATAATTTTTAAGACTAAATTATTATAGTGCAGGGTCTTATTTTCAACAATTATTTAAAGAAATGGAATTACTGCACAATTATTGCATTGAGTTATGGCATCAGTGACTTTGATTTTCTGTGAATTTAGGAATGTGTAATTGTCCATGACTTCTTCAGAAAAAGGAATCTATTGGTTCAAATATACTCATCACTTTCAAAAAATCCAGCTGGAATGTAAAACAAAATAAAACAAAACCATTCCATAGTAGCCTATCATTTAATTATTTTGTATGTGTATATTGACTCAAGCATCTCTAAGACTATAAATTGCAGAATAGTTATTAATCTGCACTGATAGAGGGAATTCCTTACTAGGGTTTCCCTACATGGAAGAAATCTCAAGTCTGGATTTAAAACAACAATCACCACCACCACCACAATAAGACTAAGTGTCTTATCCTTCAAAATGCACAAAACCCAAAATTCCCTTGATTGGAAACCAGTTCTAAAACAGGAGATTGTGAATGTGAGAACCTGAATAATCAATACTGAGGATGCTCTCCAGGACTGGATCCCTCCATGTCTCACAATAAGCACTAAGTGTTGAAAACCCAATAGGTTTGAGACCAAAGGCTAGGGAGCCTCTACAAAACTATAGAAAGTTTTAAGAAAGAAATAAGGGGTTATTTTCTTGTCATGACAGATGAGAACTCATACTTGTGGGAACATTCTCTACCATCTGAACATTTCTATAAGTTTGAACATAGAGACGACAGTGCCCTCATTTTCCATTCCTATGGATGTTAACTTCTGATACACAAGTCTTTGCATAGTTATTGCCCATTTTTATTCTTTTCCTTTCTCTCTTTTTTTCTGATCACTCATTGAACTTTCCTCAAGGGCAAAGAAAGAGTAGTTCTTTTCAATAGTCCTCTTTTCGTTTTAAAAGCTATGACCACTAAAACTCTGACTTCTCTTTGTAGTACCAACAGCGAGCAAGACACGCCACAGAGTAAAAGTTTTAAATGGAGAATTTTATTAGCCGACCACCGTTCAGGGGCAATTAACAGCCCAAACCAGAACGGCTCCAGATGCCAGTGAAAAAGTAGTATTTATACAAAAAAATCTAAGTACAATGGTTAATTATCTCTTGAAACTTACAGATGTTATTTTAGCAGGCTCGGCAAGCCTTTGTTAACTTCACTTTTATGATCATGATACATGAAGAGGAACCTCCTAAATTGTAAATACAGCATATCAGACAGCTGACAAAGTGTCAATTGAATTACAACCCAGGATCTCTGTGTCCAATTTGCCATACATCCCGCAACATGACTCATGAGATAAGAGCTAGGAACAGTCACGTAATTCAAGAGAATGTCTGGGGCTGAGGCCTTCATCCTTCAAGGCCATAGGCAGACCAAGGGATGCTCCAGCTGGGTTTGTTGAAGCGAGATAGAGTTGTCTCTCAGCCTGCTCAGGAAATAGACTGAGATTGCTAACATCAGTCCCCTTTCCTGGCCAGTCAGTCCATACTCCTAGAGAGTCACAGGGCCAAGGACACCCGCTGAACGCCAAATGGCAGGAACTAAGTCTGTTTTTTTCTTATGCAAACTGGGGTTTTTTTAGTTAGGGGCTGGGGGCAGGGTTTTTTTTAGCAATAGTTGGCTGCTCAGGCATCACATCTTCATCCTAGGCCTCTATCACTGGATATGTTACTGCCTTGACTTCAAGCCTCTGAGAATGTTTAGAAAGAGAAAATTCCTCTCCCAGTCAAATGTGATTTGAAATCTCTTTGATCCATATGGAGTATTTTCATCTGGCCAAACTACTATGAATTTATTAGCACTCAATTTCTACAGCCCTCCTTCTTCCAAAAGAGTAAGCACAGGAGACTGCAGGTTTTCTCCCACCTTCATTATTTCTAGTGCCTGAGTTGCCCTGTTGGCTAAACATGAACATTGCTGAAAATCTTCTTCTAAGGTGTCTCCCAAGGAATGCAAATATATTGTCACCCTGTGATACAGATACTCATATTTCCAAGGTAATAACTTTGTTCAGGGATAAATCTTGCCCCTCTTCCTCTGCTGACCTCTCTCCCTGAGGACCACAAACCAAGTCCAGAAGGAGGTGTTTTCTTCCTGAGGAAGGAAATTGGGCCTCACTCAAGATTCAGGTTTCCTCTGGTTCAATGGAAGAGCTTGTGAGTCTGCCCCTCATAGGCAGGTAAGTGGTCTTGGAGCTAGGATCTGGGGGAACACTAAAGGAGTCCGACTTTATTACCTGATTTTCTTAGTGAAGTAGGAGGTAAGGATCTCTGCTAAGAGAGACGAAGAAGTTTGCAATAGTCATTTAGGGTATTGCGGCAGTCAGGGAAGAATAAAAGTATTGACTAGTGCAGCAATGAGGGAATAGAAAAGATCAGATATGGGGCAGCTAGGTGGTGCAGTGAGTAGAGCACCGGCCCTGGAGTCAGGAGGACCTGAGTTCAAATCTGGCCTTGGACACTTGACACATTTACTAGCTGTGTGCAAGTCACTTAACCCTAATTGCCCTGTCAAAACAAAAAACAAACTAAGAGATCAGATGCCATGAATTTGTAAAAGCCCCAGTTTGCTTAATTTTTGTGTGACAATATTTAGCTGGGTTCAGAAGGCATGGAATAGGCTAGAAGGCAGATGGTAGTAGTAAATTCAGGGTTGCATTTGGGCAGGAAAAAAGATTCCAGGAGTTGTATATAGTTAAGTTGACCAACCTTAGAGTTGAGAATGTGAAGGCAGGAATGTGAAGCCTGAACAATGATAGATTAGAAGGAGAGGTAGAAGAAGTAGAGGTCACAGTGAATATGAGGAATGACTTCACTGCAGAGAGATGGAAGGATAGAAGGTTATGATCAAAGAGGGGAATTTCAGCATTCAGAATTATGCAGATGACAGTTATGGATGATGGAATTGGAAATAAGACTGTTCAGGGCAAGGATTACTGCCTTTTTATACCTGGAGTGCCTAGCATAGTGCCTGGTATGAAATAGGTACCAAATGAATAAATGAATGAATGAATGAATGCTAACTGAATAATGAGTTCTAAATGTGACCGTTCTTTATTAATAGCTAGGGAGGAGCACATAGAATGAGTATATAGGTCATGGGAGTTGAGGAGGTTAAGGAATTAGGATGCCAGAGAGGGCATTAATGTAGATATCACAATCCCTCAGCATTAGAGAGGGCAGGCAGAAATTTGGAGTAAAAAAGAAGATGAGAAAACTTAACTTGAGAATGGAAGGAAAGTGAACTGGAGAGCGGTAGATGACTGCAACAAGGATCTAGACAGGGTGCTATGGATGGATGGGGTTGTAAACATTCTGGCAAGGCTTAAAATGCCTTCCTTAGTATGAGGGACAAATCACTAAAAATCCTGGAGAGTGTTTTTCTCCTGGCTCAAAACAGAGCAGACTAATGTGAGTTGAGGACTGGAGGGTTGGAGTTCCCCACTACAGCAGACATTTTAAGGATCTCTTAAAGAGAGAGGCGAGGAGGATACATCAAGAAGAGGAGAGGCATGATGTCAGGAGAGGTTGCAACATTGTCAGCTCTCCTCCTCAAACTCTTTCCTTCTGGCCGCCTGGAGAGGAGAAAAATAAAGCAGCGAGGTTTAATAGTGTGGGTTTATTTGTTTCTTTTTATCATTGACACTTGTTCAGGTGACCAGAGCTCTGAGGGGAAAAAGAAATCATAAGCAAACAGAGAAGGAGGAACAAATGATCCTTATTTCCTTCTCTAATACAGATAAAGGGTGACTGGCACCTGTCTGTACAGTGTGTTACTCTGTTCTCTTAAAAAATGACATCTCCCTGATCTTTCCATTTCCTTGTGTTCTTTTGTTGGTGGCATGAGGGAATGGGAGAGCTTTGAGAGTCACACTCCTGCTGATTTTAGAAAGTTATTATCTTTCTAAATAGGGACACAATCATGAGTCATTCATAAATTGTATAATTATATTTCCAAGGCCAAATTATTACAAATTTGGGCCTTCAAATCTGGTCTCTTAGACCACAAGCCTAGAACTTTCATGACCTCTAATGGTTACAAAGGAAATCTAGTGCTGAGATCATTGTTTTTCTTCCCCCCAGTGCCTGCCCAATATTGCTTAAGAATGCATATCAACATGAAAAGAATAAATTCTGATCTAGATTTTTCAATAGATTTTTTTCTTGTTTTCTGGAGCTTGAGTTGCAAGCTTATTTAAGTCAATAATAGCTAGTTTTGAGGAGAGTTATCATATATCAAATGTTAGGAATTTTATGCTGTTTGCCTTTTTCCATGCTGCTTTTAGAACCGTTTTCAAATCTGACCTGGGCTGACCTCTGCACCACTCAACAAATTATATAGATTGATGCTTGTTATCCTGTGTCACTAGTGAGAATACCATCTGTTTTATGACTTCCTTTATCGTTTTGGCTGTTTATTAGTATGTTGCTTGGTCACAACTATGTTTTATGTTTGTATCACTACTGAGCTAGATTAGTTTTGACTAAATTGTTGGTCAGGTGGTACATTATTCTTTAGAAAGTAGTTAATTATAGGCTTTATGGAATAACATTATGATCCTCTGAAAGCACTGATAACAAAATATTGGCACCTTATGTCCTTGGACTACACTCTGTATATCAGAATTCCGAAAATCTTCAAAGACAAAAGAAATATGATAGAGGGCAGTGGGAAAGTCCATGTAGGAATTGGGCTAGGAACACTACAGATTATTATATGAGTTATCAGTCTTGAACATCACAAATCACCAGAAAAAAATCACATAATTAATGGCTACTGGACATTAATTTGTGACAGCTCTCCTACCTTTGAGGAAGAGGTTATAAAATGATGACTGTAACGAACAAAAGATTCACAACAGATTTAGGTTTATGGTCTGATGGTTCAATTTGAAGACTGAAGTTTACGGTAAAGAAACAAAGAAAACAGACATATCTAGCAGTTGTAGTTTTCACCTCTCCAGAATTAATATGCAAAATTCACAGTAATATATTCACGTTCATAAAAAGAGCAAATAATCCTGGCAATATTGATAGTAGGCCTACTAAACAGGTTAGAGCATACAACAAAACCTAATCCCAAAAGAAGAGAAATTGCTAAGTGATGGAGTAGAGAAAGGGCCCGGCATTAGCAATAAGAAGCAAGAAGTATGCTCATTTCTCTTGGCCCTGCATGTAGGGGCGTGAGAGGAGAACCTAGTCCTAGAGAAGGAGGCTGGGTATTTGATGACTTTGGGAGGAAGTTAGGTTTCAATGAGAGCAGGAAAGGGAAAAAGGTCTTGGATGAGGGGAAGTTTAATAATTTATATCAGGTTCCAGAAAGTACAATGGGAGAAAAAACAAAAGTGTAGAGACTGGGGAAGATTAAGGCAAAATAAAGGACAGATATGTTATCTTTAAAATAAAAATAATAAAGAAATAAGAGTTTAGAGGATACACGCGCGCACACACACACACACACACACACATATAGGGAGAGAGAGAGAGAGAGAGAGAGAGAGAGAGAGAGAGAGAAAGAAAGAGAGAGATTGAGAAAGAGAAAGGATATCTTTATAATCCCTCTATTTCCCTTCCAATCTCAGAACAAAAGAAGTAACAACAAATCGCTTTGCACATCCTTCACAAATACATGGTTTCTTAGTGAGACCTGCTCTATGATAGCTGGTCAGAGATGATTAATCACTATACAATAAATTCAATTAAGTACTATTGTGATGTTATTACCATCACTGATTTTCCTTTACATTACTTAAAACACCATAGCCATTACTCTGCCACTGCCTGCCTGGTTCCTTTATGTTCTGTCCATGGTGTTGCAGTCACCACAGTGGAAGGCATTGGAAGCATCAAAACCAGGATTCATCCAGTTCAGGTAAGGTTACATTGTAACTTGTAGCATTGCGGAAAGATCCTTGGACTTGAAATCAGAAAATGTGGGTGCTCCCCCACTAACTTGCATAACCTTAAGCAAATCACTTTCCTCCAAACCGTAGTTTCTACATCTATAAAATGAGAGGAATAGACTAGCTGATTTCAATGCCTCTTTTTGGCTCTGGCAGTCAATGAGTAGTAGAATCAAAGTTTCAGTATTTCTAGGCTTTGTTCAGAAATGAACATTCTCCAGTTACAGGTGATGAGCCATGGCAATGTTTTGTATTAAAAGGTGTTTTAGTCCTTCAGATTGTGTGAATCTTTAGATTTAGCCAAATTCGTTCATCATTTAAGATAGGTCCTAGAAGTTTTCTTTTGTATGCCTCTAAGTTAAAATGAAGATGACTTTCAATCAATTTTATTGAGGAAAAAATGAGTGGATTAAACTAGAAAATATATACTGTACTCAAATTATCAAATGGATCTATGACTTTAGCAATGTGTAAACTCCATTGATGAAGGTGACTCATCCATTCTACCCATCCAGTGTGACTTTTGTCCATTTTTCATTTCCATTGTCCATTTAAATTTTCAGAGAGTCTTTGGTATAGCTCAGTAGAATAGAATATTGTAGGCCTTTGTTTCAGATATACGTTGGGATCATTAAAATACTTTGCAGTTTCCCAAAGCAATCCAACTTACTCTATTCCTGGTACACCATTCATCTATCTCTCTATCTCTCTTCTATCTTTTAATTTATTCAATTTTAAATATTATTTTATCTTTGTGAGGAACTACTAATGTGGAAATTCCTATTACTATGAAGCAGATTATCAATACTCCTTAAGGTCTTGAGGAGCTTGCCTGGAGCAATGAAAAGCTCAATTATTTTTCCATTGCCACACTCTTAGTATGTATATCAGAGGTAGGATTTGAATCCAGGTCTTCCTTCCTCCAAGACAGGCCCTCAATCCACTATCACATGCTGTTTCTCATGTTATTCCTTATATTCAGGCATGTCTTGGAACTTGCTTGAATAAGCTTGTGAGAACCAGAGAGTCAATTGTTAAATTTTCAGTGTGGATATTTAAAAATTAGCAATTGTTATAAGTCAGGACTTGATTTCTTATTTGGTTAGCTTTTAAGACTTAAGAAAGTATTAAAATTCAGATTAAAGTACAAATGTGCTATGTGTATGTTTCCCCTCCCAGAGAGCCTGGTTGTTAAGCATTTACCAGCATACCTGAATTTATATTCCAATATATTCCAAAATTCCTTTTGTTAGTGCTGCTACAGACAGTAAAGTATTGATTGACATATAACTATACAGTTGTAGGATTTATAGCTGAAAAGGTCCTTAGAGACCTTTTCACACATCCAGTTAATAGAAAATAGAATAGTTCTATCACACATCTAGTTATTAGAAAATAGAAAGTAAAGATAGATTTAATTAAAAGAGATAAGGAAGGACATTATATCCTGCTAAAAGGCACCACAAACAATGAAGCAATATCATTGTTTAACATATATGCACCAAGTGGTAAGGCATACAAATTCTTAGAGGATAGGTTAAGGGAGTTACAGGAAGAAATAGACAGTAAAACTATAATATTGGGAGACCTCAACCGCCCCCTTTCTGAACTTGATAAATCTAACCTCAAAATAAATAAGAAAGAAGTTAAGGAGGTAAACAGAATTTTAGAAAAGGCAGGTATGATAGACCTCTGGAGAAAACTGAATGGGGATAAAAAGGAATATACTTTCTTCTCAGTGGTACATGGCACATACTCAAAAATTGACCATGTACTAGGGCATAAAAACCTCACAATCCAGTGTAGAAAGGCAGAAGTAGTCACAGCACACTTTTCAGATCAAGATGCAATAAGAATTATTTGTAACAAGGAACCATGGAAAAATAAGCTAAAAATTAATTGGAAACTAAATAATCTAATTCTAAAGAATGAGTGGGCCAAATAACAAATTAGAGAAACAATTAATAACTTCTTTCAAGAGAATGACAATAATGAAACAACATACCAAAACTTATGGGATGCAGCAAAAGCAGTTCTTAGGGGAAGTTTTATATCCCTAAATGCTTACATGAATAAAATAGGGAAAAAGGAGATCAATGATCTGGGCATACAAGCTGAAAAAGCTAGAAAAAGAGCAAATTGAAAACCCCCAATTAAATACCAAATTAGAAATACTGAAAATCAAAGGAGAGATTAATAAAATTGAAACCAAGAAAACTATTAAATTAATAAATAAAACAAAGAGCTGATTTTATGAAAAAACCAATAAAATTGATAAACCTTTGGCCAATTTGATTAAAAAAAAGAAAGAAGAAAATCAAATTACTAGTATCAAAATTGAAAAGGGTGAGTTCACCTCTAATGAAGAGGAAATCAAAATAGTAATTAGGAATTATTTTGCCCAATTTTATGCCCATAAATTTGACAACCTTAGAGATATGGATGAATATCTACAAAAACATAAACTGCCCAGGTTAACAGAAAAGGAAGTAAAATGTTTAAATAACCCCATCTCAGAAAAAGAAATTGAGCATGCCATTGATGAACTCCCTAGGAAAAAATCTCCAGGGCCAGATGGTTTTACATGTGAATTCTATCAAACATTTAAACAACAACTAATTCCAATACTTTGTAGACTATTTGGGAAAATAGGTGAAGAAGGACTAAAACACCTTTTAATACAAAACATTGCCATGGCTCATCACCTGTAACTGGAGAATGTTCATTTCTGAACAAAGCCTAGAAATACTGAAACTTTGATTCTACTACTCGTTGACTGCCAGAGCCAAAAAGAGGCATTGAAATCAGCTAGTCTATTCCTCTCATTTTATAGATGTAGAAACAAAATTCTTTATATGACACAAATATGGTACTAATACCCAAACCAGGTAGAGTCAAAACAGATAAAGAAAATTATAGACCAATTTCTCTAATGAATATTGATGCAAAAATTTTAAATAAAATATTAGCAAAAAGATTGCCGCAACTCATCATGAAAAAAATACACTATGACCAGGTAGGATTTATTCCAGGAATGCAAGGCTGGTTCAATATTAGGAAAACTATTAGCATCATTGACCATATCAACAACAAAACTAGCAGAAACCATATGATCATCTCAATAGACACAGAAAAAGCCTTTGACAAAGTACGACACCCATTCCTATTAAAAACACTAGAAAGCATAGGAATAAATGGAACCTTCCTTAAAATTATAAATAGCATCTACCTAAAACCATCAACAAGCATTATTTGTAATGGGGATAAGCTAGATGCATTCCCAGTAAGATCAGGGGTGAAACAAGGATGTCCATTATCACCCCTATTATTCAATTTGGTACTAGAAATGTTAGCTGTAGCAATAAGAGAAGGAAAAGAAATTGAGGAATTAGATTAGGAAAAGAAGAAAATAAATTATCACTTTTTGCAGATGATATGATGATTTATTTAGAGAATCCTAGTGAATCAAGTAAAAAACTACTTGAAATAATAAACAACTTTAGCAATGTTGCAGGATATAAAATAAACCCACATAAATCCTCAGCATTCCTGTACATTACTGACAAAGCCCAACAGCAAGAGATAGAAAGAGAAATTCCATTCAAAGTTACTGTAGACACTATAAAATATTTGGGAGTCTATTTGAGAAGACAAACCCAGGGCCTATATGAACATAACTATGAAACACTTTTCACGTGAATAAAGTCAGATCTAAATAAATGGAAAAATATCAGTTGCTCATGGTTAGGCCGAGCTAATATAATAAAAATGACAATTTTACCTAAATTAATCTATCTATTCAGTGCAATACCAATTGAACTACCAAAAAATTATTTTACTGAGCTGGACAAAATAATAACAAAATTCATCTGGAAAAACAAGAGGTCTAGAATATCTAGGATATTAATGAAAAGAAGTGCTAGAGAAGGTGGCCTAGCCATACCAGATACTAAACTGTACTACAGAACAGCAGTCATCAAAACTACCTGGTACTGGATAAGAAACATGGGTGTGGATCAGTGGAATAGGATAGGTACGCAAGATGGAGAAGTCAACGACTATAGCAATCTACTCTTTGATAAACCCAAAGAGGCCAGCTTCTGGGCTAAGAATTCACTATTTCACAAAAACTGCTGGGAAAATTGGAAAATGGTAGGGCAGAAACTGGGCATAGACCAATATCTTACACCATATACAAGAATAAAGTCAAAATGTGTTCATGATTTAGGAGTAAAAGCTGATACTATATGTAATTTGGGAGAGCAAGGAATAGTTTACTTATCAGATTTATGGAAAAGAAAAGAATTCATGACCCAACAAGAGATAGAGAGCATTACAAAATGCAAAATGGATAATTTTGATTATGTTAAATTGAAATGTCTTTCTACAAAAAAAAGCCAATGCAATAAAAATTAGGGGGGAAGCAGAAAATTGGGAGAAAATCTTTGCAACTAGTATCTCTGATAAAGGCCTCATTTCTAAAATATACAGGGAACTGAGCCAAATATATAGGAATACAAGCCATTCCCCTATTGAGAAATGGTCAAAGGATATGAATAGGCAGTTTTCAGAGGAAGAAATTAAAGCTCTTTATAGGCATATGAAAAAATGCTCTGGATCACTACTGATTAGAGAAATGCAAATCAAAACAACTCTTAGATACCACATCTCTCCTGTCAGATTAGCTAAAATAACAAAGCAGGAGGATGATAAATGCTGGAGAGGATGTGGGAAAATTGGAAAATTGTTACATTGCTGGTGGAGTTGTGAGATGATCCAGCCATTTTGGAGAGTAATTTGGAACTACGCCCAAAGAGCCATAGGAATGTTCATACCCTTTGACCCAGCAATACCACTTCTAGGATTGTATCCCAAAGAAATCACACAAGAGGGGAAGGGACCCATATGTACAAGAATATTCATAGCAGCTCTTTTTGTGGTAGCCAAGAATTGGAAATCAAAGGGATGCCCATCAATTGGGGAATGGCTGAACAAGCTGTGGTATATGAAGGTAATGGAATACTATTGTGCCATATGAAATGGGGATGATATGATACAGACTTCATAACAACCTGGAAAAACCTACATGACATAATGCTGAGTGAGCGGCGCAGAGCCAGGAGAACATTGTACACAACCACAGATATATGGATTCCGTGAGGACCAACCCTGACAGACTTCGCTCTTCTCAGCAACACAAGGTGCAAGGACAACTCCAAGGGACTCACGATGGAGAATGCTATCTACACCCAAAGAAAGAACTGTGAAGTTTGAATGCAGATTGAGGCACACTGCATGCTCGCCTTTTTTTCTTCTCTTTTGTTTTTGTTTTTGGGTTTTTTTTTTTGGTTCTGTTTCTTCTTTCTCATGATTCATTCCATTGGTCATAATTCTTCTCCACAACTTGACTAGTGTATAAATTAATTCAATGCGAAGTTATACATGCTAGTTATATGAAATTCCATGCCATCTTGGGGAGGGAGGGGAGAAAATCTGGAACTCAAAATTATGTAGAACTGTGTATTGTAAACTAAAAATAAAAAAAAGAAAATAGAAATGAAGGCTAGATGAAAATCACATTATAAGCATGCTGAAGACCAACTGTGCTTACAGCATTCTTTTGCAGAAAATCCTGGTGTCCTTATAGTTCACCTTCCTTGAAAGCAGGGAAAGAAAGGGAAAAGACACTAATAGACCCTAGCAATGAGCCCCTTCATATTTTTTTATCTTCCAGGATGTTTCTTCTTAGCCTTTCAAAAATTTGGGCCAAGAGTAATATTGCTTAAAGTGTACTGCTGTGCCCTTCTTAGAAAAATCTCAATTCCGAGAAAGAACTGCTTGTTCTTGGGTGACTTTTCTTGAATTGAAGTTTGTTTTGTAATTTTAAAGTAGATATGTGCTTTTTGATGATCAAGATTGAAAAATGGGTAATCTCTTTTTAGGATAATCTCTTTTTTTTCCTCTCAGGAGAGGCTTGCCAAATGCCATGGCACTCAGTGTGGATTCTGCAGCCCCGGAATGGTGATGTCCATATACACTCTACTGAGGAACTACCCAGATCCAACAACAGAGCAGTTAATGGAGACTCTTAGTGGTAAGCTTCCTCTTCTATGATAAATCAAATTCTCTTCACATTTCTTCCTTACTATAGGAGGAACCCATAGGGTGGGTAGGAACTTTGAGATTTATGACACAATGGGAAAGAATTTGAGAATGTATCTAACCACAGATTCTAGTGTAGGGTACCTGATCAACATCCAAATCTGAGTTCATTCATCCTTGTGCAATTTTATGAATTCATTGCAATTTGGGAGTTTAAAAATGGGTCACATTGATCTAAGACACAATTCTATTTGATCATCTTGGGGATTTGTGTTCACTGTTAAGATAAAAAACGTGTATTTGATTCTGAAAAGAGAAAGTTTTTGATATTCGCCATTTTTAATAGATATGAATATGTCAGGTCAACCTTATAGAGAAACTTGTTACTTCCCTCTATTCTTTTTGCTAACCAGGATGAAATACAGTTGCCTTAGTTTGACTATTTAGACCAAGCAACCTACTCTCAGCGAAAGGTGAAAAACCAAGGAATCTAGATAGACACATAGTCCTTTCCATATGGTTTTATTGATATTTATTTTTAACATTCATTTTAAAAAACTTTGAGTTACAAATTCTTTCCTTACTTTCACCTTTCCACCACCCACTAAGAAGGCAAGATCTGTATCAATTGTACATGTGAAGTCAAGCAAAACATTTCTATGTTAGCCATCTTGCAAAAAAAAAAAAACAGAAAAAAAGTGAAAAAATATGCTTCAGTCTGCACACAAAGTTCACTAGTTCTCTTTCTGGTCATGGATGGAATTTTTCACCATAAGCCTCTTGAAATTATCTTGGATCATTGTCTTGATACGGTTAGTGAAATCTTTCACACATGATCATTATTATAATATTGCTGCTACTGTTGACAATGTTTACCTGGTTCTTCTCACTTTACTTTGCCTTCCCTGGCTTTTCTGAAACCATTCTATTCATTTTTTATAGTACAATAATGTTTCATCATAATCATAATGCCATCATAATAAGATGTCACAGATGTTTAGACATTCCCCAACTGATGAACATCCTCCAATTTTCAATTTTTTGCAACTACAAAAAGAGCTGCTTAAACATTTTTATACATATGAATCTTTTTTCATTTTCTTTGACCTCTTTGGAATACAGATTTAGAAGTGGTATTGGTGAATCAAAAGGTATGCACAGTTGTATAGCCCTCTGCATATAGGTCCAAATTGTTCTCCAGAATATTTGGACTTGTTTACAATTATACCAACAGTGCATTGTTTCTGTGTTTTCAAATTCCCTCCAGCATTTGTGATTTTCCTTTTCTGTCACATTACCCCATCTGGTAGGTGTGAGGTGGTACTTCAGAGGTGTTTTAGCTTGCATTTCTCTAATCAGTCTTGATAGAGAACATTTTTTAATGTGGCTTTTGATAGCTGTGATTTCTTCTGAAAACTGTCTGTTTATATGATTTGTCCTTTTATCATATTTTTTACAAATTTGGCTTAGTTCCCAAATATTTGAGAAATGAGGCTCTTTCCAGAGAAACTTGTTATAAAATTCCCCCCCCCCCAGTTAACTGATTTCCTTTTAATATTGGCTGGATTACTTTTGTTTGTGCAAAAATAATTTAATTTCATGTAATAAAAATTATTTTAACTCCCGTGATGGTCTCTGCCCCTTCTTTGGACATAAAATCTTTAGTTGTCTATAGATCTGATAGGTAAATTTTTTTCTGTGCTCCTCTGATTTTCCTATGATATCACCCTTTATGTCTACATCATGTACCCATTTTAACCTTATTTTGGTATATGGTATGAATGTTAGTCTATACCAAATTTCTGACAAAATGCTTTCCAATTTTCATGACAATTTTTGGGAAATGGTGAATATTTGCCCCCAGTGCTTGGATCTTTGGGTTTATCAAACACTGAATTGCTATGGTCATTTACTACTATGTATTATGCACTTAATCTATTCCACTGATGCATCACTCTGTTTCTTAACCAATACTAGAACATTTTCACGATTACCATTTTTTAATATAGTTTGAAATCTGGTACTGCTAGCCTACCTCTTTCACATTTGCTTTCCATTGATTCCCCATAATATTCTTAAATTTTTGTTTCTCCAGATGAATTTTGTTTTTGCTTCCCCCCTGCCAGCTCCATAAAATAATTCTTTGGCATTTTGGTATGGTACTGAATTAATTTAGGTAGAATTATCATTTGTATTATGTTGACTTGGCCTATTTATGAGCAATTAATATTTCTGCAGTTGTTTAGATCTGTCTTTATTTGTACGAAAATTATTGGTAATTGTGTTTTGATAGTACCTGGGTTTGTTTTGACATGTAGACTCCCAAGTATTTTACTTATTTTAAGCATTTATTTTAAATGGAAACTTGCATTAATGTAGACTAGCATCTCATTTCTACATTACGATATTGTATAACTGCTTAGACTATTGAGAAGTTATTTCTTGTTATGGTCATACAATTAGTATGTGTCAGAGGTGAGATGTGAACTCAGATCTTCTTGCCTTCAAGTTTGCCATATTATATACTATGAAACTTTCACTCTCATTTTTGTAGTTTGGATGGAAGAAAAATGTATTATCGATACAAGTACAAAACCCAAAACAATCCCTACTCACAAGACGCTTACAAGCTTACATTTTAATGGGGAGACAAAAAGTACACTTGAAAATATGTACATAATAAATATAAAATTAGCAAATAGAAATATATACAAGTTGTTAAATTCAAGGTAGCTTGGGAGAGAGAGCACCAGGAATTGGGAACAAGGAGGTGGGAGAGTCAGAAAAAGCTCCATGCAAAAGATGGTGCCAAAGCTACATCTTAAAGGATGCAAAGTTGGTGCTAGGCATTGAGTAAACACTGAGTAAACATTCTCTGCAAAAGCAGAGAGACAGGAGATGGATTATGTTGTATGAGGAGCAGAAAGAAGATCAGTTTGGATTGATCATAGAATGCAGGAGGGAGATAATGGCGAATGAGGTTGGAAAGAAAAATAGGGGGCCTGGCTGTGAAGAGCTTTAAAAGCTAAACAGAGGAATTTATATCCAATCTTAGAGTGAATAGGACGCTACTGGCATTGGTTGAGCGGAGTCAGATCTGCCCTTAAAGTAGATCACTTTGACAGGAGTGTTTGAATGGCTGAAGCAGCAGAGAGACATGGGTCAGGGAGACCAACTAGGAGACTGTTGCAATAATTCAGGCAAGAGATGATGAGTCCCTGAACTAAGGTAGTAACTTTGTGAGTGCAGTGAAATGAATGTATGTGAGAGATGATATAAGAATAAAAATGGTAAGATCAGACAACTAATTGGATGAGGAGTTTAGGATAATGCTGAAATTATGAATGTGACACACTGGAAGAATGGTGGCACTGTTGGCAGAAATAGGGTAGTTTGGAAAAGGAAAAGTTTAAGGGAATAAATTTCAGTTCAATTTTAGATATGTTATGTTTAAGATATGCTTAAGACATCCAGTTTGAAACATCCATTTGGTGATGAGGGACTGAAACTAGGGGGAGATTCTGTAGTTGAATAAATTAAAAAAAAACAAAGCCACACACATATATCTGTATCTGTATCTGTATCTGAATATGTATATGTACATGTATATGTATATGTGTATATTTATGCACAGGCACATCTATTTATAATACCCATGTATAGAAACTATACACTTACAAATATGTGTATATATGCATACACACATTTATTTGTATATATGTGTATGTGTGTGTGTCTGTATCTGTAAATCATCTCAGGGGAACTTATGACATTAGAGATCTGCTTATAATGAGCATACCAGGAATCCAGGAATCAGAAGTCCTCAGAGTGGGACAGTTCTTGTAAATGGTCCATCTTGCTAATTTTAGGAAATGTAAAGAAGGATTTTATTGCCATTGTATTCATTCCACTAATAATATGAGACAAGATGGCATATATTTATATTTTGTTCCTTAAGATATGTGTCCTCATTTAAAAAATGTATTACTGATATCTTTCATTTTTACATTAGTCCCAATGTTCTTTGCCTTTCCCAGAGAGTCATCCCTTAGAGCAAAGAATGAAAAAGTGTGTGTGTGTGTGTGTGTGTGTGTGTTTGTGTGTGTGTGTGTATGTAACTAGTAAAACTAATCAATACATCAACCAATTCTGACATTATATACAGAGTTCCCTACCTATACATACTTTTTCCTTATTCAGGTAATTTGTGCCGATGTACTGGATACCGACCAATTGTAGAAAGTGGGAAGACTTTCTGTGAGGTGAGTAAAATAAAGAAAATTGTGGTTATAGAATAGTTGATAGTTTAGTGCATTAATAATTTTTATTGAATGATGCACAGGAATCCAGAGTAGGTCATGTCTAGACCTGGATTTGGACATGACAAGTAACATTAAGCCACTGTAGGTTTTTGTCAAAGGGGAACTGATATAATGAAAATAATATATTAGGAAAGAAATTCTTGGAATCCAATCACAAGCTAGGGTATATTGAGGAAACTGGAGACAAGAGACCAAGATTACTGTTAAAGTAATTAAGATAGGAAGTTTTAAGGCCTGGACTAAAATGGTGGCAATGAGAATGAAATATATTGTTAAAATTTAAGAGACATTTCAGAAGAGGAATTGATATGATTTGGTCATTACCTGAATATGGGGAGTGAAGAATAAAAAGTAAAAATGAACTCAATGATTTTGAACCAGACAATTAGTATTAGGGTGAGTTATTGCTAGGCAATGACAAAAGAATTTGAGAATGTATTACTAGGTCAAAAAGAGGTATGGAGGAAGAGAAGGAAGATATTTTGAATTTACAATAAGTAAAGTTTTACATGTAGAATAATGTATCTTTTGAGCTGTCCTGTAAGACACTTGAGTCAGATGCCAATTATAGTATATATTTTCTAAAGGAAGTAAATTCATCCACATATTTTAGTAGGCTAAATAAAGTTAATAAAAATGTATTTGATCAAAGGAAGGTTTAAAATACTATATGTACTTAAGTTTTAAAACTCAAATTCTTCTCCTTTATTAATACTACAAAAATCTTAGAAAAAATTAAAAGATTTGGCTATCCTTTTACATATGAAGTTACAGTCAATAAAACATATTTGTTTTATTATCTTAATCATAAGATCTGTGTGCTACCTAATCAGTAGGAAATAGTGGGAATTATTAGACCTTTTTCACTTTGGATGCCTTCATTTAGCCTCTAAAGTAAGCTCCTCTATTTTATAGTGAGCTTTCTAATACAAAGAACATCTTCATTGCCTTCAAGGAGGGTGTGTTGTGAAAAACTCTTACACATGAAGAAATAATCAGTAAATATTTATTAAGCACCTACTGTATGTTAGGCACTATGCTAACTGTTCAGGTTGCAAAGAAAGTCAAAAGATGATAGAATGTAAGCTCCTCAAAGTCTGGGATTATTGTCATATTTGTGAGCACTAGCATAGTGTCTGCTTCACAGTAGGTACTTAATAAATGTTTGTTGAAAGAATGACGAATTAAATTAATTGCACTGTGTAAGGATTCGGTTGGGTGACAGGGATAAGAAGGTAAACAAAACAGATCCTTTCCACAAGAAGCCTACTTGGTCTAGTAAGACCAAACCTCTCTCCCTGATAAGAATTTCTTTGTGATTGAACTATCAAAATAATTGTCCTACCTTCATCTTGAGAGTATGGGAATTATTAAAATAAAGGATGAACTGCCTTTTGGTTCTGTGGGGATGCTGTGGAAGTCATAAACTACTGAGGAGTAATTTCTTGAAAGACTACTAATTGTATTGTTTGTTCTAGATTTTTTAAAAAATGCAAATTTTTATTGGCACTCCAGGTCAAGCCTCACTTCCCTCAAGAACATTTCCTTGGTACTCTATGCAGACCAGTCCATTACTGTCTTCCCTCATCACTTAGAGATTCCCCTGCATGGTACCATCACAGATCTGTTTTTATGTTTCCTCATCATAGTTTCTAGCTGTTTCATCTATAAGTGCCTTCTAGCTCCTTTTCCCATTCCCCTCTCCTCCCTGCAGAGTTTACACATGAACATATTTCTAAAGGATGTCATTTCCATAGGAATCAACTGTTTGTCAGCTGCAAGGAACAGGACAATGTTGCATGGATCAAGAGGAAAACCAGTTCTATCTGGATAAAAAGGAAAAAGTATGCTATGGATTTCACTTCTAATTTGTGGTAAAGTTAATTTGATGATCAAACTAGATAGGCAATGCATTACATAAATCCAGACATATTCCATTTTCTTTCCTTCAATGAGTAAGATATGTGGTGACAAAAAAAATAAGATATACCATAGTTTTGCAAATAGCTCCTTGAAGGAACAAATCCACAGTTGATCATGCTTCTGGGGTATGATGAGAAAGATGGAACTAGTGGTAAGGAGTGAAGTATTCTTCGGGATAAAGATCATGATTTCTCTCTTCTTTGCATTTGGATTCCTTTATTCCATGGAACATTCATTTAATGAAATTCAATTTGGTTTGTTTTTGAGATGTGTACTAAGCTGTATGATGAAAGTGAATTCCAGCCTTTCGATCCATCCCAGGAGCCTATATTTCCACCTGAGCTAATAGTAAGATATTTTCATTTTGTTTTTTATGCTGGTTTATGTCGATATAGAAGAAAATGATAAGTAATGCTTATTTATCATGCTACTAATATTTTTAAAACAATACTAAACATCAAAACATAACAGTCCAGCACCATGTTCCCAATGTTCTACCAGGTGAGTTTCAGAGGGTTTGGCTAAGCTCCATTTTAATGAACAGAGATATGATGTCGAGGAAAGGACAATGACCTGAAAGTCTGAAAATGGTTCAGCTTCCTTCTGTTCCTATCTATGATGATGATTTCAGAATGATGGAAGAGGGGAGTAAGGTTGCAAAGAATTATATGGTTTTTAATCAGGCTATAAACATTCACTTAGCTGTTGGTACTCTAAAAATGAGATCTTTTTTCAGTGGCCAATGAGTGAACATTTTGCTAGAGAAACTAACTCATGATAATGGTAACAATTACAGTAGAGGGCAACATCCTGAGGGACTAGGACACTGGCCCCCCTGGCTGTTTCATCTCTCAGCTCTGGGCATTTTCTTTGCCTATCCCTCATGCCTGAAATGGTATCCCTCCTCCACTCTGACTTCTGAACTCCTTGGCTTCCTGTAAGTCCTAACCCAAATCCTACATTCTACCTGAAGCCTTCTCTAACCCCTCTTAATTTTAGTTCTTTCCAACTTTTAATTGTTTCTTCTTTATCCTGTACATAACTTGCTTTGTGTATATTTGTGTGAATGTTGTCCCTCCCATTAGATTGTAAACAATCTTACGTAAACCACTTGTGAGCGGGTAGTGTCTTTTCCCTGTTTTTGTATCCCCAGCTTAGCACAATACCCAATACACAGTAGGTGTTTAATAAATGTTTATTGATTGTCTGAAATAATGGAACATTTTAAAAGTGTTAAATTTTTTAATTAAAAGTCTATTTTTTTCTTCCTTTCATTCTCACCTTATTTTAAGAAAGGGAATAGAAAAACAAATTTTTTTTGTAGCAAATATACATAGTTAAGCAAAACAAATTCCCTCATTGGTCTGTATCCTGAATCCTCACTTCTCTGTCAAGAAGGGGATACCAGAAAACTAAAGGAAGTTGCAGTCCAATGGAAGGATGGATTAAAAGTTCTTTTAGACACAATGGAATTGATTTTATCATGAATGTAAAGGAAGAGAAAATATGATTTCATGAGAAACACAGTTATCTTGTACGGTGTTAGGCAGTTGGATAATTCTTTTTGAAAAGATCATCTTGAAAATAATTATAACTAGAGTTCCCTACATCTGCCACATAGAATAAGGAAGTAGAGAAATTCTATGAAGAATTTGATGATACTCCCATGTTTAATCAATATACACTTAAATTTTTTTGCAAAATTTTGTTTTTACAAAGATGGTTATATGGTAGAATTGGGTCAAAATAGGTTGTTCCTTGTTGAAGAGTAAGAAATCAGTCTTATGACTGTGTATCGCCAATACTTTTTGTTTTTGAGAGAAGAGTTAAAAGGTACTGGACATAGTAAGAAGAAAATGGAAATGTTTATATTTTAACAAACAACAAATGTTGGGAGACTGTTTTGGGAGTCACTCAGTAATTAGCCATTTCTCTATAATCAAACCAACTAGCAAAAGCAAAAAAAAAAAAATCAAAACTGGAACCATATTAGAAAAGAAAGTGAAAATGAGAAGACCCAAGTAATGCAACTCCAATATAGCCTAACTATTTATTCTGGAAAATGGAAATGGATTAAAAAAAACAACATGGCCACAGACTATAGCTTTTTCTAAGTAATTTTAACCAAGATAGGTTAATCACCTCAATTAGGGAGGCTTAAAGAGCCTAGGAACCACCTTACTTAGAAAGAAGACAGATGGCAGTTGAAGGTGACACCATTTTAGAATATATGCTTGTTTGTAAGATATTGGAGGAAAACAGTGGAAGATTCTATGACGTATTGCCTCATAGAATAGGGAAAAATGTTGGCAAAAAGCAAATCTTTACAGAAGAGTTTTCAAGAAACTCAAATATGGAAAAAAAAATCCCATATCTGAAAGAGGGGAGAATACCAAATATGTGGGAAATATCTCAGACCTTATTGTTATAAAATATTATTCAAGAAATATTAATTTCACATACAAATCTATGCTACTAGGAATAACTATCAACCCATATGAATATTTCCCATCTATATAACATATTTGTGAGAATAACCTGCTCACCCATCAAGGACATGCTTAATAATATCAAAGGAATCCTGGCATTCAAAAAAATGATTCTATGCCAGATCACATCTTCACAGTAACCCAATTGACTAAAAGGTATAAAATATAAAAAGTACACTATGCTTATTTTTTTTGGCTATAAAAACATTTGACTTGATTTAGGAAAAGAGCACGTTAAAAATTTTCTTCATTGGGCTGTCCCTTGCATATGTCAGAATTTCACAAGCTTTCTGGAAAGACAGTTTTGTAAGGTAGTCTTGATATTTAGATATCTCCAAAAGAAATTGGTCTTTGGCTACACTTCAGATTTTTATTTTAAATTTATTTTTAATGTTCATTTAAAAATTTGACTTCTAAATTATCTCCCTCCTTTTCACCACTCTCCTACCTGTTGAGAAGGCAAGCAATATATCAACTGTACATGTGAAGTCAAGCAAAACACATTTCCATGTTAGCCATGTTGTAATTGTTTTAAAAAGCAAGAAACACGAAGTGAAGAAAATACATGCTTCAATTTGCACTCAGAATTAATCACTTCTCTGTCTTGAGTGGATAGCATCTTTCATCATGGGTCCTTTGGAATTGTCTTGATGTTTCACAGTTGGTCATACTTCCAATATTGCCGTTACTGTGTACAATGTTCTCCTGGCTCTGCTTGCTTCACTTTGCATAAATTCATATAAATCTTTTTAGTTGTTTCTGAAATCATTTGCATCATTTCTTATAGCGTGACAGTATTCCATCACAATCATATACCAAAACTTGTTCAGCCATTCTGCAATTGATGGGTGTCTCCTAAATTTCCACTTCTTTTATACCACAAAAAAGAGTTGCTATAAATGTTTTTGTAAATACAAGTCTTTTTGCTTTTTCTTTGATCTTTTTGTGATACGGACCTAACAGTGGTATTACTGGGTCAAATATTATGCACCGTTTTATATCTCTTTGAGAATAGTTCTAAATAATTCTCCAGAAAGGTCGGACCACTTCACAGCTCCAACAACAGAGCATTAGCATTCCAATTTTTCCACATCCCTTCCAGCATTCATCATTTTCCATTTTTGTCATTATAGCCCATCTCATAGGTATGAAGTGGTACCTCAGATTTGCTTTAATTTATATTTCTCTATTCAATAGTGATTCAGAGCATTTTTACATGACTATTGATAACTTTGATATATTTTCCTGAAAATTGCCTGTTTATATCTGACCATTTATCAATTAGTGAATGCTTGTATTTTTATAAATTTAGCTCAATTACCTATATATTTGATAAATGAGGCCTTTATCAGAGAAAATTGCTGTAAAAATCCCTTTTCCTGATTTTAAAAAATGGACTACATTGGTTTTGCTTGTGCAAACCCCTTTTAATTTCATGTAGTCAAATTTATTTATTTTACCTCCTGAATTCCTCTCTATCTCTTCTTTGGTCATAAATTCTTCCCTTATCCGTAGAACTGAAAGGTAAATTTTTCCATGGCCACCTAATTTGCTTATGATATCACATTTTATGTCAAATAACGTACCCATTTTGACTTTAACTTGGTATACTTTGTGAGATTGTAATCTATACTTAATTTCTGCCCATCTATTCTCTAGTTTTTCCAGTAATTTTTAGGAAATGATGAGTTCTTGTTCTAAAATCTGGGATGTTTGGGTTTATCAAACACTAGATTGTTGTGGTCATTTTCTATATTTTATTGTATATCTAATCTATTTCACTGATCTACCACTCTATATTTTAGCCAGTGCCAGTGATTACCACTTTGAAATAGAGTTTGAAATCTGGTACTGATAGGCAACCTTTCTTCACATCTTTTTTCTCATTTATTCCCTTAATATTTTAGACCTTGTTCTTCTAGATGAATTTTGTAATTCCTTTTTTCCAGCTCTATAAAATAATTCTTTGGTAATTTTATTACAACACTGAATAAGAAAAATAATTTAGGTAGAATTGTCAATTTTATTATACTGACTCTGTCTGCCTATGAACAATTAATATTTCTCCAATCTTTAGATCTGTCTTTATTTGTGTGAAAACATTTTGATAACTGTGTTCTTATAGTCCCTGGGTTTTTCTTGGCAGATAGACTCCCAAGTATTTTATAATTTCTGCAGTTATTTTTTAACAATTATTTTATTATTTAGTATTTTAGTTTTCAACATTGATTTCCACAAGATTTTGAGTTACAAATTTTCTCCCCATTTCTACCCTACCTCCCCACTCCAAGATGGCATATATTCTGATTGCCCCATTCTCCAGTCAGCCCTCACATATGTCACCCCACTCCCCACCATCCCCTTTCCCCTTATTTTCTTGTAGGGCAAGATAGATTTCTATGCCCCATTCCCTATCTATCTTATTTCTCAGTTGCATGCAAAAACAACTTTTTTGAGCATCTGCCTTTGAGTTCCAAATTCTCTCCCCTCTTCTCTTCCCACCCACCCTCCCTAAAAAGGCAAGTAATTCAACATAGGCCACACATATATCATTATGTAAAACCTTCCACTCATGTTGTGAAAGACTAACTATATTTCCCTCCATCCTATCCTGTCCCCCTTTATTCAATTTTCTCCCTTGACCCTGTCCCTATTTGAAAGTGTTTGCTTTTGATTACCTCCTCCTCCATCTGCACTCCCCTCTCCCCTCCCCCCTTTTTATCCCCTTCCCCCTACTTTCCTGTGGGGTAAGATACCCAATTGAGCATGTATGTTATTACCTCCTCAAGTCAAATCTGATGAGAGCAAGATTCACTCATTCCCCCTCACCTGGACCCTCTTCCCTTCTAACAGAACTGCTTTTTCTTGCCACTTTTATGAGAGATAATTTACCCGATTCTATATCTCCCTTTCTCCCTCTCTCAATATATTCCTCTCTCACCCCTCAATTTTATTTTATTTTTTTAATATCATCCCTTCATATTCAACTCACCCTGTGCCCCCCCTTTCTCTCATCTCTCTCTCTCTCTCTCTCTCTCTCTCTCTCTCTCTCTCTCTCTCTCTCTCTCTCTATATATATATATATATATATATATATATATATATATATGTATATTCCCTTCAACTACCCTAATACTGAGCTTTCCACGTAGGAATGTAAACAAAACTGTTCAACTTTAGTAAGCCCCTTATGATTTTTCTTTCTTGTTTACCTTTTCATGCTTCTCTTGATTCTTGTGTTTGAAAGTCAAATTTTCTATTCAGCTCCGGTCTTTTCACTGAGAAAGCTTGAAAATCCTCTATTTTATTGAAAATCTGTATTTTGCCTTGGAGCATTAAACTCAGTTTTGCTGGGTAGGTGATTCTTGGTTTTAATCCTAGATTCATTGACCTCCGGAATATCATATTCCAAGCCCTTTGATCCCTTAATGTAGAAGCTGCTAGATCTTGTATTATCCTGATTGTGTTTCCACGATACTCAAATTGTTTCCTTTTGGCTGCTTGCAGTATTTTCTCCTTGACCTGGGAACTCTGGAATTTTGGGACAATATTCCTAGGAGTTTTCTTTTTGGGACCTTTTTTCAGGAAGCAATCAGTGGATTCTTTCAATTTCTATTTTACCCTCTGGCTCTAGAACATCAAGGCAATTTTCCTTGATAATTTCTTGAAAGGTGATGTCTAGGCTCTTTTGTTAATCATGGCTTTCAGGTAGTCCAATAATTTTTAAATTATCTCTTCTGGATCTATTCTCCAGGTCAGTGGTTTTTCCAATGAGATAGTTCACATTGTCTTCCGTTTTTTCATTCCTTTGGTTCTGTTTGATAATATCTTGATTTCTCATAAAGTCACTAGCTTCCACTTTCTCCAATCCAATTTTTAAGGTAGCATTTTCTTCAGTGGTCTTTTGGACCTCCTTTTCCATTTGGCTAATTCTGCCTTTCAAGGCATTCTTCTCCTCGTTGGCTTTTTGGAGCTCTTTTGCCATTTGGGTTAATCTATGTTTAAGGTGTTATTTTCTTCAGCATTTTTTTGGGTCTTCTTTAGCAAGTCATTGACTTGTCTTTCATGGTTTTCTTGCATCACTCTCATTTCTCTTCCCAATTTTTCCTCTACTTCTCTTACTTGCTTTTCCAAATCCTTTTTAAGCTCTTCCATGGCCTGAGACCAATTCATATTTTTCTTGGAGGCTTTTGATGTAGGTTCTTTGACTTTGTTGACTTCTTCTGGCTTTATGTTTTGATCTTCTTTGTCACCAAAAAAGATGCTAGAGTCTGCGTCTGTGTGCTTTTTCACTGCCTGGCTATGCTCTCAGCCATTTACTTGACCTTTGAGTTTTTTGTCAGGGTATGACTGCTTGTAGAGTACAGAGTGCTTTGTCCCAAGCTTTAGGGACTGTACTGCTGTTTTCAGAGCTACTTCTACTCCACTGTCGCCACAAACTCTGCCACAGCAGTGCTCCTCCTACCTCAACAACCTTCAACCAGGATTGTGACCCAGATCCAAGCAGGGCAAAGCTGCCTTTGTGCCAGCAAAGCACTCCTTGCACTCTCATTCTGATCTGCCACTTGATTCCTCCTAATCTGTGAGCCAGGGACTCTGGATGCAACTGACAGTGTAGCTCTGGAAGCAGCTGCAGGAGCTTCCTGCTGCTGCTGCCACCGCCAAGCCACCTCTGCCACTGTCAAGCCACCTCTGCCACCCCCAGGGATAGGGCTGGACCTCTCTCCAACCCCATCTATCAGTTTTCCCACTAACCTGCTCAGTGGTCTTTGGCATTTTGGGATTGAGAAGTCTGGTAACTGCCACAGCTCAATGATTCATGACCCTCAGGCCTGCTCCAGCCAATTCCTGGTCTGGCCTTTTCTGGCGCGGCCCATGCTGGGCTGCACTCTGCTCCCAGCAACATGAGATTGACCCTTCCCAGTGACCATCCAGGCTGTCCTGGGCTGAAGACCTGCTTCCCTCTGCTATTTCATGGGTTCTGCAGCTCTATAATTTATCCAGAGCCATTTTTCACAGGTGTTTGGAGGGATTTAGGAGAGAGCTTAAGCAAGTCCCTGCTTTCCAGTTGCCATCCTGGCTCTGTCCCTCTCTGCAGTTATTTTAAATGGAAACTTTCTTTTTAACCCTTACTGTTAGGTAGTGTTAGTAATATATATATATAAATGCTGATTATTTATGCAGATTTATTTCATATCCTTCAACTTTTCTAAAGTTGTTAATTGTTTCAACTAGTTTTTAAGTTAATATTCTAGGATTCTCTAAATATACCCTCATTTCATCTTCAAAGAGTTAAAGTTTTGTTTCCCAATTGCCTATTTTTTATTCCTTCAATTTCTCTTTCTTATCTTATTCCTATAGCTAACATTTCTAATACAATATTGAATAATAGTGGCACACCCTTGTTTCACCCTGATCTTATTGGGAAGGCTTTTAGCTTATCCCCATTACAGATAATGCTTGCTCTTGGTTTTAGATAGATACTACTTATCATTTTAAGAAAGGCTCTATTAATCCCTGTACTTTCAAGGCTTTTTTGCAATGGAAATGGGTATTGTAATTTTTTCAAAAGCTTTTTCTGCCTCCATTGAGATAATCATATCATTTTTGTTATCAATATGGTCAATTATGCTTGTAGTTTTCCTAATACTGAACCATCCCTGAGTTTTTGGTACAAATCCCGCCTGAGCATAGTGTGTGATCTTTGTGACTTATTGCTGTAATCTCGTTGTTAGTATTTTTTTAAAATTTTGCATGACTGTGACTTAGTGAAATTTTTGCTCTCCCAGGTTTAGGTATCAAAACCACAATTTTGTTAGAAGGATTTTGGTAATACTCCTTCTTTATCTATTTTTTCAAGCTGTTCATATAATATTGGAATCAATTGTTTCTTAAATATTTGGTAGAATTTACTAATAAAAGCACCTGGCCCTGGGGATATTTTTCATAGGGAGCTCATTTATGACTTGCTCATTTTCTTTCTATCATATGGAAATTTAAATCCTCAATTTCTTCTTCTATTAATCTAGGTAATACATATTTTCATACATATTCATCCATTTCACTTACATTGTTAGTTTAACTGGCATATCACTTTTCAAAATAACTCATAATAGTTGCTTTAATTTTTTCTTCATTGGTGGTCCATGTTATTAATCTATTTTCTGATTTTCAGGACTTTTTGGTGTTTATTTGGGGATTTTTAATTTGCTATTTTTCTGGTTTTTTTTTCCATTGCATACCCAATTCATTGATAAGTTCTTTCTTTTATTGATAGAGGCATTCAGAGGTGTAAAGTTTATCCTTGGTATTACTTCAGCTAACACCCAAAATTTGTGTATGTCGTCTCATTTTTGTCATTTTCTTTAATGAAGTTTTTCATTGTTTCTGTGATTTGTTCTTTGATCCACTTATTCTTTAGAATCAGATTATTTGGTTTTCTTAATTTAAAAAATAATTTTATTATTTCTCAATTACGTGTAAAACCATTTAAAAAACTGAGTTCAAAATTTTCTCCATCCTTCTCTAACTTTCCCCTTCTGTATAATCATGCAAAAAATCCATATTAGACATCTTTTGAAAGAACAAACACACCCAAAGGGGGAAAAACATAAGAAAGTGAAAAATAGTAATCAATAATAGTAATCAATCTGCATTCAGACTCCATCAGTTGTTTCTCTGTGGGTGCATAGAAGTTTTCATGATCAGTCTTTTGCAATTGTCTTTGATCATTGTATTGTTGAGAAATGCTAAACCATTTACAATTGATCGATGTACCATATTGTTGTTACTGTGTACAATGCTCTCCTGGTACTGCTTACTTCATTTTTCATCAGTTCATGTAAGTCTTTCCAGGATTTTCTGAAATCAGACTGCTCATCATTTCTTATAGCGTAATAGTACTCGATTACCATCATATATCACAATTTATTCATTTATTGCTCAGGTGATGAGCATCCCCTCAATTTCTAATTCTTTGCCACAACAAAAATAGCTGCTATAAATATTTTTGGACACATAGGTCCTTTTGCCTTTTCTTTGATCTTTTTGGGATATAGAACTAGCAGTAGTATTGCTGAATCGAAGGTTATGCACCATTTTATAGCCCTTTGGAAATAGTTCCAAATTGCTCTCCAGAATGTTTAGATCAGTTCACAACTCCATCAACAATACATTGGTGTCCCAATTTTTCCATATCCCCTCCAATATTTATCATTTTCCTTTTGTTTGTCATATCAGTCAATCTGATACATGTGAGATGGTACCTCAGAGTTGTTTTGATTTGCATTTCTCTAATCAATAGTGATTTACAGCATTTTTTTTTCAGATGACTATAGATAGCTTTGATTTCTTCATCTGGAAGCTGTCTGTTCATATCCTTTGACCATTTATCAATTAGGGAAAGACTTACGTTCTTACGAAATAGGCTCAGTTCCCTATATGTTTGAAAAATAAGGCATTTATCAGAGACACTTGCTGTAAAAGTTGTTTTCCGGCTTTCTACTTCCCTTCTAATCTTGGTTGCATTGGTTTTGTTTGTGAAAAACCTTTTCAGTTTAATATAATCAAAATTATCTATTTCACATCGAGCATTAGTCTCTAGCTCTCGTTTAGTCATAAATTCTTTCTTTCTTCATAGATCTGACAGGTAAACTATTCCTTGCTCTCTCAATTTGCTTATGATATAACTCTCTTGTCTAAATCAAGTACCCATTTTGACCTTACTTAGATATACAGTGTAAAATGTTGATTTATACTTAGTTTCTGCCATACTGTTCTCCAGTTTTCCCAGCAGTTTTTGTGAAATAGTGAGCTGTTGTCCTAAAAGCTGGGGTCTTTGGGATTATCAAATACTAGATTACCATGGTCATTTACTCCTGTGTCTTGTGTACTAATCTATTCCTCAGATCCTCTCCTCTATTTCTTAGCTAGTACCAGATATTTTTGATGATTAGTACTTTATATATAATACAGTTTGACATTTAGTATGGCTAGCTCATCTTCCTTCACCTTTGTTTTCATTAATTCACTAGATATTCTTGATCTCTTGTTTTTCCAGATGAATTTTTGTTGTGATTTTTTCTAGCTCTATAAAATTTTTTTGGACTTTTATTGGAATGGCACTGAATTAGCAAATTAAATTGTCATTTTTATTGTATTGGTTCAGCCTACTCATGAGCAATTTATATTTTTCCAAGTGTTTAGATCTGACTTTATTTGTGTAAAAATGTTTTGTAGTTGTGTTCATATAGTTCCTAGGTTTTTCTTGGCATGTAGACACTCAAGTATTATATATTGTCTACAGATATTTTAAATGAGATTTCTCTCTTTATCTCTTGCTGCTGGATTTTGTTGTTAATATATAGATGGCTGATGATTTATGTGGGTTTATTTTGCATCCTGCTAATTTGCTAAAGTTGTCAATTATTTCAACTAGTTTTCTAGTTGATTCTTTCCAATTCTCTAAATATACCATCATATATCTACAAAGAGTGATGGTATTGTTCTTTCATTGCCTATTCTAATTCCTTTTTCTTTTCTTACTACTATAGCTAACATTTGTAGTACAATATTGAATAATATGGATAATAATGACCATCCTTACTTCACGCTTGATCTTCTTGGGAAAGCTCTTAGCTTGTCCCCATTATAGATAAACTTACTGGCTATGTGACTGACTCTTAACACATTTAATTTCTCAGTGTCTCAGGTATATCTCTAAAATTATCATTTACATAGAAGCTACTACTCTATGTTGCTTGAAAAAATATCCCCACCAGGAAATTCCCTGTATTATTGAAATCACAAGTGTGGTTAAAAAATAATCAAGAATTTAATTCTATAAAGTATCCTATTGCCATATATATACATACATACATAAACACATAATACATACCTACATATGTGTGTGCGTATTTGGATAACATTGACATTTTCGCTATATTCGCTTGGCCTGGCAATTCGCAATTGACAAAGGATATATTTCAATTCTTTCAAAAACATCCATTTACTTCCCAGATTGTCACCTCTAGTTGTATGTTCAATATACTGAGTTAGCTCATTAGTACATGTGTATGGTATAGGTATAATGAGATAAGACCAGAACAGAAGAGGAGGAATAGAATGGTCTGGGTTGCATTTGACAAACAGCTCTGTGCTTTCATTATTCATAAGCTGCCACAAAGCCCATTGTTTTAGCACCAATATTCTCCCAATGTCTTTTTGTGACATGAAGGCAACTCTGGACTATTAAAATCTATGTAGGACAGTGAAGTATAAGCTCTTATTGGTCCTACAGAAGATTGGGGCATGAATGGATTGTTGTCTGTATATGTGGAGGATACAAGGAGACAATGAGGTGTTGACACCACTGAGGGGTTAAAAAAAGTTTCTCTAAGAATTTCCCTCTTCCCTGTCCCACTCTTACCTTAGCTGTCCCTAGCCCAGTCTTTGGTCAGGACTGATAAGATTTAGCACACTTCTTTTAATGTAGAAGCTGCAAGGTCCTGTGTGTTCCTGAGTGTAGTTCCATAATATTTGAATTGTTTCTTTCTGGCTGCTTGCATTATTTTCTCCTTGACTTGATAATTCTGGAATTTGGCTACAATATTCCTTGAAGTTTTCAATTTGGTATCTCTTTCAGGAGGTGATTGGTGGATTCTTTCAATGACTATTTTACCCTCTGATTCTAGAACCTTAGGGAAGTTTTCTTTGATGATTTCTTGGAAGATACTGTCTAGGCTTTTTTTTTTTTTTCATCATGACTTTCCAGTAGACCAATAATTCTTAGATTATCTCTCCTGGATCCATTTTCCAAGTCAACTATTTTTCCAATGAGATATTTTATGTTTTCTTCTATTTTTTCATTCTTTAGATTGTGTTTGACTGACTCTTGATGCCTCGTAATCATTAGTTTCTACGTGCCCAATTCTAATTTTTAACAAATTGTTTTCTTCAGTTAGCATTTATATCTCCTTTTCCATTTAGTCAATTATACTTTTCAAAGAGTTATTTTCTCCCACTAGGTTCTATAGCTCCTTATCCATTTCACCAATTTTATTTTTTAAAGATTTGTACTCATCAGTGAATTTTTTTTTCATATTGTCCATTGTACTTTTAAAAGAATTGGTCAATTTTTCTTTTACCCCTCTCATTTGGCTTTTAAAATCTTCCTTGAGGTCTTCCAAGAATGCTTTTTGGGCTTGAGACTAGCATATTCCCTTTTGAGTTTTCAGATGTGAGTATAGTGTCAATGCTATCCTCTTCTGAATACATATGTTGATCTTCCCTGTCCCCATAGTAAGATTCTATGGTCTTTGCTTTTCTAGTTTGCTTCTTCGTGGTGATTGCCTTTTTCCTGGTTTTAAAGTGAATCTCTGCTTCTGGAGCACAGGGGGTCTCTCTCAATCTTTTTGTGTTGGGAGCTAGGGGCCTGGTTACTGGCTTCGTATGCTGTGGCCTCTGGTTTTGTCAGCTAGAAGTTATATAATGCTGTAGCTCACCTGGTGCTGAGATGGAGCTGGCTGCTGTGTGCCAAGGATTGAGGCCTGGTGAAGTCTTTCTGAGTTTCCCTGGAGTTACATTGAAGCTCACAACGCGATGTGTGGGGGAGGGGTGGTCTGACTCCAGAAAGTTTCCTCTTCCTCTAGGGCAGCGCTATAGCATGGGTGGCCTCAGCTGTCTTCTGTGCTGGTGTCTGCCAATTCCCCCGGCTGTGCATAGGCATGCCTGGGGTCCTGGTCTTGGCACTTGTCGGCTCCACCCCCCTGGAGCTCAGGAATGCCCACTGATCTGCTGAGGTGGCTTCCTGGGATGCCTCCCGTTTTGCAGTGGTCCCTTCAGTCACAGCAAGAGGGACCCATCTCCGTAGCTCCCCAAGCTGAAAGACTGCTGTACTCCTACTTCTGACTCCCTTATTTCAAGATTTTTCCTGGGGTGATATTTCTCTGGATTTTTCAAGGTAAGAGCACTTACAGTTTACTCTGCCATTGTGGCCCCTGGAGGTTCAAGTAGGCAGCTTTCAAACATTTAGTCTGTGGGCTGATATCCCCAAGAGTAGTTGCTGCCACTGCCACAGGCCCTGCACTTCTCTCATCTAGCGTCCAGAGAGTCCTGAGCTGAGAGATTTGGTGATCACCACTGCCTCCAATGATTCAAACCAGCAAGCCTGCTCCCACTTTGCTGGGGTCGGGTGTGGACCAGCACACTCTGCGCTCTCCTAGCCTGGTGCAACAAATCCTTCCCGTCAACCTTTCGGACTCTCCTGGGCTGGAAACCTACCACACTCTGTCTCCTAGTAGATTCTGCCACTCTCAAATTTGTTTAGATTCACTTTTTCACTCCACCACCTTGGACCTTCCCTCTGATTTAACACACTTCTTACAGGCAGTTGTTGTTTGTCCTTCTTTTTTCAAAGAAGATCATGACATCAGAAAGATGATGCCATGACTTGCAAGTAAATTGGATTTAAGTGAGGGAAGGCTGTGCAAAGTCACCAGCCTCGCTCTCTCCTCCTGAGCATCTGGGTCCACTGGCAAGAATTAGATCTGAATAGCCAAAGATGGCCCAGATGCAGTGGGAAACCTTGGACTTTTTAAGCTAAGGTCTCAGTTTGTCTGAGACAATGTCCATTCGATGATTAAAGCTAGGTAAGAAGTGAGGCAAACAAAGGCCTCTTTTACCTAGTCCAAAAAAAAAATCAATCTTGGAGGGGAAGCTCTTCAGGGCTTCTGGACAAAATGAAAACAATTGCTATTTACCTTCACTCTGAGCTATCAGGTCCCAAACAATGATCACTGAATGGGGCTTGGGCTGGGACCTATTGTTGGTCAATCGATGGGAGTCAGAGCAATTTGGGTTCAAGGCAAAGTCCTTAAAAAAGAAATTTAGCCTGTAAACCCCAAGATATCTTGGTAGGTTTCAGCAATCAAAATTTACATTCCTTTGGGTGGAGCATCCACAGATAAGGGTATGATACCCTATGTGGGAGGAGACTAGAGTAGAAGAGAGGAGACCAGAGAAGAGCACAGGAGAGAAGAGGGAGCTGCATTGCCCAACTGGAACTTGCCAGTTGGATCTCCAGTGGGGCAGCTTGTACTACTCACAGGTTGTTGTTTGTCCTTTGTTCTTGAAGAAAACATGACATCAGGAAAGTGATGCCACGACTTTCAAGTGAATTGGATTTAAGTGAGGGAGAGGTGTGCAAAGTTGCCAAGCTTACTTTCTCCTCCAGAGCCATATTGGTGGAGTGGCAAGATACAGATCAGGATGACTGGAGGTGGCCCCCTTCTCGCAGGCTTCTAAAAATCCAAACAGTCTCAACTAAACCTGAGACCACAGCTAATGATGTCCAAAAGACTATTGCTATTTTGATGATGGGGTTTTTCTAAATGATTTCTGAGATCCCTTTTAGCTCTAATAAACCATCATTTTAGGACTGCAGACTCAGAGTTTGTAACTACAAAATGGTGTTCGCTTTTTATGACTATTTTTGCTTTAGGTTTTGCTTAGTAGCTTTACCTGAGGACTAGTTCGTAGCATTTCCTATGCTTTATTTCCCTCTAGAGGATGGCAGAAGATCCCCAAAAGAAAACTCTTATTTTCTATGGAGAGAGGGTTCTATGGATGTCTCCTGCTAATATGAATGAACTTCTGGAGCTAAGAATGAAGTATCCTACAGCACCCCTTGTCGTGGGTAACACTGGAGTAGGTGAGTGGAACTACAAAGCATTTTTTGTCACTGGTTCCTTGAAGAATACCGAATTTATTATCCATTATTATCCTTTTTTAAAGTCAGCCTTTCGCTCATGTATGATAACAATGAGATTGTGTAAGGTAGTATTTTCAACTCCCTGGAAAGTCATAGCTATGTAGATAGATGTTTGCTACTTTAGAATTCATAAATATAGTCCTTTGGAATGGTTTGTTTGTGGGGTTTGTTTGTTTGTAAATGAATTTGTAAATGTTTTGTAAATGAATCCTTGAAGTCAGAGTTAGTTCTGGAAAGTCAGCTAGTTTTATACAGGGTGTCCATAAAGTCCGTGTACAATTTAAAATAGTTGAGTAGTTACTAAAGGAGAGTCTCAGCTTCCATTATTTAAACCTCTAAATGACTTTTCATTGAAGGACTAAATGTGAAATTAAAAGGAGAATTCCACCCTATTATTGTATCTGCAGCTGGACTTACAGAATTAAATTTTGTGGATTTTACAGATGATGGTAAGTACTTTATTTTACTAATAAAATGTTAGTAATGATTATTAATGGAATCTTCATATTAGAATGTTTATATCTTGCTACGATCATCTGAATATTGAATTTATAACCTCATAATCATAAAGTGTCTGTCCATTGACCCTTTTCAAATTGACCCACAAAGTACAATGCTGGGTATTACATAATCTAAAGTCTTCTAGAAGTATAAAAATCTCATTCCATCAGCCTTTTTGAACTCTTTTTTTCTCCAATGAACATGGATTTATTGGACAAGAACTCTTCAGCAAATTTAACATGACATGAACTGAATATTTTATGTTAAATGCTGGAGACACAATACAACACATCTCCTACCCTCATAATCCTTATATTATAATAAGGTGATACAATGTATACTCAAATATAACTCAAAATAGAAGATAATTGTCTAAAATATATACAATTATATTATTATTTAAGTAAGGTTTATTGTCTGATAGGAAACTTGTCCTCTGCTTGGGGTTATAGCTAGATAAAATTAGGAATTGCTTTTGCCAATTTGGCATTTTTCCTGATAGACAAAATGACCATATTTGGAGATAGCATCTTTTTGAGATATCCAAAAAGCAATCTATGTATTCCACACTGAAGAATATCAAATAGATTCTCTACAGGAACCACAGCCATGTGGAATCTGAAGTCTCCAGAAATCAGTGGTTCAGAAGATCTCACTGACTAAGATTGATTGAGCACTCACCTTGTGGAAAAAGCACCAGACTTTTTGATTCTCTGGGCTTCACTATCTTCATATATAAAATAAAAAGATGAAACTGAGTGAGTTCCAAACTTTCTTTTGGCTGCATATTCCATGGATGTTGGCATTTTCAACTTATCCTTCCCCTCTGGATCTCAATTTTCTGATCTAAATGAAGGGATTATATTTATATATATATATATATATATATATATATATATATAATCACTAAGGTCTCAAGAAGTGCTAATATTCTTTTTTGTAAATTCTATAATCTGTAATAATACTACACCTTTCTAAAAACTTAGCTGAAGTGATACACAAAAATAGAATATGACCTTCCTAAAGATTTTGCTGGCTTGTTTGGGTCTGTTTCATGGATCATCATCAGTACTTTTTGGTTTTCATCCTTGCTGGATACAGGCATGTGTCATTGATATCATATAGGCCCCAAAATGATGCTTGGAAATAAATCAAATCTTGGAAAGGATATATAGTTTCTCTGTAATCCATTCAAACATGCTCAATGTCAATCATGTTGACTAGAATGTAAAGAATGGTACAATAAACTAGGAAGATATTTAGGTGAACAGATACCCATACCTAGGTCAGTCGACTTAAACAAATATCTATGAAGCACTGACTATGTACAAACCATTACTCTAGGCACTAGTTATATAAGGACACAAAGGTGGCAGCTCCTGCCCTTGTGGAGCTTAGGTACAGAAGAGGCATGTGTTGTATACAAATAACTATCTAGTTAAAAAGTGACTATGTGTATAATAGAAGTGAAACTGCGTTATGTGGGTAATCCAAAACGGGAGGCCTAACTTCAAAATGAGGGGATAAGAGCAGGCTCTCTGGTATGGGCTTTGAGGGAAACAATCTCTTCCAGGTTTGGAGAGTGTTGTAAGCAGAGCTAGAAAAGACAAGGTAAGAATAGGGAATTTCTAGCTGTACAATATGACTAACATTGTATGAAGTAAAGATCTGCTTGAATTCCATGAATGCTGAAGTGATATAACTTTATGGGTCAAAATTTTTTGTAGGGTATGTGTATTGAGCACATAGATTGTACCTATTTCTACATGGGTTTTCTAAATGTGACATGTGGGAAGGCATGAATAGTTATCTCTGTAATGTTTTCCATGTCTCTCCAAGGGATCCTTTACTTCTTGCCTGGATGAGAGTGAGAGAAGAAGCCACCAAGTTGGCCACTACGTTCTCCTCAAAAAGAGGGAACTATACTAAAATTATATTTATTCTTTCTTGCCAAAAATTGTTAATGTAGAGAATTTTTTTATTTAAGCTATTTTCCTGATTATCATCCTTTAAGGAGGAAGAAGTACCCAAGCTTGTTTCCAAAGACTTGACCCCTTTCAACCAGTCTAGTTACATAAAAGATATTCACAAATAGTGAATAGCAAAATAACCACCCCCCCCAAATAAAACAAACACCATATTTTTCCAATCAGAAAGCAAACAGAAAATAGAGAATTTATGCAAATTAGAACATACCAGACAATATTAACACAGAGATAAGAATATTTCTCCCTGGTAGCAAGATAGCTCAGCTCAACCAAGAGAGAGTCCCTGATCACATCCAAGAAGAAATTATTTGAAGTCTCTAGGAAGGCAAGATGAAAATCAGAGACATGTTGAAATGCCAGCTCCTTGATATGTTTGCCAGCCACTTCCCAAAATGTGTCTCTCTAATTCTCTCTCTTTTTCTCTCTCATAAGAGAGTCTGGAAATATGTGTCCTCTCTTGAATCAAGCATGAAAAAAGTCTCCCTCTCCAAAGCTCTTATGTCAACTCCAGGCCTCACATAGGTTCTCAATCCCAATCAAATCAAGGCAAATCATATTTGTTAAATTACCACTATGTGCAAGGCACTGTGCTAATATCATCATTCTCTCCATCAGCAAGGAGAGTCTTATGCAAATGTTCTAGCTTTGAACTTCAATTATATATCTAAGGGGAAATTTCCTTTTATCCTACGAAGCTAAAGCTTCTTTTTAGAGCAAAGAAGCAATATGATTGCTTTCCAATGTCAAAAGAACATAGTGCACTTCGACTTTACAAAAGTCCTTATAAAAACTAAAATCAAAATAGCATAATGTCTTGTCCTTGGTAGGTGCTCAACAAATGTTTGTTTAATTGATTTGAATTGAAAATGCATTAATTTAGAGAAAATAACTAACATATCTATCTTACTACTTTCATACTTTGAATCTGAAAGGAGAATTATTTCTTAATTAATTGCTTAAACTTTATAGCTAAATTTTTTCCAAAATTAAATTAGGTATAATTCATAGATTAAAAATTAAATTAAAATTAAATTAAATTAGGTATAATTCATAGGTGAACGGATAAATATTGTTACACGAATGCTTTTCTCAGAGACAGATAGAACATAAGAGATTAGTCTTCTTTGTTATTGTTGTTTTTAGAAATAAGAGAAATTGCATGGTTTAATGAGCTGTAGTTAACTCTTAATTATATCCAGGTAGATTCTCCTGATTATAAGTGTTTTTGATGATCAGCACAAGCTTAAGGGCAGAGGCAAGGACCTTTTTATTCTTCACAGGTCAGAGACTCAGAAAATATCATTCACTGGTCATATACAAAGGGCATACCTTATAGTAACGCAGAATATATAGTTAACATTGTGGTTAGGGTAAGGATTCAGTCCTGTATTTGTTATTCTCTATTCTTCTCTCTACAATCTGCATTACTTAATTTAATTCAGCATACACTTATGATGTGTCTACTATGTGCAAGCTATGCTAGACTGAATATAAAGGCAGAAATGAAACAGCTCCCACTCTCAACCATCTGGATGAATTTCATGAGTTCCTGCCTTATGTATCAATTGTACTAGTGAGATGCAACATATATACAGTTAAGTAAATAGAAAATAGTCTCAAGAGAGAGGAAGTTAACAGCTGGGGGGATGAATAATCAATCAATTTATCCATCAGCAAGCATTAGTAAGCACCCATTATGTGGGAGGCACTGTGCCAGACATTGGTGATATTCAAATGGGAAACAGAAGTTTCTGCTTACAAAGCTCACATTTTCTCAGGGAAGACAGCATGTACACACACGTATAGACACACACACACACACACATACACAAATACAAAATAAATACAAAGTGTTTTTGTTATTGTTTATTTGTACTGACCCTTGGAGGATTAAGAAAAGCTTAATGCATAAGACTTCACTGGACTGAGCTAAGTGTTATTTTTCAAAAGTGAAAACACATAAAATCCATAGATGCATAGGTATATAAAAATGTGTAATATATTTCCAGAGGCAGGCAAAACATATGAAAATTGTCTTTTTTTAAGGGAAAGCTCATGGTTAAATTGCAGGCTTCAGTCATTGCTTAGTTATGGCTATATAGATTATCACCATTATGAATGGTTTCTATTATCATCATCATCTGTTGAATGGATAAATGATTAAATGTTTCTAATTCAAATCACCCTCTTTTGCCCTTCCTTTCCTACTGAAAAACCCAACTTGAGGGATCTTTAGTTTCTGTCATTCTAAATAAATCTGACCTTCTCTATTTGTGGTAATTGCAGGTGTGACAATAGGTGCTGGATGCACCTTGGCTGAAATGAAAGATATTTTGAGTCACGCCGTTTCAAAGGAGTCAAAAGAGAAGACTAAAACATACCGTGCTCTCCTAAAGCACTTGCGAACACTGGCAGGACAGCAGATCCGGAACATGGCTGTGGGTTCTCATTTTTATATTTAGCATTCCTAGTTAGAGATGTCTAGTCCTGTCAGAAAAACAGTGATGTAGCTTTTACATAAAGTCCAAGTCAGTAATGACAAATGACCATCAGGATTTGAATGGTCTTGTGTTGCAGGGAATGTAGTAGGAAGAGCACTGTCCTAAGAAATCGGAAGGTTCTAATTCTAGGTCTCTATACTTCCCTTTGGGGCATAACAGAAAAAGCACTGCCTAGAGTAAGATAACCTGAGTTAAAATCCTACTTCCGATCCTTATTACCTGTATGACATTGGGCAAATGCCTTAACATCCCTGGGCCTTATTTTCTTCATCTGTAAAATGAACGAGTCAGACTAGATAAGGGGGTGGGGAACCTGAGGCCTCGAGACTGCGTGTGGCCTTCTAGGTCTTTGGGTGCAGCCTTTTGACTGAGAATGAGTTTTACAGAACAAATCCTTTTATTAAGGGGATTGGTTCTGTGAAGTTTGGATTCAGTCAGAGGGCTGTACTTAAGGACCTAGAGGTCCACATGCGGCCTTGAGGATGCAGGTTTCCCCCAACCCCCTAGACCAGAGGATCACTGAAATATTTTCTTCTGGCTTTAGAGCTATAATCCCATGATCCCTCTCTGGGCCTCGATTTCTGCATTTGTAACAAAGGGAGGTATTAAATGCTTGCTAAAGCTCTTTTCAGTTCTTAAATCAATGTTTCTATTAAATGACATTCTATTTTGATGACTTAGTAGACATGAGTCTGTGTTGCCAAAATCTCCTGTATAGTTGTTTTTCTTGGTCTAGTACTTTCTACCTTGAGGCCAAGGGCTAGCTATGAAATTTTGAGCTCTCACTCTTTCAGTGCATCCCTTCCTTTCCCCTAAGTCAGAGCCAGTCACTTTAGGATCTGGCATAGAAACTAGACCTCTGCTGATCCTGCTCTATAGATAAAAAAATAAGACTTAGGTACACTCTTCCCAGCAGCTGGGGACAGCTAGGTGGTACAGTGTTCAGAGTCTTGGGCCTGGAGTCAGGAAGATCTGATCTGAGTTCAAACTCTGGCTTAGACACTTACTAACTATGTGATCCTGGGCAAGTCACTTTACCCCTATTTGCCTCAGTTCCACATCTATAAATGGGGACATGCTGGAGAAGGAAATGACAAACCACTCCAGTGTCTTTGCCAAGAAAACCACATGGGGTCACAAATAGGCAGACACAGCTGAATGATTGAACAAGGGTAACTGAACTTCCCAAGGGTAACTTAAGACCTTTTAGGCATGAAAGTAAGCCCCAAATTTGCTCAATACAAAGTCATATAACCAATTACTTCAGCAACTAGAGATGAAAATATCTATATATTTTCTTTTGATTTCTTTTTTTTTTAGACTTTAGGGGGGCACGTGGCGAGCAAATTTGATTTTTCTGATATCAACCCCATTCTTGCAGCAGGCAAGGCCATCCTCAATTTAATCTCGAAAAGTAAGATACCAAACTGTCTGTTTGCTTTGTAAATGTTATTGGTAGTTAAGTAGAAGCTTATCATAAATCACTGAATGAAAATTATCCTTTGGTCCCAAATCAGCAAGTATTCAATTTGATCTCCTTAAGCAGATGAACTCTGAGAGCAGGGACTGATTTTGCTTTCCCTGCACTTAGCTTGCCCAGAGGTGGCATCTGATAAATATTTGTTGAATTGAATGGCATCGAACATTTACCTGAAACTACAGATGATATCTAATTGGTTCATAAATTTTAGACTAATTATCCACTATCTGACTAATTTTTTTCCACTTTCCTCTTGCATATTTAGCATCATGTAGCTATAACTTAAACTTTGCCAAAATCCTTTTGTTGAAAAAGATACATTAGGCGTTATTGGATTTTCTATTTTAAACTATTATTGCTTCTTACTTCAAAATTTCTGTGATTTCCTGGAAATAGATGAAATCCTTCCATCAACATAAATCACAATCGCTTCATGTATTATCGAACAATCTTTATGAGTTGCTATGGAAAAAAAAAACATAAAGCAAAACAAAACATCTGCTGGCCACATTTCTGGGGATGAACCTCTTTGTACGAAGGACAAAAGATATACTCAGTACGCTTGCAGACCTGTGCATAAAGCCTTTACAGTGTGCTAGGATCTCTCAAAATTATTATTACTTCAGCATCACTTTCTAGTACTCAGTCACTTCCATATCCCAATCAGGCATCAGACTATGAATTTGGTGGAAACTAAAATTTTATAATAAATTTTTAAAATTTCCAAGAGTCTCAATAGGAGGCAATTTTTCTTGAAGGACTTTCCATTTGAGATGAAATAATATTTGCCAGGCACATTAATTTTTTTCTTATTTAACAATACATTGACCTCCTTAGGGTAAAGATAGTATACATTTTTAAGAAATGAAAAAATCTGATATAAAAAATAGAAATTACTGAGGATTACAGAACTGCAGGATTCCTTTCTTTTACCTACAAGTACTTTTTTTTTTAAATTGTAGATTCAATAAACTTTATCCTTAGAAAGTACAGGATGCATGGAGGTTTGTTAAATTCTTTTTCCAGCAAGTATCATTTTCTCCAGCAGAAGGAGAACGGCAAATCCTTGTAGAGGAACTTTTCACCACACCTCCCAAGGAAGAACTTCGTGATGGAGAGGTTATTTACTCTGTTGTTATTCCCCAACTCCTCAAGGTGAGCACTGTCTTCATTGATTTCCTATGTCTATGCCATCACAGTTGGCCATTTGAAAAAAATGATTAAATTGCTGCCTAAGAGAATAGGTTGTTGCTCCAGCAGTAAAGTCAACTACCTCACCAGGAAGACATTTCAGTTCCCTCATAGGGAAGTGCCATTTTAGGTTCCCTGTTGGTTTACACTGATTTCCACAATGTGACTGTTTACTTAGAATACGAATCTTCTGCCCCCAAAACTTTAAGTGCTATTCTATTGGTCCTTGATAAACTTGTCACTTCTTCTACCTGTGTCTCTGCATGGCCAAGGCAGGCCAGGGTGTCCTTGAGCATGAACTTCCATGGCTATTTTCCCCAGACTTCCTCTCATTCTGAATCTCCTCTTCTAAGTATCCTACACGTAACTTCCCATAACTTGTCAGGGTAAGCTGACAGCCTGAATACTATTTGATAATCCTCAGTAAGAGATCTAGTCATTTCCTTTCTAATGCCCCTGATATATGCAGGACATACTCAGAGGTATGAGACAACTGCCACCACTTCATCTGCTCACTACCACAACATCCAGTTAAAATGAAAATGTTTTAGGTTCTTCCATCAAGTATGTTACCACTTACATAGAGTCTCATTTGCTTGATCCCCTTCAGTGTAAAAATTCAGATTAATGTTGTATCCTGGACATTGATGATCACAAGGATAACAGACTGTTTTTCATTCTATATGTTTCTTAAGCCATAGGATAACAATTCAGAACTTTTCTCTTTTTAGTGGGACATTATAACAGCCCAACGACAAGCACAGCGTTTAGAAAATGCCTTTGCAATTGTTAATGCTGGAATGAGAGTCCAATTTAGGGAAGGAACAAACACTATTAAGGACCTTAAGATGTTCTTTGGAAGAGTTGGTCCTACCACAGTCTCAGCAAGCAAAACTTGTGAGCAGCTCATTGGCAGGTATGTTGAAAGACACGGGATGAAATGATCATTTTTGAATTTAAAACAATAACTATTTTAAAAACTGCCTATCTTCTGTCATTTGTGCAGTGTTTGAATTAGTATATGGTACTTCAATATGTTAGGGGTCATTAGTTTCAGCAGCGTAAGTATCCCCTTACCGATGTGTCATAACTTCTCCATGAATCTTGTCAACCCCAGAGTCTAGTCTAAGAAAGACAAACAGAATTAGATTGTATGCATGCTTTTATTTCTCTCAAGCTGGCAGCATTGGTGTGGAGCTGCATTCGGAACTGAGCTCGCTTTGGGGTTATTCTGCACAGATTATAAAGACATGAAGCAAGGAGATGCCCCTGACTCAGGATGCCTGCATAAGCTTAATCCAGTCTTGTGGTTGCTGACATAGCAGGAGGATTTTGGGTTCACTCAGGGAACATTGCAGAGGATTATTGATTAGTCAGTCCAGAAGGGCTCAAATTGTCCTCTCCTGTTGGCCAGTCCAGACTTTCAGTCTTCTTTGGGCAATGAGGGGCTCAAGTGAGTCTTACAATTGTTATAAGCTATTGTAGCCAAAAGAAAAATAATGATCTAGTGGCTAACCTTCTTGTGATAATTCTTTCTCAATTGGTTCTCAGAAAAAAGCAGTCTAAATGGGAAAAGGATGATGGCCTTCATTTCAGGCATGGAGAACAGCAAGGACAAAGATTCAGAGATGGAAGATAGCATGGCTCAAGAGACAGCTAGGTAGCACAGTGGATGAAGTGGATAAATATGACTTGGAGTCATAAAAATCTGAGTTCAAATCCAGGGCCAGATGCTTATTAGCTGTAGTACCCTGTGCAAGTCACTTAACCTTTGTTTGCATCTACCTTTCAGGGTTGTTGGAGACTCAAATGAGATAATATTTGTAAATTGCTTAGCAATAGTGCTTGAAACACAGGATATAAATGCTTATTTTCTGCCCTCCTTCACTCATGTGTTATGATCTAATTGCTTCATATGTCTTAGTTCATGTGTTATGGGACCTTGAACAAGATGTTTAACTTTACTGAGTCTCAGTTTCCACCTCTGAAAAAAACGGAGGTAATAATATTCACTTTAAGAGACAGCATCACGTATTTCAGCGATGCCTTGGCATCAGGAAGCTGTTATTGTTCAGTTGTCAAGTCATGTTCCACTCCTCATGATCCAAGGGATTTGTTTGTGGGTTTTTCTTGTCAGAGATGCTGGATTAGTTTGCCATTTCCTTCTCTAGTGTGTTTCCATTTTACGGTTGAGAAACTAAGGTAAAAAAGGATTAAGTGACTTGACTAGGGCCTCACAACTTGTAAGTACCTAAGGCAGGATTTGGAATCTGGTCTTCCTGACTCTAAGTCCAGTGTTCTACCCACTGCACCATTTAGCTTCCCCCAGAGTCAGGCAGACCTAGGTTCAAGTCCTGCCTCTGACCCTTCTCAGTATTCCATACAATGGAGGTTGAGGTTGAGGTTATCTTTATCAGTGGAGAGTTTTCTAACAGGGAATTCCCCACGTGAATGAATTCACTTATTTAGAACCCCCAACCCTCCCTGAAATGCCTCACCTCCTCACAGTTTTGTCTGATAATCTAATAGGATGACATAAATACAACACTTTTAAAACTTAAAGTACTATAGTATGTATGTTGTTGCTAGTCAGATTAACATAATCTCTAAACCTAGATCAGGGCTGTCCAACTTTAGGTTATTTTAGGGCCACATTAAAATAAAATAATTATTTGAGGGCCGCACCCAGAATAAAAAATACAGTACACTAATAGAAAGTGGGGGGACGCGTGTCATCAATATGACAGGCAAAGGTGCAAAGTGCAAAAGCAAACACAAAACAACAAAATGACAACACGACAGTATAAAGGTAGGTACATACTGACTAGTCTGCACCATAGAGATGGAATGCATCCCACAGATCGACTGAAAATTCCATGCAATATGTTCTGTCTGTAATACTGCTTAAAAACACCATAGAAAATTAACATCAAGGAGATTATTTATTAGTTATGGAATTTAAAAAATAATACGCATTCCAAGCAAATTACTATTTTATTTTTTCGCTTGTGAAAATTAAAACCCACAGGCAGCCCTCATAAAATTGCCCTGGGGGCCATAATTTGGACAGCCCTGACCTAGATTATCCAAGTCTAAGACCAAGACCATGATATCAAATTCTTTTGTAGCCTTTTCATTGCCTGATTCAATTCTGGATGTGCAATGGCAAAACTGAGGCTCAAATTCTTAGTCTTTGAATTTTCCCTCTATTACTCTTTACTAGTGACCTCCAAAATGAGTTGTCCAAGATATAGGAATACAGAAAGAAAGTATTAGAACTCTGTTTACATAGGCAGCCTGGAGTATGGGTTAAAGAGCTGGCCTCAGAGTCAGGAAGGTCTGAGTTCAAGTCCCTCTGACACTTACTGATTTTGTAGCCTTGTGTAAGTGAATTAACTTATTGCTCTAGGAAGCCCTTTAAGACTATAAGATGTAGGAGAGTTGCCAACCAGCTTTGGCAGAGTTAATTTCTTCACCACATGCTCTCTACACCAATAAAATCATCAATCAGTTCCTATATCTATTTGCATGTAAGGAGTGTTGGTGTGCGGTTCTTGTTTTGTTTGGTCCTTGTAGTTTATGTATGTCTTCATGGCTCAAAATGTAATTCATAGGGAGGCAAGAATAAATGACTCTAACATCTTTTCCCCTCACCATTCTTCAAGGGAGACTGATTCCTGCCAGGAGGGAAAGTGGGATATTGGGTCAAAAGGTCATTCTCCTCTCCTCAGAGAAAGGCGGTACTGAGCTAGAGATATATCTGTCTTTGCCATTAAATATTATTAGCTTAGGGGATATAATTTTTAGGTTCAAACTAAACTCCTGATTGTTTCCCCTTAATGAAAACTGAGGCCCCCAAACCTTATATCCCACCAGATTCCAGTCACACAATGAACACATATAGTGAATAGGAAATAAATACAACAGACCAATAGCAAATAGAAATCAGGGAAAATAAATAAAGAAGAACATATACCAGACAATATAGTATGAAAGAGCTCTCCCTTTGGGAGCGAAATAGGGGGAGAGAGAGACAGAGAGAGAGAGAGACAGAGAGAGAGAGAGAGAAAGAGAAATCTCACGAAGGGGAAAATTTCCCAGTATCTAGTGTAGCAAGCTCAGGATAGGGATATGATAGACAATGCCAGTTCCTCTCATAGCAGCTTCTTTTCATAGTCTTTCTATTCCTTTAGTGACCTCAAAAGAGATTGGAGTGGAAATCTTCTCTCTTGAAGCTTGAAACTAGAAGAAGCCCAGATCTTGCTTCTCTCCACTCTACCTCTTGCATATGCACAGGACATTGAGTAACCAGTCTCTATTGATGGGGAGAAAGTCTTATATAATTGGCCTTTCTAGCCAAGAGATATATACATGTCTATATATCTACACACACACACACACACACACAAACACACAAACATATACATACAGCCACATACATACCACATATATGTATATATAGTCTACATAAAATTACATACATACATGTGTAGATATAGTATATATATAAAATCATACATGTATATGTATATATAGTATATATAATTACACATACATATATAGTATATGTATAATTACACACATACATATGTGTACATCTATAGACATACATATATATTTATTCTTTATCTTTATAAAACAAAAAAAAATCTTCACTAATATTGAATATGCAGATTGACCCTCATGCTCCCATTTGGTCTGTATGTCAGATGGTCATACATCACAAACAAGGCTCAAAGTTATCTTTAGGGAAGAACGGAAGTTTCATGTTGTGAAGAATTTGAGAGAAGCACCCTCATTCGCTGCCTCCAGTATATTGCATTTTATATTTGCCTAGTTAAGTAGGTTTATGGATTATACCATCCTGTTGTTGTTCAGTCATTTCAGTCATGTCTGATTCTGTGACCCCATCTGAGGTTTTTTTGGGAAAGGTACTAGAGTGGTTTGCCGTGTCCTTCTTCAACTCATTTTACAGACAAGGAACTGAGGCAAACAGGGATAGGCAATTTGCCCACACAGCTATTAAGTGTCTGAGGCCATATTTGAACTCAAAAAGATGAGTCTTTCTGACTTCAGGCCTGGCACTCTATCCACTACACCATCTAGCTGCCTTTTACATCATTTAGTTCTAAATTCATCTTCAAAAAATGTATAATTGGCTTTAAAAGACAACTGCAAATTTCTTTTGGTAGTGGAGGTCATACTTATAACACGAGCATAAATGAAAAAGAAGAAAATGACAGAACTAACACTATTCCCAGTGTGGGCTTTTCATCAGCCAAATGATGAGCTCAAAGCCGTGATGATCCTACTCAATCTGTTATTTTATAAAATTTCACTGAACTTTATGATCAATTTTTAGCAGCCTCTTTTGAGGTTTTTTTATTCAATAGTGAAAGGCAAAAATCCACATGCCTTTGGGAAAATACTTGTTCTTCTTGTGGTAAAAATCATTACTGAAATACATAGAAAAAATATGATAACAAATTAAAATTTGTCCTTTGTCAGTAGATGCTGTTGGAAGATATATAGACAGTAGCATTTTGAAGACATAAGTCTTGGAAGAAATTATAAAATGTGGGATGTTTGAAGATAAAAATACAGAAGTTTCTATTATTTCTCAGTATACAATGTATATTAGGTTCTATTTATTTATTTTTATTAGGTTCTATTTTTAAAAATATATGAACCATGTTTTTGTAAATTGCTAAAGGGAAGATTACACATGACCATTTGACATATGGACCAAAGTAAAAGATATATCCTCTTCAGTAAATTATTTCTTTAATTAAAAAAAAACCAATGTTTTATGGGAAAACTGTTTAAGTGTAGCCACTAACACAGCTGTTGCTTTTTCTAGAATTTTTGAAAGAGTCCAGGATAAGATTATAGAGTTAAACTTATAACTTTCCACACATATCACTTGAGAAGAGAGAAGAGGCCATTAGCAGAAGTTAGAAAGGAACCATAGAGAGTGATAGTGAATGTGCTCTTTCTCCTTATCACAGATCTCTTTGTATTCTCCCTACCACAGATGAAATTCATTGACTGAATTATTCATTGGTGGTATTCTAGCTATATGACTCTGGCCAAGTCATGTAACCTCTCTCAGCCTTAGTTACTTCATGCATAAAATGGTGATAACATCTAGCTCCTAGGATTATTCTGAGGATCAAAAATTAGATTATTAAAATAAAACTTATTTGTCATTGAGGAAAAGAAGTTAGAGGTAGAAATGCATAAATGTTCACGGAAAATTATCAAGATGGTTAAATCATGCAAAATCAAGATGTTTCAATAGCCTAATCTTTAAAATACTTTATAATTAGATGAATAGTAAAAATGAACATCTTTTATACATCTTAAAGATTCATTGGTTATCTCATGAAAAAGAGGTATCAAACTTTAATATGCTATGCATTTTTCTTTTTCAAAAAAAAAGTGCTCCAATTTGGCTGACTTTTTTTCTGATGACAAATAGTTGTCAGTATTATGCCACCTAGCAGATGTTTGTGGAAAAAGTAAAACCACAGAATCTATCTCTTTAAGATAAAGGCGACACTTTAACAATAAGTGAGAAAAAGTAAGATTATCATCTATCTATATATCTGATGACCCTCTTTACTTAATTTCTCTTTCTACTTATATTAGTAAAATTTATGTTACCATAAATGGACTCCTCAGTAACAAATTAGTTGCTTGGTGAAGCATATTAAATTTGTGGGACAGTAAAATGTTTCTTTTCAGTACATTTTTTTATTTTTTATTTAATTTATTTAATATATTTAGTTTTCAGCATTGATTTTCACAAGAGTTTGAATTACAAATTTTCTCCCCATTTCTACCCTCCCGCCCACTCCAAGATGGCGTATATTCTGGTTGCCCTGTTCCCCAGTCAGCCCTCCCATCTGTCACCCGACTCCCCTCCCATCTCCCTTTCCCTTCTTCTCTTGTAGGGCAAGATAAATTTCTAAGCCCCATTGCCTGTGTATCTTATTTCCTAGTTGCATGCAAAAACTTTTTTTGTTGTTTTTGAATGTCTGTTTTTAAAACTTTGAATTCCAAATTCTCTCCCCTCTTCCCTCCCCACTGACCCTCCCTAAGAAGGCAAGCAATTCAATATGTGCCACATGTGTATCACTATGTAAAACCCTTCCACAATACTCATGTTGTGAAAGATTGACTATGTTTTGCTCCTTCCTAACCTATCCCCCTTTATTGAATTTTCTCCCTTGACCCTGTCCCTTTTTGAAAGTGTTTGTTTTTGATTACCTCCTCCCCCTGTCTGCCCTCCCTTCTATCGTCCCCCCTTTTTTATCTTCTTCCTCCTTCTTTCCTGTGGGGTAAGATACCCAAGTGAGTGTGTATGGTATACCCTCCTCAGGTCAAATGCAATGAGAGCAAGATTTGTGCATTCCCCCTCACCTGCCCCCTCTTCCCTTCCGAGAGAACTGCTTTTTCTTGTCACTTTTATGCGAGATAATTTATCCCATTCTATTTCTCCCTCCGTTTCTCCCTCTCTCAATATATTCCCCTGTTATCCCTTAATTTGATTTTATTTTTTTAGATATCATCCCTTCATATTCAACTCACCCTGTGCCCTCTGTCTATATATACATACATACATATATATATATACACCTACATATATACATACATAGACACACATATGTGTATATATGCATACACACATATACATGTGTGTATATATATAAATATATATGCATATTCCTTTCAGCTACTATGATACTGAGGTCTCATGAATCATACACATCATCTTTCCATGTAGGAATGTAACCAAAACAGTTCAACTTTAGTAAGTCCCTTATGATTTCTCTTTCTTGTTTACCTTTTCATGCTTCTCTTGATTCTTGTGTTTGAAAGTCAAATTTTCTATTCAGCTCTGGTCTTTTCACTGAGAAAGCCTGAAAGTGCTCTATTTTATTTAAAATCCATATTTTGCCTTAGAGCATGATACTCAGTTTTGCTGGGTAGGCGATTCTTGGTTTTAATCCTAGCTCCATTGACCTCCGGAATATCGTATTCCAAGCCCTTCAGTCCCTTAATGTGGAAGCTGCTAGATCTTGTGTTATCCTGATTGTTTTTCCACAATATTCAAATTGTTTCTTTCTGGCTGCTTGCAATATTTTCTCCTTGACCTGGGGGCTCTGGAATTTGGCGCTAGGAGTTTTCTTTTTGGGATCTTTTTGAGGAGGCGATCTGTGGATTCTTTCAATTTCTATTTTACCTCCTGGCTCTAGAATATCAGGGCAGTTCTCCTTGATAATTTCTTGAAAGATGATATCTAGGCTCTTTTTTTGATCATGGCTTTCAGGTAGTCCAATAAATTTTAAATTATCTCTCCTGGATCTATTTTCCAGGTCAGTGGTTTTTCCAATGAGATATTTCACATTGTCTTCCACTTTTTCATTCCTTTGGTTCTGTTTTATAATATCTTGATTTCTCATAAAGTCACTAGCTTCCACTTGCTCCAATCTAATTTTTAAGGTAGTATTTTCTTCAGTGGTCTTTTGGACCTCCTTTTCCATTTGGCTAATTCTGCCTTTCAAGACATTCTTCTCCTCATTGGATTTTTGGAGCTCTTTTGCCATTTGAGTTAGTCTATTTTTTAAGGTGTTGTTTCCTTCAATATTTTTTTCAGTATTTTTTTGGGTCTCCTTTAGCAAGTCATTGACTTGTTTTTCATGGTTTTCTTGCATCATTCTCATTCCTCGTCCCAATTTTTCCTCTACTTCTCTAACTTGCTTTTCCAACTCCTTTTTAAACTTTTCTATTGCCTGAGACCAGTTCATATTTTTCTTGGAGGCTTTTGATGTAGGCTCTTTGACTTTGTTGACTTCTTCTGGCTGTATGTTTTGGTCTTCTTTGTCACCAAAGAAAGATTCCAAAGTCTGAGACTGAATCTGAGTGCGTTTTCGCTGCCTGGCCATGTTCCCAGCGTCAGGGTATGACTGCTTGTAGAGCAAAGAGTACTTTGTTCCAAGCTTGGGGGATGCGCCGTTGATTTCAGAGCTATTTCTATACAGCCAGCTCTGGCACACCAGCAGTCCTCCTTCCCCAAGAACCACCAACCTGGACCTGATGCAAATCTTCAGCAGGCTCTTCACTCCTGTTCTGATCTGCCACTTAATTCCTCCCACCAGGTGGGCCTGGGGCCAGAAGCAACTGCAGTTGTAGTTCTGTAGCTGCACCACCCCCGCTGTCCCTGAGGCAGTAGCCAAACCACAAACTCTGTCCCCCGCAGCTTTTCCCACTAACCTTCTCTGTTGTCTTTGGTGTTTGTGGGTTAAGAAGTCTGGTAACTGCCATAGCTCACTGATTCAGGGCACTAGGGCCTCTTCCACCCAGCTCTTGGTCTGATTGGTCCTGCCGCTACCCACGCTGAGCTCCACTCTGCTCCATGCACGATATACCTCATCCAGCAACCATTCAGGCTGTCCTGGGCTGGATCCCTGCTTCCTTCTGCTATTTTGTGGGTTCTGCAGTTCTAGAATTTGTTCAGAGCCATTTTATATAGGTTTTTGGAGGGACCTGGCAGGGAGCTCATGCAAGTCCTTGCTTTCCAGCCACCATCTTGGCTCCACCCCTTCTTTTCAGTACATTTTGAAAGTGCAAATGATATTATTCTCATAGGCACTATGGCACAAGTGGCTAACAATTTATTGTTGTTCAGTTGTTTCAGTTGTATCTGACTTTAAATGATCCTGACTTTAAATGGTTATCTTGGCAAAAATACTGGAGTAGTTTGCCAGTACTTCTCCAACTCGTTTTATAGATGAGGGAGTGAAGAAAATAGGGTTAGATGACTTGCCCAGGGTTACATGGCTAAGAAGTGTCTGAGGCCAGATTTGAACTCAGGAAGATAAGTCTTCCTGATTTCAGGCCTAACACTCTATCCATTGAACTACATAGATGCCCTTACTAATAATATAATAGGTTGACTATGTCCACTTTTTCCATCTAGACAATGGAATGACGAAATGTTGAGTGCGGCATGCAGATTAGTGCTGGATGAAATTCGCATTCCACCAACTGCTGTAGGAGGCATGGTAGAATATAAAAGAACCTTAATTATCAGTTTCATATTCAAATTCTACCTCAGAGTGCTAAGAGAACTGCATAAGCTGGTAAGCCACTTTTTTCTATCTTGAAGTTCACTGATATTTGTGTATGCTTTGTGAGTCTAATCTGTGGGTTTTTTTCCATAGCAGTCTTCAATAAGATATTTTAAAAACCTAGGCTTTGATATCAGTTTTTATTTATATTTATATAAATATTTATATATTTGTATAATATAATGTATAGTGTATTATATTACATTATATTATATATTACATTGTTAGTATATAGCCATATATGTGTATGTGTGTATATATACATATATATATATATATATACATACACATATATATATTTATATGTAAATATATAAAATTTATATTACCAGGTCGTTGTATAACGCTAAAAGATCTTATAACTGTTACTTCATGTCTGACCTGCGACACCTGAATTTAAGGCAGTTGCAACAGGATTTCTGAAGCGGAAAATGCATCCATCCTTCCAGTGCCAGCTGAAGCACACCCTTAATGAGGAAGAAAAGTTTCAAGGTTTTGGAACAGGAGCCCTGGCCCTGAGACCAGGATCTGACTGTGTAAAGGAGAAAAAGGAGCTTGGTGGTAGTAGTGCAGGGAAGAAACTTTATCAGCGGGCTACACACATGCCTTTCCCTATATGCCATCTGGGGAAGAGAAAAGAGAGCAGTGGTGGAGGTCATAAAGTAACTATTGAGAGTGAAAGCGACTGTCCTTCTTTCTCCTTCCTGTGGATCGGCTCTACTGTCTCTAACTACAATTTGTGCAACCACCAAAAGGGAGATGCCTTAAGGTACAAAGCTAATGCAGAATAGGGAACTTATAAGGCAATTTTTCTGTCTAACTTCAATTCATGGGCAGCTGAAACACAAATGATAGGAGAAGTGTAGTCAGGGAGAAAGACTGATGGCAAAAGGTTCTAGAAGAGATGAGTAGTAATGATCAAGGATAGAAGTGAATGGGTTAGCTTTAGCAAGGAAGATTCCCACTCTTTTCTCTGAGGCTGAAATGAAGGAAGAAAGGGTGAATGAGAAGTTTAAAAGATTTAAATAGACAAGGCTAATTCACATTGGATCTCCTTAATATTCTTAGTACAATAAGAAGTGAGGTCATCTTCTTAGTTAGGTTGGAGGGAGTGGAGTTGAGGATTTTATGACAGAAGATAAGATTTGGAATTTCTCACTGTGTGAATGCCATAGGAAAGTGAGGAGGAAATGTAGTTTTGGGGAAAAGATATTGAATTGTATTTTAGAAATATTGATTTGAGAATGTTTATGAAGCATCTAAGTGGAGACATTTAGCAGGTAGTCAGTGATGTGAGATGGAAGATAAGGTGATAGATGAGTCCCAGCTGTGCATAGGGATGATTATTGACTATGTGGGTACTGATCAGATAATCAAGAAAAAAGTGTTGAGACAGAAGAGGAGAAGACCTAGGATAGAACTAAGGGCATACTGATGCACAGGAGGAGATATGTCGATGATGCTAAGATGACTGAAAAGGATTCATTCTAGATGACTGGAGGAGAACAAGGAAATAGCATCATCACAAAAACCTAGAGGGGAGAGATTATCAAGAAAAAGACATTAGATGCAGCAGAGATAAAGAAATATGCTAACTGAGAAAAAGCCATGATGTTTAACAATTAGGAGATTATCATAGAGTTCAGAGAGAGCAATTTTAGGCAAGCAATGGGGTTGGAAGGTAGCATGGATGGATGGAGAACCAAGCGGGATGGTAAGTGAAAATAATGTGTATAAAAAATTCTTCCTTGGAATTTTGGTTGACAAAAGGAGGAGGAACACAGGACAATTGCTTGAGAGAATGACAAGGTTAAATAGATTTTTTTAAAGATGGGAGATATTTGGGCTTATTAAAAAGCAGAAAGGATAGAACTAGTGGATAAGGAGAAATGAAAGATTAAAGAGAAGGGTTATCAAAAGGGCTAGCTCTTAGAGGATACAGAAAGCAATAGGACTAATGGTACAAGTACAAGGGTGAATGAACCTTGGCACAGCCCTCTTTCACTTAAATCCAATTCACTTGCTTGTCATGATATTACTTCCCTGATGCCATGGTCCTTTTCGAGAATGAAGGACAAACAGCAGCAGCCACAGTGAATCTTGGCAAAGAGAAGCACCACTATTTCCTCTCAGAACAAAGGGGAAGAGAATCATAGATTGTTTTGGGGGAAGTAATGTTGAGGGGATTCAAGGAGCAGAACTGGGAAAAAGAGAGCTGATAATGAATAGACTCAATTTTCTTGGTAAAATATGAGGGAAAGTCCTTTTCTGAGAGGGAGAAGATGCAGTAGAAATGTGATGAGAAAAAAGAAGGCCTAAAATAGCTGTTGTTGGGAGTGATATAGGAAATCAATCAAGCAAGAATAAAAGCTCAAAATAATATGGAGGGTACATCCCAGTTTATTTAGCATCTGTTTTTAGTGGATCCAGTGAGAACATTTGTGTGAATACCTCCTGCAACATTCAGCAGGACGTGAGTAGGAAGGGAGACAATGATGGGGGTAATCCAAAATTGGGGTTTGGAAAGCCTAGAATAATATACCATATAATATTCACTCAACTATTCCTTCAGTTTACTGAAATAAATCCTTTTCCTTCTCCCCCTTCTCTCTGGAGCATGACTTCCATTTATCTTTTAGTAGAATCCCTAATTTTTGTTATCATCCTTCTCCAAGGCCTCTTTGAGTCCTGTTATCTCAAGTTCCTCCAAGAGGCTGTGATAGTGACTAAATCTAGAAGGCTGCATAAAAAATTTTCTCCAAAGAAACCTTCCCGTTGAAGCTAATAATTGAGGAATGTTCTGTGATACTTTTACATCCAGCACTCCAATAACCCATCCTCCAATAGCAACAAACCTTGGATTACAATTGCTTTTTCTGGTATGTTAACCAATCACAAAAGGAGTATCATACTATATCCAAATGGAATTCCCAGTTCAAACAAAAACAAATCCCAATAAGTTCACAATCATAGTACCCATCAGTGTGTCCTGGTATGTGAACTATAGTTATAAATTGAAAAATTAACTGAGAAAAGGCCATCATGTTTAACAATTAGGAGATTAACATAAAGTTTGGAGAGACAATTTCAATCAAGTGTTGGGGTTGGAAGGTAGCTTGGATGGATGGAGAATTGAGTGGGATATTAAGTGAAAATAATGTGTATAGAAAGTTCTTCCTTGGAATTTTGGTTGACAAAAGAGGAGGAACACAGGACAATTGCTTGAGAGAATGGCAAAGTTAAATAGTTTATTACACCATAAAGGGTGTAATAAACTCCTGGCCCCAAAAGACACATAACTTTATAGGGATCCTACAACTTAGGCCTTAGTAAGCAGACTTGTCTGATCCTTTATCATGTAAGCCATTTTCTTTCTAAACTCTGGATAGCAAATTGGTAGACCAACTTGGCTTGGATCCTGTCCCCTTGGTGCTCTCTATGCACCAGCAATATCAAATAATGCATTTTCCTTTTGATCTTGTAGTGTATGTTCATCATTATTGTTATCAGCTTGCCTAGATTAATGTAAGTAAACCCTATGAAGCTGCCATTTGGAAGCCAATATCTCCTCAAAGTTTTTTTTTTGTTATCTATGCTGAAAGTCTGGCCCTATTCCAACTCAATAATATGATGAACTAATGACACTGACTTTCCACCAAAGCTCAAGCTATAGCCCCCTTGTCTTCTTTACCTTCTGACTGATTGATCTATCAATCAATAAACCAGTAATCAAAATATTATCAAGTACCAACCTCATGCCAGATACTAGGGTTAAAAAGAAAAGAGCAAAACACTGGCAAACAAATATTAAGCACTTATTACAGGCCAAGCACTGTGCTAGAAATTGCAGGTAGAAAGGCAAAAACACGTTCCCTTCCCCCAAGGAGCTCACATTCTAGTGGAAGAGAACTTTCTAACAACTGTGTATATACAAGATATATAAAGGGAAGGTAATCTAAGAGAAAAGGAATTAGCAGTGGGAGGGACCAGGAAAGGTCTCTTATAGAAGTAAGATTTAAGTTAAATCTCGAAGGAATAGAGGGAAGCTAGGAAACAGATGGGAGGAAGAAGAGCCTTCCAGGCATCAGGGACAGCTAGTGCAAAAGCACTAAGTTAGGAGTTACTGCATAGAGTTATATAAGCCAATATATCACATTGGAATGTGTAGAGAGAGGGGTAAAGCATAACATAGCTAAAAGGGTAGGAAGGAGCCAGATTATGAAAAGCTTTATGTCAACCAATGGACTTTTATTTGATCCTAGAAGAAATAGGGAGTCATTGGAGTTTAATGAGGAGAGTTTGACCCATTGAGACCTAAGCTTTAGTGAAGGATGGATTGGAGTGAAGAAAGATTTGAGGTAGGGGGAAAAAACCAGAAGGCAATAGTCCAGGAGGTAATTGTGTGAGTGGAGAAGATGGGACATATACAAGAGATGTTGTGGAGGTAGAAACAAAGAGATTTGATAACTGATTGAATATGTGGGGTAAATGAGACTGAGGATGACAGTGATGTTGTGAACCTGGGTGACTGTGAGCATGTTAGTAATCTAGAAAATAATAGAGAAATACACAAAGTGATACAAGATAATCTTGCAGAGAGGTACTACAGGCTGTGGTGGGGTGGACCAGGAAAAGCTTCATGCACAAGGTGGCACTTGAGGTGAGTCTTGAAGAAAATGAGTGAGTCTAAGAGGTGAAACTTTAGGAAGGAGAGTATTCTAGGAATGGGGGACAATTAATACAAAATCATTGAGTCAGAAAGGAGATTGAATGTTGAGACATCCTATCTCCAAGAGGAACAAGAAAGTCAGCATGGTGAACCATGGAGGGGAATGATATATAATAAAGACTCTAAAGAGAAGATTAAGCCCAATTATGAAGAGTATTAAATGCAATCAAAAGACTAATATTTGATCCTTTAGATAATTGGGAGTTACTCAGGTTTATTGAGTAAGAGAATGAAGAGAAACAGATGCATGTAAGAGACATTGTGGAGTAAAAGCAATACCAGGTATAGGAATCACCCCCACAACATTAATCACTTTCTATTTTGATTAGTATTGAATAGTACAGAATTGGATCAAGATTCAAGAAAGCTTGGGTTTGATTCTTGCTGTGATACTAGTCATGTGACTATAGACAAGACACTTAACTTTCTGACCTTTAGTTTTCTCATCAGGAAAATGGAGATAATATGTAGACCCACCTCACAGAGTAGTTGTGAGGGTCTCACAACTCTTCCTGCCTTACATCTCAACAACTAATAAGAGGATATCTATAAAATGTTTTGTAAACCTGAAAGCACTATGTAAAATGTCAGCTCAGCTGTTAGGTGGTACAGTGGATAGAGCACTGGGCTTGGAATCAGGAGGACTCCTTTTCATGAATTCAAATCCTGCCTCAGGCCCTCACTAGCCCTGTAACTCTGGGCAAGTCACTTAACCCTGTTTGCCTCAGTTTCTTCACCTGTCAAATGAGCTGGAGAAGGAAATGACAAATCACTCCAGTATCTTTGCCAAGAAAACTCCAAAATACAGAGAGTCTGAAACAATACAATGACAGCAAAATATCAGCTATCATTATCATTACTATCATTATTTTAGTCCACTTGTGAATAGTGCCAAAGCCTTTCCTGATCATTCCTTCCCAAGGCCCTCAAGGCGTTGAAGCCCATGTTAGGCAAACAAAAAAATAAAACAAATAGCAAATGGTTCAGATAGTTTTCCCAGGTTCTGTCTTACAATGAGAAATGTTTCACGCAAATAAATTCACATACTGGAACAATATTTTACCTATATCTCATAGCTCTTTATCATGAATAATTTAAGAGTGGAAATTTATCATGCTATACTGGTCATGATTAAGAATACATCAGCTAAAACTTTATAATTTCAAAACACATTATTTGTTTACCAAAACTAAAAGACCAAGAATTCTGAATTCAAAGGTACAGCCATTCATTATCTCCTTTATCCATTGCCCCACCCTCCACACACTTGCTTTCACTCAATTCCACAGGAATTTAATGTTTTTGTTTTCTCTCAAGATTAAAATTGCATGCATATGTACATGCATATGAACACACACACAAACACACATACACACACACCCCACATCCTACACTACATACACCCCTACATACAAAGAGGCAAAAGTAAGATATGATACTCTTCAAGTGTACTCTTACTTTGTCATTATGAAAGAAAGACAATACTTCCCTACCAAATAAATTAATGTCTTCACTGGCATTCATCTAATAAAAGCAATCTTTCTCTTATGAGGCTTCTTCTCATGGAGGCGGATCTTCTCTGCTTTAATTATTAAGACTGTCTCTCCTCGACTCTTGATTCTCATAGAGACACCCTTCATCTTATAAACCCTTTAAATGTATTTTCATAAAGTTAATAGAGGTTTAATACCTATTAAAGGTATTAAATTTATTTAAATTCTTTTGTACAAATACCCATCTAAATATTTGTTATCCTATTTGGTCCTCATAAAAACTCTGTGAGATGGGTGCTATTATCATACTTATTTACACATGAGGAAACTGAGACAAACAGAGGTTAAGTACCAAATACAGAATGTATGTATTCCATTTTCTTTGATGATTGAGTGAATAGTTTTGACTATCTGATATCTTGAATATGCAAATGGAAAAAGGACTTTTAACTATACCAACATATTTGCCCTAATATATGTAATAACAATTTGGCTAGCAGTTACTGTGGTTGTGTAAAACCAACAGCCAGTATACAGAAGGGCTACTAACACAGGTTCTCTGATCTGCTTTACTAAGGAAAGTAACTTTAAGGGGTTAACAATCTCACTTTAACTAAACACAAATATCGTTCACTTAGTTCAGAAGGAAAAGCAAGCAACCTGAACTTCAGAGCAAATACAAATAAATTACAAATGTACATTATAAACAGACCAAATACAAACTAACATCTGAGTTAGCAAAGCCAGGGGGCAATTACAACGGCTTGGCCACTCTTCCAGTAAGTGAGAGCCCCCAAAGGAAAAAATGCCAATCTTTGGGTTTATATATCTTGTTCAGGGTCAAAGGGCATCACAACGTGAGACTCAAACCCATGTGACCTAAAAGGGTCACACACATTAGACTCAAACCCACGTGGCCTAAAAGCTTCTGGCATCAGAAACATGTGACTCAAACCCATGTAAACTAGGCTTTGAGGCAAGTAAGTCATCAAAGACTCCTGATCCAATCAAAGAAACAAAGACCAGACTCTTCAAGGGCATTTGATTAAATAAATGCTAAAAGGGAAAACAGTAAAAGAAAGTCCCACCTTAATTACTGATATAATATATTTCCCAGAAACCATGGTCAACCCCCAAAGACATGACTTTGTATTTTGTGACTAAAATATTTAATACAACTTTCATTTGCAACTTGACATGCAATTCACCCATGAAGTGACATAGACTATACTCCAGTTTAACTCTGTTGATGCTTGGAGAAACCTACAAAATGTTAAATGTCATCCATACATACACAGACACCCTTTCCTTTGACAACCTTCCTTTGTTTACACATTCTTCTTTCCTGCATTTATGTTCATTAACCTTTGATAATGGAAACTAGCCATTATAAGAGATTCACTGACCTCTTCCCCTCCATTACTGTACTTGCACAATGGTCTTTCATCTACTCCCCTTTGTGTTAGTTGGAGCTCATCTAATTCAGTTCCTCTATAGCTTTATTTGACTTTGATCATTCCTTCAATCATTCAGCTGTCAGTTAATTAGCACCTAATTCTTATCTATTATATTTGAATTACTACCCATTGAAAACATGCCAGTTACCCAAAGTTCCCATTTTATCCCCAAAGAAACAGGGCATCGTGGAAAAAATAAGCAGAGTCAAAATACCTCCTTATTCTTATCCTGGCTCTCTACCTTAGCTGTATGATGTTGAATCTGTGACTTAGGACAAGTTAAGTTAAAAAAGAACCGATCTTCCTGAAAGGAACCCCCAAACAAGAGTCCTTGGAACACCACAGTTTTCATTTCAAAGAAAACATACTTCAATCACCCATAAAGAAAAACTCTAATTACCAAGAAACTCCAGTCAGGATCAAACAAGACCTAGCTGCTTCTAATAAAAACTGGAGGATATCTTGGAATACAATATTCACTAAGACATAGTTTAAAACCAACAATAACTTCCCTATAAATCTGGACATAATTCAATAGGGGAAAAATGGATATTTAATGTTGTAGAGGACTTTTAAGAAGTTCTGATACAAAGCCTAGAGATGAACAAGAACTTTAAAATATAAACACAAAAATGCAAGGAAACCTATAAAGGTAAATTTGTTTGACTAATTGGAAGCAGCTGCATGATTATGTAATGATAGCATTCTGATAGAGAGAGAAGAAACAAGAAAAACAGGATTTGAGGCCAATAGGTTCTGTTCTTGGGGTGTAAGAGAAGAAAGTAAGGGAGGACAAAATGAATACAATGGTGTGAAAAGGAAGAAGGGGATGAACTTGCTGTTTCTCATTTTGGGGGGATGTAAGAAGAATATACAATTATGGAAGAAAGAATGAGGAAAGAATGGGCATTGGATGAATCTGTTATTTGAAATACACAAAGAAGGGTTGAACACAGAAGGTGATACAGAAAAATATGAAATTCAACAAAGAAACAAGAAGTTATTGGGGCAGGGAGTGTGTTGAAAGAAAGAATAATACCGGAGAGGGTATAGTCACAAGAAAAACAAACTTCTTAATCCTGAAAGGTGACTAAAGGGGGTGGGCATAAGAAAAGCAAAGAACTAGAATTTATGGTAATTTTTGATTACCTCTTTGACAGTTGTGGAATGGCTGAACAAATTATGGTATAAGAGTGTAATAGGATATTATTGCACCCTAAGAAATGATTAAAGAGATGACTTCAGAGAATCCTGGGTATGAAGTGACTTAGATTAAAGTGAGTAGAACAAGAAGAACAATTAATATAAGTCTATGACATGGTAAAGAAAGACAATTCTGATCAAAGCAATGACCAGCTATGTCTACAAAAATCCTATGATAAGGAATGTTATCTGTCTTCTGACAGATAGATAGGGCCACTGTGCTAATTTATTTTTCCTTGTCTAAGCTTATTTGTTATAGTTTTTTTCTTTTTCCATTTTTTAATTTGGGGAGGTAGGTTAGAAAATACAATTTCCCCTCCCCAAAGGAGGGTCCTTGTAATATTTTTTAAAAGTTCACAAAAGAGAGCAGAAGGAAGTTCAGAAGGAAGCGGAGACAAACAGTTCAGTCTTGAACATAATGTATAGAATTTTTATTACGTGCTAAAGAAACACAGCAAGTGGTATGAAATGGAGATTCATGGTTTTAAACCGAATCCTCTTTTTCTGTTCTGCTATGTGCACAGAAATACACTTTTTTGTTGTTTAAGTTCAGAATAAAACAGACTTTTAAAAATACAAGTTACTTTTAGCACCTCTGACCCTCAGTTTTCTCATTTGTAAAATGGATATAAGAATTATACTTGTACCATCTATTACATAGGTTTGTTATGAGGATTAATGAGATAACACATATAAACACATTTTATAAAACTTAAAGTGCCATCTAAATATACACTGCCATTATTATACATCATTATATACCCAAGACTTAGCAAAGAATCTGGAACCTATTAGGCACTTGAAAATGATTGTTGTACTGAAATGCAATGTGGGGCCAGACAAGTAGATAGGAATTAGAGAGAGACAGCCTGAGAAGGCTTGCTTTGCTTTGTTGCTCTACCAAGATTTTTTGGAAGTCAGGATGGAAGGGTATTTTTAAGCAACTGCTTTCAAATTCATATTTGTTAGCCATAACCCATCACCATCATGTTTCAATTAAATAAATGTGTCTTTCTTGACCAGCATGTTAGGGTGGGACACTATGGCTGGTTCCAGGGACCACTGGCTGTATGCTCATTGTACCTCTGCCCAAAGTTCTCTCAAGATCAAAAATTTTGTTCTTTCAGTTTAACCTATGGCTGTTTCATAGCAGAACTGGCAACTGAAGCCTTGAGAATAAATGGAAAATGTCACTTTCAAAGTCATACACTCAAACCTGGATTTTCATAAAACATTTAAATGCAAAAGAATTTTTTTCCTTTTTCAGGATCCCAGAATGTACCCAGACATCCCAGAAACTTCCATAAGTGCTTTGGAAGAGTTTCCCATCAAAACTCCACAGGGAATACAAATGTTCCAGGTTGGTAGCTTCATTTAATTTGAAAGCAGAGAGGAAGCTTCGTACTTCTGAGGCTATCAGGCAGCAGGTATTCTTCATGCCCCTTCCCCATTTTCAGCAAGCACATTTCTTGTTAGGGACTCTACTGGAGCCAAGTGGATATGTTCACTGTCATCTACATGTGACTTTCTCAGTTCTTCCTCCATGATTTTATCTAAGGAAATTTTAGCTACATTTCTACTTTGAGTCATTCACCAAAAATGTCCTTTTTGTTCTCTTCTAACATTTCATATTTCTCCTTTTTTTTGGAGGGGTGTAGGCAGAGCAGTTGGGGTTAAGTGACTTGTCTAAGGTCACACAACTTGGGAGTGTGTCAAATGCCTGAGGCCAACTTTGAACTCAGATGCTCCTGACTCCAGGGCCGGTGCTCTACTCACTGTGCCACCTAGCTGCCCTTCATGTTTCTCCTTTAAAAATCAGATGCAAATCTCATCTCCAAGAAGCTTGCCTTTATTAATCTCATTCCACTCTAATCACTCTTTTGTTTGCTTCATGCCCTCTTAGCACTGCCCTATCCTCCTTGAATTAATATGTAATGCTATATATAGATATGCTGTATACTGTATGCATACTATATGAAAGAGGTATATAATAGTATATGCAATACTATAAATATGATGCTAGCATATGCCATTTTTGTAATATATATACTATACATTGATATATAAGATGATATGGAATACCAATATATACTATATTTACACCCCCTATATAAGACAGGGTATTCCTAAAGTCTGGACCCATGGGCAAAAATGCATATTTTCAAGAAATGAAATGAATGAAATTTTCAACAATATTTTATTTAATTGGAATATTAACAAATAACATCTTCAATATGATTTCTATCATTTGTGATGCAAAGGTTGATGTGCTTTGCAAGATTCATGTAAACGCAATGCAATGACTCCACATTGCTGTCAATTTTAACATATTCACTCTTTATGCATTCAATCAAGTGTGTTGCATCTGTGATTTTCATTGGGTATACTTTCTCTTTTAGCATACCCCAGAAAAAGAAGTCAAGGGGGCTAAGGTCTGGCGAACGAGGAGACCACTCCATATAACCACATCTTCTAGTCCAGTCAGGGAAATTGTCATTCAGTCAATCCCTTACCACTGTGGTGAAATGGACAGGGCACCATCCTGTCGGAACCACTCAGGAAGTTCTTCACCTGGCCTTTCAAGTTGTGGCATTAGCTATTCTCTCAACATGGCAATATAAGTCTCACCGGTTACATGTTCATCAAAGAAAAATGACCCCATGAGCTTTCTACAAACCACGCCACACCATAATTTTTCGTGCTCCTTGCTGTTCGGAGTGGTCCACCCAATGCAGATTGCTTTGCAACAGTATCAAACACTCAGTCTGTTAACCTCACCATTCACATAAAACAAAGCTTCATCACTGAACAACACAGAGTCTTTGGTGAAACGGTTAATGAGATGTTAATGAGATTTCCTATGTGTCTAGACTTTAGGGACACCCTGTATATACTACTTACTACCTTATATACATATTATGTATGTATGTAGACTATATGGATATAGGGATATACATTATATTAATATATAATATGGACACTATATGAACACATATTATCTATACATAGAATATATTGTATATATGTATATACACATGTATAAATATATATGTAGGCATCTATATATTATATATTTACACATGATATATATATAATATAGAATAACATGGCATATGTTATATAATGTGATATACGCTATGTGGATATATAATACAATATATTTGACTGTATATAATGCCACCTATAATAGTAATATAATGTGAGGAAGGATGTACCTGAGGAAGGATGCAGTAGTGGATTGAATGTTGGAGTCAGGAGAACTGAGTTAGAAACTTGTATTAGATACTCATTCTAAGACCCTGAGCAAGTCACTTACCTCTTTTTGCCTCAGTTTCCTCATGTGTAAAATGGCACCTACCTCACAGAGTTGTTATGAGGTTCAAATAGGACAATAACAAATATTTAGATGGGTATTTGTATGAGAGAATTTAAATTAATTTAATTCCTTTAATAAGTATTAAAGCTTCAAATATTCCTAAGACTTAGGAATACCCTGTATATGGAAATTATTTGGGAACCTTAAAGCACTACATAAAATTTAGCTGTTATTATGTTACTGTATTAGAGGACACTAAATGATTTTCAGGTGTATGTATTCTACATCATACAACTAAAGTGTAAATGTCCAGAACTATGCTCAGTACATAGCAAATGTTCATAAACAAATATCTGATATATTGACAAAGATATCTAGTAGGCTATTGCCTCTCTGTGTATGTGTGTGTGTGTGTGTGTGTGTGTGTGTTGTTGTTGTTGTTGTTGTTGTTGTTTTTCCTGGAGTCTATCAATGGCTCAGAAATGTTGCTTATGATGTTTTTGGAGGATAAAAATGTCTAATAATGGGATTAACTTGTTTTTTTTTTATTTAACAGTGTGTAGATCCCCACCAACCTCCCCAAGATCCAGTTGGACATCCAGTCATGCACCAGTCAGGGCTTAAACACGCCACTGGGGAAGCTGTCTATAATGATGACATACCCCGAGTGGAAGGAGAACTTCTCCTGGCTGTAGTTACTAGTACAAGAGCTCATGCAAAAATCTTGTGAGTAAAGAAAAAAAGACATCCTACAAAATTACTGAATATAGTTATAATGAAAAAATAGATTCTCTGTTTTATATTTATATGTGTATAATATATATATATATATATATATATATATATATATATATATTCAAGTCTTTCTGTATAAAGTAATTGAGTTATTTAGGGCAAAACTAAAAAGAAATCTGTGACTCAAGAGGTACAACATCTGCTCAATAATGATGCCAATCAATAGGGAGGGAGATAAAGGATAGGATATAGTGTACCTGAAGGATAACAGTGGCTATGCAGATATTACAATACATTATAAGTGATTTCACAAGTGCTTTGTGGTTTCTCTTTCTTATTTGCAATCACTTGAAATGTACTGCAATAAAAATGTAGTATAATTAACTTTGCAGCAACTATGTGATTCTCTGGGTCCATTTTACCCAGGAGTGTTTTAGAGCCAGCTCTTCTTGGCCTTACAAGATTATAGCTAAATGTTCAGTGTGAGCCCTTACACTTGAGAAATTGACAGGTAATACAAATCAGGGTTTGATTTATTTTTTTTTAATTTCTAGACTTAAGATGATCGAGAAAATGTTCATACTGCAGATTAAACTTGCTAGTATGTTGTGAATACATTTTTGGGGGAGAAGTTATTAAGCTTTTACCAGCACACCCCTGCCTGTGCCCCATTCCTCTCTCTCTTCCCATCATGATTTCATTATAATTTCAGTTAAAATTCCATCTTCTTTTGTAGCTTTCATAGACAGCTTTTGTAGTTGTCCCGAACCTTTCTAAATTCCAGTGCCTTCTCTCTGTTAATTATTTCCTGTTTATCTTTGCCATAGCTTGATTCATATATATTAATTTGCATGTTGTTTCCCCATTATATTGTAACTTCCTTGAGGACAGGGACGGTCTTTTGTCTTTTTTAGTATCTCCAGTGTTTAGCACAGTACCTGGCACAAAGAAGGCACTTGATAATATTTACCAATTGATTGATTGATCATTACCTTTCCCTAGCAGCCTGCATGACTTAGGCTATGGGTGACTTTCGTTAGTTCCTTGCTACTATCATCTGTTTTTTAAGAACTAATATCCAACTTGGTTTGCTGGAGAGGGTAGAGACATTTCTTCTCTCCACTTTTACCTTATTATTTTCTTCCTTCCTCTTTTCTCCTCTGACTGACCCCCGGTAAGGGCAACCATGTTGGCATGTAAAGCCAGTCATGGCAGCACACCTGAGGACTGGTGCTGTGAATAGCTTTAAGCGTCCAATCGCATAGTATAATGAACTCTCCATCTATTCATAACTAAACATTGTTCAATAAAGTAGATCATAACATTCATAGCAATATCCTTAAGCAAAATATATTATTCAATATATACATATATATGTATCATAACATTCAGTATGTGATATGACACATGGCATATATCATTACATTAATAGCATTCCCCAAAATATTTGGTTATACAAGCAGGTGATCCCAGGCCAGGGTCTCCCTAGCACAACATATCATCCTTAAGGGGTAGCAGAAAATACAAACACCATCCACCCCTAGGTCACAGCAAGTTACAATCTCCTCAGTCAATACAGAGCATCCAAGTAAAGTCCTCTTTTATCTTGACTCAGGGCTGACTTCCAAACCCCATAGTTCCTCCCCTGTGGGCCAACCACTCCCAGCTCTTGCCTGGATTCACATGCAGGCAGCTCTCTCCTCCTGCCCTTTTCTCAGTTCATGAGGACTGCTCCACTCCAAGCTCTTCTTGCTCCTGCCTGACAGTAGGCTCCAGGGGCTCTGGCCCACAGCTTCTATTTCTAGGAGAACAAAGCTTAACAGGGCTACAATATTTACACACATTACCAGCACCATCATTTCATCTCACTCATAAAGACCAACTGACAGGGCCTCTGTCTGAGAAATTAACACAGACCAACAGACAGAGTGCCGGTGTCACAAACATTCTTTCTGTTAGGTCTCCCCACAAGCAAGTTCCCCTAGCCCGCTCATGCTTGATTCTCTCTCTCAGCTCTGCTTCTTCTCTCTTTACTCTGACTCTCCCTCCAAGCAAGGCAATATATACTCTTGCCAATCAAAGATTCTTGATTCAACTAAAGGCAAGACTCAATCATAGGTGCTTGATTGGCTTACTGCTGAGAATTTCAAAAGAAAAAAAAAACAGCAAAAAAATCCCACTTTGCTTGCCTTTACGCCTCCTACTTCCACTTTTTTCTTCCAGCATCAACTAGACCAGTTTTTGCTGATCTAGCTATCAGATTAGGTAATAAGTCCATAAAGAAGAGATTTGGTTTGATAAATATGCCTCAACTTTTCCATAGTCTGCCTTTAGCTTTGGCTCTGCTGGGCTAGAGGTCTGATGAAAGTATTCTCTTTCCTGTTTCAAACTGCACCCCAAATGATACTTTTATCTGGATTTCTAGCCCACAAGGAAGAGAGTTAGAGTTGGCTTCTTTGTCCTAGATGCACTACATAAGGAAAACTTTTACTTCTCTGGACTCAGAAATTTTCAATTTGAGCTTTGGATTTTCTGTACCAATGTTCTTGTTACCTGCTACAACTTCCTAGAGATGTCAATGCCTCCAGTCTTGGAAATTCTTTCTTGCTCTTTTCTTTGTGGAATGAGCCTTCTCTCATTTGAAAATTAGGGGGAAGGGGGCATCAGAGAACTTTCTGAATAGCTAAGAATCAGAATGAAGTACAAATAGTTTAAGATTCAAGAATTGGGAAACCAAGTGAGAAGCTGGAAGGTCCAAAAGTGAAAACTAGCATCAGAAGCAGTATCAGTAACTGACAGAGATTTATTATGAAGCAAGGTCTTTCAGGCTGCAAAGGTTCAGTATCATACATGTTGTTTTGCTAGAAAGTAACTTCAGTTTGTTCCACTTACTGACTTCTTCAAAAGTACAGACTTCAAGCATTCCCTACCTTCCTTCTGACCCACCCAAATTCACTTCCCAGAAAAGTTTACACCACCACCACCTGCCATAGTAATGGGGAAACTGTCGGTGGGATTGGCAGACTGACCTTCAAGACTTGGGTCCTTCCTTGGACATTTTCAAGATTGCTAGTTTCTCAATGAGAAACAATCATTAGCACACACCTCCAATTCAGTCTTAATGGCAAAGTCATGGCATCACAATCTATATTGTTAATCCCAATATTTTCCTTCCAAGGTCAATCGATGTTTCAGAGGCCCTTGAATCTCCAGGTGTCGTTGATGTGATAACTGTCAAAGATGTCCCAGGAGAAAATAACCCTGAAGGAGAGATATTCTATGCAGAAAATGAGGTGTGCTATCTGTTCTAGGACCAATGAGGAACTTTCTATTTAATTGATAATTTTATGTATGATTTACTATTCTAAATATCCTGCCTGGAGTCCAGAATAGACATTGGTTTTTTTGCAGCTATCGCATAGACTATGTGCATCATATACAGGTACTTGTGGGCAGAAATCCTATGTTTGAGTCCCAGCTATAGCATAATAGGAGACCTCTTACTTTTACTTTTTGTACGCTCAGTTTAGTATAGTATTTTGCCTATAGTAAGCACTTACCGTTTTATTTATTTTGTTGCTTGTTCATTCATGCATTCATTCTTCATTCATTCATTTAATACCTGTGTAACCTTAGGAAATTCACTTTACCTCTCCAAGATTCTGTTTCCTTAGCTGAAAAATGGATATAGTAATATTTTTTTGCTATCTGACTCACAGTCGTGGGAATCCAACAAAATAATGGAGGGAAACCAAGTACCTTTTATGGTTGAGTATGGGACAGGGCAAAAAGCGTTGAATTTGGAGTAAGAGAATTTGGGTTCCGAGCATGCATCTGGTCCTTACTCCTTGTATGATTGTTAGCTAGACTCTTCATCATTCTAAATGTCAATTTTCTCATCTGTAATATGAGGAGGTTGTACCAGATGATAGCTGAGATCCCTGCCAGTTCTGAATTTATAAACTAATTTTATTTTTTGTAATAAGGAATAATAGCGAACATTTATGTAGTACTTACCATGTGCTGTGTACTATGCTAAGCAATTTACGCGCCTGGGAGATAATAATAATAATAATAATAATAATAATAATAATAATAATAGCAGCTAAAATTTATATAGTGCTTACTATATGAGAAACACCATGGTAAAGTGGATAGAGTGCTGGGCCTGAGCTCAGGGAAACTCATTTTCCTGAGTTCAAATCTGGCCTCAGATATTTACTGTCTATGTGACCCTGGGCAAGTCACTTAACCCTGTTTGCCTCAGTTCCTCAACTGTAAAAAAAAAATGAGATAGAGAAGGAAATGGCAAGCCGCTTCAGTATCTTTGCCAAGAAAACCCCAAATAGGGTCATGAAGAGCCAGACGAGACTGAAATGACTGAGGAAAAACAACACGTGCTAAGCACTTTATAATAATTATCTCGATTGATCCTGCCATGGTTGTTATGAGAATCAATGGAGGTAATTGCCCAGGGTGACTTGCCTAGGGTCATACAGTTAGTAAGTCTCTGAGGCTGGATCTAAACTCCTTCCTAACTTCAGGTCTGGAGTTTAATACACTGTGCCATCTAGTAGTCCTGTGTTTTACAGGAAATGGGATTGACTCTGATTCATGCTGACTACTGTCATGGATTCATAGCTATTTGGTTGCATTATAGGTGATTTGTGTGGGTCAGATTGTCTGTGCGGTGGCTGCAGATACATATGCCCATGCAAAGCAAGGAGCTGAGAAAGTGAAGGTTATTTATGAAGATGTGGAACCAAGGATCATAACTATAGAGGTAATAATATTATTTCCTAATCTTTCTTGTAAGAAGGATGGAGCTTTTCTCAGAAGTCAACATACCACGTCACAAGCGAGCCTCATTCAGGCTTAACATATACATACATATACATATATGTATACACACACACACACACATACATATATATATACTATGTGAATCCTTCCCTGCCTCATTTCCTGTTTTGTGTTCCACTTATTTATCTACTGGGCCCCATAGAATTAAAGCAAATTAAAGTAAAATTAAGCGGTGCCCCTTCCTGATAGTACCTGGATTGTCCCTTGGTAATCTTTTACCAAGAACTGGAGACTGTAGGATATATGACTATAGAACTGCCCTTATATTTATGTCAGCATGCATATTTGTATGTGTGTGTGTGTGTGTGTGTGTGTGTGAGAGAGAGAGAGAGAGAGAGAGAGAGAGAGAGAGAGAGAGAGAGAGAAAGCTTCTAGTCAATGGAAAACCACAGTACTACAGAGATCAAAGAAAAAAAAAAGAATGAGCTCCAGGCCCTGCATATTTTGTTTTGTTTCTTTCTTTTTGCAAAGCAATTGGGCTTAAGTGACTTGCCCAGGGTCACACAACTAGTGTCTGAGGTACAATTTGAACTCAAGTCTTCCTGCCTGCAAGTCTGGTGCTCCATCTACTGTGCCACCTACCTGCTCCTTCCTGTTTTCACTAGCACTATGTCACTCTTGCTCAGCCCTTCCTCCATGACAAGATGCACTTCTTCCCCTGGTATCTTATGCCTGCCTCATCCAATGGATTCACTTCTTTATCTATCCACTTCCTCCCCTGATAGCAGAGGTTTATTTCTATATACCCTCTTATTTTCTGGCACCCTCACCAAGTACAGTCTTTATTTCTTCCCGCTGAGCTCTGCCTTGGTGGTAATGTTGACCTTTTCCTTTGCAAGCAGAGTTAGGTAGATAGACTATGGTTGACTGATTGCTGATTCCTGTGACATATGAAGAAGCAGAAATCATAGAAATGACTGTAACAGGTGGTTTATGGGCCCTAAGTCCAGCCTACAGCTTTAGTGGTAGGGGATCAAGGAGGTTTCTTTCACCTGGGGCTTGTCATGTGCAATGTGGTTTATCATCTGGCCCTGTGGCAAGATGGTGCTTCACAGGGTCAAGTATTTCCACCATACTTTGCTATCATTGGTTCCTTGTAGCCAGAAACCAGGAGAAGCTTCACAGATTCCAGGGTGGTGGTGGGGGGCGGGGAGCATCTCACTGTCTTCTGGCCCTCTTTTCTCTTCTACCCCAGCACCTTGAAAGTGGCCCTCGACCCAAGGAATTCATGGTGGAAATATAATATTTATTTATCACTAGTTATTATCAAGCTAAATACCGCAAGGGTTCTTGACCTGAATTTCACAGACTACTTTTGTAGATAGTTTTCAGTGGGGGTCCAGGAACTAAAATTGGAAAATTACATCTTATTTCATGGTTACCTAAAATTTTATATTTTCTTCAATTATGAATTAAAAGAAATTATTCTATATGTGGATCTATACAAATACAGAATACAGAAATATAGAAAGGGGGAAAGGGCAAAGAAAGGGAAAGAAGGAGGGAGAAAGAGAGAGGAGAAGGAAGAGAGACAGAGAAGAGAGAGAGAGAGAGAGAGAGAGAGAGAGAGAGAAAGGGAGAGGGAGACAGAGAGAGACAGAGAGACAGAGAGGAGGGAGAGACAGAGAGAGAAAAGAGGCAGAGAGACAGAGACAATGAGAGAGACAAAAGAGAGTGAGAGATAGAGACAAAGACAGACAGAGAAAGAAAGAGAGGGAGCAGAGAGAGGGAGGAGAGGGAGAGAGACAGAGGCAAAGAGAGACATAGATACAGAGAGACAGAGACAGAGACAGACAGAGACAGAGAGACAAAGAGAGAAAGAGAAAGAATCTAAACCTAAACCTATGTTCTTTAGTTACAAAGCCATTACTTTTCCCACTGTTTCCCACTGCCTCCTTAGATAAATGGAAATATAAAGCTTTGCACAATGATTATGGTGAAGACTGGCAAGAAGCCTCCTGGATTTTTGACATTCTGTTAGACAGCAGGACCTATGAAATCTTTATGGATTTTGATAACTATCAGATGCATCTCAAATGACTGTGCAAATCAGGAGAGAAAAAAAAGAATACACCCAGGTTATGAACCTCTCCCCTACAGGAAAGAGTAAGAGAGCGAGTCAGGCTGTGGTGAGGATGATCTCAGCATGAATACCTGAGAGAATGAGTCGATTCATGCCAGGGAAAGTAAGGAACTGAAAGTGCAAGACTAGGATTAAGGGGCAAGAAGAGGAGGGAAAACAGAGGGAAGGCCTCCTGGCATTCTGTGTAGTGCGAACACCAGTGGAAACAGTGGTGATAAGGAGAAGCAAAATTAGATTCTGTGATGTGCAGCTTATCAGAATCATTGGTTTTCTGAATTTCATCTACTTCTCTTGGGAAGAGATTACCTGAGGTATAGTGGGGCACCACTAGGTGACCTAGGGCATAGGATATTTGTGACATGACATGACAACAGCTCTTTGAGAATAGGTACTAATTTCTTTAGTAATCTTTCAAATTCTCTTCCCAGAGTAGGTACTCAATAAACCCATGGGATGAGTAAATGAAGTAAATGATGTTTATGAACCAATCAAAATCATATTCCTGTTTACTTTTTTGTCACAGAAATAGGTCTGTGGGGATTTGAGAGGACAGCTAACAATGGCATTAAAACTCTGAAAAATGAATATTGTGCCCTTTTATTGCTCTCTCCACAGGATGCCATAAAATATAATTCCTATTTTTTTAAAGAGAAGAAAATAGAAAAAGGAAATGTAGATAAAGCATTCAAACATGTAGATGAAATAATTGAAGGTAAGTTTTTCTTCATCTGGGATGGGGAACTTGCAAGTGTCTTTCAGAGAGATGGTAATGTGATCTGCCAGTTCGGAGAGAGATTGGATCTGGATATACCAATCTGTAAGTAATAGGTATAGAAATGGTCATTGAAACCGTATGACCTGGGTATTGAGAGGAAACAGAAAAAAGGCTCAGGACAAATTTTTGTCAGATATTCATGATTGGGAAAGTGGAGAATACGACTACAATGCAGAACATGGAGGCAGGAAAGGAGATGAAGAAGCAGTCTTATTGGTAGGAGAACCAGAAGAGAGCACCTTCATGAAATCCAGGATGAGGGATGGCCAACAGCATTTGATGCAATTTGTTTTAGTCTGGGAATGTGATTTAATGTGTGCAAGAAGCTTAAGAGTAAGGAAACTCTGGTAATGAAGATCAATAATTGCATTTCAAATTATTATCTTAATCACATGGAGGTTAAGCAAGAGGCTCAGGGTTACACACCTAGTATATATGTAAGAGAAAGATTTTGATCCCAGGTCTTCCTGACTCCCAGCCTAAGACTCTATCCACTATGCTAAACTGGCTCAATAAACAAAAACAATGTAGGGAATTAATTATATAATTCAATTTATTAATATTTTAATATTTGCAAAGTGATTTTAGCATGATATGTAAGGAAAGTGTTATTGTACCCACTCAATAGTTGAAGTAACTGAGGTTATGAAAGAAAAAAAATACTTATACATGGTTACAGAGCTAAAGATTCATGATGGAGTCAAAATTTGAACCCAGAGCTCCTGATGCTATTAAGAGTTCTTTCTGCTTTATTACAATCCAAAGTTCCCTGTTTCAGTGGTTTGCCAGATTCTAGCTGGAAATTTATGAAATAGACTCAGAGGTTTTATAGACCCCTCCAGTCATACTCCCTTTGACATCCTTGTCTTCATAGCAGATATGTATGGAAGAATATAGATGAGACTTTGATTAGGACTAGAAATATACACTGGCAATCACTGATGGTTCCCCCCACCCAGATTTACATGGTCTAGAGAAAAAAACCCTTTATGACACAGATATTTTTGTTTTGTTTCCTTGGAAGAGACAATCGATACTCCTCCATGCAAAAGTGTCGTAATTTTTCAGTGAATACAGTTCAAAAAATCCTAAATGTCAAGGAAATGGAGGTTTAGTTATTTCTATATCATCTGATCAAAACATCTAATCCCTAAAAAATGGCTTCTGGCAGTTATTTTCCAGACGACCATATGTCATAGTAGAGTATATAAATCTAATCTATACGAATATGTATATGTGTATATGCATATGTATGTATATATACACATAGGTATGTGTATATATGTGTGTATATAGCTATATCTATCTGTCTGTCTATCTATCTATCTATCTATCTATATCTCCAACCTAATGTCTCTACAACTTAAGGCCGTGCCAGTAATAGGGACAGCTTGTCCAAAATTCAGGTACACCATGAAAATCAGTTTCTCATAGCCATTTTTCTGAGTAATGTGGAAATTATAATTACATATACATATGTGTGTGCTGTGTATATACACATATATATGTGTGTGTGTGTGTATATATATATATATACATATATATATATATATATATATGAAAAATACAAAAAAGCATGGCATTATTTCAGTCCTTTTCCCTAGGGACAATGTCCTAGAAGAAAAATGTATATGGTTTGTGACTTCTTAGACTCTTGTTCCTACTTTACATATTGTCTTTATTCATCTGTATATGCTGTTACTAACCAGTAGAGCTATCAGTGACATGGATTAAATTTCAAATTCTTTCTCACTTGTGTTGGCCACTTAGAAAGCTTTAAAATCGATAATAAAACTAAAACAGACCTCTCTCTCTCTCTCTCTCTCTCTCTCTCTCTCTCTCTCTCTCTCTCGCTAAGATTCAGTATCCCTCCCATCTATAAAACTGATGAGCTAAAACCCAAGAGGGTGAAAGGAGAACCTAATTGTCCATTTAATAGCATTGCTTAATGACCAAAAGTATATAAGAAGTAACTAGCTCACTCCATCCCAAAGCTATGCCCATTAACTTAGATATTTTAAAAATCTAACAAACTACCTATAATAAAGCAGGCCTACCCACTTTCTGACAGAAAGGGGAGGGACTTTGGTGCAGATTGGGACATAATGTGTTTTGGATGTGGCCAATATAGGAATTTGTTTTAATTGTATTTACTTCTTACAAGTGTTTTGTTTTTGTCTTTTTATCTTTTTAACTGAGGGATATAGGAAAAGAAAATATTTTTTTGTTAATTGAAAAAATTTAATTTCAAAAAACTTATCTAATATCTCTGAGTAGTTAGGATCATAGGATTATAAACATGCAACTCACCCTAACTTTGGTCTCTTTTAAAGGAAATCAGGAATATAAGCAAGCTAGAAAGAACTCAAACATTATACCAAACATAAAAGTGTGTGTATTAAACTATTATGATGTTGTCTTTGCATTCATCTTATGAGGTGCTTTTGAAAAAGAAAAGGAGTTTACCAAACAACATTGTCAAAAAATAGAATTTGTTATGCTGAAAGGAAATGCATCCCGGTTCTGGGATTAATTTTACTTAAGTGGGACTTAACTCCTATGAGTGCATAAGTACTCTACAAGGATTGGGAATGTATGACAATAAGAGTTCCTTCTTAGTTAGGTAGGCCTAAGTTGATATTCATGATGAAATGCTTTAATACAATGAAGAATAAATACCCATAGTATGACTGAACAGCAGTCCTAAAAGTCTGTATAGTAAACATAATATGAAATGCAAGAATTTGCATGTATCCTAGGAGAGGAGTGTGAGTCCCATAACCTTCTCAATTTCAAGAAACAAATATGAATGGAACTAGAATTATAATATAGATCAACAGCATTAATGTCTATATGTTTTAGAAAAGGATTCAATCAATTCTAAAGAAATTACAGGAGAATATAGTGTGCCATTTAAGAAAGAAAAGAAGAAAGATTGTAGAGTTTTCTCAGTTTGTATAAAAGTTACCAGTACAGAGAAAGGAAATGATAAATTATTAATGAAGTATTTCTATTTTAACCAAGCCAACCAAAAACGTTTTAGAAAGTTAGAGAGGTTAAGTTCTCATCAAAGATGGTAGTGAAGAGTTGACCAGTTTGTATGAGAGTTTCTTAATCTTTTTTTATGTCATGGGCCCTCTTTGGCAACCTAATGAAGCCTATGGACCTCTTTTTAGAATAATGCTTTTAAATGCTTAAAATAAAATAAAAACACAGGATTACAAAGGAAATCAATCATAACGAAAGTGTACAATTTTCCCACAGGAGTTCACAAACATCTCTGAAATCTCTACTGACCTCTTGGGATTCATGGTTAACCTGATTTTAACCAGGTTAAGAACCCCCCTGCTTACCATAGATTTATAGAAGGTTAGAGCTAGAAAGAACCTTAGAAATCATCTAGACCCATACCTTCATTTCATGGATAAGAACACTGAGGCACAGAGAGGTTATTTCTTTTGTCCCAGGTCAGAGAGCTAGTTAAAGATGGAGTCGGAACTAGAGAAAAGAAGTAAAGCAATCATTGTAAGCTAATATAATGAAATGAAAATAATAAATGCTTATGACCCAGTAAAGATTTTCTTTACTTTCCTTCTGGTTGTAACAGGTGAATTCCATGTTGAAGGGCAAGAACATTTTTATATGGAAACACAAACTATCCTGGTATACCCAACAGGAGAAGATAAAGAAATGGTGATATACACAGGAACACAGTATCCAACCCATGTTCAGGTAAAATGGAGCATTTTCAGAGAGTTATTTCTTCTTCCCTCTTTTGTGCCATGACATAAGTTTGTTATTTGGTGGATCCCACCACAGTATCGTCATAGACATGACATAATGGTTCTCTAGTCTTTGGATACCACATCATCATCTTCTTTTCTAGTATATTGGCTACTGATGAAATTCAGGATATTAAAAACATAAACAAAAATGGGACAGGAGTTTCCTTAAAAAGCTTTCAAAACAATTAGAACATTTCCTACATTCCCAAATCCTAGGACTAGGTTTTTTATCTCTCCAAGAACTGGATTATATATCAACCAAGTTAAAAGGAAACAAACCGTGAAATCTGCATTATTGTTTGAAAGATCCTTTTCCAAATATTGGTTTGATTGTTGTATATAACCTTCCTGCCTTAGCCAATTATGCAAATGTGAAAATATGACATATGAACTTGATTTAGGGTTTTAGACTAATTCTATTTGTTATAACAATCTGCATCATTCTGTTTTATGAGATGTAATAATATTACTCTGATAGCAGAAGAAAATACTACCCCCAGATTTATTTCCTCTCAAATAGGCATTTGTCCCCTATCATTCTATGCAAAAGCAGATGCGACAAAATAATAGCAGCTGCTGATGATAATTCTACGTTCAAGGAAATTCTACCTGTATTTCCATTACATATTAAATTTTAGACCTGTACAAGTGAAAAGAATCAGGAAAACATACAGTGGCCACAACTACAAAAGTGAAATGGAATACTGTGAAATTATAAATACCAAGCTTAACATGAAAGAGTTAATACAAAAAGATATCTTTTCCATATTAGCGGAGATTGTAGACCCTGGGTGATAAACACTACAAATTATGTCAGATATTTTTGACGTGCTGATTGGTTTTCCCGAAATGAAAATTTTCAACCTTGACTCCAGAATTAAATAGCACATAGATTTAACTTTCAGTAATGGTTATGATTTCTATTTCATCTTCATTGTATGTCTGCTTATTCACTTATTTCAATGAATTAATTTATTTCACTTGGCAAAAATATTTTATATCCAGCCCTAGTCTCTTTCCTGAGCCTTAATTCCATATCACCAGTTGCCTTTTGGTAATCTCAAATTGGAGCACCATAGGTGCCTCAAGCTCAGTATGTACAAAACAGAACTTATCTTTTCCTCCCCAAAATACTTGCCACTTCCTAATTTCTCTATTCTTTAAGACACTAGCATTCTCAGTTACCCAGGTTCACAACCTTGATGTCATCCTTAACTGACTCTTTACTCACACTCACACAATATAGCCAATGTATGTCCAATGTGTTGCCAAGATTTGTGGTTTCTACCTTCACATTTCTAGTATATTTCCACTTCTTGGCACTTACACAGCCTCAGCCCTGGTTCTTTCCTTCATGCTTGGACTACTGCAATCACCTTCCAATTGGTCTTTCTAATTAGTTTCCCTACACTCTGGTCAATTCTCCATTCAGTTGGCAAAGTGATTATCCTAAAGTTCAGGTCTGAATGTGTCTTCCCCTTCCATCCACTACCACCAATGATTTCCAGTGACTACCTCTTACCTCTAGAATCAAATGTAATTTGCTCTATTTGACATTTAAGGACATTCACAGTATAACTCCTTCCTACAATCCAGCATTACTGACTGATCGTTGAATAGGACCAATTACATCTCTTGACTGTACCTTTTCGCTGACCAGTTTTCATACTTAGGCTACTCTCCCTCCTCACTTCCATTCAGCTTCCCTGAACTCCTTTAAGATAGTTAAAAATCCTCCTTTTGTAGAAGGTCTTTCCAGTTCAACCCTTAACTGCTAACACCTTCCCTCTGTGTTTCCTCTAATTTACCTTGAAATTATTATGAGCATAGTTAATGCTTTTTCCCACCCCTCACCTCATCTTTCAAACTCCAGAAGTTAGTTCAGTGCTTGGGATATAGTAAGCACCTGATAAAAGTTTGTTAACTGACTGATGCATCTAATTAGTTATTATACTGATTTTCATCTGATCTATAAAACTTAAATTGATCCATCATAAAAACCAGGCACTGCCTCTTGCAGGATTTCATAGCTGCTGCTTTGGATGTCCCAAGGAACAGGATCATGTGCCACATGAAACGAACTGGTGGAGCCTTTGGAGGGAAAGTGATCAAGCCTGCTGTGCTGGGAGCTGTTGCTGCGGTGGCTGCTCACAAGTAAGGTTTTTGTGTAACTTAACACACTAATAATTACTCATATTAAAGGTTCAGTCAGGGGGAGCTATGTGGCTCACTGGAGAGAGTAAAAGTTTCTAAGAATCACGAATGTTCTCTATAACTACAGCTCATTGAATGCCTTTGACATTTTTTTGTAATACATTATAGACAGCAGAATATAGAAGAGAAAGCATGTAAGTATTCAGTGTGATATTCATAAAGTTGCTTCCATGGTGGAACTGTGCTTCTCTTATACACATATAGAATAGGTGAATAAAAAACTTGGAATTTTTTTAATCTGTGAAGCAGGAGTTGGATTGTGCATATAGATAGATTTTTCCCAACAATTCACTCTCATACTTTCTGCCTTGAAATGAGCCAATTTACTAAGAACATAAACTTAAACTTTATGTTGATCATATTGAGACAGGTTGACTCTTTAAAAAATGTGTTTATCAAAGAGATAATTTGTTCTTTTCTATGACTGCTTTGGATGAATTGTCCTTATTCTTAGTTTTTTCCAACAGCGACTTATACATACCACAGTTAGATGTAGAAAATAGAGGAGGAAATTGGGTTAAAGCTCAGAGGAGAAATACGCGTTTACACACACAAATAGAAAAGTGGGAATAGAAATGGAGACTTCAGTATTCAGTGAAAATAGTTTCTGAGACATCTTTCTAAGTCATATGAACAGGAAGATGGAGGAATAAATGTTTTCTCTAACTCCACCACTTCTCAAAGCTTTCTAAAACAGAAATTATACATGGAAGATAAAGCAACTTAAGCTATCTCCATGGTCTAGAACACCCAGACTCCAAAAGATGGTAACTCCCTTCCCCCACCAAAAGCCATGAATTGATGTGCATTGACTCAGCACCCAAACCCCAAACTCCCACATCATTGGCAGTGAGGCTGCACTGGCACACCCAAGGACATGGCACAGACTTACAACAAAACTCAGCCCCATACCACAGACTATCTCCCTGTTTCTAGTGCCACAGACACCCTGAATAAAGACTGCATTATGGGCCACAGAATTTAGGAACAGAAACTTTCTGGGGATTGCAACCCTGTAGCACCAGCACTGCAAAGCCCTGAATTGCCAGTACTGGGCTAGAAAAAGTGGGACAGGTAACCAGTACAAAACACCATGATTGTGCATGGGGGAGGGATTGTGTAGCACTCTATTAAGCCTAAGAGAAAGAATATGGCATCCTTCAGGGGCCCATTCTGACCATTTGCAAGTCACTTGGGACAGAGACCTAGGCTGGTGGACTGCAATTTTAGGGCCACTAAAGGAACCACCATCAGAGGGAACAGTCAGAAAGTGAATGGGGGAAAGACAAGGGGGAGAAGACTTAAATTACTGAAGGTCTTGGGAAAAAGAAAAGACCTTGAAAATAAGTGAATAAATCAATATGGTAAACAAAAACAGAAGGAAGTATGGCCTTTAGATCCAGTAAACAAGTTTGGCAACCTATGAATAAATATTGCAAAACAAAGGGAAGCTATCTCATGTTTGATGAGATAAAGAACCCTGTGGAATGTGAGGAGAATATGTAAATACAACATGCTATTTCTGCATAGTTTGAAAGAGTTCCTAAGTGGTTCAAAACAGTAGTGAGAATCATGAGAGAAGAATTTATGACCTGTACAGAAAAATAATGTACATAGTAGAAAAACTGGAATTTATACTGCTAATTGTCACCAAAGAAACAAAAGAGAGAATAATAAATTGGGAATGCAAATATTTGCACATGGAGGACAACCTTGAAGAAGAAAAACAAAAAACAGTAACATTAAAAATATGCTTACTATGTTAGTAAAACATACTGATCTCAAAAACAGAGAAAACCTAAGTTCCATCATCTTCTACAAGAACATCCCAGGACAAAAAATGGTAAATACCATCATTCAGGAAATAATAGTAAAGAACTGTCCAGAACTTCTGAACATAGAAAATGACATACCAATTGAAAGAATTTATAGACAACTTCTATAAAAACGCTGAGTGCAAACTTTAAGATACATCGTATTTAAATTTAGCCATTCAATTCAGAAGCAACAATTTCTATAAATGATTAAGAGGCAGACCTCCCAATACAAAAGGAAAGAAGTTAGGAGAATGTAATATTATTCCTCGCCTACCTGAAAACATAGAATGCAATGGAATAGTGCATTCTAAAGAGCAATGGAGCTCAAGATACAGCCCAGTGTGACACACTCTGCAAATCTGAACTTAACCACAAATGAAAAAAGATGGACATTCAATAATAAAGAGGCATTTAAATATTTTTAGAAAGAAAAGCAGAACTGAAGAGATTAGTTATTTTTTCAACATTGTAAGCAATAGGAGTGCAGGAGGAGTGAGTAAATTCAGCAGACAAGGACAGAAAAAAGCAGCAACTGTAACAATAGAGAGGTCACTAAGGAATTTCCTTCTAAATCCACACAAGGAGACAAGGGTGAATGTGGAAGTTTAGTGGAAGCAACAATGGAGAGGCATGCTTGGGATAGTATGGACAGAATTTGGAGAAAGAAAGCCTGCCTCCTGGTGAATCAATAATTTTTGGTGAGACTACCTTAGAACATGGCAAGATACTTGAAAAGAGGGAGGAGTCAAAGGATATGAACAGGCAGTTTTCAGAGGAAGAAATTAAAGATATCTATAGGCATATGAAAAAATGCTCTAAATCACGACTGATTAGAGAAATGCAAATCAAAACAACTCTTAGTTACCACATCTCTCCTGTCAGATTGGCTAAAATAACAAAACAGGAAAATTATAAATGCTAGAGAGGATGTGGGAAAATTGGAACATTGTTACATTGCTGGTAGAGTTGTGAAATGATCCAGCCATTTTGGAGAGCAATTTGGAACTATGCCCAAAGGGCTATAATAATGTTCATACCCTTTGACGCAGAAATACCACTTCTAGGGTTGTATCCCAAAGAAATCACACAAGTGGGAAAAGGACCCATATGTACAAGGATATTTATAGCAGCTGTTGTTGTGGTAGCCAAGAATTGGAAATCAAAGGGATGCCCATCAATTGGGGAATGGCTGAACAAGATGTGGTATATGAAGGTAATGGAATACTATTGTGCTATAAGAAGTGGGGATGATACGGACTTCATAACAACCTGGAAAAACCTACACGACATAATGCTGAGTGAGCAGAGCAGAGCCAGGAGAACATTATACACAACCACAGATATATGGATTCTGTGCGCACCAACTCTGACAGACTTTGCTCTTCTCAGCAACACATGGTACAAAGACAACTCCAAAGGACTCACGATGGAGAATGCTATCTACATCCAGAGAAAGAACTATGAAGTATGAATGCAGAATGAGGCACACTTCATGCTAGCCTTCCCCCGCCCTTTTTTTTTCTTTTTCTCTCTTTTGTTTTTGTTTTTGGGTTGGTTTTTTTTTTGGTCCTGTTTCTTCTTTTGCGTGATTCATTTCATCGATCACAGTTCTTCTCCACAACTTGACTAGTGTGTAAATCAATTCAATGCGAAGTTATACATGGAAGCTATATGGAATTCCATGCCATCTTGGAGAGGGAGGGGGGAGGGAGGGAAGAAAATCTGGAACTCAAAATTATGTACAACTGAATGTTGTAAACTAAAAATAAAAAAATAAAAATAAAAATAAGAAAAGAAAAGAGAGAGGAGAGTAGGGGTATAGAGAGGAGAGTGTGATGTCCCTGAATAAAATCAAAAGCTAGCAATAAGGAGAAGGTGACCTATGTGGTTTTAGAAGGAAAAGATCCTACAGGAAAATAGGTGAGAAGTGGGGTGTAGGATTGAAAAGTAGGGGGAGCCAGCTGAAGCCAAGATGGTGATGCTGAGGCAGGATTAAGGCCCTTCCTGAGGCAAAGACCAGAGCAAAGGCCAAGAGAGCAGTAACTACACATCTCTTTGGATCTTACTACTTTGGAAGCACTGAAAACTTACAGAAACCCAGGACTAATTCTGAAAACAGCAGCACAAAAAACCTTAAGCTTGGAACAGGATCCCACTCCTATTTCACACCACAACAGGAAGAGAGCTTAGTATAAACTTGAAAGTCAAGAAATAGATTGGTAAATGAGCAAACAATGAAAAAAGAATCTGACCATAAAAAACTACTGTGGTGACAGAGAAGATCAAACTCAGAAGACAATGATGTAAAAATAGACAAGCAAAGCCTTAAAGAAAAAAAAAGTGAATTGAACCCAAGCCCAAAAAGAATTCCTGGAAGAGCATAAAAGGATTTTAAAAATTAAATAAGAGACGTAGAAGGAAAATTGGAAAAAGAAATGAGTGATGCAATAAAATTATGATGTGAGAGTCAACAGTGTGGTAAAGGAGGCACAAAGAAAATATTGAAGAAAATAACACCTTAAAAATGGAATTAGCCTAATGGAAAAAGAAGAAAAAAATTCACTAAATGGAAGAATTAATTAAAAAGCAGATTAGATCAAATGGAAAAAGAGATATGAAAGCTCACTGAAGAAAATAATTCCTTATAAATTAGAATTGGTCAAGTGGAAGCTCATGATTCCATGAGACATTAAGAAACAATAAAATAAAGTGAAAAGAATGAAAAAATAGAAGAAAATATAAACTATGTAATTGGAAAAACAACTGATCTGGAAAAAGATTGAGGAGAGATAATTTAAGAATTATTGAACTACCTGAAAGCCATGATAAAAAAGAGCCTAGATATCATAAACCAAAATTTTATAAAGGAAAACTGCCCTGATATCCTTAAATCAAAGGGTAAAATAGAAATTGAAAGGATCCACTAGTCACCTCCTGAAAGAAATCCCCAAATTAAAACAATCTGGAATATTATAGCCAAAGGCCAGAAATCCTAGGTCAAGGAGAAAATATTGTAACAAGTCAGAAGATGTCATTCAAATATCATGAAACCACAGTCAGGATCACATGAAATTTAACAGCTACCATATTAAAGGAGTGTAGGGCTTGGAATATGACATTTCAGAATGCAAAAGATCTAGGATCACAATCAGGAATAATCTATTCAGGAAAAATGCATATACTCCTTTAGGGGGAAATGAATATTTAATTAAATAGAGAACTATCAAACATTACTGATAAAAAGATTTGAGCTGAATAGAAAATTTGATGTTCAAACACACAACTTGAGAGAATCATAAAAAGGTAAACATGAAAGAGAAATCTTAAGGGATTAACCATTTAAAATGGTTAAGCTTTTTACTTGTGACTACTAAGAACTTTACCATTATTATAGCAGTTAAAGGAATATACATTGACATAAGGCACAGGCATGAGTTGACTATGATGGTATTTAAAAAAATGAAGGGGTGAGAAAGAGGGATACACTGGGAGCAGGAGAAAAGAGAGGGAGATATGGGAAAATTATCTCACATAAAAGAGGAATTCAAGGAATAGTTTTTGCAGTGGAATGGGAAAATGGGGAGGGGGAATGACAGGCAACACTTTAACTTCATTCTCAGTTGAATATAAAAGTCTATCTTATCCAACAGGAAACAGGAGGGGAAGAGGATAAGAGAAAGAGAGAGTTATGTAAGAGAGGGCAGACTAAAGGAGGCTATGATTCAAAACAGAAGAGACTTTTAGGAGGAATAGGATAAAAAGGGAAAGAGAAAGATAAACAGGGTAAAAACAAGATGGAGAGAGATACACAGTAATCGTAACTATGAACGTGAATGAGATGAGTTGACCTATAAAACGCAAATAGATAGCAGAAGGGATTAGAAACCAGAGTTCAAGAATATGTTGATTTACAAGAAACACACTTGAAAGAGAAGAATACATACAGAATTTAAATAAGGGGCTAGAGAAGAATCTATTATGCTTCAGCTGGAGTAAAAAAGGCAGGGGTAGAAAGCATGATCACAAAGCAAAAGCAAAAACAGATCCAATTAAAAGACATAAGCTGGGAAACTACATTTTACTAAAGGGTATCATAGGCAATTAAGTAGTACCAACACTAAATATATATGCACCAAATAGCATAGCATCCAAATTCTTAAAGGAAAAGTTAAATGAGTTACAGGAGGAAATAGACAGTAAAACAGGACTAGTGAAGGACCTCAACTTTGTTTTATCAAAACTAAATGAATTGAACCATAAATAAATAAATAAAGAAGTTAAGGATATGAATAGAATTGTTCAAGTTAAGTATAAACCTCTGGGGAAAAATTAATGGAAATAGAAATAAAAAGCATACCATTTTCTCAGCTGTACATGTGACCTTCACAAAAATTGACAATGTATCTATCAGGTTGCAAAAGCCTCACAAGCAAATGCAGAAAAGCAGAAATATTTAAACCCACCCTTTCATTCCATAATGCAACAAAATTACATTATTTCAATAAAGGGTTATTGAAAGGGATGAAAACTAATTGGAAATGAAAGAATCTAATCCTAAAGAATAGGTGGTTCTGAAAACAAATCATAAAAATAATCAGTAATTTCATTAAAGAGAATGACAACAATTAGACAACACACCAAAATTTATGGGATGTAGCCAAAACAGAAAAAAAAAATTAAAAATAGAACAGTACAATAAACAGTAAGAAAACCATTGAACTAATGAAAGTGGAAGTTTTTTTTAAATGTTAAAATAAATGATTAGCTTGATTAAAAAAATGAAAGAAGAAAACCAAATTAATACTATCAAAAATGAAAAAGGGGAATGCACAACCAATGAAGATGAAAGTCATGTATTGTTCAGTCATCTCAGTCATGTCTGACTTGTCATGACCCCATTGGGTTTTTTTTGGCAAAGATATTAGAGTGGTTTGTCATTTCCTTCTTCAGCTCATTTCACAAATGAGGAAATTGAAGCAGAGTTAAGTGACTTCCTCAGTGTCACACAGCTAGTAAGTGTCTGAGGTCAGATTTAAACTAAGGAGAATGAGTGTTCCTGACCCCAGGCCTGTCATTCTATCCACTATGCTATGTAGCTGCCCCATTTAAAGCAATTATCAGGAGCTATTTTGCTCAATTATATGTCAATAAATCTGATAATCTAAGTGAAATGGATTAATACTTACCAAAAATATATAAATTGCCTGGATTAACAAATGAGGCAATAGAATACTTATATAAATCTATTTTAGAAAAAGAGATTGAAGAAGCCATCAATCAGCTCCCTAAGGAAAATTCCCCGGGACCAGATGGATTCACAAGTAAATTTTACCAAACATTTAAAGAATAACTAATCCAAATACTACTATAAAATTTTTTTGAAAAATAGGCAAAGAAGGAGTATTACCAAATTCCTTTTATGACACAAATATAGTTCTGATACCTAAACCAGGAACAGCAAATAAAGAGAAGGAAAACTAAAGACCAATTTCCCTAAAGAATATTGATATAAAAATTTTAAATAAAATACTAGCAAAGAGATTATATTAATATGTCACGAGTATCATACATTTTGACCAGGTGGAATTTATACCAGGAATGCAGGGCTGGTTCAATATTAGGAAAATTATTAGCATAATTGAGAATATCAATAATAAAACCAACAGAAATCATGTGATTATCTCAACAGATGCAGAAAAAGTTTTTGACCAAATATGACACTCATTTCTATTAAAAACATTAGAAAGTATAGGAATAAGTTGAACTTTCCTTATAATAAGTTGTATCATCTAAAACCAACAGGAAACATTATCTGCACTTGAGATAAGTTTTCCAAAAAAAGATCAAGAAATTGAATGAATTAGAATAGGCAATAAGGAGAAAGAACTATCACTCTTTTCAGACAATATGATGGTATACTTAGAGAATTCTAGAGAATCAACTTAAAAAACTAGGTGAAACAATTAATAACTTTAACATCATTGGATGATATAAAATAAACCCATATAAATCATCAACATTTTTATAAGTTATCAACAAAACCCAATAGGAAGAGATAGAGTGATTCCATTTAAAATAACTGTGGACAATATAAAATACTTAGGAGTCTAAGACAAACCCAGGAACCATACAAACACAATTACAAAACACTTTTCACACAAATAAACACAAATCTAAACAATTGGAGAAATCATAATTACTCATGGCTAGGTTAAGCTAATATAATAAAAAAATGACAATTCTACTTAAATTAATTTACTTGTTCAGTGCAGTGTCACTGTACCAAAAATTATTTCATAGAGCTAGAAAAAATAGCAAAATTCATTTGGGAGAACCTGACATCAAGAATTAATAAAAACAATATGAATGACGACTGTCTAGCAGTACCAGTTTTCAAACTAAGTGGTAAACATCAAAACAATTTGGTACTGGGTATGAAATAGCGTGGTGGATAATTAAGTTAAATATAAACCTCTGGACAAAAAATAATGGAAATTAACTAATAAATTAATGGGAAAAAAAGCATATCATTTTTCTCAGCTGTACTTGGCACCTTCACAAAAATGGACCATGTATCTATCAGGTTGTAAAAGCCTCAAAAACAAATGCAAAAAAAAGTCTCAGAAAAAAGAAATAGATTTAGCTTTAAAGAAACTACCTGGCTGGGTTGGAGATAGGGTGAAGAGGGGGAAGAGAGAGGGGAACTCCTAATACTGAAAGATTCACAGAATGCTATCAAACTTTTAAAGAACAGTTAGTACCTATACTTCACAAATTATTCTCAAAAACTGAGAAATATAGCACTCTACTGAAATCCTTTTGTGAAACAAATATAGTCTTAATACCCAAACCAGGGAAAAATAAAATACAGAAAGAAAACCTTAGGCCAATATCATTAATTAACATTAACTCAGATTTAAAAAAATTGTGGTCTTACAGACTACCGAAGTTTATACAAAAAATCATTCATTATGAGTAAATGAAAGTTATATCGGGCATGGAAAGTCATTCAACATTAGGAAAACAATATAATTTTGTAGTTGTCAAAGTACAACACTCTTTTGTGCTAAATAACCCTATCAAGTATAGGCATGGAGATATCTTTAAAAATATTGCACAAGGCATCCATTTAAAACCAATAATAATCTTCATATGTAATGGATATAAGAGCCTTTTTATAATAAATATGGGAATGAAACAAAGATTCTCCTTCTCCCCACTGTTATCTGATTCAGTTCTTGTTACAATAAGTCAAGAGAAAGAAGTTTAAGTCATAAAGATAGGTAAAGAGGGGATAAAATGATCCCTATTTACAAATTCTATGATAGTTTACTCAGAAAATCCTAGGAAATGAGAAGATACTAATTAAGCGAGTTAATAGCTTCAGCAAAGTTCCAGATTACAAACAAAATCCTCATAATCAAGATTGTTTCCTTACAATAATAACAAAATACAGTCAAGGCTCAGCTCAATCGCCATCTTCAACATGAAGCCTTTTTTTGATGCTCTCAGCTGCTAGTGCCTTTCCTCCCAAATCATTTTGTATTTATTCCACTTTGTTGTTCAGTCATTCAGTTGTGTCTAGCTCTTTGTGACCCCATGGACTTGTCAATAGAGTTTTCTTGGAAGAGATACTGGAGTGGTTGCTATTTTCTCCTCCTGTGTGTCCCCATTTTACAGAGGAGGATGAAGTGAATTGCCCAGAGGCACATAGCTAGTGAGATTCTGAGGCCATATTTAAACTCTGATCCTGGGTAAGTGTTCCCAGTGAGCACTACACCCGCTCTCTCAAGGAGCGTAATAAATGCCTTCATCTGCCTACTCTGGTCCTGAGTTCTTTAGGTGAGAATGGACAAATCACATGGATTCTGCCAAGGTCATGCTACCAGGAAAGCAATGAGCTGTGGAAGCACGTCTCGGGCTAACTTCCTGACCCTGCCTTGGGGAGTCCTGTGATCCCTACTGCGGGGTTAAGAGGGCTACCACTCGGGATTTCCCTGTGGAACCCTGTGGTCTGCACAGCCTTCTTAAGGGGACATCACTTGGGTCTTCTGGGCCTGTCTCGGAAGCTTTGTGATCTTACCACCATTCTAAGGGGCCATCACTTGGGTCCTCCTTAGGGTCTGACCCCAGGAAGCCCTGTGATCCCCACAGATTAAGGGAGGCTCCCACTTGGTCTTCCTCTGGGAGTCCTGTGGTCTGCACAGACTTCCTTAGGGATTATCATGGGGTTCTTCCTCAGGACTTTGGCTCTGCCTAGGAAGTCCAGTGGTCCCCAAAACCGCATTTCTCACAATTTGGGGAAGTCCAGTGATCCCCAAAACCGCGGTTCTCACAATTTGGGGGCTTGTCCGGGATTCTGAAGACTCCAGGAAGGGTGAGTAAGGTAGGACAGAGGGAAGAGCTCTCCTGCTCACTCTTAAAGCGGTCCCACTGTCCAAGCTGAAAACCCCCCCTGGACCCCCTGAAGGACCAGAGACCATGTTTGAACAAGAAGAGTGTGCAGATGAATGCAAAAGAGAATGGCCGGAGACTACGCAAGTCAGGTCACCTGAGCATGGTAGGAACAAATGGGTAGTACTGCCTTGTCAAGTCTGGGGGTTCTAGGTTGAGAAGTAAGGTTTGCCTAGAATGGGAAATAAGAATTCTAAGAAAAAGATACCTGGGGAGGATGGAAGGGATCCTCTGAGCATTCCTCCGCATAGCCCATTAGGAAGAATGTTGGCTAGCTGGGAAGACAGTAAGTTACCACAGGGAAAGTGCTGCTATACACCCTGGAGCAAGCTATCAAGAAAAACTGAACAAGAAACAGGGAGCCCTTGTGAGGATTGGCTCTGTTGAGTTTGTGGGGTTGAGGGAGGACAAGAAAAAAAGGGGTGAAAGGGAAAGGAAAATGGCCATAGACAGAGCAAGTCAGGTGCCTGAGCAAGGTGGGGGAATCCTGCTTTGTCATGTCTAGATTTGCTCCAAATTGAGAAATAAGATTTGCTTGGAACAGGGAAAAGAGCTCTTAAAATATTTGACTCAGGTGGGGAAAATGGGTTTCCCCTGGTGCGAAAGGCACTACCTAGAAGGGAGAGAGATTTGGAAAATTTTCTCTCTGGGAGGGGTAGGTTGATTTGCATTTCGACACCTTTCACTGCTTCATGGAAAGGAGGCTTGTAACTGTAAGAGGAGATGTGGAGGAGGAAATGTATTTTTTTAATGTTGGAAGTGGTTCTGAATTCAAATTCTAAATTGTTCATGTGAAATGTCTGTCTAACGTTTTGTCTGTGTTTTTTTGTTCTATGTTCAGGTAAAAATGTTTAACTCTAGGAGACTGAAATGGGCTCCTTTGGTATGAAAATTGTTAGATAAGGAATCAGAGCTGAAGCTGCCAGCCAGAAGGACTGGGGGCTCTGAATTAAAGGTTGGTTAGATTCTAAAGGGAAAAAAAAAATCTGTGTATTTTGTATTGAGTCAGTCTATCTAACATCAAGCAAAGTGTTTTAAAAATTGTAGAAGTAAAAGGGGTCTGTATGAAAAATTGGATGACCACTTTAAAGAGGTTCAGTGGTCCTCTTAGAATGTGATTAAAATTTTTTGGTCATTTTTAAGTTTTAAGGTAAAAAGAAAGCAGCTGGGAAAAGGGAAAGCTGGGTGAGTATGTAATTTATTATTTATTTGAGATGTTTGAGGTAGTTTGGGTCAAGATTAGGGAAAGAAAGATTGAAATCGGAGATACGGAGAGTAAAAAGTTTCAGTAAAGATTGGGAAAGAAAAGGAGATTAGAAGCTAGAGATAAAGGGATTTAGGTGGGGCTTGTAGAATGGTGGCTTGAGACCACCTGGAAATCAGTCTGTGTGCTGCTCTTAGCTGCCATGTGCTCTTGGCCACCCTTTTCCACCCCACTCCACCTTAGAAGACTGGGTGTGTCAATCAGGAGCTGAAGCTAAAGACACTTGTAACCTGATTGGAAAATAGGGCTGATTGGTTAGTGCTTAGAAAGGCAGGCTCCTTTGTTCTGAAGAGGCTGCCAGGCTCAAATGTAATACACCTAGGGAGGAGCCTTTAGCAACTGAAAGGGATTTTTCCCCTCCATGTTATCTGAGGCAGCAGGATGAAGGGGAAACTGAGAAAAATATTTTAGCTTGGTATAAAGGATGAGTGGGGGAGTTGCAAACCCATGTGCTCTTCAGGACCACTCCCTCTTATCTTTCTTAAGAGTCCAAAAGATTATTTGGAAGAGAAGTGCCTGCACCCCTTCCCCCTCAAAAATCCTTAGAATCCTTAGGCATTTTGTCAATTGCCAGTATGCATAAGATGAAGCTTGGAGAAAGAGGGGTGCCAAATTCAAATCTGGATGGTTCTTAAAGCAAATAATGATATGAAATAAAGTTTTCTTTTTTTATAAGTTCATTCATGGCCAGGCAAATATTCCTAATACCTGGGCCAGAGGCAACAGTTGGCTACTAAGAACTGTTCAGTGCTGGGAATATACAGCTAAATAAATAAAATATATTTAAGGTATTAATATATTAATATATAAATACCAGAAGTAATAGGATCAACAATTCCTATATGTGATAATCTGGAAATGCAATTAATGTCATCTGAAATTTATTGTTTCTGTATTTTTAAAATTCTCTTAGACTGTGAAATTTTAGATGACTATTATGTGATTTTAGTCTGAGTTTCATATATGTGAATTGGGTGCTTTTAAAGGATGTGATGAAAATTTGATAATTTTAAATTGTCATATTTGATTTAGAAATGTGTTTACTTAGACTGAAATGAGTAATTCAAATTTTACATACATAATAATGTTTAGGGCATTATTACATTTCTATAGTATAAATTTTGTTAGAGTTGCATTAGGTTAAGAAGTTGGACAATTGCTGTAACCTAGGAAATTATAACTTCCAAGTTTTGCCTGGAAGTTCAGTTGAAATTGTTTTGCTATAAATCAAGTATTTATACAAAGGCCTTGTTGGGTCCTCTTGTAATCTCTGTCAATTCAGGATACATTGTGAACTGTTAAAAATATGGTTTTATAAACAGTAATCTTTTCTTTTACAATGCTAAGGGTATTGGGCCTTAGAAATTAAAATGTTACCACTAGTGATTAAAATAATTCCTCTCGTAATCTAGATGTTGTTAGATTAAGAATTGTACTTAATTAAGAAATTGAGGTTGTTAACTGAACCAAGGACTTTAGGATATTCAGTCTTGTGTAAGTGTAGAGGAATTCTTATGGACAAAGCTTTTAAAGTCCTGGTAAACTTTGCTATTGTGATAAAGCTAATTTAATTGAGTGTGTAATTTATAGAAACTAAGTGTTCTCCCCATTACAACACCTTTTTGACTAAAGAATTTTTGTGATATCTAGAAATTCTGCAATAACAGAGAATTGAGTTGTGGGAATTTATGAAAAAGCATTTTTTCTTATAATCTCAATGTTGTTAAGATTAAGAATTGTACTTAATCAAGAAATTGAGACTGTTAACTAAAACAAGGATTTTGGACTTAAATCCTTGAATTTTATGATTCCCTGGATGGGACCAGGGATAGAAGATAAGGCAGAGACAGGAATTCTAAAGGAGTTAAAGTTTAAAAAGTGGGGACTGTGTTGAAAAGCCAGTCCCTCCCTCCACTTCCCCTCCTCTCCTTTGGTCTAGATAAGAAGAGACCTTAATCTATGCCCACCTGGCAGAAGGGAAGGAAGGGGGAGGGGCAGCAGTACTGGGATTTGAGTTTTTACTGAAATAAAGAGAACAGTAGGGGTCAGAAGCCTCCAAACCTGGCTTCTCAAAGTCAGCAGGACTGATAAGATTAGATTTGAGACAGGGTTTGTTTTGGTAGTTTTTGTTAGTGAAACTTGCCATCTGATGTGAAAGAACCCACTCTTGGGGCAAGATGATATGATGCTTTTTTTATGGCAGATATCTGTAATCGGAAATAAACAGGCAGTGAAAAAAGGGAAGGTATCTGCCAGAACCTGTTACCATTGTGAAAGAAGTTGGTTTTATGGGGAAAAATGGAAAATTGGATAAATGCAAATATGTGAAATCTTGTTGTTTCTAATCAAATGACTGGTTACATTGGTACTCTCGTATAGCCAAATGAAAGATAATATGGCTTCTAAAATATTAATGGGAATAATTTGGGAAAAAGGGAAAAGAAGTTTTATGAGATAATATTGTTTACAAATGTAAGGTTGAATCGTTATCCCATAGACTAAGGCCGGGATTTAAAGTTATACTGTATCTATGTGAGATAGAGTCCTTAGATGTTTTAAAGTGTTATGAGAGCAATTGGGTATTAATACAAATAGTGTAATTAATCACAGGAACTGAATCAGAGACATCTTCAGTTTAGGGGAAAGAATTTCAATCTAAGTCTCTTTAAGGGAGATGAGTTGTAGAATATTTTTGTATTGATGGGAAAAGTTAAATGTGGATTTGAATTCATTCCATCGTCTAAAACATAAAGATAAAGTTATATGGTTCAATTCTTTCAGATCAGGCATAATTAGAGAAGAATAGAAAAATAGAGGAGAAATTGATGCAATATGTTAGAGCAATAACTTATGATCTTAATGGGAAGATTTTATGAACAAGGGAGGAAATGCACGCAAGCTATTTAGAGCTAGCTTTAAGGATGTCCCTTAAGCAATGTGAGATTATAGTCACCAATTATTGAAACTTGCCATTCAAAGACTTAATGGGACTGTTAACTGACTGTTTTTCTGAGTCTAACTCCAGGTGTGAGTATCAAGGAAGGCTGACCCAAGATGCCAGTAGCCCTGTGGAAGGGCAGGCATGAATTGCAGGTATGATTTCTTGGCAAAGTTGAGGGGCCAACTATTCAGCATGTGCTGAGGTGGGACCCTCTTGACCTGATGCCTTAATTGAAACCCGGCAGACTAAGCCTGGCTCAATGCAGCTTGCAGTTTGACACAGCCTCTGCCTGGAGTTGATAGGAAGCTGGGGAAAATATGGTCCCCTTACTCTAAGTCCCTACTCTCTTGGTGGCAAATTTCTATAATCTGAAGGTTTTGTAAGTACAGTAACAAATCTGTTAAAATAATTGATTATGGAACATCTTAGGTTACTATAGGACTGGGACTAATGTTCTTGTATAAATTAGGTTTTTATCTTGGTAGTGGAATGGAAACAATTAGGTCAAGGGCTTGTGAGAATATTATTTTGTGATTTGGTTAATATCAAGCTTGTCTAAAGCTTTGTTACAATTAGTAATGTTAAAAGAAGAATGGCTTGTGGTTTATTTTATAAATGCCATCAAAGAAACATGGCATGACTAAAAGTTTACGATGTTATATGTACTGTGTTAAGAATTGATTATCTAATGTATTTATGTATGTGCTGGAGTCTGCTGTTAATTCCTTAGTGAAATATCATCCTCCTGGTGAGTTAGTGTAAAGTATAAGGAACTGGGTTCTGATATGAATTTCTTAAACATGACAATTGGCCAAAGTTCCAATTTTGAATTTGTAAAAATGATCAGAGTATAAAGATTAGAAGTGGTGACTTAAAATTGTGCCAAGGTAATTTTTGTAGGAGAATGGAAAGAAAGCTGGTTCCTACAAGAAGGCAAGAAGAAGATGCTGGAGATGGCTGGAACAAATACTAAGGACCAGAAGACTTCACTGATGTTGTTCTCTGCCAGACAGCCTTATGGGAAGAGACTTTTGAATCTTAAAGGGACAATTGCATTATTGTTTTCTTTTGCGTCTCTGTATCTGTATTTACAAAGGGGACTGCCCCCTTTGATTTGTCAATGCATTGATCAATCCTTCCCATATTTACTTAAAGGGATGATGGTTAAGGAGAAAAAAATTCAGATGAGAAAGAGTAAAGGAGTGTTAAAAATGTGGAAACAAAAATTTGAATAAAAGAAGAGGGGGGAAATTATAAGAAGTGGGAGGAGGAGTTTTGTTTCCACAGAACTGAAGGTATACTTCCTTCCCCTCCCCCACCCCAGCTTTAGCAGAAACCAAGCCTCAGGTCAGTCAGGTGAAAGGTCAGAGGCTTGTAGGCGTGCTTAAATGAGCCATTTGAGGAGAGCATGGTGTAGGCAGTCAGGGGAACTAGAGAGGCCAAACCAGTTGAAGCAGTTCAAGCTTATCAAGGGTCTGGTCTTGGTCAAAGGTCCAGGCCTACTGATTTGCATAATTTGCATATGTTAAAGAGGGGAGATAGGGGAAATAAAGAATGTAGATTAATCCTAAACTCAGACAAGGAAAATCTAGTTAACTTCACTTTTGCTTCTGTATCCTTATTATTCTACCTATATAAACTGTATAACCTAGGAAAACTATGTAAAAAGTAAAGAATGTAAACTAACCATAACTCAAGCAGGAGTGGAGGTGATGGTTACCCTCACTCCTGCAGCTGTATCAGTGTGAGTGTTCCCAGTGAGCACTACACCTGATCTCTCGATGAGTGTAATAAATGCCTTCCTCTGCCCCCCCCCCAAAAAACAAAACTCTGATCCTGATCTCAAGCCCAATACTCTATCCAATTCACCACCTAGTTGACCCTAATATAGTCTATTATCTATTCTACACATATATCAATATCTGTATATATTGTCTTTCCCAATTAGACTGTAAGCTCTTTTTAGGGCCAAGTCTATTTCTTTCTTTACTTGGCGTTTCCACCACTTAGCATAGTCCCTGACATGTAGTAGGTGCCTAATGAATACTTATTGATTTATTGGTACTTTTCAGAGATATATCTTTTCCACAAACTACAGAGTAAATTGATACTATTGTCAGCCTTCTATTTTTGCATGATAGGTATATATGAGAAATGTTCTTTGTTATATTATTATTTTTTGTTCTAGTTTGACCTCAATGACTTTTTTATTTCTTTTCTATGTCATAATATCAGCTACCTGAACAATTGTTAGACTTTATTTATGGTTCTCAGCCAAAACTGTGGTCTAGTAAATACACTCTGGCCTGACAAAGTTTTGCTGGATCTACTTTATTTTAAATCTGTTTTGATCCTGAATAATTTTGGACCTAGAATTGTTGGGTCATGTCCCCACGCTAAGCTAGGAATTTAATAATTATATTTGTAGTCAACCAGGTAGGAGATTTTCTCTTTCAAGGAAGGGAAACTGTAGGATTTTAAGATAAATCCAAACCCTGTCTTCCTGAGTCCTAAGGCCAGTTTACTGATCTTTTCTCTTGCTCCTTGATATCCATTCAATCGTGAGAAGAGCTGCTTCACACAAATATTATGGATTTTGTATGATTTTCATGAGTATGTCCAAGAAATAAGATACCCATAATAGTTAAAAGTGTTAATTTGTTTACTTTAGGACTGGTCACCCAATTCGTTTTCTTCTGGAACGAGAAGATGACATGCTAATAACTGCTGGTCGCCACCCACTGCTTACAAAATATAAAGTAAGTGGTAGTAATAATAAATTCTCCAAACCCTGGTTCAGAGTGTCAAATATCTTCTTCTCCTTCTCCTCCTCCTTCTCCTCCTTCTTCTTCTCCTTCTTTTTCTTTTGCTTCTTTTCCTTCTTCTTTTCTCCTTCTACTCCTCCTTCTTCTACTTCTTCTTTTTCTTTTTCTTCTTCTTCTCCTTCTTTTCTCCTCCTCCCCCTCCCCCTCCTTCTTCTCCTTCTCCTTCTCCTTCTTCTTCTTCTTCTTCTTCTTCTTCTTCTTCTTCTTCTTCTTCTTCTTCTTCTTCTTCTTCTTCTTCTTCTTCTTCTTCTTCTTCTTCTTCTTCTTCTTCTCCTCCCTCTCCTCCTCCTCCTTCTTCTTCTTCTTCTCCTTCTTCTTCTTCTTCTTCTTCTTCTTCTTCTTCTTCTTCTTCTTCTTTCTCTCTCCTTCTTCTTCTTCTTCTTCTACTACTACTACTACACTACACAAGACTACTATTAAAGAAAAATTATTATCTTGTCATTTAGACAAGACTTTCAGAGAGTTACTAAATATTAGTGGTATCATATCTGGCTGAAAAATTAGAAATGGAGACAGGTACAACTTAGGCATCATCTTCAATAGAAGATATAGCATTCCAAATTATTGAATGATGAAGAAAATTAAGAAATGAACATTCAATTTAGCTAATGGCTTAAATATTATATTTTTCCTAATTCGTATTTTATTTTTTAATGGAATATTCTTATTTGTTCATTACAGATACATAATATTGTAGTATTTCAGCTTTGATACACACAAGTTTAACATAGGTACCATATTATAGTTAGAAAGAAGTCACATGATGTAAGGAGTTCTCTCTCTCTCTCTCTCTCTCTCTCTCTCTCTCTCTGTCTCTCTGTCTTTCTGTCTCTGTCTTTCCCTCCCTCTTTCTCTCTCTAATATGCTTGTATGTAGAATACAGTCTCTCAATCTATGTAAATATAAACATATATTTATACATATCTATATATCTGGATGATTTATATATGCATATAGATATATACATATATGTAAGAGAGAGGGGGGATGGAGAGTGGGAGGGAGGGAGAGAGAGAGAGAGGGATGGAGGGAGAGAAAGAGAGACAGAGACAGAGAGACACAGAGAGAGTGAGAGAGAGAGAACACTTAATGAAGAGGGGACATAAACCCAGAAGTGATAAAGGTTGCTTGTAGAAGATCAAAAAGCCATTCTCAGAACAGTTTCCATTCATCAACTCAGGTTAGTAAGTAGCTTCCCACTCTTTCAGCATGGGAACCCCTCTCTGAGGTCTCTTAGAACAAAGAGGGAGCTTATACCTCTAAAGTTGTGCTCCACTAAAGTTGTGCAACTCATAATTTATGAGCCATTAATTGTAACTTATAATAGCTATGCTTTGTGATTTGACAACTATGATAATTTTTTTTAATTCTTCAAGGTTAAGCTACTAAATTCAAGTATTTGTAATTTACTGATGTCTTTATTAATACATTGCAGATAGGATTCATGAAAAATGGCTTGATCAAAGCTGTGGATCTTCAATATTATACCAATGCTGGGTGTACTCCAGATGAGTCTGAAACGGTAAGTTTCTAATAAAACAGATAAAGTAAGACTTCATAGCTCAATAATTGACTATGCAATTTAGGAATGTACTTATCCTATTCAGACTCTGTCTGAATTTAGTCCTATAGTATGCTTTTCCTCATTAATATATGATTACAACAAAAATACTTTCAGTCCAGAGTTCAGCTCAAAGTTATAATGTTTGAATTTCTAATAAGTGTGCATTGTTTCTTTTTTAATCTAGGTGATAAATTTCATCGTGCTGAAATCTGAAAATGCTTATGATATTCCCAACTTTCGGTGCAGGGGTAGGGCTTGTAAAACAAATTTGCCATCCAACACAGCCTTCAGGGGATTTGGCTTCCCCCAAGGAGCTTTGGCAGTTGAGAATTACATAACAGCTGTCGCGTTCAAATGTGGCTTGCCACCAGAGAAGGTAATCAAGTAAACACCCAGTGAGAATGTTTACTTATAAGAGTACCAAAAAGTATTTACTGATCAGATAGGATAAAACTCCTGTATGTACACATAGACATGCAAACATATAGTTAGTTTTCACAGATTCCCTTTGCAATTGTCTCTTTCCTCAGAACATTACTCAAAGTACATAAACCACGACTTAAATGTGATATAGTCAACTTCTGTCTTCATGATTTAATTGTCTTTTCTCTTTCAGGTTAGGGACATGAACATGTACAAAACAGTTAACAAAACAGCTTACAAGGAACCATTTAATCCAGAGCCATTGCTAAAATGTTGGAAAGAATGCCTGGAGAAATCTTCATTCCAGAGTAGGAAAACAGCCATAGAAAGATTTAACAAGATAAATGACTGGAAGAAGAAAGGGATTGCTATTATTCCCATGAAATTTACAATTGGAGTGCCTATTGCATATAAAAGTCAGGTGGGGCATGGAAAGAACTATCATCATATGAAAGCCTTTTCCAAATTGTTGAAGATAAATATACCAATAGAACTTTCAAGCAGAAAGGAAAAAGAGAAAGAGTGATTTAAAAAGAGAGAAGCTAAAGAAGGCTGAAAGTTGGGAAAATGGGAAGGTTGGAAAGCAGGGAGACAGCAAGTAGGAAAGGTGAAAAGATGTGAAAGCAGGAAAGAAGGAAGGGAGGGAGGGAGGAAGGAAGGAAGGAAGGGAGGGAGGGAGGAAATAAGGAAAGAAGGAAGGAAGAGAGGAAGAAATACAAAGAAGAGAGGGAAGGACGGAAGGAGAGGAAAATGGCCACCATCATAGAGAAAATTGCAAACATCTTAGTTTCTGTGTGGTAGCAGGAGGGAGATAGGGTACTAGGCTTCACGCCTTTGGGGGTTTGAAAAGCACTATTGTGCTTAAAAAAATTATGGGATTGTGGAATGTGCCCCAAAGTATAAACAAGTACTATTTAATGACTAAATAAAATCCCTTTTACACATATCATTATATTTTATCCTTGCAACCACCTGTGAGGCAAACAAAGTGGGTGGTGTTTTTTTTTCCATTTTAAAGATGAGGAAACAAGCTCAGAGAAGTTATTGTCCAATGTCCAAAGTATAAGGTCATACAGCTAGTAAACTCAAAAGTCTTCTAATCATTTGGCTAAAGCTTTTTCCACAGTTGCCAACTCAATCCCCAATTATTTGTATCTTTCAGAAATCAGCAGGGAAATAATACAGGGATCCCAAAGCCAAGCTGCTTTTTGATTCTAGAAGATAGTGGTGGTGTAGTGGAAAGCATGCTAGATTTCGAGGCACAGTACCCTAGAGGTTGGAATCCTGGCTCTTCCACTTACTAGCTGAGTGACCTTGTAATAGTCCTTTCACCTTTCACCTTTGCTTCCTGATCTCTACAATGGAAATAATGATAGCACCTAACTCACAAGCTTGTTGGGAGAATCAAGCAAAATACTGCATGCAAATTGTTAGAATTGTTGTGAGGATTAAATAAGATAAAATATCTAAAGCACTTTGCAAACCTTAAAACACTACATAAATATTAACTGTTATACTTTGGAGTCAGAGTACCCAGCATGGAAGCTGAACTCTGCCATATACTAACTGTATGACTTTGTGCAAACTACTTCTCTTGTGTAGGCTTCAGTTTCTTAATCCGTAAAATGAGGACTTTGGACTAGATGAATGTTAAAGTCCTTTCCATCTCTAAATCCTGTGACCCTATGAGACGACATGGTACTTATTCTTCTAAAAAAAGAGTGTATAGGAATAATTCAACTCACAACTGGGTCATGTTCCAAAAACTAATGCATAAATTGGTCGCTTGAAACACATTTTCCCAAGAAGCATAAGATGCTCTTTAGGCAGTTTCCAAAATCCCATTTGACCAATAAATTCAGAAGTATGTAATTCACCATAGGTTCTGTAATTCTATTATTGTATGTTTGCCTTCCTCAATACCTATCACCAAAACAAACAAAAACCCCTAAAAATATAAAGGCAAAAGGAGATAGAAATATGTCCTCATGGTGCCAATAGTAACATACTAGTGAGAAGTGAATATAGGGAAGTGACTCCTCATTGGATCTCCAGCAGTGGGTGATGGGCAGCAGCAGCTCTATCAGCAGATTCTCAAGGTGGTAGACAGAGAAAAACAGAGGAGGGCAACTTTCATAGGTCATTCAGAAGCAGGGAGAAAAGAGTCTAGGCATGGGAGTGACCATTCATTCATGCATTTGTGTGTCATATTTAATCCAGGCACTTCTATGTTATAAATTTCCTATAGTCATAGAGATTATGGTTTTCTTCAGTAATACAAAGGGAAAAGACCATTGTAAATTGCAAAATAAAAATTTTCTCTCCTTGGCTATTTGTGCCAGATGTTGGCAGCTTATTTGCTCCTTCACCTCTGTCTTGGCGTAATTGATGTTTGTTTCTCTTTCTAGGCTGCTTCTCTAGTTCATATCTATCAGGACGGGTCTGTCTTAGTGACTCATGGTGGCTGTGAATTGGGACAAGGTCTATATACCAAAATGATTCAGGTGAGATATGATAGTCTCTGCTATAGGACAATACATGTTTCATCAGATAAGAAAACCAATCCATATCACTGGGGCTGGATTATCTTCTCTTTTTAGGGAAAAATCCAAATCTGTTGGAATCTAAGCTTTTTGAGATCAATTTCCTCATCTCATTTTTTCCTATATGTTCCCCTAGCACCTTGCACATAGCAAACTCTTAATGAATTTTTGATGAACGAACTTTATTTTAAAGACGTATTAGAAAACTATTCAATGCAATAGCATGCTAAACTCAGATAAAGTGAAAAAATGGATTATATAGCATGAGAAATAAAATATGCTTTGGGTTTTCAATCTCAACATGGGAGCCTGGCCTAATTGTGCTAATTCAAGAAAGTATTTCCGCACCTATCAACAGAGAAAACAAATTACAATTTGATAACTTTTCTCATTTTGTTTTACATGACTTGAGGATTTTAAAAAATATTTATGTTCATAATTAAAACCAAATTTAATGACAGTACTAGAAAAGAGACTATCAGAAGTGTGGAATTCTGGGGGGCATAGTAGATAGGGTCCTGGGCCTGACATCGGAAAGACCTGATTTCAAATCTGGCCTCAGTTACTCACTAATTGTATGACCATAGACAAGTCACTTAACCTCTGTTTGCCTCAGTTTTCTCATGTGTAAAATCGAGATAATAATAGCATCTATTTACCAGGGTTGTTATGAAGGCCAAATGAAATGATAACTATTAGGCACTTAGCACAGTGCCTGCCACATAGTAAGTGTTACATAAATGTTAGATATCATTATTGTTAATTATTATTAAGTAATTTTGCCAGTTAACTGTAGGTAATGAAATTGTCCACATTTAATTATTTATTTGGTTATTGGTTTACAACATGTCTCCAAAGCTCTTGTACTCTTTTACGCATGTCCATTCCCAAAGACAAAAATGATGGTGAAATGACAAATATGGTGCATCTGAAACACAACAATGCATTTTAGTGATCATTTGATGTTGAACCAGAAACGCCTAATGGCCATATTACCTTTGAAACAACCAACCCCAACCTCCAGTTACATGTAGTTCTTTAATTTAACAATAAGAAGGAAGAAATTTTTTGAAAGCCAGACCTCTTGTATGGCCTTTAATATAGTCACTTTTTAAAATATTTATTTAGAGGCATCCTTATTCAGGATAACGTATTTTATTCAGTACAATGAGAAGACATTTTCACCTAATCCACAGCTGATGACTATTTGTAATAGGTCATTCAGGGTTTCTGGCCATCCTAATCTTTTGTTTTATGAACCCTTCCCGCTGGATCCCTAGGGATATCCTTCAGTTTAGCCATTGACCGTGGCCCCCTCTCCATCCGGCATTATTGAAGGCAGTCATAGAAGATTTAGTGCTAGTCTTCATGGTATGGCTATTTCCTCCTGGCACAGAACATCATATGAACAACCACACTTGGGGGAGAACCCATCTCCAGCCATGTATCTGAAGTGGTGCATCTATGCAAATACTATTTTAAATGTAAGAATTATGCAATCTACAAACACAAAAAGGAACCATTTCAAATGTAGGCATTTTATGAGGACATTCTCATTTCTGCTTATAATTTACTGTCAAATAAATATGCTTAAGCTTCTTGGGCTTTGGGATTTGGGTACTGAAATATATTAGCATGACAGTGAAATCAGAAATGATTTCTTTGCTTGTGCTTCTCCCAGATTGCTAGTCGAGAACTGAAAATACCCTCTTCATATATACACCTTTCTGAAACAAGCACTACCACTGTGCCCAATGCCAGCTTTACAACTGCATCGATGGGAACAGACATCAATGGAAGAGCAGTTCAGGTTAGATTTCTTTCTATTTTGAGGTCCTCTACTCCGTCATAACTCCCTCTTTTTTTTCTTTTAAAAATTTTTTATTTATTTAATATTTTAGTTTTCAAGATTGATTTCCACAAGATTTTGAGTTACAAATTTTCTCCCCATTTCTACCCTCCCCCCACTCCAAGATGGCATATATTTTGATTGCCCAGTTCCCCAGTCAACCCTCCCTTCTGTCACCCCACTCCCCCCCACACCCCTTTTCCCCTTACTTTCTTGTAGGGCAGGATAGATTTCTATGCCCCATTCCCAATTTATCTTATTTCTCAGTTGCATGCAAAAACAAATTTTTCTTTTGAGCATTTGGTTTTAAAACTTTGAGTTCCAAATTCTCTCCTCTCTTCCCTTCCCACCCACCCTCCCTAAGAAAGCAAGAAACTCCACATAGGCCACATGTATCATTGTGTAAAACACTTCCACGTTACTCATGTTGTGAAAGACTAACTATATTTCCCTCCATCCTATTCTGTCCCCCTTTATTCAATTTTTTCCCTTGACCCTGTCCCTTTTCAAAAGTGTTTATTTTTGGTTACCTCTTTCCCCTATCTGCCCTCTCTTCTATCATCCCCCCTTTTTATCTCCTTCCCCCTACTTTCCTGTGGGGTAAGATACCCAATTGAGTATTTGGTTATTCCCTCCTCAGGTCAAATCTGATGAGAGCAATTCACTCCTTTCCCTCACCTGCCCCCTCTTCCCTTCCAACAGAACTGCTTTTTCTTGCCACTTTTATGTGAGATAATTTACCCCATTCTATCTCTCCCTTTCTCCCTCTCTCAATGTATGCCTCTCTCATCCCTTAATTTTATTGTATTTTTTTAGATATCATCCCTTCATGTTCAACTTACCCTGTGCCCTCTGTCTATATATATATATATATATATATATATATATATATATATATATATATATATATATATATATATGTATATTCCTTTCTACTACCCTAATACTGAGAAAGATCTCATGGATTACACATATCTTTCAATGTAGGAATGTAAACAAAACAGTTCAACTTTAGTAAGTCCCTTATGATTTTTCTTTCTTATTTACCTTTTCATGCTTCTCTTGATTCTTGTGTTTGAAAGTCAAATTTTCCATTCAACTCTGGTCTTTTCACTGAGAAAGCTTGAAAGTCCTCTATTTTATTGAAAATCCATATTTTGCCTGGAGTATTAAACTCCGTTTTTCTGGGTAGGTGATTCTTGGTTTTAATCTTAGCTCCTTTGACCTCTGGAATATCATATTCCAAGCCTTTTGATCCCTTAATGTAGGAGCTGCTAGATCTTGTATTATTCTGATTGTGTTTCCATGATACTCAAATTGTTTCTTTCTGGATGCTTGCAATATTTTCTCCTTGACCTGGGAACTCTGGAATTTGGCAACAATATTCCTAGGAGTTTTCTTTTTGGGATTTTTTGAGGAGGTGATCTGTGGATTATTTCAATTTCTATTTTATCCTCTGGCTCTAGAATATCAGGGCAGTTTGCCTTAATAATTTCTTGAAAGATGATATCTAGGCTCTTTTTTTGATCATGGCTTTCAGGTAGTCCAATAATTTTTAAATTATCTCTACTGGATCTATTTTCCAGGTCAGTGGTTTTTCAATGAGCTATTTCACATTGTCTTCCATTTTTTCATTCCTTTGGTTCTGTTTTATAATATCTTGATTTCTCATAAAGTCACTAGCTTCCACTTGCTCCAATCTGATTTTTAAGGTGGTATTTTCTTTTTTTATTGTTAAAATCGAATGTTTATTAACTGCACACACAAATCCAATTCTCTGGAAAGCAGACACTGATACAGTAATTCACATACACACAGAGAACAAAAATGAGAATTCACATAAATGAGCTCATGTGTACACAATCAAAAGTAAGATTTAAGAACATTTCCTGCTACAGTAGCTTTCAATTTTTTTCCACAAAGTTTGACATTAAAAATCACACTAGGAAAAATCTTCAAGGAATAATCTAAAAATTAGTTGCATATGAATTATTAAAACACTGTGACCCACCCTTATGGAGAGATCATTTGGCAAGTTTTAAAACAATGAGAGCTGAAAAATAGATTGGACCACATTGTGCTTCTGAACTTTATTCTCCCTTGGCTGTTTCCACCAAAATAAACTTTGAAGAAAAAAAAAAGCGCTTTTACCTAAAAACATCTTTCCAAAAAAACAAGATATAAATCACATATTAAAAACTAGATCTATCTGACCAAAATATCAGCAGCAAACTGATTCTGTAGTACATAGCTAGGAGTAAATGGGGGAACATTTTTTCAGACCAATGGATTTGATCTCTGGGTAATTTCATTTTGGGTATGTGGCAATGGTTGGCAATCTCCTAGGCAAATGCTCAGTGTGCTGTAGCCTAGCACATTGTTATGTAACCAGAGTAAAGATTTTTTAAATCTGGGATTGCTCATTACACGGTAAATGAGTAAGGAAAAAACATTTTCTAAGTCTGGAGGTTGAACTTCTGCATAATGATGTAAAAGCATAAACAATGATTCACCTACCAGACAAGTCATCAGCCTTAGAAGGATAAAAAATGGTTCACTGAAAACAAATCCTTTTCCCTCCTATTCTGCTATACTATCTTTTTTCCTATTTAAATATTTTATTGATGCTTTTTTCTTTTTCTACTGTCACCCTCCACTCCCTCTCTTGTAATAAGTACAAATGAAACAAATCAACAAGCAACCTAATACCATCTTAATGAAAAATTAGTTTTTTTCCCTCATTAACACATGTGAAATTTAATCAGCGATATGATGATGGTGACTGTCTTCTCAATTTATATGCTTTATTGAACCTCAAGGGGTATGTTATATGATAAAACTGCCTAGGCATTTGGAAGTTCAATAATACTTCTCTTCTAAGCTCTGTAAATGCCAGGATTCTAGATTGTTTTTTAAATCAGAGAATATTTTTAATTTTGTTATGTTTCCTATAGTGGCAACAATGGCCTTGAGAAATTCACTTGTAATTATCTAAAAATGTTTAAAATGTAATGGTCATCAACACTCTGGGTATATATCACTTTATGAAGCTCCTTTTTCTACTCACGATCCATTCAGTGCTTCTTAAACTGTCTATACGATGCCAATAGCAGAAGTTCTCAGCATGTCATTCTGAAGCTAAATATTTCTCTTTTCCAGCCTAGGAATATGATCTGTGTGGCTAGTGTGTGGGGTGAAACACAAAACAGTTTCAAGGAGACCTGATACAAACATGAATACAAACATTTTTCTGAACTTTCCAATGCCCAATAAAGATAATTTTAATTCCCACCTTGGAGTGAGGACTAAGGAGAAAGACTAAGGGACTAATAAGTATTAGATGGAGCTCAGAAATACAGTTTTATAAGAGGCTCGGGATTATTTAGGCACAGGCCCCCTTCAGAGCTGTGTACATAATTTCCACTTCATTCCTTTCTCTCTTCTATACCCAGACCTCCCCTTTGACGTCTTGGGGAATCTGTGCATGACAGTAGAAGAAGAAGAAGAAGAGAGTGGAGAATCAGCTCAGAAATCAAACACTTTATCAGTTTTTATTTAGTGAGGGATGGCCAATCTTAGTGTTAGAGGGCATTTCCCAAAGTATCAGTTTGTAAGTTCTCCATGTAACTTGATGGCCCTTTATAGATTAGGTAATGCACCAAAGGTCACTGAAATTTTCAATTAACTCAACAACCAGATTTGTGATGAGGTATAAAACCCTCTAGTTATTCATTCTCCATGGCACCAACCTCAAATTGTGGAAAACTTGCATAAGTTCACAGTTGTTAGGATTTAGAGTTGACCAGGACCTTCAAGGTTCATCTAGCTCAGTCCTAACACTCTGCAGATGATAAACCCCACAGAGGTGAAGTGATTTGCTTGAGCTCCCAAAACAGCAGAGCCAAGACTTAAACTCAGATCCTCACTCCATATCCAAGGCTCTTCTCACTACACCAACCTGATTCTCTTTTTTCAGGTTTAATATGGGCTTCTCTTTTTGAGGAGAGAGGAACAATCCCCTCTAAAGCAGGACTGGAAGGAAAATCAGAGGTGTCAAAACACTTGGCCTTCAGACTACATGCCCAAATCAGATTAAAATGTAACTGAGAAATAACAAAACAAATTAACAAAATTAATTAACAAATTAAATTAATTTTAAAAATTAACAAATTAACAAACCAAATACAATGGAATATAGATAATGATCATATGTGGTTTTGTATGATTTAGTGGCCCCCTGTTTCTATTTGATTTTGACCCCACTGTCTTGGTGACTATCACTTAGGTCTCCTACAGAACTAACCTTAAGGCAGTCCTCTTGGACAAACAATGGGGCTAGCCAGAATATCGCTAACATAGAGTATCTTGTGTTAAGGTTCTCCTGTGGACTCATTCCACTGTACGTCTAAGTGGCAAGGGTAGAGCTGATTGGGGACACTGCTGTTAAACAGTAATAATCATAATGATAATACGATGAAAACAATCGAAAATCATCTCAGACTAGTAGGATGAACACTGGGGCATGTGTTAGGGAATCTACCTTCACTACTTATTAGCAATATAATCACATATAAACTGCTCTAAGCCTCAGTTTCCTCATCTGTAAAATGGAGATAATAATGTGGCAGCACCTACCTCTGGTTCCTTAAACAGAAAGCCATGTGCAAACTACAGAGGGCTATGAGCTATAATAATGACATCTTGTACTTACGTGGCACTCTCATTTTTCCAAAATAGATACCTTCTTTCTATGAAGGCCTGGGCATAGTTTTAATCTTAACAGCATCCCTGTGAATTAGGAAGGGGAATGTAAGTTATCACCATTTTGCAGATAAGATGACTGAAGGCTAGAGACATGATGGTTTGCCAAAATTGCCAAAAAAGTTTAGATACTTAAGTCTAGGTATCCTGACTTCCAGTCTAGAGCTCCTTCTTCAAACTCTACAGCTGCAATCCCCTGCTTACTTCTTAAATAAGGAGGTGAAACAGAGCCTACACAATTTTTTTTCCTTTCAACAAACACAAATAATAGACTCAATTTTAAGAAGTGAGCCAGAGGGAGAAAAAGAGAGGAAATGTTCCTTCTGTCCGCAAAGAAACACAGACACCCTGTATTATTTCAAACTGTTTTTAAAAATAGGCCAGATTGTATCTCAGTTGCAATGCCCAGGCAGCCAGGATGTGCAAGAAGGCATTTCTTCTGCACACCCAGGACCGCCATGCTATGGAGCCCTATTAGAGGTGAAATGGGTTTATGATATGGCTGTTCTGGTGCTTTCAGTCACCACTCACTCCTAACCACTTACTCCTAACCTCTTCATGAGGGACCTTCTTGCTCAGGCTACACTCAAAGCAAGGACACTTACAGGTTTCACCTCTTGTTCCAGTCAAGTATCTGAGGAGCACTGTCCACTAATGCATGAGATAATGTGGGATTGGATGAGGTTCTTTAAAATTTATATTTACAGGTCATTTATAAGGATTCTAAAGGTTTATCAGAAATATATTATATGGCATTTCTCTACATCTGTAGAGGGATTTTTCCCCCTTAGTTACAGAACATCTGGTGATTCCTATAAGCTACCATAACACACATACTTCAGTTCCAGATATTCATCAGTACCATACTTTGAACCTTCTTGTCCAAGACCAGATTGCTTCACCTCACCTAAAGGGCATTCCGTCATGGACAATAGTTCCTTGTTCACTCTAGCCCTGCCAACTTCTAGTTGCTCAGCCACCCTCCAGATCTTGGCTGGATCCTGAGAGTAAAAATAACCTGCTAAACCCACATCCACTGCATTGGCGATAGCAAGGGCTTCTTCCTCTGTATCAAATTTAATAACTGGTGCTAGGGGGATAAAAGTTTCTTCCTGAGAACACAGCATGTCTACAGTGATGTGGCTAAGGAGAGTTGGCTCAAAAAAGTTCTTCCCAAAGCTGTGCCGTTTCCTTCCTGTCACAATGGTGGCTCCTTTGGAAACCGCATCACTTACATGTTTCTCTACCTTTTCCACTGCTTTTTCATTAATCAATGGGCCTTGGGTAGTTCTCTCCTCAAATCTATTACTACACGCAGCTCTCTATTAATGGCTTCAGCAAACTTCTTCATGAAGGAATCATGGATCCCCCTTTGCACCAAGAAACGATTCGTGCGAGCACATGAATTTCTGTATTTGGAAGCCAGGGCACCCACCACCGCTTGGTCCACATTGGCACTGTCAAACACGATAAATGGGGCATGCCCTCCTAGCTCCATGGAGACCCTCTTCACAGAGTCAGCAGCATAGTGCAAAAGAATCGTTCCTGTTGTCCTTGAGCCAATAATAGAAATTTTGGATACCAATGGATCAGTACAAAGAGCTTCCCCAGCCTCCTTGTTCTCGCGAGAGCAGGGAACCACATTATAGACACCTGCAGGAATTCTTGTTTGGTTGGCAAGCTCACCAAGGGCCAGGGCAGAAAGAGGTGTATCTTCTTCAGGTTTCACCACCACTGTACAACCAGTTACCAAAGCTGCTCCTACCTTTTGGGTAATCATGGCACTGGGAAAATTCCATGGTGTGATGATGGCAGCCACCCCAACAGGCTGCTTCAGGATCAGGCCACACCTGTTCTTGGCAGGGGTATAAACGACATCTCCATAAATGTGTTGTACTTCTTCTGAAAACCACTGCAAGAAAAAGGCTGAATAAAGAACTTCTCCTTGGGCCTCCTTTAAGGGCTTTCTATTTTCAGCTGTGATTATCTTGGCAAGGTCATCTTTATTCTTTATCATCAGATCACACCATTTTTTGCAGTAATGAATTCTTTTCCTTGGCAGAGACCCCCTACCCCAGTTGCAGAATGCCTGGTGGGCAGTGCTCAAGACCCCTCGGGCCTCAGCCACCCTGCAGTTGGCCACTCGCCCTAGCTGGGCACCACTGGCCAGGTCCTGCACTGGGAAGGTACCTGAGACAGCAGGCAGCCAGTGGCCCCCCACAAAGGTGTCAGTGCACAGCAGGGCCTCTGGGAGCCCGGCTGGCCCCCTGCTGTAGCTTTGGAGCCAGTATGGCTAAGGTGGTATTTTCTTCAGTGGTCTTTTGGACCACCTTTTCCATTTGGCTAATTCTTCCTTTCAAGGAATTCTTCTCCTCATTGGCTTTTTGGAGGTCTTTTGCCATTTGGGTTAGTCTATTTTTTTAAGGTGTTATTTTCTTCAGTATTTTTTGGATCTCCTTTAGCAAGTTGTTGACTTGTTTTTCATGGTTTTCTTGCATCTCTTTCATTTCTCTTCCCAATTTTTCCTCTACTTCTCTTACTTGCTTTTCCAAATCCTTTTTGAGCTCTTCCATGGCCTGAGACCAAAATTCATATTTTCCTTGGAGGCTTTTGATGTAGGCTCTCTGACTTTGTTGACTTCTTCTGGCTGTTTGTTTTGATCTTCTTTGTCACCAAAAAAAGATTCTAGAGTCTGAATCTGAGTCCGTTTTCACTGCCTGTTTATGTTCCCAGCCAGCTACTTGACCTTTGAGCTTTTTGTCAGGGTATGACTGCTTGTAGAGTAGAGAATGCTTTGTCCCAAGCTTTAGGGGCTGCGCTGATGTTTTCAGAGCTACTTCTACTCCACTGTCACTGCAAGCTCTACCACAGCAGTGTTCCTCCTCCCCCAAGAACTGCCAACCAGGATTGCGACCCAGATTCAAGCAGGGCAAAACAAGCCCTGCACTCCCTCTGATCTACAGCTTGATTCCTCCCACTGCGTGAGCCAGGAACTCTGGAAGCAGCTGACACTGGAACTCTGGAAGCAGCTGACACTGGAACTCTGGAAGCAGCCACAGGAGCCTCCTGCTGCTGCTGCTCCCACTTTTGTGCCACCTCTGCCTCCCCCATGGCTGGGGCTTGACTGCTTTCTAACCCAATCTAGCAGTTTTTCCACTAAACTGCTCAGTGGTCTTTGGCGTTTGTGGATTGAGAAGTCTGGTAACTGCCACAGCTCAATGACTCATGGCCCTGGCTCCAGGCTGACTCCTGGTCTGGTCTGTCCTGCCCCAGCCCATGCTGGGCTGTGCTCCACTCTCAGCACCTTGTGGTAGACCCTTCCCAGTGACCATCCAGGCTGTCCTGGGCTGGAGACCTGCTTCCCTCTGCTATTTTGTGGGTTCTTCAGCTCTAGAATTTATTCAGAGCCATTTTTTACAGGTGTTTGGAGGGATTTGGGGGAGAGCTTAAGCAAGTCCCTGCTTTCCAACTGCCATCTTGGCTCTGCCCCCATAACTCTCCTCTTTTACAGGGAAACAGGAATAATATAAAGTTTCTCTTTGAATATTACTTATTTTAGATAATAATACCAATATTAGCCCACAATGATTGTGTCCTCAAAGTAACCAACACTTAAATGAAAACATAACAATATAGTGAGTCATTAAGATAGGTTCAAATATCTTATATCATTTAGACAAAAATAAAGATTATTGACTTTATTTTCAACTATATATTTGGGTTTCTACAAGCATTTTTTTCTTTCAATTCTTTATTTGAATGATTATTGGATTAGATCCTTCAGGTACTATGTAGTGAGGTATATTTTAAGAAATGACCAATGTGTTATTATAAAGTAAAATTATATTAAAGTGACAACATGAAAAAGACCAACTTAATTTTAGCTCCTGTATTATATAGGTGTATTCCAAAAGTCTTAGTACAGTTTTAAACCATTCTTAGAACAGTTTTAAGTTTTAACAGCTAAAAACTTCACTAAGACTTTCAGGATACCTCATATATTCATTGGTCCATCTTGGAATGCCCTAGCATTTGAATTTTACCTTGATTGTTTAGCATATCTAAATAACTGAAAGTCTTTTAAAGAAAAATTAGAGTTATTTATCTATGAAATATTAAATGCTACAGCATAAATTTTCTTAAAGTGAACAAATTATAGTGTGATGCATGAGAAATGTTACACTATTTAATTACATAAACATGAAGAACCATTCAGTCTGAAATCACTCTCTTAAAAGTGTTAACTATGATAGAATAATTGTACTAAAATATTTCACATTGTCACAAAATTGTGGTGTATTAAATTTGACAACTTGTACCTGTCTTGGGAAGTAGCATTGACCTTTTCTGTTGCCAAAGATGTCCCATGGTTATCTTGAATGCAATGCAATGAAATAAAAAAAAAATATGTCTTTATGTTCCACATGATACTATGTTTTCTTCTTTTAATATATTTAAAGGCAGTCTAAAGCTTTGTTCATGTAGCTCTTTCAAATGGATCATTTTTATATTGTTTCCATTTTTTTTCAGCCATAGAATAATTCTTTGTTAAATGGAAAGTAAAGAGAGATGGTCAGGTGTAGTGGAAAAATTATGGGACTAGGAGTCACTTAGGTTCTATTTCTGGCCATACCACTAACCAACTCTGTGACAATAGCCAGGGTCCTCACCTTCTCTGCATTCCAGCCTCCTACTTTTGGAAATTAGCAGATTAGACTAGAATTCAGGGGTGGGAAATCAGCAGCCTTCAGGCTACATATGGCCCTCTAGATCCTCAAGTGTGGCCGTTTGACTGAATCCAAACTTCACAAAACAAACCCCCTTAATAAAAGGAATAAGAAGCATCCTTGATAAAAGGATTTGTTCTGTGAAATTTGGATTCAGTCAAAGGGCTACATTAGAGAATCTTTGAGGGCTACATGTGGCCTCAAGGCCACAGGTTCCTCACCCCTGGACTAGATGATATCTAAGGCCCCTCTTCTAGGTCCAATATTCCACTATTCTGTTAGAGAATGGCTGAACTGTTAAAAGTGCTTTGAAGCCTGGACTGAGATCTTGATCTTGCGTCAGAGATCAATAGAGATCTTTGAGTGGGTGGTCTGAAGTGAGGAGAAAAATATCTTTGTGTAAATATTATAGATATTCACAAACATCAAATTTTATGATCATTTAAAATTAAATATTTTAAAGGACAAATTTCCTTGTCAGAAAAATTCAACTTTAAATGTGGGATCCGGAGGTGGGCATCATATTTTGATAAGATCAGGACTAGAAATGGAATGGATTAGGATGGTTTTAAATCAGACAGTTAAAACAAGTTGAGTGAAATGAAAAAGACCATTTGAATTGGAGAAAATGGCAAAGAATATGTGAGCCCCAGTTGTTAGCAGTAGTTTGGTGACTGATGTGTGAGGAAATCACAGCAGAGGTATAAGTAGAGAGACAAACTTGGAGAAATATTAGTTGAGACAGAATTAAAGATGACAAGGAAGTATAGTAGATAAATTTCAATGTCCATTTGAATTGGAACCATTTAGCAATATGCTTTTGGAGTATCTTATTTCTGATGCTGTTCCAAATCTTAACATTCCTAGAATGCCTGTCGGATTCTTTTGACGCGCCTTGAGCCTATCATCAGGAAAAACCCAAAAGGAAAATGGGAAGATTGGGTAAGTGTTGCCACCAAGAAAGGGTAACTTCAACCAAACAAATGTTTGAGATTGGTGGCTTCTACTGGAAAGGTTGAAGAAAATACTGTTTTACAATTTTATTTGTGGTAAGAGATAGGTCAATATTTAATCAAATGCAAAACTGATTCACCCATTTCTACCCACCTTACTTCACTGTAAGAAAAAAAACCAAACACTTCTGTAATATTAAAATGACAGGGAATGATGTAAAGTAATTTCTCCTTCTCATCCAGGACTGTGCTGAAGCCAGCCCCAGTCAACAGAGGAGACTGTCAAATTTATAGTGTGGGCATTTACACCATGGAAATCAAACACTAAATCAGAGCTTGATTTACTGTTTTGTTGATTATCTAGACTTAAGAAAATATTAATAGCACAGATTAATCTTAAAAGTGTGTCCTGAATAAAGATGTTTACTAATACATCACCATATTCATCCCTTACATACTTAGGTGTATATTCAGAAAGGAAAAGGACCTAGGGAGCACAATGAAAAATTGATATTAATCATTAATTATATGGCCTTCATTGGCCTTCATAATCATTAAATTATGTGGCCGTCCTTATAAGGTTATTGTGAAGATCAAATGAAGTGATATATCTAAAACTCTGAAAAATTGAAAGTCATGTCAAAATGGGTACATGATTTAGATATAAAAGGTAAGCAAACTAGAAGGGCAAGGAATAGTCTACCTGTCAGATCTGCAGGGAGGAGAAGAATTCACAACCAAACAATAGAGAGCATTACAAAATGTAAAATAGATAATTTGGAAAAATTGAAACTGCTATATGAATACTAGTTACTCTTGTTATTGTTGCTGTCATTCATATACCTAGAAGAATGAAGACAATGGGTACATAGATCCAATTCAGACTGGAGGAGGAAGTAAGGACAGAGATAGGTGCAAAAGAGAGGTGGAGTCTCCAACAGAAAACATTTTACTAATTTTCCCACACTCTTGTTTACTTCTAAAATATTCTCCTTTCACAGATTTCTCAAGCTTACAAGGAATCCATCAGTCTTTCAGCTACTGGATATTTCAGGTAAGGCATATTTTTTGCTTTTTCCAGTGATTGTGGAGGTTCCACAGACATCTCAAGCAGTCATACATCCCAAGAGATTTACATCCTAAGGGAAAGTTGTTCCCACTATCTCCATACATACAACTCTGTAAACAAGGGATTTTTCCACCAGTAGCTCAATTACTGCAGTGGAAGCAGGGTAAAGGAAAGGGTATCACATAGCCGCAGCAAGAGTAGAAAAGCAGTGCCTGTAGGCAACAACTGTTTCAGAGAGCTGCCTAGGGGGAATTATCTAATAGGAGGCAGGATGACCATATTGTGCTACCTCTGGCTGGGCTGGAGCACAGGTAGGTAAAAAAGATTCATCCCAGTAGGATAAAATGTTCTCTTTCTGTTTCTATCCTGATCTATATGGCATTATCTTCTCAGGGGCTATCAGACATATATGGACTGGGAGAAAGAAGAAGGTAATCCATATCCATATTTTGTTTATGGAGTAGCCTGTTCTGAAGTTGAGATTGACTGTCTGACTGGAGCTCATAAGGTAATATACAATGAAATATACAATGAAAATTTCTCAGGGCATTTTCTCATGGAATATATGAAATGGAAGAATGAGAGTTGGGAGACCTAGGTTCTAGTCCTGAATCTTCCCTAACCTAGTTGTCTGGCCTTCTTTGGTTCCTTAAGGCAGTCAGGTGGTGCGATGGATAGAGTATTGGGCCTGGAGTCAGCACAGACCCAAGCTCAAATCCAGCCTCAGACACCTGCCAGCTGTGTGACCTTGGGCAAGTTACTTAGTCTCTCTTCACCTCACTTTCATAATCCATAAAATGGGAGTAATAATGGCTAATTATCTAACTCAAAATTTGAATTCGGGTCATCCTGACTCCAAGTCATTATTTTTTCTATTATAGTACTCTTTTGTATTATTAGTACCTAGCCTCAAGTCACTGCATATTTGTTTTGCAAAAAATACTGTATTTACTTTTCTGTATTATATCCCCCAATAGAGGCACATGTCTGTGTGTGCATGGGTGAACAAACATACATATACAATGTACTATCTGAAAACATCATCCTTGTCCAAATATGCTACATGGCCTTTGGCATAGCTAGAAAGTCCTGTCTTATGACTTAAAGCTGAACATATTTTGTGGGTGTACCTGGCTTGCTTAGCACATGTGTATTAGAGGGGTTCATTAGGAAACTTGTTGCCTCTTTCCCCCATGTATCCCCTATTTTTCCTTATCTAAACTGAAGTTTTGGAGACTAAACAGACAAAATTTTGTGCATAGTTTTGTCTAAAACTATTCACTTTTAAAGCTAGGTTATTCAGATTATATGTTTCCTGATGTATTTTTTTTTCCATTTTTTCTCAGCTCCTCAGAACTGACATCTTCATGGATGCTGCTTTCAGCATAAATCCTGCTATTGACATGGGGCAGGTGTGTAACAACCAATGCCACATCACCTATATGCAACTTCTTTTTTGATCTTTTACTATTTTGATAGTTATTTGGGGGGATTCTTCTTCATGATATTGCTGAGAGCTGTTTCCAAACTATGCTCTTTTCTTGCCTTCTCATCCAATGCACGTTTTCATTTTACGTTAAAACTCAAAAACAAAATCACACCTGAAATTCTTCTACTCCAGTGTGTATGAACGTTTTTCAGTCTGTCACTTTTAGGAACATGGACACCAAGGATTATCCCCTCCCTGATGCCACCACATTTCTCCAGCTATCTGTCTATGTACATTGCTCACAGACAACCTCATTACAAATTATGTCCATTTAGGAAGAAGAAGAATATTAGTTGTTGCAATAGGGCTTCCTCATCACCCTCTACATCATGGGCATTCATAGTAAGAGTAGCTACTGGGAGCCATTGGCTATTTCCTTCTCTATCTTCCTTCCAGAGGTCTACCCAGGATGATTTATTTGCATATCTCAGTCAAGCTGCTACAAAAAGAGATGGAAGGCATGGTAAATGAAAAGGAAACTTAAGAACCTTTGAGAGTCCTGAAGAGACTAATGTGATTGTTAAAAGTGTCACATGATTTCTCAAATATAAGCTTGCCAGCTGTCTTTCTCCCATTTAGTTTTTAGACCAACTCATTATCCAAAGGCAATGCCTGTCCAGATATATGCACTGGTGGACTAACACAGTAATTGGTCATTCAATCACATGTTATAGTCTGACAGTGGACAGTTTTAAGCTCATTAAAGCTTAAAGTACACTGAAAATTTTAGTATACGCTGCTTTTAGTTTTTTTTATTTTCCTGCATGGATTGTTGGCTTTTTTTACCTGATGGATCATGTTCCTTCTTGAGGAGTCCCTGTAATGTTCTAGGACATGATGTAATCAACACAGTATCACCTGCTACCAGGACCACTTGGAGAGACTCATCTTCTAAAGATCATGTGGACCTTACTCAGAACATCCTCCTAGAGACAATGAAGTGGTATAATGGAATAAAATGCTAGGCCTAGAGTCAAGAAGACCTAAATTCAAATATGACCTCAAACATTAACTGTGTGAGCCTAAACAAGTCACTTAACCTCTGCCTACCTGAGTTTCCTCAACTGTAAAATGGGAATAATAATAGCATCAATAATAATAATAATATAATAATAATAATAATATGAGGATTATAGTAGTAACTTCCCAGAGTTATTGTGAAGATTAAATGAGATAACATTTGTAAAAACACTTAGTACAGGGCCTGGCACCACATAGAATAACCTGGGATATAGTAGGCATTTATTATTATTTTACTCCCTCCCTTCCTTCCTTCCTTCCTTCTTCCCTTCCTTGCTTTCTTCCTTCCCTCCTTTCTTCCTTCCCTTCCTTCCTTCCTTCCTTTCTTCCTTCTCTTCTTTCCTTCCTTCCTTCCTTCCTTCCTTCCTTCCTTCTTTCCTTCCTTCCTGCCTGCCTGCCTTCTTTCCTTCATGCATGCCTTCCTTCCATTTCTAATGGAAAACATCTCTGTCAAGTATATTTCTGCCTATTTTATGCCTCATTTAGTATTAAACAAAAGGTACTGAACAATTTCTTCCTGGTTGGGGTTACCAGGAGGATTCATGGGTTGTCTTAATATATACATGAGAGACTATCAATAGAAGAGAGTCTTTAAGTCTATGTTTAGTTTTACTGAGTCATTTGGGAATTAGAAGAATTAGAGGTTGTAGATTTATGATCAATAAACAATAAATGCAGCAGATTTTTCTACTATTGGAATCATTCAGGCAAGTATAAGTAAAAGAGAAAAATTTGCCTGTCTCTTCCCTTTTTAATGTTTTTTCCCCAAAGATAATAATGGATTACACATATATGTGTATAGATCATTTCAAAAGATTAGAAAACACACCCGTGGATCAATAGTAATAGATGTTATTGCAATCTCACTTGAGATTAATATCATTTGTGACTTTCTCTATTCTTTTTGCCTCTTCCCTTCTCTAAGGAATTTTGTAAACTGTTCCTGCATCGCTGTCAAGTTTGTCACTTCTGTCAAGGATTTCCTTTGCTTGATCTAGGAATATTTACCTTGAAGAAAATTCAGGGGGTACATATATGAAACCTGCCAAATAAGTGAGAATTTGCCATATGGAATAGGGATTAGAAGTTCTTTTGGCTTCAGAAGACAGAACTGAGGGCAATGTGTGGAAATTAAATAGGGATGAAGATAAAGTATTTTACTTGGGTTTAAAAACATTAGCCACCCACATGCAGGGAAGGGAACCATGATGAGATCTGAAAACAGTAAGCTGGATGAAATATGAAGCTGACTCCTTTTTTTCTTTCTAGTCATCTTACTCCACTCAGTAGAATGTAAATATCTTGAAGCAGGGACTGTTTTTGACTTTTCTTTTTATTTCCAGTTGTAACAGCAATGGTACTTGCAGCTGCTGTGGAGGTGTAAGACCAATAACACCAGCACACAAGAGGGCTGCTAGCACAAGTTCTTTGATCTGCTTTTCTAAAGGAAAGCAACTTTAAAAGGGTCAACAATCTTACTTTAATTAAACACATATACCATTTACTTAGTTCAGGGGAAAAGTCAGCACCCTGACTTCAGAGAAAATACACACAGAAATTACAAGCAGAAATTATAAACAGAAAATACAAACAGAAAAGACCAACAGACAGGGCTTCTAACTGTCCGACCAAGGCAATACATACATCGTTATCAAAGAGAGAAGTACCAACCCCTGCGTTTTCAAAGCTGGGGGGCTCCTTTACAGCTACCCAGAGGCTCTTCTGGCCAAATCACACAAAAAATCTTTTGATGAGTGAGCCCCAAAGCAAAATGCTAGCCTCAGAGTATATATACATTTCTCAGAACCAGAAGGCTCTGACTCCTGACCCAGTGCCTAACTAAAAATTAGCAAAAGATGTGAGCTTTCCTATAAAACAAGCCTCCCCTAATCAAGCTTCTGTTAATGGGCTCCACATGAAGCCTATTAATGGGCAGGGAAGATCTTCAATCACATTAACATTTCACCAGTGCATAGCAAAGTGCCTGGTTGTCAGTGTTTAATAAATGCTTGTTAATTGATTCAACTAAAGATGAACAAAATCATTTTAAGCTTTAACAGCATAAAATTGCACGAAGACTTTTGGGACATCCTGTATTTGATCCTAGAGGTAATAGGGAACTACCAAAATTTAATTAATAGGGAAGTGGCAGACAAGATCTGTGCTTTAAGAAAATCACTTTGATGTTAAGTGGAAGAGGGATTACAGTGAAAAGAGATTTGAGGCAAAGACACCAGTTAGACTGACTGACTGTTATAGTCTATCCAAAAGGTGATAAGGGCTTAAACTAAAGGTAATTTTCACAATTATCATGGCTACTTATAGAATTTTTTCTCTATTTTTCACAAAGTGGCAGAAAATATGAGAAAGCACTGGTTAGTATTAGCTTTCCTTTCCACAATAATTTGTTTAAAAAAGGGATGAAAAAAGCCAAAATGCTGTCTTGGTACAATATTATCAGTGTCTTTTAAAATAAGCTTTTTTTGTGTTATACCAAATGATTAAGAAGGCCCTCTGGTTTTGACTCAGGATTGATTAAGAACTCACTTTCACAAGAAAGTATTAAAATTTAGTATATTTTGACTTTCATAAACCATGTAATTTTTTTTGGATGTAGATTGAAGGTGGATTTATCCAAGGCATGGGATTATATACAACTGAAGAATTGAAATATTCCCCAGAAGGTGTTCTTTACTCTAGGGGCTCAGAAGATTATAAAATCCCTACAGTCAGTCAAATCCCAGAAGAGTTCTATGTCACCTTTGTGCGTTCCCGAAACCCAATAGCCATCTACTCATCCAAGGTAAGGATATCCAGAATTTTATTCTTTTTTCCATCGTTACCACCAAAAAGGAAAGCAGAAAAAATCAGAGGTCTTGATTTCTTTAACAAGCTATGACATGTTACTAGGTCATTTGAACTCAGACTCAATCTTTAAAGTAAACTGTGCAGTACATAATCTATCTCAAAAGTTTTTTTTTCTTCTCCTAGCTTTAACATTCTATGCTTTCATAATTCTAAGATTACTGAATAGTTAGGTTTTTAAAATTCTGCTGCAAAGATTGCATTTTTCTTTGCATCATTTTTTCTGGTGTTTTTGACAGGGAGGGATCACATCTTTCACACTTTTATGAAAGGTAGAATGAGAGTGATAAGCTGCGCTGACATTCTGTCTAGTGGCCTGGCATCTTGATCTATACAATATAGCAATTTATAGATTGATTTGGTCTGCTTTATGAAGATTGTTCTTTGTTGTTTAGAGGGGAAATGAAATTCTGACCATTCAGCAGATTCTCGGTAGCTGGTATTGGGACAGAATGTGTGTCAGACGTAAATGAAGACTGCCCTCCTGATTCCTTCCTCTTCTCCTATTAGGGCCTAGGGGAGGCTGGGATGTTCATGGGAGCATCTGTGTTCTTTGCTATTACTGATGCAGTGGCTGCAGCACGCAGGGGTAGGGGACTGACGGAGCCCTTCACTTTGAATAGCCCATCAACTCCTGAGATGATTAGAATGTCGTGTGTGGATCAGTTTACTGAACAGGTATGGAGGGTTGGGAGGGAGTAATTGTGATTTGATAACTTCCATGGGCTTTCAGAGCCTTTGTCTTTTTCATTTATTAATTAGATTTAAGCACATCCAATGACACCAAAGATCATATTTCCCTAATTGTACCGAAAAAAAATTTAGTTTCGTCTCTTTCCCCCAGTATTGACTTTGATTTGCACCAGCCAAAAGATCCAAACAAAACTCAGTAAATAATATTTTAGTTGTCTCAAACCCAAAATAAGAGTTTGCTCAATGGAGATAATGCTGGTAGTTTTATTTTTCTCTTTTAGTCTTCCTTTACAATTTAGATGCCTGGGTAGAAATACAGATTTTTCACAAATGTGTATATAAGGGACTCAGACCATTCCATGAGCATTTTCTTCCTCCCTAAAACAGCTATGCCCCTCAACATGCTACCATAGTGGACTTCCCATCTTTGCTGCTTCCAATCCCTCTAGACTCAGCCCATCCAGCTGCTGGGCTGTTGTGCACTCTTTGTGGTGTCCCTACATCTTTCCTAGAACACAAAGACTGGTTTGGCCTTAATTATTCCTGTGGTATTTGTGAGTTCAATGAATATCTGGGCTGGCTATTCATATATCTTGGCATTTATGTGCTCATGAAGTGCAAAAACATCTTCTATACTTGTTCCCTTTGGAAGCTTCTCACTCAGTGATTCAGTCAGACTAATCTGCTCTCACCTCTGGTTACCACTTTTGAAGAAACAAACCCAAATTGGAAGGGAACCAGGTCTCACTGCTCTGCATGTGCTTTTCTCAATTTTTATTACTTCACTTGGTCTTTAAAGACAGAAGAGGTCTCCACCCCATCAAAAAGGTTGAGTTGCCAAATGAGAAATTTGACTACCTATAGTGCTTTTCCATTAGTTTATATATCTGTGACAGTACAAATGTATGCCTAATTTGGAGAGAGGGACAGAGACAGAGAGACAAACAGAGATGTAGAGAGAAAGAAACAGAGTGGAAGAAAATAAGAGAGACAGTACAGAAAGAGAGAGAGAGGATAGAGAGAAAGAGAGAAGAAGAAGAAGAAGAAGAAGAAGGAGAAGGAGGAAGAGGAGGAGGAGGAAAATGAGGACGAGGACGAGGATGAAGAGAAGGAGAAGGAGAAGGAGGAGAAGGAGAAGGAGGAGAAGAAAGAGAAGGAGAAGGAGTAGAAGGAGAAGAAGAAGGAGAAGAAGAAGGAGAAGGAGGAGGAGGAGGAAGAGAAGGAGGAAGAGAGATAGAAAGACAGAAAGAGAAAGAAGAGAGAAGATGTAGGGAAAGAGAGAGAAACCAAGGCAGAGCTTTTGTTAGGTGCTTACCGCGTGTGCTATGCTAAAGTCTGGGGATACAAAGGTAAACAAATCCTCAACCATAAATAGCTTATATTCTAAGGGGGAAGACAGCACATACAGAGGAACTGGAAAGCAGGAAGGAAAAAAAGTATGTGTGAAAGGGCAAAGGTGTAAATGTACAGAAGAAAGAGGAGTGGAGTGGACTTGTACCTAGGTTACTTTCAGGAAACTGCAAAGACTCTTCTAAATACTCAGAAGTGCCATCTTTTTAATACCACTATTCTGTCATGATTGCACACCTGTGAGACATGGCACATGTAAATCTCCAAGGAATTGAAAATCTGAGGCCTATAGTTGATGTGAGCAGACTGCAACATATGACCGATGAAGAGTTTTCAAGAACAGGCATAAAAGATATCATCAGGAAAATTTGAGATAAGAAGAGAAAATGGATTGGTCCTGTGAGAAGGGAGAGAAAGGAAAGATAGACAGCTTTAATGTTCTACTTGAATTTTCTTGATGTCAGGAGAATGTGAGGAAAGACATCCAATACATTGAATGGATCCTCTATGGTGAACCTATGGGAAAATGTTAACAAGAGTTACATGAGATGAGTGGGAATGAATGGGTTATGGTTGATTTAAAAATTAATCTTATGCTCTTATTTTCCTTTTGTCCTTCCTTTTAGATTCCCAGAGATGACCCTTCAACTTTCAAACCTTGGTCCATCCACGTTTCCTAAAATGCGAGAGAATAGAAAGTAGTTATATTTAAGATTGATTTTAAAAGGCTCAAATCAAACCAAATGTACTTTGACTTCTAAACTTTAGACTACCCTTTAGCATTGTGCTTAAAATCTCTGATCATTGTGTTTAGGAACAGAAGTCCACTAAAGTCTCGAAAGGAAAAAAAGTCATGCAAAAATACTCGATCCTACCCATCTGTATGGCACAAACTAGAGAATAAACTCTTGTCTTCTGGCTCCAGTTGATCAGAATTCTTTGACATACAGTCTCTGAAAGTCAAATTCAAAAGACATCACCAAATGGTGAAATTCAACGTAGCATCTGCTTGAGTCTCTCGTCTCCATAGCCATGCTATATAGTCTATGAACACCAGAAGCCAGGACTACAAACCACTAGCCCAGTCCCATGGATTCAAACAGTTCTATCTGTTCTCTCTTTTTTGCACTCATTGCCTCTCTTATAATTTTGTAATAACCTCCTAACTGACTTTCCCTCATCAAATTTCTCCCATACCTTCAATCCTCTCATAAAACTATGTGAGTAATCTTTTCTATATGGTTGTCTACACATATCATCCCTTCTCCATCCGAAATCCTCTATTGTCTCCCTAAACTCTGCTACATCCTAAATAATGTATATTACTTATCTGGCATCCAAAGCCTACAAGACCTGGGCAACTCGCTATACTTCCAATCCCATCTCATATTACTTCTCTTAAGACACCAGCCAAACTAGACTATTAACTTTTCCTTTTATAAATTAATTCAATTAAATAATCATTTATTAAGCACCTACTGTGTGCAAACCATTGTATTAGACATTGGAGATATAAAGACAAATATGCAAAAGTTCCTGCCCTGGAGGAGTGTGCTTTTTACATACAAACACATAATTGAATATGATGAGTCTTATATGTCAAGGAGATCGCTGATAGGAATCACCTCCCCATATACACCAAAATATTTTATAGTAGCACTTTATTTGACAACAAGGAATTGAAAACAAAGTACATGCTTATTGACTGGGGAATGGCTAAACAAATTGGAGTACATGAATATAATGGCACATTACTGTGTGGTAAGAAATGATGATGTGATGAATATAGAGAAACATAGAAAGATCCACATAAGCTGGTGAAAAATGAAGCAAGCAGAGCAAATATGTGTGTATATATATATACATATATATATATATATACACACACACATATTTGCTCTGTGTATATATATATACACACACATAATACATATATGTATACATACACACATATGCATGTATGGAGAATATATATGCATATATATGGAGAACATAGATATATTCATGACTACAACAATGTAAAGAGAAAGAGCAACCACAAAAAAATCAATGTTCCAAAATTATAAACTACCATGGCTCTACATAAGACATGTGAAAGACACCCCCTCTCCTACATTTTTATAGAATTGGGAGGTCCATGATTGTGGTACATTCACATTTTTTCAGACTTTTTGACATATTAATTAGTTTTGCTGATTTTTCCCTTCTTTCTCTTCTTTTGCCTTAAAATGTTATTTGTTATATGGGATGGCTCTTGGGGAGAGTGGAAGATGAAAGATATTGGAGTAAATTTGGTGATGTAAAAAATGCAATTTTATTTTTAAACTAGTATTTGAAGGTCAGTAACACTTAAGAGTTTTTAGGATTGTCCTTTTTTGCTGAAGTAAATTCCACTAATAATTCTCTAGACTTCACCGCACTGTGTTAAATGCCTTCTCACACTGGAAGATGTCTCCATCTCTGTAGCCTTCTTTTGGTGGTGACCTACTGTTAGAACCTGCATTTTTAGGACATCCCCAGGCCAGTCACCCTTCATTCCCTTCCCAGTTCTGCTTCTGACTCTGGGCTTTGCCTCCAAGCCCTTATGGGGATGCCTTTTCCTCCTTCATCTTCCTTTGTAGGTCCCTTTAATGTATTGTCTTTTCACATTAAAATGTAATTTCTTAAAGGTCGAGGACTGTCTTTCATTTCTTTATATTTGTATTCCCAGCACTTAGCACAGTGCCTGGCACATAGTAAACACTTAATAAAAATGCTATTGATGAGGCACAATAAGTTTAAATAGCAAAGAGGGAGATACGACCTTGTCTAAGACTTACTAATAATTAAAGTAGTCTTTAGAAAACACTTTAAAGTAGAGATGGGAACCCACTGTAAGAAATCTTCAAGTAGCAGATTGATGAAAACTTATTAGGGATATTTGAGAGGAGATTCCTGTGTAGTCTGCTGGATTCAGTCATGTCTAAGGTTTTCATGATTCCATATTTTCTGATAAATCAGGTTTCGTGTTTGTCATTTGTGTGGTGGAGTGGAGCAGAGTGGTGATGGTGACTGGTATTTTCTTATGACTACTTTATTGAAATGACTCTTAAGTCTGATTTAAAAGGAATAGGTATGTATTATTTTACGTAAGAGTAGGAGGCTGTTTATGAAATACGAAATAATAATAAACAGAACACCTTTCCCTTTCCTTTCTTACAATAAACATCAGTAATTTCTTTTGGAATCTCAGTGGTAGTAATTCTGACTCTGAGAGATAATTTTCATTGTGTTTTTTCATATGCATAAGGCTATATCACAATAACGTTTTACCAATAGAGATTCATTTTTATAGCTCTTGTCATCCTGAAACTTAATAAACTATAAGTCATGAAAACTATAGCCCCTAACATATCATGATAATTATAGCCCTAATTAGGGTAGCTCTTTCCTCCACATTACCCTGGTTTTGACCTGAACTTGCATAAAACAGGAATTAGAAAAAGGAAGTTGAGTGGAAGTAACTAGAAGTGTAAAGAAATAGGATTATTGTTCATTGGTAAGTGTTGCCACAATTCGGCTAGCAGCTGCTGTGGAGGTGAAAGACCAACACAAGTCTAACAACAAGGATGCTGCCAGCACAGATTCTTTTGATCTGCATTACTAAGGAAAGTAGCATTAGGGGGTTAACAATCTTATTTCAAACCAACATACAAATATCATTCACTTAGTTCAGGAGAAAAAGCCAGCCCCCCGAACTTCAGAGCAAATACAAACAAATTGCAAACATGCGTTAGAAACAGACCAAATACGATTCATAGTTACCAAGGAATCATCAACGTCTGAGTTCAGGAGCCGGGGAGCTCGTAACAACAGCTGGCCTAGAGTCACATACCACTCCTCCTGTACCTGAGAGCCCTGAGCAAATAGCTCTGTTCTCTCTTTTTATACACTCTTTAGCCATCATCAAACGTCATCTGAGTGACCAGAACTTAGGCTCCTACTATTGGCTCTGGTCTTAGCAACTCCCCTTAGGACCCTGAGGGCTTCATGCCCACACAGGCTTAGCACCTAGTAGATAGGGTTTTGGGCCTGGGGCTTTGCACCTAGTAAGGCTCAATCGAAGACACTTAATTAATTTATCATTCTAAAACAGTAAAAAAAGTCCAAACTTAATTGATATTACAGTAAGGTGAACAGGGTTAAAAAAAAAAACAGGGTTGGCACAGCCATGTCTGACCACAACACATGAGACAGAGATCCCTTGACCTGGGAGCAATGCTGGAGAAATGCATGAAAAATAGAGTTTTCTTGGTGGAATACCTCTGCCACCTCTCTTTATATCTTATTTGGAGTTATCCACAAGTCAGATGTCAGCCTAAGAGCTACTGGAGGGTGGGATATTCTGCTAGAAACCAGAGTCAATATGCCTTCAGGTCATGGCTTTCAGTGAGATGAACCGAACCCTTTCCCCTACATATTCTGAATATAGAGAATAGGGAGAACTTATATAAAAATATTTGCCACACTCGATCATTAGTATTAAAGATGTAAGATCAGAAAGAGAGAGATAAAATGGTGCTATATACATGGTACATTTGGAAAAAATAAAGATGTGAACTTGGCTATTAAGATGACATCTTCTTCTGATCATGTAGATGACTAACCCAATTTGAACAACATACTGTCACTTAGAGTTTCTTATTTACACCTTTTAAATTTTGATTTCTATGAATTCTAAATGATTCTAAATTAATTCTAGAAAATAATGGGAGGGTATTTCTCTTTTTCTGCCATTTGGGGTTGGAAAGTAAATGAGAATCATAATGGCAAAAGAGAAACAAGATATATACTTTGGACATTTTCCCCGAATTTTGGGTAGGAGCATAACAAGCCATCAATTTATCAAAAATTGTATCAAAATTAGCTTATATTTTTATTTTTAATTTATGGAATGAAATAAGAATTCTATAATATAGTATAATAAAAAAAAGATTATTGCATATTGTTGACCTGAAAGTTTGGTTAAAGGAAGCACCAGGCTAGGTGATATGTAAATTCATGATGTTTATTCCCTTAAAGCTAGCAGAGCTAGCTTACTCATACATACAAGGAGCCAGAGCTTAAGTTCTGACTGTCTGAAAAAAAAGAATGAAAAGGTTAAATACATTTTTAGTCCCAACTCAGCATGCCTGTGTTACTCAATTTTATGATCCCCATGTATGTTTAACCATGATACAAGAAAAGAATTTTCCTTAATGGAGTAGGTTGTAAATACAATAAGTCAAGATATTTGACAAAGTGTCAATTGAAATTACAACCTAGGATCTCTGTGTTTAATTTATCATTAACATGCCATAACATAGTAAATGCCCATAAAATATTAAGATAAGAAAAATCACATTTTTCAAGATAGTTTCTCGGGTTAAAGGTCTCCTCCTTAATGGCTAATAGACAGAGGAAAGAATGGTCTTAAGTTAGCCCGATCTGGCCTTGTTGATGTAGGAAGAGGTATTCTCTGAGTAAACTCAGAGAACAAAGAAGCTTAGGTCCAGGCTCTTCTTCTAGTTGATTATTATTTCAGGCTCTGGCCCTTATTGAAGTTACTAAATTGATACAAAATGATTATCAATATGAAACTGCAAGTCTGTTATGTACAACTTGCTATTCCTTATAAATGCCTTAATAAAGTTAACATGTAAAATTTCTTTGCCCCCTTTGCTTTTCTTCCCTCTGTCTCCACCCTAGAGAAGACTACCAATAGACACACACACACACACACACACACACACACACACACACACACATATAATATGTGTGGGTGTGTAAAATTATTTTATACATACTTCTATTTATCAATTCTTTCTCTAGGTGCAGATGGTGTCTTCCTTTATATGTTCTTTCTAGATAATTTGGGTATTTGTAACAGTCAAACTAACTAATTCACTCAAAGTAATTACTAAACAGTATTGCTGTTACTGTATATAATGTTCTCATGGTTCTGCTCATTTTGCTCTTCATTATTTTATGCAAGTTTTTCCATATTTTTCTAAAATCATTAGGCTCATCATTTGTTATAGCACAATAGCATTCCATCACAGTCATATACCACAACTTGTTTAACCATTCCCCAATTGATGGCCATCCCCAAAATTTCTAGTTCTTTGTTACCACAAAGAGAGCTGCTATAGACATTTTAGAATATATAGATTCTTTTTCCTTTTCTGTAATCATCTTTGGAAATAGACCTTGTATTGATATTGCTGGGTCAAAGGATATAGGAATTATAATAAGCTTTTGGGGCATAATTCCAGATTACTCTCCAAAATGATTGGATTAGCTTACAATTCCACCAACAATGAGTTAGTATACCAATTTTTCCACATCCTTTCCAATATTTGTCACTTTTCCCTTCAAACATTTTAGTCAATCTGATAGATGTAAAATGATATCTCAAGATTGTTTTAATTTGCATTTCTCTAATCAGTAATGATTTAGAGCATTCTTCATATCACTATAAATTATTTTAGTTTCCTCTTTGGAAAACTGCCTATTCAGATCCTTTGACCATCAACTGGGGAGTGACTCGTATTCTTATAGATTTGACAAAGTTCTTTATATATTTGAGATGAGATCTTTATCTGAGAAACTGTCTATAACATTCTCTCCTCCCCTCCCCATTTTCTGCTGTCTTTCTTATCTTGGTTACATTTGTTTTATTTGTAAAATACTTTTAATTTAATGTTATCAAAATCATCCCTTTTACACATAACTTTTCTCTCTGTCTCTTGCTTATTTACAAATCCTTCATCTATTCACAAGTCTAGTAAATATTATGTTCCTGTTCTAATTTTCTTGTAATATCTATCTTTATGGCTGGGTCATGAATCCATTTTGACCTCCTCTTGATAAATGGTATAAGATATTGGTCTATGCTCAGTTTCTGCCATATTGCTTTCCAATTTTCTCAACAATTTTTACCAAATAATGAGTCCTTATCCATGATCTTAAGTGTTTACACTTGTCAAATACAAAGTTATTTTATTTATTTGCTGCTATAAATTGTATGTCTACACTGTTCCATTAATCTACCTTTCTATTTCTTAGTCAATACCAAATAGTTTTAATGATTGCTTACTTATAATTTAAGATCTGGTACTATTAAACCTCCTTCATTTTCATTTTTTTCATTAGTTCCTTTGATTTTCTTGATATTTTGTTCTTCCAAATCAGAATTACCTTTTATGCTTTAGTACTAGACTGAACCCAGAGGAACTTAGATCAAGGTAGAGCTACTTCAACATTCAGGAAAGCTTTCTAAATTTTATTCAATTACAACGTTAGCCTTGATATATAACAGATTCCAAATAATCTAAATGTGGGAACAAGACTAATTATTGTGGTGCCATTGTACTTCAGAGTTGGGATATTTCTCTACTCACTTATCATTGAACCTCAGGGCTCAATCAATCTTCAGTACTTCATTTTAGCAAGGAGCAATTGGTCAGTTTGCTTTCTAGTCCTATCAACAACTTGAGATAGAGATATTAGACTATGGGATATTGCATAGGAAAATTTCAGAGGGAAGACACGATTTGATGGAAGGCTGACATGAGTGATATATTACATTAGGATGTCCAAGTGGGGAAGAACCCTGGGGACCTAAATTGAAAATTGGAGTTAGGTAGGAGGAGCAGGCAAGTCAGGAAGGGACATTGGCAAGGAAAAATATGGCTTTCCCAACTTTGCAATATTGTTCACATCTGACTTGTGTCTCAAAGGGAATAAATCACTAGTGTGAAGAAGCAGAAAATTTATTTAAGAGCTCAGAGACTTTAATTGTGCTGCTTGCACCAGGAGACTCTCCAGTCCTTCCTGATTTTCTTCAGTGCATCTTTCACATCTTTGTTCCTCAGACTATAGATCCAGGGGTTTAGCATAGGAATGACTGTGGTGTAGGTGACTGAGGACACTTTCTGTTGAGTGATGTTGCTGGTTGATGCAGGCTGACAGTACATGAAAATGATGGAGCCATACAGGGCAGCCACAGAAGCCAAGTGGGATCCACAGGTGCTGAAGGCTTTGGACCTGCCCTTAGCAGAATGGATCCTGAGGATACTGGAAAGGATGAAAGCATAAGAAATCAATATAGATATAGTGGTTACAAATGAGTTGGTTACAACCAGAAACATCACCAAAAGCTCATTAATGTAGGTGCTAGAGCAGGAGAGCTTCAGAAGAGGAGGAATGTCACAAAAATAATGACTAATAACATTGTTTCCACAGAAGGACAGTCTGGCTAGACCACTTGTATGAGTAATGGCTCCAAAGACCCCCATTCCATACACTCCTGCCACTAACAGGAAACAGAAATTCTGGGACATGGCAGTATTATATATCAGGGGGCTACAGATAGCAACATAGCGATCATAGGCCATGGCTGTCAGCATATAGCAATCAGCAATGCCAAAAGTACAGAAGAAAAAGAACTGGGCCAAGCACCCTGAGTAGGAGATGATGTTCTTCTCTGATACAAAGCTCACCAACATTTTGGGGGTAATGACAGAGGAGTAGCAAAGATCAATGAAGGACAAGTTACTAAGAAAATAGTACATGGGGGTATGAAGCTGAGAACTGATCCTAATAAGAAGAAGTAAGCCCACATTCCCCACCATGGAGATAATGTATATTTGTAGGAAGAGTAAGAAGAGGGGGAACTGAAGTTCTGGCTGGTCTGTTAATCCCATAAGGATAAAGTCTGTCACCATGGAATGATTCCCTGTATCCATTGTCCTCTGAAATTTGAGGTAGGAATCTGTGGAGATTGGGAAAATATAGTGTTATTAGACAGGAATGACTATATGACAGTATCTGCTGATCTAAGATCTCATAAATAATAAATTTTTTCCTGAATTCAACAGCAGCAGTAGACACATATACCCATATGTATTCATAAACTATTAGTATAAGCCTAGATCATAATATTTAAGTCCAAGATTCGAAATACAATAAATTTTGTCTACAATAAAAACAATTTTCATGAAATAAAGAAAGAAATCCATCTAGTTAAGAAATCTGACAACAAGGTGAAGACAGAAAAAAATAATGGACATAATATAAAGTAAATTTATTTTTTCTTGAGGACAGAATGATCAAATAGTATCATAAGCAAAAAGTAAAACCTGGAAATTCCTCAACTGGAAAGATTTACAAACAATGATGATAATCGTGACAGACCTAGAGGAGAAATCAAAGAGAGAAAATTTAATGATTATTGAATTTCTTAAAAACTGTGAGAAAGAAAAGAATCTAATTTCTGCACTTCAGAAAACATAAACTAAGTATTAGCTTGATAACATTCAATGGAGAGTAATTCAAAATTCAGCTCTTCAAGACACAAGAAAAATAATCTTCAAGATCACGATAATATGAAAATAATAATATAGTAGTCAAGACCAAAAGTACCATGAATATGATAAACATAATGACCCAGAGAAAGAAATAAATTTATGCAATGTGAATTCAGTAAGAAGAATCAAGAAAATGATATACACAATAATCAGAACAACGTTTGAAAGAGCAGACATAAAAGAATTGAAACTGATTGATGTGAAATTATAATGACTAAGTTTTCCCCAAAGAAGAAATCTGAGAAAGTGCTCGCTCATCTTCTTTAAATGTGTGGAAACTATGGGTGTGGAAACAGCCTGCATTTTTTAAAGTTTGTATTTGTCTAATTTATCTCTCTTTTCCTCTGTCTCTTTCTCTCATTTTTATGAAGTGATGACTCTTTGAAGGGGGTAGAAGGAAGAGTTGTCTTGCAAACTCTAGGTGATATAAAAATAAATATTATCAACGAAATTCATTATAAAAAATAAAGGCATCATATTCCAAAAAAGCCAGTTCCTTTTTATACTATTTTTCTAGAAAATAGTGGTCACAGAAAAAGGGGAAATTAAATATTTTTAAAATTCCCCTCCATTCTAACTCTTCTGAGAGCTGTACAGAGATGTGAAGTCATTGCTGTGAAAGATTGCCAGGGACAAAGTAATTAAGTAACTAATCTGGAAATTCTTTTTCAATATTTCCTGGGGCCACTATTAAATAGCATTAACTTCTCAGCCACGAATTTCTTACGTATCACAGACAGGTTTGAACCCAGGTTTTCATGACTCCAAAGCTAGTCCTCTATGTCACTGTGCTTCTCATTTTGAAATTCTCATTTCTCCCATAAGAATAGAAGCTGAACACTATTTTCTCTTTTTTTCCTTCTCATGGTTTTTCTCTTTTGCTCTGATTCTTCTTTCACACCATGACTAATGTGGAAATATGTTTAATGTGATTGTACCTATATCTGATATGTCTATATCTGATTGCATTACATTTTGGGCAGGGGTGAGAGAAGGGAAGAAGAAAAAAAATTGAAAATCAAAATGTTATGAAAGGGAATGTTGAAAGCTAAAAAAAGTACTTCAGCTCAAAAAAAAAATCTTCAAAAAGAAAGAATAGAAACTGAAAAGACCAGTTTTCTTGACTATTACAAAAGCCTGGTCTTTCCTCCTGATCTCTCTCTCTCTCCTCCAATGAATCCTTCATATCACATCCAGAATAAAGTTTTTTAAGCATAGACCTGGTCAGGTTGTTACTCTTCTGAAATGTCATTAGTGACTTTATAGTGTACATTAAGCAAATTTCAGATACTGATATCTGTCAATCAAGGTCATCCACAATTTGAGGCACGTGCCTTTCCAAGCTAATTTCATATTCCCTGCTATGCATTCTAAAATTCATTCATTCTTTTGCTCCTTCATTTAACAAAAAATTATTCAGTGGCTGGTATTTTTAGAGCACAGGTGATATTATTGAAATTTATATAAGACGAAGTGTCTCAATCAACCAACAAGTTTTATTGAGCACCAACTCTGTGCAAAGAATGAAACAACCCCTACTTGAAAGGAGTGAGTATTGTACCTCATAAATTTCCGGTCCAGTAGGGGTGAAAGTCATTGAGTAAACTCGGTGTCTTAGAAAGACCTTGGTTGAAGGATCAGGATTCAAATCATAGTCCTACTACTTACTACCTGTGTAACATTGGACAATGAGGTAGCCTCTAAGACCTTCAGTTTCCTCATCTGTAAAAGACAGAGCTGGACAAGTTGAGCTCCAAATTCCTTTCCAGCTCTACATTTATGATACAGTGAACTAATGAAATAAAACAAATTACAAAATGATATTTCTAAGGCCACTCTTTAACTCTGATAACTTCTGATAGACAAAAACTTTTGACACATCAGCATGAATATCTCAGCCCTCACTTATCACTTCTTAAGTCGATCATGATGTGTTAATACAGCCATAATAGATTTAACATCTGTCAGCTCCTCAAAACCCCACCTCCCCTTTGTCCTGATAACATGTACATCAATACTTCAGAAAGCTGTAATTCCATCACTTTGGGTACCCACTTCAGTGACTAAGATTACAGCCTTGAGAAATGAATATTTCTCTCTTGTATTTAATGACTAATTTTTGAATCTGTGTCAAGGTTTTTCCCCTTTCTACTTCTTATCATGTCCCTTAATTACATTTAGAAACCACAGCAGAGGAAGACCTTGGGAGGACCTGGTCTGGAGGGAAGACTATCAGTCTAGGAATAGCTGCCAGAAGGGGAATGCCCTGCTTAAGGTTATGTCACACACAGATTGCCCTGTTGCAGCCCAACTCTGACTCCTATATATGTGCTGCCTTCCATGGATAGAATGTAAGCTCCTTGAAGGCAAGGACTGTTTTATCTTTGTATTTGCATCATCCACGCTTTGCATCCCCCAAGCCCAGTACTTGGCTTCTTCTGTGTTTAATTTAGCATTTTTATTCATTGTTTTGAACCCTTGTCATGAATTGAAACAAGAGAAGACATAGAATTTCACTTCTGTGAATAAAAATCAAGAACCCTTTCCTGAGTCAAATCTGTAGCAATAACAAAAGGTAGGCTGGGTGAATTGTGGGAATTGGAACTGCAAGTTCTAGTAGGAATGCAGTGAACCTCAAGGATTCTGTCTCATGACTCAGTTCTGGAGCAGCTTAGTTCTCTTTCTATTCAATGATGGGTCTAGTCCAATTTCTGTCTTGTAAAAAAGCTTTATTGCATGGTGGGAATCATGAGAGGGATTTGTTGCATTGTTTAAACTTAGTCTTGCATGGCTGGAAAGCTGAACTACTTTTGCTTAGAGACCCTTAACTAAGGACCCAGGTTATACCCACCAGAAACCCATCAGATTCAAAGATTGATGAAAGGAGTTTTCTCACAATTATACATCTCAGGCAACTCATGTGTCTTATCTGAAAACTGATTCTACACTGGTGAGTTAGTGTTTCCATGTTCCTTTGTTTGCAGATGCTTGGTGAAAGTGAGATACCTATTTTTGTGATTTCAGGGAATCGTACCTGTTCCTTCTTCCCTTCTCAACTTGAAAAGTCTCTAGTCTTTCCTCCAACTAGAAATAAGACTACCAAATTGTGTATACTGGTTAATTGTTTTCTTTTCATTAACTGGTGCTATTTGATTCATTGTTTTTAATGCATAAAAATCAATCTTACCCTGTGTTCTGGGTCCAGTGTCAAAACTGAAGAGGCCGTATAAGCTTATTGAGCAATTGGCATGTATTGTGGGATAAATCAATATACTTGGAAACTTGTTTGTTTGTTTCCTCTTTCATTTCATCTTTTGCCTGCAGCAAGGCAGTGATGGGCACAGAGAAGTATGTCTGTCTGTGATCCTGACATCCATGCCTCACTTAGTCTTGGGTGAAGGACGAGCAAGGCTGCAAGTTCTCTGTAAGGTGTGAATATTGTATCCTCTTTTGTCTCTGCTTTGTAGAGATTTTAAGCCTTCACAGTAACTGGTGTGCCTTGACTTCAACAAAATAAACACCACCTTGCCATGGAGAGCTGGAATTTTGTCATTAAAAATTGGGCACTTAAAAAACTAACATTACAAAGTGTCCTTAATTAAACTAACTACGTATTTCTCCCTAGCTTCCAAACATAGTTGAAAAAGGAGAATGGAAGAAATAAGAAAATGAAGCCACTCTTTCCCTCCATCATCTAAGAATGTACAGTGAAGGGTAGAGAAAGGGGTATTCATCTAGTCTCATCTCATTAAGTTAAAATAATTCATCATTGTGTGTCTCAGGCATCCCTATACCCTCTAGTTCACAACTCCCTTTTAGTTCAAGCATATGAAATTTGTTACTTGCCTTATTCCTGTGAGGATTAGAGGAGTCCGTGGACTGATGATGATTTTCCTCGATCTGTTGTAATATGAGAATAATTCATAAAGTTATTGACACAACAACTGTCAACTGACAGTATTTTGATGATGATGCTTGGGTGGGATTGTTGCAAATTTCTGACAAAGTAGGGGATAAAACACATAAAATAAAATGATCGCTTTCAATAATCTACCAGGCAGAAGCAAGAGAAACAACCACCTTTTCTCTGAGCTGCTTGGTCTAGGTGAAGCAGGATTTTTATTTGTCCAGTGAATATCTCAAGGAAAATTTCTCCAAGAAAACAAATGAGAACAGCTGGTCCTTCAGTTTTTCTTCACTCCAGAGGTTGGTCTCTCTGGGAAAGAAGCAACTGCATGCAGTGTGTTTGTCTCTAATTAATGACATTCCCAAGAGCATCTCTGGTGTCTAGAGAAGAATTGAACTCCTTTTTTGTTATGAGGAATAGGAGTCACGGTTAAGTGTGGTGATAAAGTCATGGACTGGAGTCAGGAAGAAAAAACAGGAAATCCCACTAGAAATTTTTATGGGGTGTTCCTTCAGTTCACTGTTCTCCTGATTTCTTTCACCTTAGGAACTGAGAGTATTTTCCTACAGAGTATAGTGTTTCCTATTTCTTTAAACACTCTCCCTTGCTTGTTCAATTGTTTGGGTCTTTTCTGTCTTTACTAATGTTGTAATAAAAAACCTTCAGATACACCCAATATTTCTTTTTAGATAAACTTGTTCAAATAAATGTTTATTAAGCATCAATTATGTATCAAGAAAATAGAGATATAAATAGGGAAGTAATATGCATTTTCTAGCATTCACTATGTCCCAAGCAATGTGCTATGCAATTTTACAAATACTCTCTTATTTAATCCTCACAACAGTCCTGGGAGGTGGGTGTTATTATGACTCCTCTTCTGCTGCTGGAGAAACTGAAGTGGGCAGAAGTTAAGAGGTTAAGGACCCAGGTCACACACGTAGCATCTGAGTCCAAATTTGAAATCAGATCTTCCTGATTTCAGATCCAGCGCTCTATCCACTGCCCCACCAGCTGCAAAAAGACAAAAAACAAAGTCAACTTTGTCTTCAAGGAGTTTCCTTTCTACAAAGGAAAAAGTATATGGCCATAGGAAAATACAAAATAATCCAAGGAGGGGAAGAATACAATGGTCTGGGAACCCTTCATGTCTTTGTGGGTCATTCAATTGAGCTTAATTCAACAAGGATTTCCTAAAGGCTTAAGATGTGTGAAGTTCAGTATTATGTACTGGGGGAGCTAATCAAATTCCTCTTTGGCTCCAATTGAGCTATTCGAATATTTCTTGCTAAAGAAGAATAATAGTGAAGGGGCCTTTAGGTTTTTTTTAACAAAATTAAATAACTTAGAGTCATTGCATCACAGTCAGAGAATGGGAAGGGTTCATAAAAGTGTTCTTGCTCAACTCTCCAAGTCATGACCACAGTCACCATAATCCTTGTGTAAGAGCAGAGCCTGGCAGTACTTTAAAGTATAATATGCAAGTTCAACTGGGCATAAGGAAGGATGAGGACATATGTATGGACTTGGAGACTCTGTGCCCTTGGAGGCAGCCTGTGGAGGCCAGACACCGACATCAGCAGTGACTGAAAACAGAAGCATATATTTGCCTTTAGTACAATGTGGCTTAAGGTGAGACCTTGCTGGTTTTTGTTCTCAGAGAGGATCCAAATGATTTCATCAGGTTAGAATCAAGGTACATTGCATCAGATTCTGACTGATCAGACCAATAAGAGTTCAGAATGTTCTACCACAGTTCAGGCACAAATAGTCTGTTCATACCTTTGGATTGGATTCTCTAAACCTGCACATCTCATATTTCTTTTGAGCTACTTCAATTCTGCTTTGCTCAGAGATCACAGTACCCTCTCTGGACCATACTGGGCAATCCTGTGCCAATATCTCCTATGTCACAAAATCAGTTCCAAAGTTCTTCAGAGAGACCTTGAGAGTGTCCTTGCATCAATTCATCTGACCACCATGTGAAAGCTTTCCAGAGTGAATTCTTCCTAAAGTAGTCTTTTTGGAAAGTGTAAGTTTGGCATTTAAACAACGTGGCCAGCCTATTGTAGTTGTGCTCTCTGTAGTAAAGTTTGAATACTTGGCAGTTTAGTTTAAGAAAGGATTTCAGCATCTGCTATCTTATCCCACTAAGTGATCTTCAAAATCTTCCTGAGAAAATTCAAATCCAAGCGATTCAGTTTCCTGGTGTGGCATTGATGTATTGTTCCAACAATGAGGTCAGCACAACCAGCTCTGTAGACCTTCAGTCTGGTAATCAGTCTAATATGTCTTCTTTCCCACACTTTCCTTTGGGGTCTCCCAAACACTGAGTTAGCTCTGGCAATGCATACATCACCCTCATTATTAATGTGAGCATCACTAGAAAATATGCGACTGAAGTAAGTGAACTCATCCACAGCATTCAAAACTTCTCCATTTGCTGTAACGAATGGTTCCATATATGGATGCTGTGGTTCTGGCTGATGGAGCACATGTGTTTTCTTGGTTTTAATTGTTAGGCCAAAATTAGCACAAGCAGCAGAGAATCAATCCATATTTTGTTTCACTTCAGCTTTAAAGGCTGCATTGACTGCACAATCATGTCTAAACAAAAAACCATGCACCAACACTCCATCTACTTTGGTCTTGACTGTTAGTCTTTTAAAGTTGAAGAATTTACCATCAGTTTGGTAGTTGGCCTTGATATTGTGTTCATCCTCATTGAAGGCATTTGACAACATGGCTGATAACACCATGCTAAAAAGCATGGGAGCAAGCACACAGGCTTGTTTCACTCCATTGATGGCTGGGAAAGCACAAGAACATCATCCATTATCCAGAACCTGGGCAAGCATGCCATTGTAAAATTGATGTACAATACTGATGTTCTCTGGACAACCACATTGTGACAGAATTTTTCGTAAGCCCACATGACTGACAGTATCAAAGGTCTTTGTCAGATCTAAAAATGTTGTATACAGACCTCTGTTCTGCTCTTGGCATTTTACCTGGAGATGTTGGCAACAAATACCATATGGACCACTTCTCAGTCCTTTCTGAAGCCATACTGCCTCTCACGTTGGTTACCATCTTCCTGGTGAAGGATCAGCCTCCTGAGGATGACTCTGGCAAGATTCTTGTCAGCAGTTACTATGAGAGTGATTGTCACCCTGTGATTGTCACAGGACAATCTCTTTCTTTTACCTTTATAGAGATGGACAATGGAGGTGTCCTTACACTCCTAGGGGATAACTTCCTGTGCCATATAACCTGGAAAATTTCAGTCAACTTTTGTATGAGCAATGGACACCTCAACTTGTAAATCTCAGTGGAATGGAAACAGCGCCAGGTGCTTTGTCACTGGAAAGGAGCCTAATGGCATTCAAAACATCTTCAGTTGGAATTTCAGCTAAGGAGGGATTGACTTCAACCTAAGGTAAATGGGCAATGACTTCAGCAATGATTGATGACAGTCTGTTGACAGTTATGGAAGTTTTCCGCCCATCTCCCAAGGATCATGTCCTTATCACTAATCAATGTGGCTCCATCAGCACTGAGTAGTTGAAATGCACCATAGGTCTTTGGCCCATAAATAGTTTTCAGCGTTTCACAAAAGCACTTTGGATTGTTATATATTTGTTTTTGTATTGGATTGTTAATGTCAGCATAAAGCTGAATTTCATTTTCCTTCGTACTGAGACAAAAATCCTGCATCTTGCTAAGCTTCCCTTGTACTTCACTTTTGATAGACTGAAACTCTGCCTTCTTAGAGATGGATGAACTAGCCTTCTGGTAAAGCCTGTGGAGTTCTTGTTTTTCATTTAGAAACTTCTGAATTTCCCCATTGTTTTTGTCAAACCAGTCTTGACACTTGTGAGTGTTCTGACTTAGATGACCAATTGCAGGGCTGTACACCAGATCTCTGAAAGCTGCTCACTTCTTTTCTGCTCCACTGTTGCCAGCTGTGTGTTGGCTCAACTTTTCCTCCAAGTCAGCAACAAACTGTTCCCACTCAGAGACGTGCCCTAATCTGTTGTCATTAAGTCTTCTGGTAGTGATTTTGCCTTGGAGCTTTTGCTTTTGTTGAATGGGAATATTTAGTTTGGAGAGGATAAGTCTATGATCAGTCCAGGACTCTGTGCCACACATTGCCTTTGTCACTCTCACAACATGTCTGTCTCTTCTCCTTACAACCACCTAGTCTATTAATTGCCCATGTTTGTGGTGAGGGAGCATCTATGAAGTTTTATTTCCTTTAGGTAAATGGAAGACAGTGTTGGTTATGAGAAGGTTATGTGATGGACAAGTGTTCAGTAGTAAGTCATGATAGCTGTTGCTGTTTCCAACTCCATTCCTCCCAAGGACTTACTGCCATATTTAGTAGTCTGAGCCTACCCATTGTTGTATTCTTGTGGAACCTGGACAGTCTACCAGCACCATGCCAGGAAACTGAATGGCTTCCATTTGAATTGTCTTATGAAGATTCTGAAGATCACCTGGAAGGATAAGGTACCAGACACTGAAGTCCTTACTCAAACTAAACTGCCAAACATTTGAACTCTGCTTCAGAGAGCGCAACTCCAATGGGCTATCCACATTGTTCAAATGCAAAATGTGCACTTGCCAAAATGACTACTTATGGAGAACTCACACATGGCAAGTGTTCACATGGTGGTCAGAAGAAACAATACAAGGACACTCTCAAGGTCTCTCTCAAGTACTCTGGAATCTATTGTGTGACATGGGAGACAGTGGCACAGCACCACTCAGCAGGGCATTCCCACCTCAGAGAAGGTGCTGTTCTTTATGAGCAAAGCAGAATTGAAACAGCTCAAAGGAAACACAGGATGTGCAGATTTAGAATATCCACCCCAAATGTTCACATGGACTACTTGTGCCTGACCTGTGGTAGAGCATTTTGAGTTCCTATTGGTCTGATCAGCCACAATCCAACACATTGAAACTTGACTTTAGCATAGTGATGTCATTTTTGTCCTCTTCAAGAGCAAAGGACAACAACCAACCAGCATTAAAGTCAGACAGAAGGATAAACTTGTCTTCTTTTTGCACATTGATGATGGGGATCTCCAGGTGTTCGTAAAATTTTTCTTTTACCTCATCAAGGCTCCTCATTGTGGGAACATTGGCACTGAGGATGGTGGCATGGCATTTTCCTGAAAATGGCAATCACATTGTCATGAGCCTGTCATTCATTCCTTGTGGTAGTCATACAAACTTGTTGACTAGATTAGTTTTGATTGCAAAACCTACACCAGTTTCATGGCATCCCCCTTCACTGTAGCCACTCCAGAAAAATGTATTAGTGTCCCAATTTTTCAACATCCCCTACAGCGTTTGTCATCATTTCCTTCTATTATTTTAGCCGACCAGATAGGTTTTAGATGATATCTGAGTTTGTTTTACTTTGCAATTCTCTAATCATCAAGGATTTAAATCATTTTTTTGATCTGACCATATAGCATTGAATTTTTCTTACAAAAACTATCTGCCCATACCTGTTGACCATTTATCAATTGGGGAATAACTCATATTCTTATACATTTGACACAGTTTTCTAAATATTTGAATTATGAAGCCTTTATTTAAAAAACTAGCTATAAAATTTTTCCCAATGCTCTGTTTTATTTGTAATCTTATCTACAGTGGATTTATTTTTGCAAAACTTTTTTAATTTAATGCAATGAAAATTATTCATTTTACATCCCACAGTGCTCTCTATCTTTTGTTTTTCCACAAATTCTTATTTTATTGATAATTTTGATTGGTAACATATTCCATATTCCTCTAATTTACTTATGATTTCTTCATTTGTGTCTGGATCATATATCTATTCTGACCTTATCTTGGCAAACAGTTTGTGATACTGATCTATACCTAGTTTCTGCCAGATTGCATTCTTGTTTACTCAGCAATTTTTACTAGATATAGTGAATTCTTATCCCAAAATCTTGGACCTTTGCATTTATCAAACAGGAAGTTCATATATTCTTTTATTACTGCATATTACATACATACTCTATTCCAATGATCCACCATTTCATTTTGAGCCAGTACCAGATGATACTGAAAATTACTGCCTTATAATACATTTTAACATCTGGCACTGCTACACCCTACAACTCCTTCTTTTTCTTTTTTTTCATTAGTTCATTTGATATTATTTAACTTTTGTTCTTCCAAATGAATTTTGTTTTTATTTTTGTAGCCCAATAAAACTTTTAGTAATTTTATTGATATGGAATTGAACAAGTAGATTGTTTTATATAGAACCGTTATTTTTAGTATAGTGGCTCTGCCCAACCTTAAAGAATATTTCCTCAATTATTTAAATCTGACATTATTTATATAACAGGTTTTATAACTATGTTAATATAGTTCCTGGGTTTTGTTGGAAGGTATAGTCAAGTGTACTTTATATTGTCTCTGGCTATTTTTAAATGAAACATCTCTTTCTATGTCTTCTTGCAAGGTTCTGTTGATAATATATAGAAATGCTGATGATGATTTATGTAGATTTATTTTATATCCTGCTACTTTGCCAAAATTATTGATTATTTCACCAATTATTATTTGAATCTCTAGGATTTCCAAGAATACTATCATATCATCTACTATTGCTAATATCCCTAGTGTACGATACTGAATAATAGTGATGATAATGGGCTTCCTTACTTCTTTCTCATCTTTATTTTCATCTTTTTTCCCCAGTGTTGACTTTGATTCACACCAACCTAAAGAAACAAACAAAACTCACTAAATAGTACTTTGGTTGCTTTAAACCAAAAATGAGAGTTTGCTCAATGGAGATAATGATGGTAGTTTTATTTCTCTTTTAATTATTCTTTACAATTTAGATGCCTGGGTAGAGATACAGATTTATGATAAAAGTATATCACTAGAGATGTTCCATATAGAAAGCGGCTATTCCATAAGGATTTTCTTCCTCCCTAAAACAGCTATGCCCTTCAACATGCTAATATGGTGGCTTTCCTACCTTTGCTGCTTTGAGTCCCTATAGATTCAGCCCTTCTAGCTGCTGGGTTGTTGTGCACTCTTTGTGGTGTCCCTCTCTCTTTCCCAGAACACAAGGACTGGCTGGGCCTTAATGATTGCTATGGCATTTGTGGGTTCAAAAAATGTCTAGACTGGCTGTTCATGTGTCTCAGCATTTGTGAATGAAATGGAAAAAAATGAAATGAAAAAAATCCCAACATACTTCCATGGCAAGCTTCTCACTCAGTGGCTCAGTCAAACTACTCTGGCCCCTCTTCTGGTTACCACTTTTGAAGAAACAAACCCTGACAGGAAGGGAGCAAGCTTCCAATGTACTACCTGTTTTTTTTTCAATTTTTATTACTTCACTTGGTCTTTAAAGACAGAAGAACCCTCCACCTCAGCAATGTCACCAAAAAAAAGGTTGAGTTACCAAAAGAGAAATTTGACTGCCTATAGTAGTTGTCCATTGGTATATTTACCTGTGACAGTACAAATGTATGCCTAATTTAGAAAAAAGTAAAAAGAGAGATGGAGAGAAAGAGAGGGGGGAAGAGAAAGAGAGGGGGGAAGAGAAAGAGATACACAGAGAGAGTGACAGAGAGAGAGATAGAGACAGAGAGAGAGAGACAGAGAGAGAGAAGGAAGGAAGGAAAGAAGGAAAGAAAGAAGGAAGGAAAGAAAGAAGGAAGAAAGGAAGGAAGGAAGGAAACAAGGAAGGACGGAAGAGGAGGAGCAGGAGGAGAATAGAGAGAGAGAGAAAGAGAGAAGAAATGGAAGACTGGGGGAAAAGAGAGAGAAACAGACAGAGATTTTATTAAGTGCTTACCATGTCTACCAGGTGTTGTCCTAAATCCTGGGGATACAAAGATAAGCAAAACAGCTCTCACCTATGCATAGGCAGTTCTCAGATAAAGAAATCAAAGCTATCTATACACATATATTAGAGAAATTAGAGAAATGCAAACTAAAACAATTCTGAGGTACCACCTCACACCTATCAGATTGACTAATATAACAGAAAAGAAAATGAAGAATGCTGGAGAAGATATGGGAAAATTGGGACACTAATGTATTGTTGGTGGAGTTGTGAACTGATCCAACCATTCTGGAGAACAATTTGGAACTATGCCCAAGGGGAAACCAAACTGTACATACTCTTTGACCCAGAAATATTAGTTCTGTATCCCAAAAAATTCATAAAAAAGGAAAAGCACTACCTGTACAAAAATATGGTTGTTTCCTTTCATGCCTCAGCCACCTGAAAGAGAGAATGTCTTTTCTCTCTCTTCAGAGATACAAACCTCTCCATTAATCTCTACCAACCTCAGCAATAATAATACAAGGCCAAAGTTTGGTGACTAATGGCTTTTCAATAAAAGAGAAAAAAGGGGGAATAATGCCATAGTAATGAAAGGACAGTGAGCAATGGGGGTAAGAACCAAGGAAAGTTTCTTGGATGGGAATAAGTTGGCAGTTTTTGTGAGGAATCACTTCGCCTTCACTAATTCTTGGCTGTCAAGGAAAAGAAGTAAAGCTTCAACTGGTATAAAGCTGTGCTGTTAATTGGAGGTGCCTCGAATTAATAGAAGACAGGGAAAACAGGGTAGTGTCTTGACACTGTATTGTCTAACCAACCATCTCACTAAGATATCCATGAATTCTTGAAAACTTAGATCTTTGAGCATTGTGTTTAGCAACAGAAATCCACCAAAATCTCAAAAGAGAACATGCAGTCATGCAAAAACACTCTTTGATGCTACTCATCTGTGTGGCATGAACTAGAAAATAAACTCTTGTCTTCTGGCTACAGTTGATCAGAATTCTTCAAAATAGAGTTCCTGAAAACCCAATTTAAAAGACATTACCAAATGGTGAACTCCAAGGTGAGGCTTGTCCTTCAGGAAACCTTCCTAAATTTTATTCAGTTACAACATTAGCCTTGATATGTAACTGATTCCCATTTATCTAAATGTGCGAACAAGACTAATCATTGCAGTGCCATTTCTATTTTGCAGCTGAAGTATACTCTCTGCACTCCTCCCATTGAACCTCAGGGTTTAATCGAGACTCAGTGCTTCATTTTAGCCAGAAGTAACTGGTAATCATGCTTTCTAACATAGTAAACAACCTGACATGGAGATCTTAGACAATGTGATATGGCACAAGTAAATTTTGGAGGGAAGGCATGATTAATGGAAGGCTGACATGAGTGGTATATTACATTAGGATGTCCAAGTGGGGAAGAACCTTGGGGATATAAAGTGTTGGGAGCTTGGTAAGAGGGATAGGTAAGTCAGGAAGAGAAATTGACAAGGAAAAATATGGCTTTCTCAACTTTTCAATGTGGTACACATCTGACTTGTGTCTCAAAGGGAATAAGTTACTAGTGTGAAGAAGCAGAAAATTTATCTAAGATCTCAGTGACTTTAATTGTGCCACTTGAACCAGGAGACTCTCCAGTCCTTCCTGATTTTCTTCAGTGCATCTTTCACATCTTTGTTCCTCAGACTATAGATCCAGGGGTTTAGCATAGGAATGACTGTGGTGTAAATGACTGAGGACACTTTCTGTTGAGTGATGTTGCTGGTTGATGCAGGCTGACAGTACATGAAAATGATGGAGCCATACAGGACAGCCACAGAAGCCAAGTGAGATCCACAGGTGCTGAAAGCTTTGGACCTGCCCTTAGCAGAATGGATCCTGAGGATACTGGAGAGGATAAAACCATAAGAGATCAAGATAGGTAGAGTGGTTATAAATGAATTGATGACAACCACAAGCATCACCAAAAGCTCATTAATGTAGGTGCTAGAGCAGCAGAGCTTCAAAAGGGGAGAGATGTCACAAAAATAATGACTAATAACATTGTTTCCACAGAAGGACAGTCTGGCTAGACCACTTGTATGAGTAATGGCTCCAAAGACCCCCATTCCATACACTCCTGCCACTAACAAGAAACAGAAATTCTGGGACATGGAATGGTTATAGATCAGAGGGCTGCAGATGGCAACATAACGATCGTAGGCCATGGCTGTCAGCATGTAGCAGTCAGCAATACCAAATGTACAGAAGAAAAAGAACTGGGCCAAGCACCCTGAGTAGGAGATGATGTTCTTCTCTGATAGAAAGCTCACCAACATTTTGGGGGTAATGACAGAGGAGTAGCAAAGATCAATGAAGGACAAATTACTAAGAAAATAGTACATGGGGGTATGAAGCTGAGAACTGATCCTGATAAGTAGGAGTAAGCCCACATTCCCCACCGTGGAAATAATGTATATTTGTAGGAAGAGTAAGAAGAGGGGGAACTGGAGTTCTGGCTGGTCTGTTAATCCCATAAGGATAAAGTCTGTCACCATGGAATGATTCCCTGTATCCATTATCCTCTGAAATTTGTTGTGGGAATCTGTGGAGATTGAAAAAAAAAATAGTGTTATGAGACAGAGATGACTATTTGCCAATGTCTGCTGACCTAAGATCTCATGAATGAATGTAACTGCAGCAGTAGGCACAAATACCCATGTGTTCACAAACTATTAACATAAACCTAGATCATAACATTAAGTCTAAGATTTGAAAAGTTTTAAATATCCTATAATCTAATCAATACCAACACGATAAATTGTGTCTACAATAAAAAAGTTTGGTGAAATAAAGAACTTCATCAAGTTAAGAAATCTTATAACAAGATGAAGATAGAATAAAATAATGGATGTAATTTAAAGTAAATTTGTTTTTCTGGAGGACACAGTGATCAAATAGTATCACAAGCAAAAAAGAAAACCTGAAAATTCTTCAAATGGAAAGATTTTGAATCAATGATGACAATTGTGACAGACCTAGAGGAGAAATCAAAGAGAGAAAATTTAATGATTATCAAATTTCTGGAAAATATGTGAGAGAAACTAATTTCTACATTTCAGAAAACATAAACTAAGTGATAGCTTGATTGCATTCAATGGTGAATAATCCAAAACTCAACTCTTCAAGACATAAGAATATCAAGCTTCAAGAACATAATAACATGGAAATGATAATATAGCAGTTAAGACCAAAAGTACCATGAATACAATGAACACAGTGACCCAGGGGAAGAAATAAATTCATGCAAAGTGAATTCAGTAAGAAGGATCGGGAAAACAATATACCCAATGATCACAACGATGTTTGAAAGAACAAACATAAAATAATTGAAACTAATTGATGTGAAATTATAATGACCAAGTTTGCTCCAAAGAAGAAATCTGAGAAAGTGCCTGCTCATCTTCTTTGAATGCGTGGACTTTTGGGGCATGGAATGAGGTTGGGTTTTTTTAAGTTTTTGTTTCTTATATTGAACTCTTTCTCCCTTTGTTTCTCACTCTCATTTTTATGACAAGTGATAGCTATTTGAAAGGGGTAGGAGGAAGTGTTATCTTGCAAACTTTAGGTGATACAAAAACAAAAAGCAACAAAATTTATTACAAAATAAAGGTATCATATTCCAAAAAAGCCAGGTCCATTTTATAATATTTTTCCAGAAAATTGTGAAATCACAGAAAAAGTGGAAATTAAATATCTTTAAATTTCTTCTCAATTCCACCACTTCTGAGAGTTAAACAGAAATGTGAAATCATTGCTGTGAAGAATGGCAAGGGAGGAAGCAAATAAGTAACTAATCTGCAAATTCTTTTACAATATTTCCTGGGGTAGTATGAAATGGAGTAACTTCTCAGTCACAAATTTAGTAAGTATTACAAACAGATTTGAACCCACGTTTTCATGACTCCAAAGCTAGTCCTCTATGACACTGTGTCTCCCATTTTGAAATTCTCATTGTTCCTATAAGAATAGAAGCTAAACACTATTTTCTCTTTTATTTTCTTTCTTGTGGTTTTTCCCTTTTGCTCTGATTCTTCTTTAACAACACGAGTAATGTGGAAACATGTTTAATATAATTGTACCTGTATGGCCTATATCAGATTGCATGAAATCACGGAGAATGGGGAGGGGAAGGAGGGAGAAAAACTTCTGGAACTCAAAATCTTATGAAATGAATGTTCAAATATAAAAAAAAAAGTATTTGAACTAAAAAAATCTTCAAAAAGAAAAGAACAGAAGATGAAAGGACCACTTTTCTCAACTATTACAAAAGCCTATTACTGGTCTTTCCTCCTTACCTTCCTCTCTCCCCTCTAATGAATCATTCTTATCACATCCAGAATAAACTTCCTAAGTATAAACCTGGTCAGGTGGTTACTCTCCTCAACAATGCACATTAAGCAAATTTCAGATACCACTGTCTGGCAATCAAGGTCATCCACAACTTGAGGCATGTACCTTTCCAAGGTAATTTCATATTCCCTGCTATGCAGTCTAAAATTCATTCACATTTTGCCCCCTCATTTCACAAAAAAATTATTCAGTAGCTGGTCTTTTTAGAGCACAGGTGACCTTATTTAAATTTATATAAGACAGAGTATCTTAATCAACCAACAAGTTTTTATTAAGCACCTCTGTATGTGCTAAGAGCTGGATGAAAAATGAAACAATCCATACTTGAAAGTTTCCAGTCTGGTAGGGATAAAACTCAATGAGTAAACCCGGTGTCTTAGAAAGATCATGGGTGAAGGACCAGAATTCAAATCATAGTCCTACCACTTACTACCAGTGTAATATTGGACAATTAAGTAGCCTCCAAGAGCTTCAGTTTCCTCATCTGTAGAAGACAGAACTGGATAAGATGAGCTCCAAATTCCTTTCCACCTCTAAATTTATGATACAACAATCTAATGAAATAAAAAAATTATAAAATGATGTTTCTAATACCATTCTTTAACTCTTATAACTTCTTATAGACACAGACTTTATAACACATTAGCATGAATATCTCAGCCCTCACTTAGCTCCTCTTAAGTTGATCATAGTTTGTAAATACAGCCATAAATAGATCTAAGATCCATCAACTCCTCAAAATTCCACTTCCCCTTTGTCATGTTAACATGTACGTCAATACTTCACAAAGCTGTAATTCCATCACTTTGGGTACTCCCTTCGTGACTAAGATTACAATTGTGAGAAATGAATATTTCTATTTGATAGCTGATTATTGAATTAGTACTAAGGGGTTTCCCCTTTTCTACTTAATCATCTAGAAACCAAGCAATGTGGGAAATCTCTCTTAAAGATTTACCCAGGCCAAGAGCTAATCAGACCATAAAAGAAATTCCAAGTTTGGCAGTACTCCTGCTCATTGGTTTTGCTCAGACTGGTCAGGGGAAATGTGGGTTCCCTTTTTTGTAAGAAAGGCGATATTGAAATGGATAAGCTTCTTTGACCAAGATTAGGGTGACCCAATCACATACCTCAAGACCCTCATTTTAAATATAGCCCACCTCCCATTGGGTCAACCAGTCAGAGTTGATTAGTAACCCTCATGAACATATGCTCTTTGAAGGGCATGTATAAGTCCACCACCACGAGGGGTCTTTGATCTAAGAGAGAAGGCCAAATGACCATCCTTTTATTAATGAACGTGCTAGATGTATTTATAAAATTATTAAGTTACCCAGAAACCATGTCTCTCAGAATTTTTTTTATTTTCACAGAGCCTTTCTTTAACTTAGACCAGGAATGGGCAAGGTGTTCAACCTCATAAAGTGCAACAGGCAGGTGGCATAATAAAATATCTTTTAATAATGTATTTCATAAAATAAAATATTTTAATATTTCTTTATTTCCTAATATCACTGAATATTTCTCCCCTCCTCAGAATAATTTTCTTTTGACAGCTTATGGAAACCTCAATTCTTTTGAGTCTTTTTATCATAGTTTCAAGTATACTGAGATGATGGAATGTCTGATTCAAAGAATAGCACGGAGGCCATTGTCACTGGATCAAAGAACATGTGTTAAGGTATAAGTATATGATGGAGTTGGGACAGGTTATCAAAGACTTTGAATACCAAAGAGAGAATTTTATATATGATTCTGGAAGTGATAGGGACCCACAAGAGTTGATTGAGTAGGAGGGTGATAGCTTCAGTTTTAGGAAGATCACTTTGACAATGGGGTGGTGGATGAAATGGAGTGGAGATACTTGTGACAGGAAGACCAATTAATGAAATACTGCAATAGTGTTTAGTGTGAGATGATGAAGACCTGCACAAGGGTGCTGAAAGAAAGAGAAGAGGCGACAAGTGATAGATGTTACAAAGGTAAAATCTACGGGCCTTGGCAAAATACTGGGTATAGGGATAAGAAAGAATAGTGGCTGGAAAGCAGAGACTTGCCTAAAGCTCTCCCCCAGGAATGTCCAAACACCTATACAAATGGCTCTGAACAAATTCTAGAACCGCAGAGATCAGGAAATAGCAGAGGGAAGCAGTGCTCCAGCCCAGGACAGCCTGGATGGTTGCTGGGTAAGGTCTATCTCACTGTGCTGGGAGCAGGGTGGAGCAAAGTCCAGTGTGGGCCACACCAGGACCAACCAGACTGGGAGCCATGCATAACAGGCCCTAGAGCCCTGAATCAGCGAGCTGTGGCAGTTACCAGACTTCTCAACCCACAAACACCAAAGACAACAGAGAAGGTTAGTGGGAAAAGCTGCTGGGACAGAGTGAAAGGAATTTGTGGTTGGCCACGGCCCCAGCGGCTGCAGAGGAGGTGCAGCTCTGAGGCTGCTTCCAGAGCTACAGCTACAGTTGCTTCTGGCCCCAGGCCCACCTGGGGGAAGGAATAAAATGGCAGATCAGAGCGGGAGTGCAAAGCCTGCTTAGATTTGAGTCATGGTTCAGGTTGGCGGTTCTTGGGGGAGGAGGAGCACTGGTGTGGCAGAGGTAGCTGTGTAGAAGTAGTTCTGAAAACGACAGTGCAGCCCTTCAAGCTGGGGATGAAAAACTCAAGGGTCAAGTAGTTGGCTGGGAACAAGAACAGGCAGCTAAAATAGTCTCAGATTCAGACTCAGACCTTGGAATCTTTCTTTGGTGACAAAGTAGACCAAAACATACAGTCAGAAGAAGTCAACAAAGTCAAAAAGCCTACATCAAAATCCTCCAAGAAAAACATGAACTGGTCTCAGGCCATGGAAGAGCTCAAAATGGATTTGGAAAAGCAAGTTAGAGAAGTAGAGGAAAAATTGGGGAGAGAAATGAGAGTGATGCAAGACCATGAAAAACAAGTCAATGACTTGCTAAAGGAGACCCAAAAAAACACTGAAGAAAATAACACCTTAAAAAATAGACTAACTCAAATGTCAAAAGAGCTCCAAAAAGCCAATGAGAAGAATGCCTTGAAAGGCAGAATTACCCAAATGGAAAAGGTGGTCCAAAGGACCACTGAAGAAAATACTACCTTAAAAATTGGATTGGAGCAAGTGGAAGCTGGTGACTTTATGAGAAATCAAGATATTGTAAAACAATGTGAAATATCTCATTGAAAAAAACCACTGAGCTGGAAAATAGATCCAGAAGAGATAATTTAAAAATTATTTGATTACCTGAAAGCCATGATCAAAAAAGAGCCTAGATATCATCTTTCAAGAACTTATCAGGGAGAACTGCCCTGATGTTCTAGAGCCAGAGGGTAAAATAGAAATGGAAAGAATCCACCGATTGCCACCTGAAAAAGATCCCAAAAAAACTCCTAGGAATATTGCCGCCAAATTCCCGAGCTCCCAGATCAAGGAGAAAATACTGCAAATAGCCAGAAAGAAACAATTTGAATATTGTGGAAACACAATCAGGATAACACAAGATCTAGCAGTTTCTACAGTAAGGGATTGAAGGGCTTGGAATATGATATTCTGGAGGCCAATGGAGCTAGCATTAAAACCAAGAATCACCTACCCAGCAAAACTCCACAGCAAAATATGGATTTTCAATAAAATAGAGGACTTTCAAGCTTTCTCAGTGAAAAGACCAAAGCTGAATAGAAAATCTGACTTTCAAACTCAAGAATCAAGGGAAGCATGAAAAGGTAAACAAGAAAGAGAAATCATAAGGGACTTACTAAAGTTGAACTGTTTTGTTTACATTCCTACATGGAAAGATGATGGGTATAATTCATGAGACCTCAGTATTAGGGTAACTGAAGGGAATACACACACACAGACACAGACACAGACACACACACACACACACACACACACACACACACACACACATACATATGCAGAGGGCACAGGGTGAGTTGCATATAAAGGGATGATACCTAAAAAAAATAAAGTCAAATTAAGGGATGAGAGAGGAATATATTGAGAGAGGGAGAAAGGGAGAGATAGAATGGGTTAAATTATCTTGCATAAAAGTGGCAAGAAAAAGCAGTTCTGTTGGAAGAGAAGAGGGGGCAGGTGAGGAAGAATGAGTGAGTCTTGCTCTCATCGAATTTGCCCTGAGGAGGGAATAACATAGACACTCAATTGAGTATCTTACCCCACAGGAAAGAAAGAGGAAGGAGATAAAAAAGAGGGGATGATAGAAGGGATGCAGATAGGGGGAGGAGGTAATCAAAAGCAAACACTTTCAAAAAGGGACAGGGTTAAGGGAGAAAATTGAATAAAGGGATATAGGATAGGAAGGAGTAAAATATAGTTAGTCTTTCACAACATGAGTATTGTGGAAGGGTTTTGCATAATGATACATATGTGGCCTATGTTGAATTGCTTGCCTTCTTAAGGAGGGTGGGTGGGGAGGGAAGAAGGGAGAGAATTTGGAACTCAAAATTTTAAAAGCAGATGTTCAAAAAAAAGTTGTTTTTTCATGCAGCTGGGAAATAACATATACAGGCATTGGAACACAGAAATCTGTCTTGCCCTATAAGAAAGTAAGGGAAAGGGGATGAGGGAAAGGGGGTGACAAAAAGGAGGGCTCACTGGGGAATGGGGCAATCAGAATATATGCCATCTTGGAGTGGGCGGGAGGCTAGAAATGTGTAGAAAATTTGTAATTCAAACTCTTGTGGAAATCAATGCTGAAAACTATAAATATTAAATAAATAAACAATAATTTTTAAAAAAAGAAAGAGTGAGGAGTCGAGGATGAAACCTATGTTGTGAGCCTAGAAAGAGAGTGGTGCCCTTAACAGGGAAGTTGTTTTTTTTTTTCTTCAAAAAATATAAATGGTTTGGAGAAAACATAATGAGTTAAGTTTTGAAAATGTTGAGTTAAAGATGTCTATTGGATATTCGGTAGAAAATGTTTAATAGGCAGTTGGAAAGGAGAGACTAGTGGTCAGCAGAAAAATTAAGGCTAGATAAATAAATCTGAGAATGATCACCAAAGAAACAGATGATAATTGAATTAATGGGAATTGAGATTACTATATTAAACAGCTGGGAGGATTGAAAAGGAAGCAAATTACAAAAAAAATGGAATTCATGAGCAACAATTTAGGCAAAAGTTGAGTGTATGGTTTAAGGAAAGTCTCCAATCATATCTAGCACTGGGATGACTTTTGTCTTTTAAGATACATCAGATCTGGGAAATGTAAGTATTTCGTGAGAGAGTTGCAACACAGACTATAAATAGAATGTAGGAGCTCTGAAATGATAGTGCTACAGAAAAGCAAAATAGTTAATGATATGTGGATTCTGGCTTTCTGGTGTGCCTAGTCTCATCCTTAATTACATTTAGAAATAGCAGGAGAGGACGACCTTGTGAGGACCTGGTCTGGAGGGAAGATAGCTAAGGATAGCTGCCAGAAGGGGAATGGCCTGCTTAAGGTTAACTCATGCACAGATTGTCCTGTTGCATTTAGACTCTGGCTGCTATATATGTGCTCTCTTCTTCTGATAGAAATGGTTTAAAGGCAAGGACTGTTTTAGCTTTGTATTTGCATCACCAGTGCTTTGCATCCCTCAAGTCCAGTACTTGGCTCATTGGAAGTGCTTAATTTACTATTTTTATTCATTCTGTTGAATCCCTGGAGCTCACTGGATGTCATGAATTGAAACAATAAAAGACATAGAGTTTCACTTCTGCCAAGAAAAAGCCAAGAGACATTTCCTGAATCAAATCTGTGCCAAGAATAATGGGTAGGCTGGGAGAATTGAGGAGATTAGGACTGCAAGTGGTAGTGGAATGCAGTAAACCACACTGATCCTGTCTTGTGACTCAGTTCTGGAGCAGTTCAGTTCTCTTTCTATTCAATGATGGGTCTAGCCCAATTTCTGTCTTGTAAGAAAGCTTTATTGAATTGTGGGAATTGTGAGAGGACTTTGTTGCCTTGCTTAAACCTTGTCTTGCATGGCTGGGCAGCTGGACCACTATTGCATAAAGACCCTTAACTAAGGATGTAGGTTATGCTAACCAGAAACTCGTCAGATCCAAAGACTGATGTAAAGGAGTTTTCTCACAATTATACATCTCAAGCAGCTAAGGTGTGTTATATGCAAACTGGCTCTATATTGATCAATCACTTATTGATTCCATGTTCCTTTGATTGTTTACACATGCTTGGCAAAAGTGGGACACCTCTTTTTGTGATGTCCGGAAATGGTGCCTGTTTACTCTTGCTCCCCTAACTTGGAAAGTCCCTAATCTTTCCTCCAATTGGAAATCAGGTTACCAAATTGTGTATACTGGTTAATTGTTTTCTTTTCATTAATTGGTGCTATTTGATTCATTGTTTTTAATACATAAAAATCACTCTCACCCTGTGCTCTGGGTCCAGTGTCAAAACTGAGGAGGCCTTCTCCCAGTTTATTGAGCAATTGGCACATATTTTGGAATAAGTTAATATACTTGGAAACTTGCTTGTTTGTTTCCTCTTTCATCTTTTACCTGCAGCAAGGCAATGATGGACACAGAGAAGTATATCTGTCTGTGAACCTGCCATCCAAGCCTCACTTAATCCCGGGGAAAGGACAAGCAAGCCTGTAAGTTCTCTGCAAGGTGTAAATATTGTATCCACTTTTGTCTCTGCCTTGTAGAGGTTTTAAGCCTTCCCAGTAGCTGGTGTGCTTTGACATCAACAAAATAAACACCAACTTGCCGTGGAGAGCTGGAATTTTGTCATTTGAAATTGGGCCTTTATAAAAACTAACATTTTAAAATGTCCTTAATTACACTAATTGCATATCACTAGGTGCCAGACATAGGTGAAATAGGAGGGTAGAAGAAACAAGAAAGCAGGGCCGCTCTTTTTCTCCATCATCTAAGCATGTACAGGGAAGGGTACAGAAAAAGGGGTTTGCTTCTAGTCTTGTCTCACTAAGTTAAATAAATCATCAGCACATGTCTTAGGCATCCCTATAGACTCCACTTCACAACTCCCTTTTAGTTCAAGCATATGAAATTTGGTTACTTGCCTTATTCGTGTGAGGATTAGAAGAGTCAGTGGACTGATGATGATTTTCCTCAATCTCTTATAATATGAGAACAATTCATACATAACAATTGTCAACTGACAGGATTTTGATGATGATGTTTAAAGGGTGAGATTGTTGCAAATTTCTGACAAAGTAGAGGATAAAATGAATAAAACAAAATAAAAATAATCTTTTTCAATAATCTACCATGTAGAAGCAAGAGAAACAACCACCTTTTCTCTGAGCAGCTTAGTCTAGGTGAAGAAGGATTTTTATTTGTCCAATGAGTATCTCAAAGAAAATTTCTCAAGAAAATGAATGAGAACAGCTGGTCCTTGAGTTTTTCTTCACTCCAGAAGTTGGTCTGTCTGGAAAGAAGCAATTGCATGGAGTGTGTTTGTCTCTAATTAATGACATTCCCAAGAGCATTTCTGGTGTCTAGAGAAGAACTGAACTCCTTTGTTGGTAGGGGGAACAGGAATCATGGTTAAGTGTGGTAGTGAAAGTATGGATTGGAGTCAGAAAGAAAAACCAGAGAATCCCCCTAGACATTTGTGTGAGGTGTTCCCTCAGCTCATTATTCTGATTTCCTTCACCTTAGGACTGAAAGTGTTTTCCTATAGAGCATAATATTTCCTGTTCCTGTTCTTTCCATTTTTTGCTTCACAATTAAGTTCAACTGTTTGGGTTTTCCTCTCTTTTCTACTTTTATCATTAGAAAAATCTTCAAATAAGCCCAGTATTTCTTTTAGACAAACTTGTTCAATTAAATATATTCAGCAAGTATTTATTGAGCATTAATCATGTATCAAGACAGTAGGGATACAAACATGGAGGTAATATGCATTTTCTAGCATTTACTATATCCCAAGCAATGTGCTCTAGAATTTTACAAATATTATCTTATTTTACGCTCACAACAATCCTGGTTGTTAGGTGTGATTACGATTCTCATTTCGCAGCTGAAGAAACTGAAGTGGGCAGAAATTAAGAGGTTAAGGACCCAGGTCACACACGTAGCATCTGAATCCAAATTTGAAGTCAGATCTTCCTGATTTCAGACTCAGCACTCTATCCACTGCCTCACCAGCTGCAAAACGACAAAAAAATAAACTTTGTCTTCAAGGAGTGTTCTTTCTACTAAGCAAAAAGTATATGGCCACAGGAAAATATAAAATAATCCAAGGAGGGGAAGAATACAGTGATCTAGAACACTGCATGTCTTTGTGGGTTCAGACCAAGAAGAGCTCAGAATGTTCTACCACAGTTCAGGAACAAATCCTTGTGAACTTTTCAGTTCGATTCTCTAGATTTGCACATCTTGCATTTCTTTTGAGCTACTTCAATTCTGCTTTGCTCAGAGATCACAGCCATACTGGGCACACCATACTAGATAAGCTGTGCCAGTGTCTCCTATGTGACACAATCAGTTCCAAAGTTCTTCACAGAGACCTTGAGAGTGTCCTTGTATCACTTTTTCTGGCCATCATGTGAGTGCTTACCCTGTGTGAGTTCTCCATAAAATATTCTTTTTGGCAAGTGTGCGTATGGCATTTGAACAATGTGGCAGCCCATCGGAGTTGTGCTCTCTGAGGTAGAGTTTGAATGCTTGGCAGTATAGTTGGAGAAAGGACCTTGGTGTCCAGTATCTTATCCAGCCAGGTGATCTTTAGAATATTCCTAAGACAATTCCAGTGGAAGCGATTCCATTTCCTGGCATGGCGCTGGTAGACCGTACAAGTTTCACAGGCATACAACAACAAGGGCAGCACAACCAGCTCTTGTAGACCTTCAGTTTGGTAGTCAAACACCTCTTCTCTCCTACACTTTCCTTCACAGCCTCCTAAACACAGAGATAGCTCTGGTAATGCAAGTGTTAACCTCATTAACAACGTGTATACCCCTGGAAGGTACACTGCCAAGGTAATGGAATTTATCCACAGCATTCCAAACTCCTCCATTTGCTGTAACCAATGGTTCCAGATACGGATGGTGTGGTGCTGACTGATGGAGCACCTGTGTTTCTTGGTGTTAATTGTCAGGCCAAAATTACCACAAGCAGCAGAGAATCAATCCATACTTTGTTGCATCTCAGCTGGAAAGGCTGCATTGACTGCACAATCATCTCTAAACAAAAAGCCATGCACCAACACTCCATCTACTTTGGTCTCGACTCAGTCTTATGAAGTTGAAGAATTGACCATCAGTTTGGTAGTTGGCCTTGAAGCTGTGTTCGTACTAATTGAAAGCATTTGACAACAAGGCTGGTAACATCATAATAAAAATCACAGAAGCAAGCACACAGCCTTGTTTCACTCCACTGGTGGCTGAGAAAGCACAAGAGCATCATTCATTTTCCAGAACCTGGACAAGCATGCCATTCTGAAATTGATGTACAGTAATGATGAAGTTCTCTGGACAATCAAATTGTGACATAATTTTTCATAAGCCCTCATGACTGACAGTATCAAAGGTCTTTGTCAGATCTACAAATGTATACAGACCTCTGTTCTGCTCTTGGCATTTTTCCTGGAGATGTTGGCAACAAACACAACATTGACTATTCCTTGGCCCTTTCTGAAGCCACACTGGCTCTCAGGTTGATTACCATCTTCCAGGTCAAGAATCAGCTTCCTGAGGTGGACTCTGGCAAGATTCTTTTTAGCAGTGACCAAGAGAGTGATTGTCACTCTGTGATTGTCACAAGATGATCTGTTTCATTTACCTTTATGGATATGGACAATGGAGGTGTCCTTGAAATCCTGGGTGATAACCTCCTTTTGTCATATAACCTGGAATATATCACTCAACTTTTGTAAGAGCAATGGACCACCAACCTTGTAAGTCTCAGTGGAATAGAAACAGCACCAGGTGCTTTGCCACAGGAAAAGATCCTAATGGCATTTAAAACATCTTCTTCAGTTGAAATTCCAGCTAAGGAGGAATTGACTTCAATTTAAAGTTAATGTACAGTGACATCAGCACTGATAGATGATGGTCTGTTGACATTATGTGGGTGTTCTGCCCATCTCCCTAGGATCATGTCCTTATCACTAATCAATGTGGCTCCATCAACAATGAATAGTTGAGATACTTCATAGTTCTTAGGTCCATAAGTAGCCTTCAGGGCATCACAAAGCCCTTTTGACTATTATATATTTATTTTTATATTGAATTTTTACTCTTGGCATAAAATTGAATTTCATTTGCCTTCTTACTGAGCCAGGAAACCTGCATATCTCTAAACTTCCCTTATTTTTCACTTTTGATGGAATGAAATTCTGCCTTCTTAGAGATGGATGAACTATCCTTCTGGTAAAGCCTGTGGAGTTCCTGCTTTTCATTTACAAGCTTCTCAATTTCCCCATCGTTTTTGTCAAAGCAGAATTGACATTTGCGAGTGTTCTGACTTACATGAGCAATTGCAGGGCTATAAACTAAATCTCTGAAAGATGCCCATTTCTTTTCTGCTCCACTGTTGCCAGCTGTGTGGTGGCTCAACTCTTCCTCAAAGTTAGTAACAAACTGTGCCTACTGAGAGAAGTGCTCTAATCTGTTGACATCGAATTTTCTGGTAGTCATTTTGGTTTGGAGCCACTGCTTTTGTTGAATGGGAATATTTAGCTTGGAGAGGATAAGTCTATGATCAGTCCAGGACTCTGTGCCACACATTGCCTTTGTCATTCTCACATCATTTCTCTTCTTCTCTATTAAGTGCCAATGTTTGCGGTGAGGGAACCTCCATGAAGTTTTATCTTATTTAGGTAAATGGAAGACAATGTTGGTGACGAGAAGGTCATGCAATGCACAAGTGTGCAGTGGCAAGTGACCACAGATATTGCTGTTTCTGACTCCATTCCTCCCAGGGAGTCACTGTCATATCTGTTAGTCTGAGCCTACTCTAGCATTAAAGTCACCCTGAATGATAAGCTTGTACTTTTTTGGCACATTGATGATAAGGGTCTCCCAGGTCTTCATAAATTTATTTTTACCTCATCAGGATTCATCATTGTGGGAGCATTGGCACTGAGGATGGTGGCATGGCATTTTCCTGCAAGTGGCAATCACATTGTCATGAGCCTGTCATTTACTGTTTTGGTAGGCACACAAACTTATTGACTAGAGTAGTTTTGATTACAAAACCTACACCAGCTTCATGGCATTCCTCTTCACTGTGGCCACTCCAGAAAAATGTATTATTGTCCCAATTTTTCAACACCCCCTCCAGCATTTGTCCTCATTTACTTCTATTATTTTAGCCAATCAGATAGGTTTTAGATCATATCTGAGTTGTTTTTCTTTGCAATTCTCTAATCATTAAGGATTTAAAGTATTTTTGATATGACCATATAGCTTTGAATGTTTCTTACAACAACTGTCTATCCATATCTGTTGACCATTTGTCAATTGGAGAATGACTCATAGTCTTACACATTTCAGACAGTTTTCTATATATTTGAATTATGAAGGCTTTATCCAAAAAACTGATGATAAAAATTTCCCAATTTTTTTTATCAATCTGTTTTACTTATAATCTTGTCTACAATGGATTTATTTTTGCAAAACCTTTTTAATTTAATGTAGTGACAATTATTCACTTTATTTCTCATAATGCTCTCTATCTTTTGTTTATTGATAAATTCTTATTTTATTCATGATTTTGATGGGTAATATAGTCCATACTCCTCTAATTTACTTATGAGTTATCGATGTGTGTCTAGGTCATACATCCATTTTGACCTTATCTTGGTAAACAGTTTGTGATATTGATCAATACCCGGTTTCTGCCAGATTGTATGCTGGTTTACCAAGAATTTTTTTTTTGCCAGATAGTGAATTTTTATCCCAAAAGCTTGGAACTTTGCATTTATAAAAAGGGAAGTTAATATATTATTTTATTATTGTATTTTACATATATACTCTATTCCACTGATCCACCATTTCATTTTGAGCCAGTATTAGATGATATGGAAAATAAATGTCTTATGCTACCGTTTAACATCTGGTACTACTACACTTCCTTCTTCTGCAGTTTTTTCATTAGTTCATTTGTTATTCTTAAATTTGTTCTTCCAAATGAATTTTGTTATTATTTTTTCTAGCTCAATATATAACCAAACCATATATAAACCAAAGGTTATAACCTTTGGTAGTTTTATTGTTATGGCATAGAAAAAGTAGATTAATTTATGTAGAACTGTTGTTTTTAGTATAGTAACTCTGTCCAACCATAAAGAATGTTTTTCCAATTATTTAAATCTGGCATTATTTATTTGACATGTTTTATAACTATGTTAATATAGTTCCTAGGTTTTTCTTTGTAGCTTTAGTCCAATGTACTTCAGATTGTCTCTGGCTATTTTAAATGAAACATATCTTTCTATCTCTTCTTGCAGGGCTCTGTTGGTAATATATAGAAATGCTGATGATTTATGTGGGTTTGTTTTATATCTTGCTACTTCGCCAGAATCATAAATTGTTTCAAGTGTTTTTAGTTGATTTTCTAAGAATACTATCATATCACCTGCTATTGCTAACATTTCTAGTACAATATTGAATAATAGTGATAGTTAGCTATTGCTAACATTTCTAGTACAATATTGAATAATAGTGATGATAATGGGCACCCTTACTTCTTTCTCATCTTTATTTTCATCTATTTTCCCCAGTGTTGAGTTTGAGTCACACCAAACAAAACTCAGTAAATAGTACTTTAGTTGTGTCAAACCCAAAACGAGAGTTTCCTCAATGGAGATAATGCTGGTAATTTTATTTCTCTTTTAATCTTTCTTTAAAATTTAGCTGCTTGGGTAGACGTACAGATTTTTGACAAAACTGTATCATGAGAGATGTTCCCCATAGAAAGGGGATTTAGGCCATTCCATGAGGGTTTTCTTCCTCTCTAAACTAGCTGTGACCCTCAGCCTCCTACTGTGGTGTCCTTCCTAGTTTTGCTGCTTCCAGTTCCTCTAGACTCAGCATGTCTAGCTTCTGGGCTGTTGTGCATTGTTGGTGGTGTGCTTATCTCTTACCCAGAACACAAGGACTGGTTGGGCCTTCGTTACTCCTATGTGGTTTGTGTGTTCAATAAATAGCTGCACCGACTATTCATATGTCTCACCATTTATATTCTCATGAAATGCAAAAAACCAAACCAAAACAAAACCCAAAAAGCAAACCCAACATACCTCTATGCCTGTTCCCTTGTAAGTTTCTCACTCAGTGGCTTAGTCAAATGACTCTGGCCCCACCTCTGGTAACCTCTTTTGAAGAAACAAACCCTGATCCGAATTGCGCAAGATCTGACTGCTCTACATGTGTTTCTCTCCATTTTTATTATTTAACTTATTCTTTAAAGACAGAAGAGGTCTCCACCTCAGTAATGTCACTAAAAAAGATTGAGTTACCAAAAGAGAAATTTTGACTGTCCATACTGCTTGTTCACTGATATGTATATCTGTGACAGTACAAATGTGTGCCTAATCTAGAGAAAGAGACAGAGACAGAGAGATAAACAGAGAGACAGAAAGAGAGGGGGAAGAGAAAGAGAGAAAGAGAAATAGAGAAAGAGAGACAGAGACAGAGACAGACGGAGAGACAGACAGACTTGAAAGGAAGGAAGGTAGGAAGGAAGGAAGGAAGAAAAGAAGGAAGGAAGGAAGGAAAGAAAGAAAGAATGAAAAAGAAAGAAAGAAAGAAAGGAAGAAAGAAAGAAAGGAAGAAAGAAAGAATGGGATGAGAAGACAGAGAGAGGAGAGAGAAAACTGGAGGAAAAGAGAGTGAAACAGACAAAGATTTTGTTAAGTGCTTACCATGTCTGCCAGGTGCTATGCTAATGCCTGGGGACACAAAGATAAACAAGCAAAACAGCTCTCAGCTATGAACAGGCAGTTTCCAGATAAAAAAAAATCAAAGCTATCTATACACATATGAAGAAGTACTCTAAATCTCTTTTGATTAGAGAAATGCAAATTCAAATAACTCTGAGGTACCTTCTCACACCTATCAGATTGACTAATATGACAGAAAGGAAAATGATAAATTCTGGGGAAGATATGTGAAAATTGGGACACAAATGTATTGTTGATGGAGTTTTGAACTGATCCAGCCATTCTGGAGAGCAGTTTGAAACTATGACCAAGGTGAACCCAAACTGTACATATTCTTTGTCCCAGAAATACCACTATTAGGTCTCTATCACAAAGAGATCATAAACAGGAGAATGTGGTAAAATATGGTTTCTTTTCATGCCTCAGCCACCTGAAAAAGAGAACGTCTGTTTTCTCTCTTCAGAGATGCAAACCTATCCTTCATTCTCTACCAACATCAGCAATAATGCTGGCCCCAAATTTTGTGACTAGTCGATTTTCTCAAAAAGGAGAATAAAAAGGGGGAAATGCCATAGAAATGAAAGAACAGTGAGCAATGGGGGCAAGAACCAGAAAAAGTTTCTCAGATAGGAATAAGTCGGCAGATCTTTTTGCAGAATCACTGCCCCTTCACTATTTTTTGGCTGTCATGGGAAAGAAGGAGAACTACGACTGGTATAAAGATGAGATGTTAATGGGAGAGAGAGAAAATATAGAAGTGTCTAGACATCATGTTTCCAGTGTCTAATGAACCATCAATCCAAGATTTCCATAGATTCCTGAAAACTTAGGATATTTGAGCATTGTGTTTAGTGACAGAAGTACGCCAAAATCTCAGAGGAGAAAAAGCAGTCATGCAAAGACACTCCTTGATGCTCCCCATCTGTGTGGCACAAACTAGACAATAAACCTTGTTTTCCGGCTCCAGTTGGTCCGAAATCTTCAACATATGCTCCCTGAAAGTCCTTGAAAGCCAAATTAAAAAGAAATTACCAAAAGGTGAACTCCAATGCAACTTCTGCTTGAGTCTCTCATCCCCATAGCAATGCTATATAGTCTGGGAACACCAGATCCCAGAACTATAAAGTAGTAGCTCAGGCCCATGGATTCAAACAGATCTATTTGTTCTCTTTTTTGTACTCATTGCCTCTCTCATAATTTTGTGATAACCTCCTAATTGACTTTCTCTCATCATATCTCTCACATATCTTTAATTTTTTTCATCAAACTACCTGAACATTCTTTTTATATATGTGAAAACATATAATCCCTTCTACATTCAAAATCCTCTATTGCCTCCCTAAACCCTGGTACTTCCTGAATAAAGTACATATTCCTTAGGCTGACATTCAAAGCCTACAAGAACTGGGCACCTCCCTACACTTCTAATCCTATCTCATATAACTTCCCTCAAGACATCAGACAAACTAGACTATTAAGTTTTCCTTTTAGACATTAATTCAATTAAGTAATCATTTTTAAGTACCTACCATGTGCAAAGCATTGTGTTAGATGTTGTAGATATAAAGACAAATATGTGAAAGTTCCTGCACTGAAGGAGTGTACTTTCTACATATGAACACATAAGTGAATATTGTGAGGCTTGTCAGTCAGGAAAGCTTCCTAAATTTTATTCAGTTACAACATTAACCTTGAAATGTAACTGATTTCCTAATGTGAATGTGGGAACAGAACTAATGACTGTGCTACCATTTCTATTTTACAACTGAGGTATACACTCTACACTCCTCCCACTGAACCTCAGGGTTTAATCCATCCTCAGTACTTCATTTTAGCCAGAAATAATTGGTAATCATGCTTGCTAACATAGTAAACAACCTTGACATGGAGATCTTAGACAATGTGCTATGGCAAAAATAAATTTTGGAGAGAAGGCATGATTAGTGGAAAGCTGACATGAGTGGTATATTACATTAGGATATTCAAGTGGGGACATAAATTGTTGGGAGCTCGGTAAGAGGGGCAGGCAAGTCAGGAAGTGAAATTGACAAGGAAAAATATGGCTTTCCCAATTTTGCAATGTTGTGCACATCTGACTTGTATCTCAAAGGGACTAAATCACTAGTGTGAAGAAGTAGAAAATTTATCTAAGAGCTCAGCGACTATAATTGTCTTACTTGCACCAGGAGACTCTCCAGTCCTTCCTGATTTTCCTCAGTGCATCCTTCACATCTTTGTTCCTCAGACTATAGATCCAGGGGTTTAGCATGGGGGTGACTGTGGTGTAGATGACTGAGGACACTTTCTGTTGAGTGATGTTGCTGGTTGATGCAGGCTGACAGTACATAAAAATAATGGAGCCATACAGGACAGCCACAGAAGCCAAGTGAGATCCACAGGTGCTGAAGGCTTTGAACCTGCCCTTAGCAGAATGGATCCTGAGGATACTGGAAAGGATGAAAGCATAAGAGATCAAGATAGGTAGAATGGTTATGAATGTGTTGATCACAACTAGAAGCATCACCAAAAACTCATTAAAGTAGGTGCTAGAGCAGGAGAGCTTCAAAAGGGGAGAGATTTCACAAAAATAATGACTAATAACATTGTTTCCACAAAAGGACAGTCTGGCTAGACCACTTGTAAGAGTACTGGCTACAAAGACACCCATACCATACACTCCTGCCACTAACAAGAAACAGAAATTCTGGGACATGGCAGAAGTATAGATCAGGGGGCTACAGATAGCAACATAGCGATCATCGGCCATGGCTATCAGCATGTAGCAGTCAGCAATACAGAAAGTACAGAAGAAAAAGTCCTGAGTCAAGCACCCTGAGTAGGAGATGATATTCTTCTCTGATACAAAGTTCACCAACATTTTGGGGATAATAACAGAGGAGTAGCAAAGATCAATGAAGGACAAGTTACTAAGAAAATAATACATGGGGTTATGAAGCTGAGAACTGATCCTAATGAGTAGGAGTAAGCCCACATTCCCCACCATGGAGATAATGTATATTTGTAGGAAGAGTAAGAAGAGGGGGAGCTGGAGTGCTGGCTCATCTGTTAATCCCATAAGTATAAATTCTGTCACCATGGAATGATTTCCAGTATCCATTGTCTTCTGAAAGTTGAGGCATAATTCTGTGAAGATTGGAAAAAAATAATGTTATAAGACAGAGATGACTATTTTTCAATGTATGCTGACTTAAGGTCTCAAGAATGATATAATTTTTTCTTGAATGCAACAGCAGCAGTAGGCAGAAATACCCACATGTGTTCTTAAACTATTAATATAAACCTAGATCATAGCATTTAAGTCTGTTTCATCAATTTGGCTAGCAGCTGCTGTGGGGGTCAAAGACCAAGGCAAGCCCAACTACAAGAATACTTCCAGCACAAGTTTTTTTGATCTGCTTTACTAAGGAAAGCAACATTAAGGGGTTAACAATCTTATTTCAGTCCAACATATAAATATCATTCACTTAGTTCAGAGGCAAAAGCTGGCACCCTGAACTTCAGAGCAAATACAAATAAATGACAAACATACATTATAAACAGACCAAATACAATTCATAGTTACCAAGAAACCATCAACATCTGGGTGAGCCAGAAGGCTCTTAGAGTGGCTGCCCAGAGTCCCACGCCAACACTCCTCCAGAAGTGAAAGCCTCAAGCAAACAGCTCTGTTCTCTCTATTTATGCGGTCTTTGGACATCATCAAACACCATCTGAGTATCCAGAACTTAAGCCCATACTATTGGCTCTGGTCTTAGCAACTCCGCTTAGGGCCCTGAGGGTTTTATGCTCCCATTACCTTAGCACCTAGTAGTTAGGAGTTTGGGCCTGGGGTTTAGCACCTAGTTAGACTCAATCAAAGACACTTAATTGATTTATCATTCTAAAACAGTAATAAAGTCCCACCTAAATTCCCAATACAAAGTCTATGATTTGAAAGCAGTTAAGATATCCTGTAATTTGATCAATACCTAGAACAATGAATTCTATCTGTAATAAAAAAAGTTTGCTGAAAGAAAGAACTCCATCAAGTTAAGAAATCTCACAGCAAGATGAACATTGAATAAAATAATGGGGGCAGAGCCAAGATGCTGGCTGGAAAGCAGGGACTTGCTTAAGCTCCCCGCCCCAGGTTGCTCCAAACACCAATAAAAATGACTCTGAACGAATTCTAGAGCTTCAGAACCCAGGAAATAGTAAAGAGAAGCAGGGCTGTAGCCCAGGACAGGCTGGATTGGTTGCTGTGAAGGGTGTATCGCACTATGCTGGGAGCAGAGTGGAGCAGTGCCCAGCGTGGGCCATGCCAGGACCAACCAAGCCTGGAGCCTGGCAGAACAGGCCCTAGGGGCCTGAATCAGTGAGCTGTGCAAGTTACCAGACTTCTCAACCCACAAACACCAAAGACAACAGAGAGGGTTAGTGGGAAAAACTGCTGGGACAGAGTGGAAGGAGTTCCTTGTGGGCCATGGCCCCAGGGGTGGTGGAGATGGTTGAGCTCTGAGGCTTCTTCCAGAGCTATAGCTGCAGTGGCTTCCGGCCCCAGGCTAACCTGATGGGAGGAATTAAGCAGTGGATTAGAGGAGGAGTGCCAGGCCTGCTCTGCACGGCCTAGATCTGGGCCACAATCCTGGTTGGTGGTTCTTGGGGGAGAAGGACCACTGGTGTGACAGAGCTCGCTGTGTATAAGTAGCCCTGAAAATAGCAGGGCAGCCCCTCAAGCTTGGGACAAAGTACTCGATACTCTACAAGCAGTCAAACTCCGACAAAAAGCTCAAGGATCAAGTAGTTGGCTGGGAACATAAACAGGCAGCGAAAGTGGTCTCAGATTCAGACTCAGACTTGGGAATCTTTATTTGGTGACAAAAAAGACCACAATATACGACCAGAAGAAGTCAATAAAGTCGAAGAACCTATATCAAAAGCCTCCAAGAAAAATATGAATCGATCTCGAGCCATGGAAAAACTTGAAAAGGATTTGGAAAAGCAAGTTAGAGAAGTAGAGGAAATATTGGGAAGAGAAATGAGAGGGATGTGAGAAAACCATGAAAAACAAGTCAATTACTTGCTAAAGGAAAGCCCACAAAATACTGAAGAAAATAACACCTTAAAAATAGACTAACTCAAATGTCAAAAGAGCTCCAAAAAGCCAATGAGGAGGAGAAAGCCTTGAAAGGCAGAATTACCCAAATGGAAAAGGAGGTCCTAAAGACCACTGAAGAAAATACCACCGCAAAAATTAGATTGGAGCAAGTGGAAGCTAGTGAATGAGAAATATGAGAAATCAATATATTATAAAACAAAACCAAAGGAATGAAAAAATGGAAGACACTGTGAAATATCTCACTGGAAAAACCACTGACCTGAAAAATACATACAGGAGAGATAATTTAAAAATTATTCAATTACCTGAAAGCCATGATCAAAAAAAGAGGCTAGATATCATCTTTCAAGAAGTTATCAAGGAAAACTGCCCTGATGTTCTAGTGCCAGAGGGTAAAATAGAAATAGAAAGAATCTACCAATTGTTTCCTGTAAATGATCCCCCACACAAAACTCCTAGGAATATTGTCACCAAATTCCAGAGCTCCCAGGTCAAGGAGAAAATACTACAAGCAGCCAGAAAGAAACAATTTGAGTATTGTGGAAACATAATCAGAATAATCCAAGATCTAGCAGCTTGTATGTTAAGGGATCAAAGGGCTTGGAATATGACATTCTGGAGGTCAATGGAGCTAGCATTAAAACCAAGAATGACCTACCCAGCAAAAGTGAGTATCATGCTCCACAGCAAAATATGGACTTTCAATAAAATAGTGGACTTTCAAGGTTTCTTATTGAAAAGACCAGGGCTGAATAGAAAATTTGATTTTCAAACTCAAGAATCAAGAGAAGCATGAAAAGGTAAACAAGAAAGAGAAATCATAAGGGACTTACTAAAGTTGAACTGTTTTGTTTACATTCCTACATGGAAAGATGATGTGTGTAATTCATGAGACCTCAGTATTAGGATAGCTGAAGGGATTTTATATATATATAGACAGAGGGTACAGGGTTAGTTGAATATGAAGGGATGATATCTAAAAAAAATTAAATTAAATTAAGCGATGAGAGAGGAATATTTTGAAAGAGGGAAAAAGGAAGAGATAGAATGGGGTAAATTATCTCACATAAAAGTGGCAAGAAAAAGCAGTTCTGTTGGAAGGGAAGAGGGGGCAGGTGTGGGGAAATGAGTGAATCTTGCTCTCATTGGATTTGGATTGAGGAAGGAATAACATACACACTCAATTGGGTATCTTACCCACAGGAAAGAAGGAGGATGGGGATTAAAAAGGGCAGACGATAGAAGGGAGGGCAGATGGGGGAGGAGGTAATCAAAAGTAAACACTTTTGAAAAGGGACAGGGTCAAGGGAGAAAATTGAATGAAGGGGGACTGGACAGGAGGGAGCAAAATATAGTTAGTCTTTCACAACATGAGTGTTGTGGAAGGGTTTTTCATGATGATACCTGTGTGACCTATGTTGAATTGCTTGCCTTTTAGGGAGGGAAGAGGGGAGAGAATTTGGAACTCAAAGTTTTAAAGGAGATGTTCAAAAAAAAAGTTGTTTTTGTATGCAACTGGGAAATAAGATATACAGGCAGTGGGACACAGAAATCTATCCTGTCCTACAAGAAAGTAAGGGAAAAAGTAATGGGGAGTGGGGTGACAGAAGGGAGGGCTGACTGGGAAACAGAGCAATCAAAATATATACCATCTTGGAGTGGGTGGGAGGATAGAAATGGGGAAAAGTTTGTAATTCAAAATCTTGTGGAAATCAAGGCAGAAAACTAAAAACATTAAATAAATAATAATAAAATTTTAAAAAGAATAAAATAATGTATATTATTTTTAGCAATTTTATTTTTTCTGTAGGACACAATCAAATAATATCATAAGCAAAAAAGGAAAAGCTGAGAATTCTTCATATGGAAAGATTTTGATACAATGATGACAATCATGACAGATCTAGAAGAGAAATCTAAGAGAGAAAATTTAATGATTATTTAATTTCCTGAAAACTGTGAGAATCTAATTTCTACATTTCAGAAAACATAAACTAAGTGATAGCTTGATAACATTCAATGGAGAATAATCCAAAATTCAACTCTTCAAGACATAAGAATATCAAGCTTCAAGAACATAATAACACGGAAGTGATAATATAGCAGTTAAGAGTAAAAGTACCATGAATACAATGGACACAGAGACCCAGAGAAAGAAATAAATTTTTGGAAAGTGAATTCAGTAAGAAGGATCGGGAAAACTATATACCCAATGATCACAACCATGTTTGAAAGAACAAACATAAAATGATTGACTGAGTGATGTGAAATTATAATGACCAAGTTTCCCCCAAGGAAGAAATCTTAGAAAGTGCCTAGTCATCTTCTTTGAATGTATGGAATCTTTGGGCATCAAACCAGGGTAGGTTTTTTTTAGGTTTTTGTTTTTTAATTGAACTCTTTCTCTCTCTGTTTCTCTCTCTCATTTTTATGACAAGTGATAGCTATTTGAAAGGGGTAGGAAGAAGAGTTATCTTGCAATCTTTAGGTGACACAAAAACAAAGAGCAACAAAATTTATTACAAATATCAAGAAATCACATTCAAAAAAAGCCAATTCCATTTTATAATGTTTTTCAACAAAATTGTGAAATCACAGAAAAAGTGGAAATCAGATATTTTTAAAGTTCTCCTCCATTCCACCACTTCTGAGAGTTGTACAGAAATGTGAAATCATTGCTGTGAAGGATTGCCAGGGACAAAGCAAATAAATAACTACTCTGCAAATTCTTGTAAAATATTTCCTGGGGCACTATGAAATTGAGTAACTTCTCCTCAGTCACAAATTTAGTAAATATTACAAACAGATTTGAACCCACATTTTCATGACTCCAAAGCTGGTCCTCTATGACACTCTGTCTCCCATTTTGAAATTCTCATTGTCCCCATAAGAATAGAAGACAAACATATTTCCTCTTTTATTTTCTTTCTCGTGGTTTTTCCCTTTTGCTCTGATTCTTCTTTCACAACATGACTAATGTGGAAACATATTTAATATGATTGTACCTGTATAGCCTATATCAGATTGCATGAAGTCATAGGGACTGGGGAACGGAAAGAGGGAGAAAAATTTGGAACTCAAAATCTTTTAAAAGTGAGTGTTGAATAAAAAATGAAAGTATTTTAGCTCAAAAAATCTTCAAAAAGAGAAGAAGAGATGCTGAAAGGATTACTTTTCTTAACTATTACAAAAGCCTGCTACTGTTCTTTCCTCCTGATCTCTCTCTCTCCTCTCTAATGAATCTTTCATATCACGTCCAGAATAAACTTTCTAAGTATAAAACTAGTCAGGCTGTTGCTCTCTCAAATGTCATTGGTGACTTTATAGTGTACATTAAGCAAATTTCAGATACCACTTTCTGTCAATCAAGGTCATCCGCCATTTGAGGCTAATTTTCCAAGCTAATTTCATATTCCCTGCTATGCATTCTAAAATTCATTCACATTTTTTGCCCCCTCATTTGAGTAAAAAAAACTATTCAGCAGCTGTTATTTTAGAGCACAGGTGTTCTTAATGAAATTTATATGACACAGTGTCTTAACCAACCAACAAAGTTTTTATTAAGCACCTACTGTATGTTCTAAGAAGTGGAGATAAAAGTGACAAAAAATGAAATAATTCCTACTTGAAAGGAGTCAGGATTGTACTTCATAAGTTTCCACTCTAGTAGGGGTAAAACTCATCGAGTATATGAGGTGTCTTAGAAAGATCTTGGGTGAAGAACCTGGATTCAAATCATACTCCTGCTGCTTACTGTGTGACATTGAACAATTAAGTAGTGTATAAGAGCTTCAGTTTCCTCATCTGTAAAAGACAGAGCTAGACAAGATGAGCTCCAAATTCCTTTCCAGCTCTAAATTTATGATACAATAATGTAATGAAATAAAAAAAATCAGATTGATGTTTCTAAGGCCATTATTTAATTGCAATAACTTCTGATAGGCAAAGACTTTTAACACATTAGCCTGAATATCTCAGCCCTCACTTATCTTCAGTTGATCATGATGTGTAAATTCAGCCATTAATATGTCTAAGATCAATCAACTCCTCAAAATACCTCAAAATACTTCAGGAAGCTGTAATTCCATCACTTTGGATACACCCTTCAGTGACTAAAATTATAGCTGTGAGAAATAAATATTTCCCTCCTGTATTTGATAACTAATTACTGAATTAGTACCAAGAGTTTTCCCCTTTTCTGCATCCTCATCCAGAAACCATGTAGTGTGGGAAATCTCTCTTAAAGATTTACCCAGGCCAAGATCTAATGAGACCATAAAAGAAATTCCAAGTTTGGCCATATTCCTGCTCATTGGTTTTGCTCAGACAGGTCTGGGGATATGTGGGTTCCCCTTTTTGTCAGACAGGTGATATGGAAATGGATAAGTGCCTTTGACCAAGATCAGGATGACCCAATCACATACCTCAAGACCCTCATTTTAATATAGGCCACCTCCCATTGTGTTAACCAGAGTAGATTGGTACCCCTCAGGAACAAATGCTCTTTGAAGGGCATATATAAGCCCACAATCATGAGGCATCTTTGGTCTAAGAGAGAAGGCCAAATGACCATCCTTTTTTTAATAAACATGCTGGCCTTTTTATAAAATTAAGGTACCCAGAAACTATGTCTCTCAGAATTTTTTAATTGTCATAGGGCCTCTTTAACTTAGACCAAGGGTGGGCAAGATGTTCAACCTCATAAAGTACAACAGGCAGTTGGCATAATAAAATATCTTTTAATAATGTACTTCATAAAATAAAATATTTTAATATTTCTTTATTTCCTAATACCATTGAATATTTCTCCCCTCCTCAGAGTAACTCTCTTGACAGCTATTGTAAATCTCTAGTCTTTTGAGTCTTATTATCATAGTTTCAAGTATACTGAGAAGATGGAATGTCTCATTCAAGGAATAGCAAGGAGGCCATTGTGACTGTATCAAAGAACATGTGTTAGGGTATAAGTAGATGAATACTGGAGTTAGAGCAGGTTATGAAAGACTTTGAATACCAAAGAGAGAATTTTATATATGATTCTGGAAGTGATATGGACCCACAAGAGTTCATTTAGCAGGAGGGAGATATACTCAGTTTTAGGAAGATCACTTTGACAATGGGGTGATGGATGAAATGGAGTGGAGATACTTGTGACAGGAAGATCAATTAATGGAATACTGCAATAGTGTATGGTGTGAGATGATGAAGACCTATGGTGAAAGGTTAAAGACCAACGTGGTAAAAGAGAGAGAAGAGAGGACACGTGATAGATGTTACAAAGGTAAAATCTATAGGCATTGGCAAAATACTGGATATAGGGATAAGAAACAGTGAGGAATCATTGATGAAACCTATGTTGTGAGCATGCATGCCTAGAAAGAGAGTGGTATCCTTAACAGGGAAGTTGTTTTTTTTTTTTCAGAAAAATAAATGCTTTGGAAAAAACATAATGAGTTAAGTTTTGAAAATGTTGAGTTAAAGATGTCTATTGGATATTCAGTAGAAAATGTCTAATAGGCAGTTGGAAAGGAGAGACCGGTGGTCAATAGCAAAATTAGGCTAGATAAATACATCTGAGAATGATCAGCAAAGGGAGGATAATTTGGATTAATGGGAACTGAGATTACTAAGGTAAATAGCAGAGAGAATTGAAAAGGAAGCAAATTACAAAAAAATAGAATTCACAACCAACAATTTAGGCATAAATTTAGTGTATGATTTGAGGAAAATCTCCAATATTATCTAGCACTGGGATGACTTTTGTCTTGTAAGAACCATCAGACCTGGGAAGTGTAAGGATTTCCTGAGAGAGTTGTAATGCAGACTATAAATAGAATGTGGGAGCTCTGAGATGATAATGCTACAGCAAAGCAAAATACTTAGTGACGTGTGGATCCTGGCAAGTCTCATCCTTAGTTACATTTAGAAATAGCAGGAGAGGAAGACCTTGTGAGGACCTGGTCTGGAGGGAAGACTATCAGTCTAAGGATAGGTACCAGAAGGGGAATGCCCTGCTTAAGGTTATCTCATGCACAGACTGTCTTGTTGCATCCCAACTCTGACTCCTATATATGTGCTGTCTTCCACTGATAGAATGTGAGCTTCTTGAAGGCAAGGATGGTTTTAGCTTTGTATTTGCATCACCAGTGCTTTACATCCCCCAAGCCCAGTACTTGGCTCAATGGAAGTGCTTAATTTACCATTTTATTCATTCTTTTGAATCCCTGGGGCTCACTGGATATCATGAACTGAAACAATCAAAGACATAGAGTTTCCTTCTGCCAAGAAAATGCCAAGAGACATTTCCTGAGTCAAATCTGTGCCAAGAACGAAGGGTAGGCTGAGGGAATTGAGGGGATTAGAACTGCAAGTGGTAATGGGAATGCAGTGAACCACACTGATTCTGTCTTGTGACTCAGTTCTGGAGCAGCTTAGTACTCTTTCCATTCAATGATGGGTCTAGTCCAATTTCTGTCTTCTAATAAAGCTTTATTGAATTGTGGGACTGGTGAGAAGATGTTGTTGCATTGTTTAAATCTAGTCTTGCATGGCTGGGGAGCTGGACCTCTATTGCATGGAGACCCTTAACTAAGGACCCAGGTTATGCTAACCAGAAACCTGTCAGATCCAAAGACTGATGCAAAGGAGTTTCCTCACAATTGTACATGTCAAGGAATGCATATATCTTATCTAAAAGGTGGCCCTGTACTGATCAATCAGTTATTGTTTCCATGTTCCTTTGATTGTTTACTGATGCTTTGCCACAGTGGGACACCTCTGTTTGTGATTTCAGGGAATCCTGTCTGTTCATTCTTTCTCTCCCAACTTGGAAAGTCTAATCTTTCCTCCAATTAGAAATCAGATTACCAAAGTGTGTATACTGGTTAATTGTTTTCTTTTCATTAATTGGTGTTATTTGATTCATTGTTTTTAATGCTTAAAAATCAGTCTCACTCTGTGTTCTGGGTCCAGTGTCAAAACTGAGGAGGCCGAATAAGTTTATTGAACAATTGGCATGTATTGTGGAATAAATCAATATACTTGGAAACTTGCTTGTTTGTTTCCTCTTTCATTTCATCTTTTACCTGGGCAAGATAGTGATGAACACAGAGAAGTATGTCTGTCTGTGATCCTGCCATCTGGGCCTCACTTAGTCCTGGGGGAAGGACAAGTAAGCCTGCAAGTTCTCTGCAAGGTGTGAACATTGTGTCCACTTTTGTCTCTGCCTTGTAGAGGTTTTAAACCTTCATAGTACCTGGTGTGCCTTGACATCAACCACATAAACACCAACTTGCCACGGAGAGCTGGAATTTTGTCATTAAAAATTGGGTCTTTATAAAAACTAACATTTTAAAATATCCTTAATTATACTAATTGCATATATCTCACTAGGTGCCAGATATAGACGAAATAGGAGGGTCGAAGAAATAAGAAAGTGAGGCTGCTCTTTTTCTCCATCATCTAAGCATGTACAGGGAAGGGTACAGAAAGGGGTTTGTTTCTAGTCCCATCTCACTAAATAAATCATCTGTACATGTCTCAGGCATCCCTATACACTCCAGTTCACAACTACCTCTTAGTTCAAGCATATAAAATTTGGTTACTTGCCTTATTCCTGTGAGGATTAGAAGAGTCAGTGGACTCATGATGGTTTTCCTCAATCTCTTATAATATGAGAATAATTCATACACAGCAATTGTTAACTGACAGGATTTTGATGATGACGTTTCAATGGTGAGATTGTTACAAATTTCTGACAAAGTAGAGGATAAAATGAATAAAACAAAATAAAAATAAATCTTTTTCAATAACCTACCATGTAGAAGCAAGAGAAACAACCACCTTTTCTCTGAGCTGCCTAGTCTAAGTGAAGAAAGATTATTTGTCCAATGAGTATCTCAAAGAAAATTTCTCCAAGCAAGTAAATGAGAACAGCTGGTCTTTCAGTTTTTCTTTACTCCAGAAGTTGGTCTCTCTGGGAAAGAAGCAATTGCATGGAGTGTGTTTGACATTCCCAAGAGCATTTCTGGTGTCTAGAGAAGAATTGAACTCCTTTGTTGTTAGGGCGAACAGGAGTCATGGTTAAGTGTGGTGGTAAAGGTATGGACTGGAGCAAGGAAGAAAAACCAGGGAATCCCCCTAAACATTTATATGGGGTGTTCCCTCAGCTCACTGTTTTGGTTTCCTTCACCTTAGGACCTCAGAGTGTTTTCCTGTAGGGCATAATATTTCCTATTCCTTAAACACTCTCCATTCTTTGCTCCACAATTAAGTTCAACGTTTGGTTTTCCTCTCTTTTCTACTATTATCATCAGAAAAATCTTCAAATAAGCCCAATATTTCTTTTTAGATAAACTTGTTCAATTAAATATAATTCAGCAAGTATTTTTAAGCATTAATCATGTATGAAGATAATAGAGATACAAAGACAGAGCTAATATGCCTTTCCTAGCGTTCGCTATGTCCCAAGCAATGTGCTATAGAATTTTACAAATATTATCTTATTTTACACTCACAACAATCCTGCTTGTCAGGTGTGGTTATGATTCTTATTTTGCAGTTGAAGAAATTGAAGTGGCCAGAAGTTAAGAAGTTAAAGACCCAGGTCACATACCTAGCATCTGAGTCCAAATTTGAAATCAGGTCTTCCTGATTTCAGACCCAACACTCTATCCACTGCCTCACCAGCTGCAATAAGACAAAACAAAATGAACCTCATCTTCAAGGAGTTTCCTTTCTACTAAGGAAAAAGTATATGGCCATAGGAAAATATAAAATAATCCAAGGAGGGAAAGAAGATAGTGATCTAGAACAGTCCATGTCTTTGTCATTCAATTGAACTTAATTCAACAAGCATTTCTTAAGGGCTTAAGATGTGTGATGTTCAGTATTATGTAGTGGAGGAGCTAATCAAATTCCTCTTTGGCTCCAATTGATTTATTCTAAAATTGCTTGTTAAAGGAGAATAATAGTGAGGGGGCTTTTAGGGTTTCTTTGACCAAAATTAAATAATTTAGAATCATTGCATAACAATCAGAGAACTGGAGGGGTTCATAAAAGTGGTCTTGTTCAACTCTCCAAAGTCTTGACCACAGTCACCACAATCCTTATGTGAGAGCAGAGGCTTGAAGTACTTTAAAGTATAATGTGCAAGTTCAACTGGGCATAAGGAAGGACGAGGACATATGTATGGACTGGGAGAATCTGTGCACTTGCAGCCAGCTTGTGGAGGCCAGACACTGACATCAGCAGTGACTGAAAACAAAGGCATGTACTTGCCTTCAGTACGATGTTGTTCAAGGTGAGATTTTGTTGTCCTGTGTTCTCAGAAAGCATCCAAATGACATCACTATGTTAGAATCAAGTTACAATGCATCAGACTCTGCCTAATCAGACTAATACAAACTTGTAATGTCCTACCACAGTTCAGGAACAAATAATCCATGTGTACATTTGGATTGGATTCTCTAAATTTGCACATCTTGCATTTCTTTTGAGCTACTTCAATTCTGCTTTGCTCAGAGATCGCAGCAACTTCTCTGATATTCTCTGATACGGGGCAATCCTGTGCCAGTGTCTTCAGTGTCACACAATCAGTCCCAAAGATTTTCAGAGAGACCTTGGGAATATCCTTGTATCACTTCATTTGACAACCATGTGACAGCTAGCCTTGTGTGTATTCTCCCTAAAATAGTGCTTTTGGAAAGCGCACATTTGACATTTAACAATGTGGACAGCCTGTTGTAGTTGTGCTCTCTGTAGTAGAGGTTTAATTCTTGGCAGTTTAGCTCAAGAAAGGACCTCAGTGGCTGCTATATTATCCTGCTAGGTGATCTTCAAAATCTTCCTAAGATAATTCAAATTCAAGTGATCCAGTTTCCTGCCATGGCATTGATGTATGGTTATGGTTTCACAGGCATATAGCAATGAGGTCAGAACAACAGTTCTGTAGACCTTCAGTCTGGTAATCAATCTAATATGTCTTCTTTACCTTTGGAGTTTTCCAAACAGTGAGTTAGCTCTGGCAATGCATACATCACCCTCATTATTAATGCGAGCATCACCAGAAAGTTTACTGCTAAAGTAAGTGAATGTATCCACAGCATTCAAAACTTCTCCATCTGCTGTAACCAATGATTCCATATATAAATGGTGTGATTCCCTGGCTGATGAAGCGCCTGTGTTTTCTCGATGTTAATTGTTAGGCCAAAATTAGCACAAACAGCAGAGAATCAATCCGTACTTTGTTGCATCTCAGCTGGAAAGGTTGCATTGACTACACAATCATCTCTAAACAAAAAATCATGCATCGACACTCCATCTACTTTGGTCTCGACTCTTAGTCTTATCAAGTTGAAGAATTGACCATCAGCTTGGTAGTTGGCCTTGATGCCGTGTTTGTTTACACTGAAGGCATTTGACATCATAGCTGATAATATCATGCTAAAAAGCATGGGAGCAAGGACACAGACTTATTTCACTCCATTGGTGGCTGGGAAACATAAGAGCATCAGCCATTATCCAGCACCTGGGAAAGCATGCCATTGTAAAAATGAAGTTCAATGCTGATGAACTTCTCTGGATAACTGAATTGTGAGATAATTTTTCATAAGCCTGTGTGTATCAGAGGCCTTTGTCAGATCTACAAATGTTGTATACATACCTCTGTTCTGCTCTTGGCATTTCTCCTGGAGTCGTTGGCAACAAAAACCATATCATCCTTTCCTCATCCCTTTCTGAAGCCCCATTGGCTCTCAGGTAGATGACAATCTTTCAGGTTAAGGATCAGCCTATTAAGGAGGACTCTGGCAAGATTCTTGCCAACAATGACTAAGAGAGTGATTGTCACCCTATGATTGTCACAGGACAATCTGTTTCCTTTACCTTTATAGAGATGGACAAGGGAGTTGTCCTTGCACTACTGGGGGATAACCTCCTGTGCCATATAACCTGGAAAATTTCAGTCAACTTTTGTTTGAGCAATGGACCCCCCACCTTGTAAATCTCAGTGGAATAGAAATAGCACAAAAGATCGTTTGCCACATGAAAGGAACCTAACGGCACTCAAATCATCTTCTTCAGTTGGAATATCAGCTAAGGAGGAGCTGACTTCAGCCTAAGGTAAAGAGGCAATGGCTTCAGCAATGATTGATGGCAGTCTGTTGACGTTATGGAAGTTTTCCACCCATCTTCCAAGGATCATGTCCTTATCACTAATCAATGTGGCTCCATCAGCACTGAGTAGTTAAAATGCACCATAGGTCTTTGGCCCATAGATAGTTTTCAGGGTTTCACAAAAGCACTTTGGATTGCTATGTATTTGTTTTTGTATTGGATTGTTAATGTCAGCATAAAACTGAATTTCATTTTCCTTCTTACTGAGACAAAAATCCTGCATCTCTCTAAGCTTCCCTGTACTTCACTTTTGATAGACTGAAACTCTGCCTTCTTAGAGATGGATGAACTTTCCTTCTGGTAAAGCCTGTGGAGTTCTTGTTTTTCATTTAGAAACTTCTGAATTTCCCCATTGCTTTTGTCAAACCAGTCTTGACGTTTGAGTGTTCTGACTTAGATGACCAATTGCAGGGCTGTACATCAGATCTCTGAAAGCTGCCCACTTCTTTTCTGCTCCACTGTTGCCAGCTGTGTGTTGGCTCAGCTTTTGCTCCAAGTTAGCAACAAACTGTTCCCACTCAGAGAAGTGCCCTAATCTGTTGACATTAAGCTTTCTGGTAGTCATATTGTCTTGGAGTTTTTGCTTTTGTTGAATGGGAATATTTAGCTTGGAGAGAATAAATCTATGATCATTCCAGTACTCTGTGCCACCCATTGCCTTTGTCACTCTCACATCCTTCCTGTCTCTTCTCTTACAATCACGTAGTCTATTAAATGCCAATGTTTGCAGTGAGGGAGCATCCGTGAAGTTTTATTTCCTTTAGGTAAATGGAAGACAGTGTTGGTGATGATAAGGTCATGTGATGCACAAGTATCCAGTAGTAAGTGACTGTAGCTATTGCTGTTTCCAGCTCCATTCCTCCCAAGGTCTCACTGCCATATCTATTAGTCTGAGCCTACTCTAGCATTAAAGTTACCCAGAATGATAAGCTTGTCCTCTTTTTGGCACATGGATGATAAGGGTCTCCAGGTCCTCATAAAATTTTTCTTTAACCTCATCAGGGGTCATCATGGAGGGACCATAGGCACTGAGGATGGTGGCATGGCATTTTCCTGCAAGTGGCAATCACATTGTCATGAGCCTGTCACTCACTCCTTTTGGTAGGCATACAGAATTGCTGACTAGATCAGTTTGATTGCAAAACCTGCACCAGTTTCATGGCATTCCCTTTCACTGTGGCCACTCCACAAAAATATATTAATGTCCCATTTTTCAACATCCCCTGTATCATTTGTCACCATTTCCTTCTATTATTTTAGCCAATCTGATATGTTTTAGATCAGAAATGAGTTATTTTAGTTTGTAACTCTCATCAGACAGGAAGTTAATATATTCTTTTATTACTCTAAATTACATACATACTCTATTCCACTGATTCACCATTTCATTTTGAGCCAGTAACAGATGATATTGAAAATTACTGTCTTATGTTGCAGTTTAACATCTGGTACTACTATACCTCCTTCCTTTACATTTTTCATTAGTTCATTTGCTATTCTTTGATTTTTGTCCTTTCAATTAATTTTGATATTTTTTTCTAGCTCAATATAACTTTTTGTAGTTATATTGATATGGCATTGAATAAGTAGATGGATTTATGTAGAACTGTCATTTTTTGTATAGTGGCTCTGCCCAACCACAAAGAATGTTTCTCCAATTATTTAAATCTGGCCTTATTTATATAACATGTTTTATTACTATGTTAATATAGTTCCTGCATTTTTCTTGGCATGTGTAGTCCAATGTACTTTATATTGTCTCTGGCTATTTTAAATGAAACATATCTTTCTGTCTTTTCTTGCAGGGCACTGTTGGTAATATATAGAAATGCTGATGATTTATGTGAGTTTATTTTTTATCCTGCTACTTTGCCAAAATTATCAATTGTTTAAAGTATTTTAGTTGAAGCTCTAGGATTTTCTAAGAATACTATCATATCATCTGCTATTGTTAACATTTCTAGTACAACATTGAATAATAGTCATGATAATGGGCTTCCTTACTTCTTTCTCATCTTTATTTCCATCTTTTTTCCCCAGTGTTGACCTCAATTCACACCAACCAAAAGAGCCAAACAAAACTGAGTAAATAGTACTTTAGTTGCTTCAAACCCAAAATGAGAGTTTGCTCAACGGAGTTTTATTTCTCTTTTAATCTTTCTTCACAATTGAGATACTTGGGTAGAGATACAGATTTTTTCAAAAGTATATCACTAGACATATTCCATATAGAAAGGGATTCAGACCATTCCATGAGGGTTTTCTTCCTCCCTAAAACAGCTGTGCCGCTCAGCATGCTACTGTGTTGGCCTTCCTAGCTTTGCCGCTTCCACTCCCTTTGGACTCAGCCCGTCTAACTGCTGTGCTGTTGTGCATTGTTGGTGGTGTTCTTATCTCTTTCCCAGAACAAAAGGACTTGTTAGACTTTAATTATGCCTATTTTATTTGTGGATTCAAGAAATAGCTAGACCAGTTATACCCTTGTGAAATGCAAACAAAACAAAACAAAACGAAACAAAACCCCAACATACTTTTATGGGAAGCTTCTCACTCAGTGGCTCAGTCAAACTACTCTGTTCCCACCTCTGGTTACCACTTTTGAAGAAACAAACCCTAATAGGAAGTGAGCAAGATCCTACTGCTCTACGTGTGTTTTTCTCAATTTCTATTACTTCACTTGGTCTTTAAAGACAGAAGAGGTCTCCACTTCAGCAATGTCACCAGAAAAGTTTGAGTTACCAAAGGAGAAATTTGACTGCCTATACTGCTTGTCCATTGGTTTGTATATATGTGACATTCAGACAGAGAGAGAAACACACACACGTGCACACACACACACACACACACACACACACAGAGAGAGAGAGAGAGAGAGAGAGAGAGAGAGAGAGAGAGAGAGAGAGAGATGGGGTAGATAGAGACAGAGAGAGACAGAGAGACAGAGAGAGACAGAGAGAGAGACAGAGAGACAGAGAGAGAGACAGAGAGAGAGAGATACAGACACAGAGACACAGGGAGAGACAGAGGGACAGAGTCAGAGAGTACAAAGGAAGGAAGGAAGGAAGGAAGGAAAGAGGAGGGGGAAGAGGAGAGAAGACAGAAAGAGAGAGGAGAGAGAAAATTGAAGGAAAAGAGAGAGAAATGAAGATTTCATTAAGTGCTTACCATGTCTGCCAGGTGTTGTACTAAAGCCTGGGGATACAAAGATAAACAAGTAAAACAGCTCTTACCTTTGAACAGGCACTTTTAAGATAAAGAAATCAAAGCTATCTATAGACATATGAAGAAGTATTCTAAATCACCTTTGATTAGAGAAATGCAAATTAAAACAGCTCTGAGGTACCACCTCACAGCTATCAGACTGACTAATATGACACAAAGGAAAATGATAAATGTTGGAGAAGATATGGGAAAATTGGGACACTAATGTATTGTTGGTGGAGTTGTGAACTGATCCAACCATTCTGGAGAGCAATTTGGAACTATGCCCAAGGGAAAACCAAACTGTGCATAATCTTTGACCTAGAAATACCACTATTAGGTCTGTATCCCAAGGAGGTCATAAAAAAGGGAAAAACACTACATGTGCAAAAATTTGGTTGTTTCCTTTAATGCCTCAGCTGCCCAGAAAATAGAATGTCTTTTCTCTCTCTCTTCAGAGATACAAACCTTTCCATTAATCTCTACCAACATCAGCAATAGTAACACCAGGCTGGAATTTGGTGACCAATGGATTTTCTCTAAAGGAGAACAAAAAGGAGGAAACAATGGCATAGCAATGAAAGGACAGTGAGCACTGGAGGCAAGAACCAGGGAAAGATGGAACAAGTTGGCAGCTCTATTTGAAGGATCACTTCCCCTTCACTAATTCTTGGCTGTCATGGGAAAGAAGAAAAGTTGCAAGTGGTATAAAGCTGAGATGCTTCACATTATTGTAAGAGAGGGAAAATAGGGAAATGTCTTGACACTGTATTTTCATTGTCTAATCAACCATCACTCTAAGATCTCCATTGATTCTTGAAAATTTAATATCTCTGATCATTTTGCTTAAGAACAGAAGTCTACCAAAATCTCAAGAAAGAAAAAAAGACAGTTCTTGATGCTACCTATCTGTGTGGCACAAACTAGAGAATAAACTCTTGTCTTCTGGCTCCAGAACTCTTCTGCTGGAGAATTCATCAACATACAGTCTCTGAAAACCAAATTTAAAAGATATCACCTAATGGTGAACTCCAAGGTAGCTTCTGCTTGAGTCTCTCATCTCCGTAGCAATGCTATATAGTCTGGGGACACCAGATCCCAGGACTATAAACCAGTAGCCCAGTCTCATGGATTCAACCAGATCTATCTGTTTTCTCCTTTTTGTACTCATGGACCCTCTCCTAACTTTTAATAACTTCCTAATGGATTTCAACTCATCAGATCTCTCGTATACCTTCAATCCTTTCATGAAACTACCTGAATAAGCTATGTATATATATATATATATATATATATATATATATATATATGTGTATATATACATATATATATACATACATACATATATATATATGTATATATATATATATATATATATATATATATCTATCTCCAAACATATCACCCCTTTTCCAGTCAAAATCCTCTCTTGTCTCCCTAAACCCTCCTACATCCTCAATAAAGTACATATACTTTAGTATGACATTCAAAGCCTACAAAACCTGGGCACACTTACAATCCCATCTCATATCACTTCCCTCAACACATCAACAAAATTAGACTATTAAGTTTTCCTTTTATACATTAACTTAATTAAATAATCATTTATTAAACACCATGTGCAAAGCATTGTATTAGATATTGGGAATATAAAGACAAATATGAAAAAGTTCCTTCCCTGAAGGGGTGTATTGTCTACATATGAACACATAAGTGAATATTATGAGGACTATTAGTCAAGAAATCTTCCTAAATTTTATTCAATTACAACATTAGTTTTGATATGTAAATGATTCCCATTAATTTAAAGGTGGGAACAAGACTAATCGTTGTGGGGCCATTTCTACTTTATAGCTGAGGTGTACTCTCTATACTTCTATTGAACGTTAGGTTTCAATTGATCATCAGTACTTCATTTTAGCCAGAAGCAATTGGTAACTGTATTTTATAATACTGTAAACAATCTGAGATAGAGATCTTAGATAATGTGATATGGCACAAGTAAATTTTGAAGGGAAGACATGATTAATGGAAGGCTGACATGAGTGATATATTACATCAGGATATTCAAGTGAGGAAGAACCCTGGTGAAATAAAGTGTTGGGAGTTGGGTAAGAGGGTCAGGCAAGTCAGGAGGAAAGTTGACAAGGAGGAACATGGTTTTCCCAACTTTGCAATGTTGTCCACATCTAACTTGTGTCTCAAAGGGAATAAATCACTAGTGTGAGGAAGCAGAAAATTTATCTAAGATCTCAGTGACCTTTAATTGTGCTACTTGTACTAGGAGACTCTCAAGTCTTTCCTGATTTTCCTCACTACATCCTTCACATCCTTGTTCCTCAGACTATAGATCCAGGGGTTTAGCATGGGGATTACTGTGCTGTAGATGACTGAGGACACTTTCTGTTGAGTGATGTTGCTGGTTGATGCAGGCTGGCAGTACATAAAAATGGTGGAACCATACAGGGCAGCCACAGAAGCCAAGTGGGATCCACAGGTGCTGAAAGCTTTGGACCTGCCCTTAGCAGAATGGATCCTGAGGATACTGGAAAGGATGAAAGCATAAGAGATCAAGATAGGTAGAATTGTTATGAATGAGTTGATTACAACCAGAAGCATCACCAAAAGCTCATTAAAGTAGGTGCTAGAGCAGGAGAGCTTCAAAAGGGGAGAGATGTCACAAAAATAATGACTAATAACATTGTTTCCACAGAAGGACAGTCTGGCTAAACCACTTGTAAGAGTAATGGCTTCAAAGACCCCCATACTATACACTCCTGCCACTAGCAGGAAACAGATATTTCGGGACATGGCACTTTTATATATCAGGGGGCTACAGATGGCAACATAACGATCATAGGCCATGGCTGTCAGCATGTAGCAGTCAGCAGCACCAAAAGTACAGAATAAAAAGAACTGGGTCAAGCACCCTGAGTAGGAGATGGTGTTCTTCTCTGATACAAAGTTCACTAACATTTTGGGGGTAATGACAGAAGAGTAGCAAAGATCAATGAAGGACAAGTTGCTAAGAAAATAGTACATGGGGGTATGAAGCTGAGAACTGATCCTAATAAGTAGGAGTAAGCCCACATTCCCCACCATGGAGATAATATATATTTGCAGGAAGAGTAAGAAGAGGGGGAGCTGGAGTTCTGGCTGGTCTGTTAATCCCATAAGCACAAAGTCTGTCACCACAGAATGATTCCCTGTATCCATTATCCTCTGAAATTTGAGGTAGGGATCTGTGGAGATTAGAAAAAAATATAATGTTGTGAGACAGAGATAACGATTTGCCAATGTCTTCTTACCTAAGATCTCATGGATGATATAATTTCTTCTTGAATGCAACAGCAGCAGTAGACCCAAATACCCACATGCGTTCTTAAGCTATGAATATAAACCTAGATCACAGCATTTATGTCTAAGATTTGAAAACAGTTTAAACATTCTACAATCTAATTAATACCAACACAATAAAAAAGTTTGCTGAAATAAAGAAAGAACTCCATCAAGTTAAGAAATCTCACAAGATGAAGATAGAACAAAATAATGGATGTAATATAAAGTAAGTTTATTTTTCTGGAGGACACAGTGATCAAATAGTATCATAAGCAAAAAAAATCCTGAAAATTCTTCAAATGGAAAGATTTAGAAACAATGATGAAAATCGTGACAGATCTAGAGGAGAAATCAAAGAGAGAAAATTGAATGATTATTGAATTTCCTGAAAACTGTGAGAGAGAGAATCTAATCTCTCCATTTCAGAAAACTAAGTGATAGCTTGATCACATTCAATGGAGAATAATCCAAAATTCAACTCTTCAAGACATGAGAATATCAAGCTTTAAGAACATAATAACATGGAAATGATAACATAGCAGTTGAGACCACTGGTGCCGTGTATATGATGAACACAGTGACCCAGAGGAAGAAATAAATTTATGCAAAGTGAATTCAGTAAGAAGAATCAGAAAAACAATATACATAATAATTGCAACAATGCTGGATAGAACTAATTGATGTGAAATTCTAATGACCAAGTTAGCCCCAAAGAAGAAATCTGAGAAAGTGCCTTCTCGTCTTCTTTGAATATGTGCGAATTATTAGTATGGAACCAGGCTGGGTTTTTTTTTAACCTTTGTGTTCCTTTACTTGAACTTTCTTTCCCTCTGTTTCTCTCATTTTTTATAATAAATGATGGCTCTTTGAAAGGGGTAGGAGGAAGAGTTATCTTGCAAACTTTAGGTGATCCAAAAACAAATAACAATAAAATTTATTGCAAAAAATAAAGAAATCACATTCCAAAAAAGCCAGTTCCATTTTATAATATTTTTCCAGAAAATTGTGGAATCACAGAAAAAGTAGAAATTAAAAAAATTTAAAGTTCTCCATTCAATCACTTCTGAGTGCTGTACAGAGATGTGAAGACATTGCTGTGAAGGCTTGCCAGGGACAAACAAATAACTAACTAACTTGTAAATTCTTTTACAACACTTCCTTGGGCCCCTGTGAAATTGAGTAACTTCTTCTCAGTCACAAATTTCGCATGTGTTACAAACGAATTTGAACCCACGTTTTCATGACTCCAAATCTTTTCCTCTATGTCACTGCCTCCCATTTTAAAATTCTCATTGTTCCCATATAGAAACTGACCACTATTTTCTCTTTTTTTATTTTGTATGGTTTTATCTTTTTCTATGATTCTTCTTTCACAACATGATTAAAGTGGAAATATGATTAATATGATTGTAGATATATAGCCTATATCAGATCGCATGATGTCATGGGGAGTGGGGAAGGGAAGGAGGGAGAAAAAAAATTTAGAGCTCAAAAATCTTATAAAAGTGAATGTTGAAAAATAAAAAGTAAAATAAAAGTATTTCAACTCAAAAAAAATCTTCAAAAAGAAAAGAATAGTAGTTGAAAAGATCACTTTTTGACTATTACAAAAGCCTATTACTCATCTTTCTTCCTGGTCTCTCTCCCTCCCCTCTAATGAATCCTTCATATCATTAAGGACATATCCAGAATATTCATATCCAGAATAAACTTCTTAAGCATAGACCTGGTCAGGTTATTACTCTCCTCAAATGTCATTAGTGACTTGATAGTGTACATTAAGCAAATTTCAGATAGTATTGTCTGTCAGTCAAGGTCATCTACAATTTGAGGCATGTACCTTTCCAAGCTAATTTCATATTCCCTTCTATGCATTCTAAAATTTATACACTTTTTTACTTCCTCATTTGACAAAACATTATTCAATAGCTGGTCTTTTTAGAGCACAGGTGATATTATTGACATTTATATAAGACACAGTCAATCAACCAACAAGTTTTTATTAAGCACCTACTGTACGTGCTAAGAGCTGGAGATATATGTGACAAAGTCATCATCTTTAATATATAAAAATCAATCTCAACCTCTGTTCTGGTTCCAGTGTCAAAGCTAAGGAGGCCTAATCCCAGTTTATTGAGCAATTTGAGTGTATTGTGAAATAAATCAACATACTTGGGAACTTGCATGTTTGTTTCCTCTTTCCTTTCATCTTTTACCTGCAGGAAGGCGGTGATGGACGCAGAGAAGTATGTCTGTCTGTGATCCTGCCATCCAGGCCTTACTTAGTCCTGGGGGAAGGACAAGCAAACCTGCAAGTTCTCTGCAAGGTGTGAACATTGTATCCACTTTTGTTTCTGCCTTGTAGAGGTTTTAAGCCTTCACAGTAACTGGTGTGCCTTGATAGCAATAAAATAAACACCAACTTGCCATGGAGAGCAGGAATTTTGTCATTAAAAATCGGGCATTTATAAAAACTAAGATTACAAAGTGTCCTTAATTACACTAACTGCATATTTCTCACTAGGTGCCAGATGTAGATGAAAAAGGAAGGTAGAAGAAATTAGAAAATGGGACCACTTTTTCTTTTCATCATGTACAGGGAAAGGTACAGAAAGGGGTTTGCTTCTAGTCTCATCTCACTAAGTTAAAACAAATCATCAGTGTGTGTCTCAGGAATCCATATACACTCTTCAGTTCACAACTCCCTTTTGGTTCAAGAATATGAAATTTGGTTACTCGCCTTATTCCTGTGAGGATTAGAAGAATCAGTGGACTGATGATGATTGTCCTGAATCTCTTATAATGTGAGAATAATTCATAAAGGTTGTTGACACAGCAATTGTCAACTGATAGGATTTTGATGATGATGCTTCAATGGTTGGATTGTTGGAAATTTCTGACAAAGTAGAGGACAAAATAAATAAAACAAAATAAAAAAAACTTTTTTCAGTAATCTACCAGGTAGAAGCAAGAGAAACAACCACCTGTTCTCTGAGCTGCTTGGTCTAGGTGAAGAAGGATTTTTATTTGTCCAATGAATATCTCAAAGAAAATTTCTCCAAGAAAATGAATGAGGGCAGCTGGTCATTCCGTTTTTCTTCACTCCAGATGTTGGTCTCTCTGGGAAAGAAGCAATTGCGTGGATTGTGTTTGTCTCTAATTAATGACAATCCCAAGAGCATTTCTGGTGTCTAGAGAAGAATTGAACTCCTTTTTTGGTAGGAGGAACAGGAATCATGGTTAAGTGTAGTGGTAAAGATATGGACTGGAGTCAGGAAGAAAAACCAGGGAATCCCCCTAGACATTTATATGGGGCATTCCCTCAGCTCACTGTTATCCTGATTTCCTTTACCTTAGGAACTGAGAGTATTTTCCTACAGAGCATAATATGACCTATTCCTTAAATACTCTCCATTCTTTGCTTCATAATTAAGTTCAACTGTTTGGGTTTTCCTCTTTTTTCTACTATTATCATAAGAAAAATCTCCAAATAAACCCAATATTTCTTTTTAGATAAACTTGTTCAACTCAATCTAATTCAGTCAGTTTTTATTAAGCATCAATCATGTATCAAGACAATAGGGATGCAAAGACGGAGGTAATATGCATTTCCTAGCACTCATTATATCCCAAGCAATGTGCTATAGAATTTTCCAAGTATTATCTTATTTAATCCTCACAACAATTGTGAGTGTTAGGTGTTATTATGATTCCTATTTTGCAGTTGAAGAAACTGAAGTGGGCAGAAGTTAAAAGGTTAAGAACCCAGGTCACACACCTAGCATCTGAGTCCAAATTTGAAGTCAGGTCTTCCTGATTTCAGATCCAGCACTCTATCCATTGACCCATCAGCAAATAAAGACAAATACAAAATAAACTTTGTCTTCAAGGAGTTTACTTTCTACTAAGGAAAAAGTATATGTCCATGTGTAAATACAAAATAATCCAGGGAGGGGAAGAATACAGTGATCTGGAACACTTCATGTCTTTGTATGTCATTCAATTGAGCTTAATTCAACGAGCGTTTCTCAAGGGCTTAAGATGTGTGAAGTTCAGTATTATGTAGTGGGGGAGCTAATCAAATTCCTCTTTGGCTCCAATAGCTTTATTCTAATCATTCTTATTAAAGGAGATGAATAGTCTAAGAGGCCCTTTTTTGAACAAAGTCAAATAACTTAGAATCATTGCATCACAATCAGACAACTGGAAGGGTTCATAAAAGTGATCTTGTTCAACTCTCTGAAGTCATGACCACAGTCAACATAATCCTCATGTGAAAACAGAGGCTTGAAGTAATTTAAAATATAATATGCAAGTTCAACTGGGCATAAGGAAGGATGAGGACATATGTATGAACTGGAAGATTCTACGCACCTGGAGGCAGCCTGTGGAGGACAGACACTGACATCAGCGGTGAAAGAAAACAAAAGCATGCATTTCCTTCATTACAATATTGTCCAAGGTGAAACTTAGTGTGGAGGGGAATCTCTAATATCCAGGATGAAATAGAAAGAAGAGTCAATATTCTAGTGATCTTTGGATTCGCTATTTGCCGTGTGGACCTTGAAAACATTCTGCTCTTCTTGACATTCCTTAGTGCATCCTTCACAACTTAGGCTGTAGATCAAGGAGTTCAGCATGTTGATCACTGTGGTATAAAACACTGAGTGTACTTTCTCCTGGGCCACACTGTTGGAAGCTGGTATATAATACTTGATGTTGACGGAACCATAAAAAACAGAAATAGATGTTAGATGGAAGCCACAGGTGCCGAAGGTTTTATAAAAGCCCTTTATAGATTGTATGTGAAAGATTGTCAGAAGAGTGAAATGGTAAAGGACAAATGGGCAGAGTTGCAGCCAATGATTTAAATCCAAAGCAATCATCACCAAAACTTCACTGAAGTTCGTGATGGAGCAGGAGAGCTTTAGAAGGGGAAGAACATCACAGAAGTAATGATGGATAATATTCTTTAAATAGAAAGACAGTCTGGCTAGACAAGTTGTATGAGCAATGGCCACATTGTGTACACACCTGACATGAGCAGGCAGCCGAAACATGGCACATGGTGACATTATAGAGCAGGGGTCTGCACATGGTAACATAATGATCATAGTCGATAGTTGTATGAATGTAGAATTCAGCAGTCTCAAGAAGAGTAAGAAAAAGAACTGAGTCATATAGCCTGGGTAGGAGATAATGTTATTCTCTGACACAGAGTTCTCCAAAGTTTTGGGTGTAATGACAGAAGACTAGCAGCAACTTAAGAATGACACATTACTGAGGAAATAGTATGTGGGAATATGAAACTGAGAACTGACCCAGATTAATAAAATCAAGCTGAGATTTCCCTACCATGGAGACTAAGTACATTTCTAGGAAGAAAAAGATGAGTGATATCTGGAACTCTTTTCGATTTGTCAAGCCCAAGAAGATAAATTCTGTCATAAATGTATTATTTTCCATTGCCTTTCTCCTCCAATATTTAGGATGGAAATATTCAGGTATGATAGAGAAAAGTCTTAATAACCAAAAATGATTTCCATATACTCTATCACTATGACTCTGTCTCTCTGTGTCTCTCTTCGCCTCTCTGTCTTCCTCATTTTCTGTTACAGGAATTTTGTGAATTTCTGGGTATAAAAGAAGCAATGTTTTGTAGTTCATTTGACAGGAAGTCTCACCAGATGAACATATTACCAATGAAAGGGCAGAGCCAAGGTGGTGGACTAAGCTCAGTATTGGACAAAAAATTGGTCATATAATTAGAAAATAATTTAGCAGAAACTAGATATAGAACAATATTTTACATCACATGCCAATATAAAGTCAAAATGTGTACATGATTTAGACATAAATGGTGATACCACAAGCAAATGAGGGGAGTATGGAATAGTTGTACTGTCACATCTATGGGAAAGGGAAGAATTTATGAACAAACAAGATATAGAGAGCATTTTGAGATATAAAATGGATAACTGCCATTGTATTAAATTACCAAGTTTGTGCACAAACAAAACCAATGCAATCAAGATTAGGACAGTAAAAAGCTGGGAAGAAATTTTATAGCAAGTGTCTCATATAAATAGAGAATGGAGTCAAATTTATAAGAACACAAGTCATTCCCCAAATGATAAAGGGTCAAAGGATAACAGTCAGTTTTTTTAAATACTCAAAGCTAACTATAATCATATGAAAAAATTCTCCAAATCCTTATGGATTAGAGAAATGCAAATTGAAATGATTCATACCTATCAGATTGGATAATATGATAGAAAAAAAAAACATGATAGATGTTGGAAGGGATTTGGGAAAATCAGGACTCATACACTGTTGGTGGAGTTGTGAGCTGATCCAACCTTTCTGGAGAACAATTGAGAACAATGTGCAAGGGCTATCAAACTGTGAATATCTTTTGATCCAGCAATACTAATATTAGGTCTTTTTCTAAAGAGGCTTTTAAAAAGGGGGCAAAAGGCCTTTGGTGCAAGAACATTTATAGCAACTCCTTTTGTGTTAGCGAAGCATTAGAAATTGAGAGGATGTCCATCAACTGGGGAATGACTGAACAAAGTATAGTTATGATTGTGATGGAGTACAATTGTGCTATAAGAAATGATGAGTAGGAAAGACCTATGGGAACTGATGCAAAGTGAAGTGAGTGGAACCAGGACAGCATTGTACATTGTACATTGTAACAACAATATTGTATGATGATTAACTGTGAATACCTTAGCTATTCTCAGTTATACAATGATCTGAGACAATTCCAAATGACTCATGATGAAAAATGCTATCCACATCCAGAGAAAGAAATGATAGAGTCTGAATGCAGATTGAAGCATATCATTTTTCACTTCATTTTGTGTATGTGTGTGTATTTGTCATTCACATATGGGAATTATAATTGCTTTATAATATGGTGAAAAGCTGGTGGGATATGTTTACTTACCTGAATACTGAAAAGAGTAGAGAAGTCTCTCGTCTGATTAGATTTTGACACGATCAAAAACTTAAGAGGGATCTTCTTGTCCCCTTACAGGTAAAAGATTGTCATGTTATATTAGCGTAGTACTTTACAGTATATAGAATATTTTCACATAGTTCATCCTTTCTGAACTTGACAGAGCAGGGATTTTAATCCTTATTTTACATTGAGGACGCTGAAGTTAGGCAGCATGATATATCTCTTTCATGGTCATATTACTGGAAATGGCACAATCTGGAGAGGATTCTAGTGAACAATTCACTGCAATATACTCTGCTAATAAACACAAGAGAAGAAAATGGTTCCTGATTTTGACTTTACCAGGCTAAAAAAGGAGGGAAAATTTTTATTTGTTGTTTGAAGGTGTTTGGGCATTAAGGAGATGACTGCAGATAACATAGGACTTCTTCAAAATGTAGATATGGGCTCTCTGGAGAAAAGTCAATTACACTGTATGTATATATACCCTCGATTATGACTCCTCCTACTGGAAATTTTGATTTTCATGAGGAGAACCAATCTCTTATTCCTCTCTAGTAAGTATTACGAATTAGAGAGGCAGGGAAAAAATGAATTCTCCAAGATAATGGTTCTGGGAATGATGGTAAGCAGTAGTCTGGGGGCAAAAAGACAACATAACATTTATCCCAGGGATCCTCACCTTCTTCATAATCTACCGATTGCCTTGGTCCTTTTGACTCTTACTCAGAGAATAGAAAATCTACATACACTTAGAACATATTGTCTTCTATTTCTTTCCCCTTCATTGTTTCTGCTTGTGATCAAAGGCAGTGAAATGGCTCCAGTTCTCCATCAACCTCCTTTGAAAAGCTATTGAAAGAAGACACTTAGAACATTCCCTTTACTTTTTTACATTTAATTTTTATTTTTTTCTAAATCACATATAAACAAAAAAATTTAACATTCATTTTATAAAAAAATTTTAGTTCATTATTCTCTTCCTCTCTCCTAGTCTCACTCCTTGACAAGGCAAGCAATTTGATATAGATTGTACATGTAGAGTAATACAAAACATTTTCACATTAATTATGTTGCAAAAGAAAATGCAAAACAAATGAAAATAAGAATAAAATAGTTTTAAAGAAGTATGTGTCATCTGCATTCATTCTCCCTCAGTTCTTTCTCTGGAGGTAGATTGCATTTTTCATCATAAATCTTTTGTGAATTATCTTGGAATATTGTATTACTAAGACTAGCTGAATCATTTACAGCTGATCATTGTTCAATATAGCTATTTTTAAATACATATATTATTTTCCACCAACTATGTGTAAAAACAATTTTTAACATTCAAAATGTTTTTAAGTTTTGAGTTCCAAATTCTGTCCTTCCTTCTATCCTGTATACCCTCCATGACACTAGGAAATTAGTTATACATATGAAATCATGTAAAACATTCCCATATTAGTAATTTTGTAGAATAAAACTTGAACCAGAAAAAAATAAAAGAAAATGAAAAGTAGTATGTTCCTGTCCATATTCAGATGCCATCAATTCTTTCTGTGGAGGTAGGGAGCATTTTTCACCATGAGTTCTTTAGGATTGTCTTCAATCTTCATATTGCTGAGAATAGCTACGTGATTCACAGTTGTTCAGCATGCAATATTGCTGTTACTGTGTACAATGTTCTCCTGGTTCTGTTCACTTCACTCAGCAGTGGTTCATGTAAGTCTTTCCAGGTTTTAAAGAAATCATCCTGCTGGTCATTTCTTATAATGATAATATTCCATTGCCACCATATACTGCAACTTGTTCATCCATCCCTCAATTGATAGATATTACTTCAATTTCCAATTCTTTGCCATTGTACAAAGAGCTACTATAAATATTTTTGTACAAATATGTCTTCTTCCCTCTTAAAAAACCTCTTTGGGATACAGACCTAATGGTGTTATTGCTAGGTCAAAGGGTAAGCCCTTTGGCTATAGTTCCAAATTGCTCTCCAGAATGGTTGGATAAATTTACTATTCCACCAACAGTGCATTAGTGTCCCAGTTTTCTTACATCCCCTCCAACATTTGTCATTTCCCTTTTTTCTGTCAAAGAGCCAATCTGATAGGTGTGAGGTGGTACCTCTGGGTTGTTTTAGTTGGAACTAATCAAATCAAGTGATTTAGAACATTTTATATGACTACAGATAGCTCTGATTTCTTCTTTTGAAAGCTGCCTGTTCATATCCTTTAACCATTTATTAATTACAAAATGATGTCTGTCCTTATAAATTTGATTCAGTTCTCTGTATATGTGATAAATGAGGTCTTTCTCAGGGAAACTTGCTGTAACAATTGTTTTCTAGTTTCCTGCTTTCCTACAAATCTTGGCTGCATTCATTTTGTTTGTGCAAAAACATTTTAAATTAATATAATCAAAATTATCCATTTTATATCCTCTAATGCCCTCTATCCCTTGTTTGATCATAAAATTTTCCCTTATCCATAAATCTGACAAGTAAAATATTCCATGTTCCCCTAGTTAGTTTATTATATCACCCTTTGTGTTTAAATCATGTACTCATTTGGAGCTCATATTGACATATGATGTGAGATATTGGTCTGTACTTAGTTTTTGCCAAACTGCTTTCCAGTTTTCCCAGAAATTTTTGTCAAATAGTGATTTCTTGTATCAAAATCTTAGATCACTGGGTTTCTCAAATGCTAGAGTAGTATGGTCAAGTATATCATTATACCATCTTCGAAGAGTCATATTTCTGTTTTCTCATTGCCCATTCTAATTCCTTTATTTTTTACTTCTCTTTTTGCTATAGCTAGAGTTTCTATAACAATACTGAATAATAGAGGTGAAAATGGACATCATCGTTACTTCATCCTGGATCTTATTGAAAAAACCTTCTAGCTCAACCCCATTACAAAGAACACTTGCAGATAGTTTTAGAGAGATGCTATTTATCATTTTAAGGAAAGTTCCATTCATTTTTATACTTCTTTATGGTTTTAGTAGGAATGAGTGTTGTATTTTACCAGAAGCTTTTAATTCATTTATTGAAATATACATAAGATTTGTACTGGTTATGTTATTGATATAGTCAATAATTGTGATAGTCTCCCTAATATTGAATTAGCTCTGAATTCTTGTTATATATCCTACCTGGTCATAATGTATGATCTTTGTGATATATTGCTGTAATCTCCAAGTATTTTAAAAATTCTTTCCTCAATAGTTTATGTGGAAATTGGTGTATAGATTTATTTCTCTGTTTTTGCCCTTGCTGGTTTAGATATCAGTGCCGTATTTGTGATGTAAATGGAATTTGGTAGTACTCCTTCTTTGCTTGTTTTTTTTTTCCAAATAGTTTATAGTAGTATTGGAATTAATTGTTCTTCAAATGTTTGACAGAATTCATTTATGAATCAATCTGGTCTTGGGGATTTGTTTCTTAGGGACTTCATTGATTCTTGTCCAATTTATTTTTCTAAGGTTGAGTTAAGTATTCAATTTCATCTTCTGTAAATAAGGGCAATTTTTATTTTTTAAAATATTCACTCATTTCATTTAGAGTGTCAGATTTATTGGCTTGTAATTGGGCAAAATAGCTCCTAATAGTTGCTTTAATTTCACCTGCATTGCTGGTGAATTCACCCTTTTCATTTTTTATCCTGGTCTTATTTCTTTTTAGAAAAATCAAATAAACCAGTGGTTTATCTATGTTATTTTTAATAAAACCATCTCTTATTTTTGCTTCTTATTTCAAGGATTTTCTTCTTTCAATTTTATTAATCTCCCCTTTGATTTTCAGGATTTCCAATTTGTTGTCTAATTAGAGATTTTAAATTTGTTCTTGTTCTAGTTTTTTTTTAGTTGTATGCCAAATTCATTGATCTGCTTTTTCTCTAATTTATTGATGAAAATGTTTAAATGCTGCTTTAGCTTCATTCCAAATCTTGGTAAGTTGTCTCTTCGGCATCATTCTATTTAATGAAATTATTTATTATTTAGCAACTTGTTCTTTAGCATTAGATTATTTCATTTGCAATTAATTTAAATCTGTTTCTATAGCCCTTTATTGAATACAATTTTGTTGCGTTATGGTCTGAAAAAGATGCATTAATATGTCTGGTCTTTTGCACTTGGCATTAAGGTTTTTAATGTTCTAATATATTGTCAGTTTTTGTGAAGGTGCCTTTTATCATTTGAAAAAAGGCGTATTTCTATTCCTATTTAAATTTTCTCTAGAGGTCTATCATATCTAAATTTTCTAAAATTCTTTTCATCTTTTTAACTTCCTTCTAGTTTATTTTATGGTTAGATTTATCTTGTTCTGAGAGGGGAAAGTTTAGGTCCTCCACTACTATAACTTTACTGTGTATTTACTCCTTTAAGTCAATTAACTCTTTCTTTAAGAATTTGAATGCTATACCATTTGGTGCATTAATTTTTAGTATTGATATCACTTCATTACCTATGCTAATTTTTGGCAAAATGAAATTTCCCAGCTTATCTCCTTTAATTAGTTATATTTTTGCCTTTGCTTTATCTGAGATCATGTTGGCTACCCCTGCTTTTTTGTTTTTACCTTGGAAGCAAAATAATTTCTGCTACAGCCCTGTATTTTTTCCCCATATGCCACTAACAGATGACATTGAAAATTACTACCTTATACTAAGTTTAAAATCTGGTACTACTACACCTACATCCTTTACATTTTTTTCATTAATACATTTCATATGCTTTAGCTTTTGTCTTCCAAATGAATTTTTAAATTATTTTTCTAACTCAATCAAATTTTTGGTAGTTTTATTGAAATGGTATTGAATAAGTAGATTGATTTATGTAGAATTATCATTTTTAGTACACTGTCTGTGCCTAATTATAAACAATGTCTCTCAAATTATTTAAATCTGACATTATTTATATAAAGTTTTTAATAATTATGTTAATATAGTTCTGCTATTTGTCTTGGCAGATATAGTCCCTTGTATTTTATATTATCTATGGTTATTTTAAATGAAATACCTCTTCCTATCCCTTCTTGCATGTCTTTGTTTCTAATATATGGAAAAGCTTATGATTTATGGGGGTTTATTTTACACCCTGCTGCTTTGCCAAAATAATTGTTTCAACTATTTTTAGTTGAATCTCTAGGATTTTCTAAGAATACCATCATATCATCTGCTGTCGCTAATGTTTCTAGAACAATATTGGATAATAGTGGTGATAATGGGCATCCTTGCTTCTCTTCTCATCTTGTTGGCCAGGCTTATAGCTTATCCTCATGATAGGTAATGTTTGCTAAATGATTTTAAGTAGATGCTTCTTATCTTTTAAGGAAAACCCATTTGTATCTATGCTTTTAAGTGTTTTTAAGAGGAATGAGTATTATACTTTGTCGAAAGCTTTTTCTCATTTATTAATATACTCATTTGATTTTAATTGGAATCAATTAGTTTCATAGTTTTCCTTGTTGTTACACCATCCCTGTATTCCTGGTCTGAATTCCACTTGGCCACAAAACATAATCTTTGTGATGAATTCTTGTACTTTCTTAGTAGTATTTTATTTAGGATTTTTTTCATTGATACTCACTAGTGAAATTGGTCTGTGATTTCTTTCTCTGTTTTTTGCTCTTCTTGGTTCAAATATCCTCATCATATTTGTTTTATGAAAAGATTTTAGTACAACTCCTTTCTTGCCTATTATTCCCAATAATACCTTTAATATTGTAATTAGTTGATCTTTAAATGTTTGGTAGAATTCACTCATAAATACATCTGGTCCTAATGCTTTTTTAAAGAGGCTCATTTATGGCTTATTCAATTTCTTTTTCTAAAGTAGGTTTATTTAGATATTCTACTTCCTCTCTGATTAATCTGGACATTTTATATTTCTGTAACTATTCTTCTATTCCACTTAGATTGCTAAATTTATTGGCATATAATTGAACCAAATAACTCCTAATAATACTTTAATTTATTTTTAACTTATTTTTCATTTAATACTTTATTTTCTGAAGTTTTAATATTAGTTTTAAAACTTTGAGTTCCAGATTTTCTCCCTTCCTCCCTCCCCATCTCTCTCCCCATTTAGAAGGCAAGAAATTCAATATAGGTTATACGTGTGTAGTCATGCAAAACATATCCATAAATTCATGTTGTGAAAGAAAACACAGACCAAAAAACCCCCAAACCTCAAGAAAAATAAAGAAAGTTTAAAAAAGTATGCTTTAATCTGTATTCAGACACCATGAGTTACTTCTCTAGGGATGGATATCATTTTTTCATAATAAGTCCTTCATAATTCTCTTGGATCATTTTATTTCTGAGAATAACTGTCCTTCACACCTGATCATCTTCCAATATTGCTGTTACTTTGAATACAGTGCATTTTACTTTGCATCAGCCTATGCAAGACTTTCCAGGTTTTTCTGAAAGCATTCTGCTCATCATTTCTTGTAGTTCCATAGTATTTCATCATAATCACATGCCACAGTTTGTTCAGCCATTCCCCAATTGATGGGCATCCCCTCAATTTCTAATTCTTTGCCCCCAGAAAAGAGTTGCTATAAATATCTGTGTAGATATAGGTCATTTTTCTTTTTTGTTTTTTACCTCTTTTGGGATGCAGACCTAGTAGTGGCATTGCTAAGTCAAAAGGTATGCGTGGTTTTATAGCCCTTTGGACATAGTTATAAATTGCTCTACAGAATGGTTAAATCAATATCTGCTTTAATTTAATCTTCGTTAATGGTGTGTTAACCTTTTTTCATTTTTGATATGAGTGATTTTGCTTTCTTCTGTCTTTAATCATATTAACTAAAGATTTATCTTTTAAATTTTTTTCATTAAAACCAGCTTTATGTTTTATTTATTAATTTAATGGCTTTCTTACATTCAATTGTATTATTCTCACCCTTGGGTTTCAGGATTTTGAATTTAGTATTTAATTGGGAATTTTTAATCTATTATTTTTTCTACTTTTTAAATTACATATCAAATTCATTGTTCTTTTTCTACTTTATTGATGTAGGCATAAAAGAAATAAAATTTTCCTCTGATTTCTGCTTTTGCTGTATCCCATAAGCTTTGGTATATTGTCTCATTAATAGAATTATTTATTATCACTATGATTTGTTCTTTTTCACATTCATTCTATAAAATTAGGTTATTAATTTCAATTAATTTTAATATGTGTTTCCATAGTACTTTATTAAATATAATTTTAGTGTATCATGATCTGAAAAAACATATTTAATATGTCTGCTTTTCTACATTTGACTATAAGATTTTATGCCCTAATATATTGTCAGTTTTGGAAAGGTGTCATGTACCACTGGGAAAAGGCATGTTCCTCTCTATTCCCATTTATTTCTCTCTAGATGTCTGTCATATCTAGCTTATCCAAGATTGTATTGATGTCCTTGACTTCTTGCTTATTAACTTTTTGTTAGATTTATCTAGTTCTGAGAAAATGTTGGAATCTCCCACTACTCTGATTTTGTTATATGTTTACACCTGTAATTTACTTACCTTTTCCTTTATAAATTCAGATGCTATAGTAGTTGGTGCATGTGTTTAGTATTGATATTACATCATTTTCTATGATCTCATTTCTGGTCTTTTCCTCAAGAATATCTGTAAGTTTCGGTTTTTCTGGATAGGTTATTTTTGGTTGCAAACCCAGCTCCTTGAAATATCGTATTCCATACCCTGTATTCCTTTAATAGAAAGCTGCTAAATCTTGTATTATCTTGACTTTAGCTCTACAATATTTAAATTGTTTCTTTTTGTTTGCTTGTAATATTATCCCCTTTATGTAGGAGCTTTGAAACTTAGTTATAATGTTCCTGTGAGGTTTTCATTTCAGTTTCTCTTTCAGGTAGTGACTGGTGGATTTTTTTTTCCATTTCTATTTTATCTTCTAAATGTAAAATTCAGGGCAATTTGCCCTCATACTTTCTTATAATGTCATATCTAGACTCTTTTTTTGATTGTGACTTTCAGGTAGTTCCAACAATTCTTATAGTATCTCTCCTCAATCTGTTTTCTAGGTCAGCTGTTTTCCTAATGAAAAATTTCATTTTCTCTTCTTTTTTCATTCTTCAAATTTTATTTTCATTATTTCTTGATTCATATCTTATGAAGTCATTAGCTTCACCTTCTTCAATTCTAATTTTTAAATTCTTTTCTTCATTAAGTTTTGGACCTCCTTTTCCAATTGGTTGGATTCCTTTTCACAATTTTCTTGCATTACTAATTTCTTTTCACATTCGTCCTTTATTTGATTTTTAAAGTCCTTTTTAATCTCTTCCAGCACTTCTTTTTGGACTTGTGGCCATTTTCATTTTTTATAGCTTTACATGTAGCTGTTTTGATTTCATTATTTTCTGAGTTTGAATGTTGATCATTTCTATCACCATAATAACTATCTATTGTCAGGTTTTTCCTGTCATTTATTCATTTTAAATGACTTATTTCTACTCTTAACTTTATGTTATAGTTGAGTTCTGCTCCCAGGGTGAGGGAGATAATGTTTTGGGCTTCAGATTTTTTGTGTGTTTTTGCTTTCATATATCTAACTGGGGCGGGGGCTCTTTGTCTTTGTGGTTCTTCAAATGTGCAATGATCCAAGGCCGTGTGTGATCACTGTTCTTCTGGCTTATACCTTGGTTCATGAGTGACCTCAGGCACTCCTCTCCATCTCTGAGCTGAGACCAGGACCCCCTGCACTCCTGACACTGTAAATGATCTCGCTCTCAATAGACTCAGAAAATCATTGCCAGTCCCATTCTCCCAAGAATGCAAGAATCAAATCACCCCTCTGCCCTGGAGCTGGAACCAGGGACTGTGCTTTCCTGTGAATGACCACAGCTAATTCTCTCCCTCTGGAAACCATGAATAGGGCTCTCAACTCTGCTACTGAACTCCTCTGCATGTGCTCACTCTCCTCACCTGTAGCCACAGCCTGGTACTTGGTTGTGCCAATTTGCCTGGACCCTGTGTCCAGTGCCAGCAGAAAGCCTTGCAATCTATTTGCCTGATAAGCCACCCAACACTGCCATCAAAAGCTCCCAAAGCCACAGTTGCCACAAACACAGCTGCCCCCAAGGTTGCTGCTTTTTAACAGAGTGATATCTGTATTTCATTCCTGGTCGGACCACTACCCCTGTAGCTCAGGTCTTTTCTGATATCTTCCTAAGCTGTTAGGCTGCTTTAACTTAACTTTTTCTTTTTTTCTGCCACTCTAAAGTTCAGTTTAGGGCATTGTTTTAAGTTATTTGGAGAAGAGTTTGAGAGAATCAGGTAATTCCCTTTCTTATTTTATTCCTAATTTCCTTCCCACAATCCCTCTGTTAATTATTTTTCATCATTTGACTGCATCCACCTCATTTATTTCCTCAATTGTTCCTCTACCACTCTTACTTGATTTTTAAAATCATTTGTTGGTCTTTCTTTAGCTTGTTCAGGAAAGCTTTTCAGGTTTAGGTTCAATCAGTTTTTTCCAAATTTTTAGTTGTTTTCATGTCATCTCTTGAGTTTGTGCCCTGATTATCTCTATCACCATCGTAGCCTTTTATGTTCAGATTCTTTTTTTATGTTTTTTTTTTCATTTTCCTAGCCTCTTTCTTGATCTATTTGGACTCTACTCACTGTTGGGTAGGGAGTGTGCAATCGTCCCAAGCTAAGGCTTTTTAATGCTGCTTTTTTTACACACTTCTGGGGGGTTTTAGGGTTTTTAAAAAAAGTGTTTCCAAGGTTGTGTGGTAGGGGTAAAGGTGTGGTTAATGCTCTTCTACTCTGCACTCTGGTCTTTATCCAGGAAGGATTTTTGCTCCCTTGCAGCTAAAAGCACTCCTCTCCTCCCTGGACCTTTGACCTGGAACTGGGTGTGAGCCATGCAGTTACCTATCAGTGCCTGGTCTTGTACTCAGTGCTGGGGTCCCTTGCAACAATTTTCCACCCAGTTGTTCAATCTCCTGACCCTTTCTGGGATGAGAGAACTCAAAGCTGTGCCACTAGCATACTATCTCCAGGGACCACAACTGGCATTGCCCCAACCCAGGCTACATTCCAGTGTCATCACATAGCTCTCTTACTAACCTCCTAAGTTGTCTTGGGCTGGAAAATATCTTACCCTGACCTTAGTTTGTCTATGTCACTTCAGAATTCAATGTGATAGGTTATTTTATACTTACTTGAAGGGGAATGTTAGGGGAACTTGACTGTAGTGCTCCTTCTTGGCCGACCCTCATGAAATCTGCATCTTATCATGAAGTTCACTGTCCTAAATGTAACAATATGCTGCCACTTGGAGTTTCTTAATTGTGTCCTTCAAAATTTTGATTTCTTGAAGTAAATGAAGTCTAGATTATAATGGACTGTCATTTCCCTTTTTGTGCCATTTGAGGTTAATAAGTAAATAAGAATCTTAGTAGCAAAAGAAACTGAAGATGTACATTTTAGAGATTTGTCCCCAAATTTTGGGAACACAGAGGAAATTGGATAAAGCTACAGATACTTCAGCACTCAAGAAAACTTCCTAAATTTTATGCAGCTACAGCATTAGCCTTGATATTGGCCTTATCCTCATTAATCTCAATGTTGGGGTCATACTACTCCTTGTGTTGCCATTGGTACTTTATGGTTGACGTATACTTTCTATTCAACTACCACTGAATCTTGGGATTCAATCAATCCTCAGTGTTTCATTTTTATTAAACAAGACTTGGTCAGATTGTTTTCTAACACTACCATCAACCTGAGTTAGAGATATTAGATAAAAAGATATAGCACAGGTAAGGTTTGGAGGGGAAACATGAGGTGGTATATTACTTTAGGATGTTCTAGTAGGGAAAAACCCTGGGGACATAAATTGTTGGGAGTTAGGTAGGAGGGACAGGCAAGTCATTAAAGGAAATTGACAAGGAAAAATACAGCTTTCCCAACTTTGCAATGTTGCCCACATCTAACTTATATCTCAAAGAAAATAAATCTGTAGTGTGAAGAAAATTTATCTAGAATCTCAGTGACTTTTAATGGTGTTACTTGGACCAGAAGACTCTCCAGATTTTCCTCAGTGCATCCTTCACATCCTTGTTCCTTAGACTATAGATCCAGGGGTTTAACATGGGGATGATTGTGGTGTAGATGACTGAGGACACTTTTTGTTGAGTGATGTTGCTGGTTGATGCAGGCTGACAGTACATAAAAATGATGGAACCATACAGGATAGCCACGGATGCCAGGTGGGATCCACAGGTGCTGAAGGCTTTGGACCTGCCCTTAGCAGAATGGATCCTGAGGATACTGGAGAGGATGAAAGCATAAGAGATCAAGATAGGTAGAGTGGTTACCAAGGAGTTGATCACAACTAGAAGCATCACCAAAAGTTCATTAATGTAGGTGTTAGAGCTGGAGAGCTTCAAAAGGGGAGGAATGTCACAAAAATAATGACTAATAACATTGTCTCCACAGAAGGACAGTCTGGCTAGACCACTTGTATGAGTAATGGCTCCAAAGACTCCCATACCATACACTCCTGCCACTAGCAGGAAACAGAAATTCTGGGACATGGCACTGTTGTATATTAGGGGGCTACAGATGGCAACATAACGATCATAGGCCATGGCTGTCAGCATGAAGCAGTCAGCAATACAGAAAGTACAGAAGAAAAAGAACTGGGTCAAGCACCCTGAGTAGGAGATGATGTTCTTCTCTGATACAAAGCTCACCAACATTTTAGGGGTAATGACAGAGGAGAAGCAGAGATCAATGAAGGACAAGTTACTAAGAAAATAGTACATGGGGGTATGAAGCTGAGAACTGATCCTGATAAGTAGGAGTAAGCCCACATTCCCCATCATGGAGATAATGTATATTTGTAGGAAGAGTAAGAAGAGGGGGAGCTGGAGTTCTGGCTGGTCTGTTAAACCCATAAGTATAAAATCTGTCACCATGGAATGATTCCCTGTATCCATTGTCCTCTGAAATTTGAGGTGGGAATCTGTGGAGATGGAAGAAAATAATCTTATTACACAAAGGTGACAATTTGTCAATGTCTGCTCAGCTAAGATGGTATAAAATATATGACTTCTTTTTTGAACTCCCAGCAGACCCAGCTACCCACAGGTATTCATAAACTAATAATGTCAAGCTAGATCATAACATACAAGTCTAAGATTTGGGAGAGATTTCTAATATTTTATAGGCTAATCCATACCAACACCATAAATTCTGTCTACAACAAAAATAACAATTTGATGAAAAAAGGAAGAATTGCATCTAATCATGAAGTCTAAGAACAAGAAGATGAAACTAAATAATGTATATAATAAAAAGTAAATTTATTTTCTGTAGTACAGAATGATGGAAATAGTATCATAAACAAAAAGGAAAACCTGAAAATTTCTTGAATGGAAAGATTCAGAAACAGTGATGGCAAGTGTGACAGTTTTATGGGAAAGATCAAGGAAAAAAAAGTAATAATTATTGGATTTCCTGAGTGCTGCAAGAAAGAAAAATCTAATTTTGACATTTCATGAAACAGGAATTAACATTTCCCATAAAATTGAAACTGTATGATAGCTTAAACATATTCCATAAGAAATGAATGGAGAATAAACCCAAATTCTATTCTTCAAGACACAAAATATCAAGCTTCAAGAATGTAATAACAAGGAAATTATGTTGTAGCAGTCAAGACCAAAGGTACCATGAATATGGTGAATACTAAAAAACATAGAAAGACATAAATTTATGCAAAGTGAAGTAAGAATACACACATGCACATGCACACGCGCGCATGCATACACACACACATACACACTACAATGACTAAAATGCTGTTGGAAAGAAAAACAATCCAACAATTAAAATTGAATGATATAAAACTATAATGACCAAGTTCAGCACCAAAAAAAAGAAATATGAGAAAACTCCATACTCCTATGTGGGAACTATGAGTATGTGTCACTGCTAGATTTTTTTATGTTATTGTACTACTGAATTCTCTCTTTCTCTTCTCTTTTATTCTTTGGAATAGTTCTTTGGAAATGGTGGGAAGAAGACTTTTCTTGTGATGTAAAAAACAAATGTTAAAAATAACATTATTTTTACAAAAAAAAAATAAAGGCATCATTTCCCAAAAGAAGACAGATACTTTTTATAATTCTTTTTTCCAGGAAAAAATGTGAATGACAGAAAAAGAAGTAATTAAATGTTTTTAAAGTTCTCCTCCATAACCCCACTTCTGGGAGATATATAGATCTGCAAAGTCATGGCTGTGAAGGATTGACAGAGACTTCCTTTCAAAAAGGAAATAAGCAATTAATTACAAATTTTTCTTTGCAAAGGTGCTTAGAGCCACTAAGAAATTGAATAACTTCTCCAGGGACACAAAGTTAGAATTGATCAGAGATAGGTTTGACCCCATGTTTTCTTGACTCCAAGGCTGGCCCTTTCTGTCACAATCCCTCTCATTTTGAAATTCCCATTACTACCATAGGAATACGAGCCCAGATTATCATTTCTCTGGACTATTACAAAAACCTCCTACTGGTCTTCCCTATTGTGTTCTCCCTTCCCTCCAATTAATTCTTCATATAATTTTCAAAATAATCCTTCTAAGCATAAATCTGTTCATGTTGTTACTCTCCTCAAAAGTCATTAGTGACTCCAGATTGTACATTAAGTAAATTTTAGATACCTTTGACTGACAATGAATGTCATCCACAGTTTGGAAGCAATTCCCTTTCCAAGATGATTTCATATCCCCTGAAAAGCACCTTAAAATATTCATTCTTTTACTCCATCATTCAATAAACATTTATTCAGTAACTGTTATTTGCAGAACACAGCAGATATTGCAGAAATTCAGATAAGGTTGGTAATTAATCAACCAACTAACAAGTTTTTATTAAGTACCTATATTATATGCTAGGCACTATGTGTGCTAGGAGCTGGAGATGTAAGTACAAACAATGAAACAGTCCCTACTTGAAAAGAGTCAGTCCTTGATCGCATAAGCTTCTACTCTAGTAGGGGTAAAAGTCATTGAGAAAACCTGGTATCTTTGAAAGGTCATGGGCAGAGTATCTGGATTCAAATTCTGGTCATGCTACCCATGTGATATTAGACAATTAATTAGCTGGGCTTCAGTTTCTTCATCTTTTATGACAGCTGGACTAAATGATCTCCACATTCCTTTCCAGTCCTAAATCTATGATATTAAAGCCCAATGAAATAATATTTAAATTGTCATTTACAAAGCCATTCTTTAATTCTAAGAACTGCTGATAGAAAGACTTCTAACACATTAGCATGAATGTTTCAGCCCTCACTCAACTTCTCTTTAAATAGATCATGATATATGAACAGAGCCATAAACATACCTAAGATCAATCAACTTCTCGAATCTCCACTTCCACTTTATCATGTTAATATGTACATCAATGCTTCAGAAAGTTGTAATTCTATCACTCTGTCACTCTGGATACCATTTCATGACTAAGGTCATAGTCCCTTTGTAACTTAGACCAGTGGTGGGCAAAGTTGGTAACCTCACAAAGTGAAACTTTCAAGTGGCATAATAAGGCATCTTTTAGGATTATTTTTTATAAAAGCAAAGTATTTTGATGTCTCTTTATTTTCTTGTTTTGTTGAGTGTTTTCCCCTCCTAAAAACAACTGTTTTGAAAGTTTTTGGAAGTCTCTATTGTATAAGATATTATTATTATAGCTTTTGGTTAATATAAATTTTTATATTGGGCAGATCTTTCCCTAAGGTCCTTTTCTAATTCATCATAATCATGTGGAGGTGACTCTGAGTTCTTGGTGGATAAACAAATGTAATTCAAGGACAGAAATGTGGAAATGAGATGGAAAAGCTTCAACCATGAGTCTAGAGGCACACTATATGTGGCAACCAAGCAGCATCTTGTCTAAGTTCAGAGAGGCTCATCACTAAGCTATAAGTACCCAGTTAGTACTGTAGATATAATGCTGGATTTTGAGTTAGAAAAAATGAGTTCAAATCTAGCTTCAGACACTTACTAGCTGTGTGACCCTGGGTAAGTCAATTAACTTTTGCCAACCGTAGTCTCCTTATCTGTAAAATGGGGATAATAATAGTACCTATCTCTGAAGGTTGTTGTAAATTATAAAATGCTACATAAATGTTAGGTATAACAATTATTATCAATTTGACCACAGAGTATATAATTTTTAATATAATTTTAGTATAATTTTTTATAAAAATTTAGTGTATATAAAACTTTCAAGAAAATTATCTCTCAACATGTTGGTTAGTCAATAAACCTTTATTTAGTGTCCACTACATGCTAGACACTGTGTTGAGAAATGAGGATACAAAGAAAAGTAAAATATAGTTCCTGTTCTTGAGGAACTTAAAGTGGAATGACATCGACAACATGTAAATAACTGTAGAAACAAGTTATATAAAGGGTAAATTGAGAAAAAATCATCAGAGTAAAGGCAGTAGAATTGTGAGAGATTGGTACAAACATCCTATAGATGGTAGGATTTTATATGGGACTTGAAGGAATCTAGGGTAGCCAGGAGGTGGAAATGAGGAAGAAGAGTATCCCAAGCATTGTGGATGACCAAGAAAATCAGTTGAAAGATGGAGTGTCTTGTCTGAGCTACAGTAAAGGGGCTAGTGCTATTGGATCAAAAAGTATGTGGTAGAGTTATATAGATTATGAAGGGCTTTGAAAACCAGAGAATTTTGTTTCATCCTGAAGGTGATACGGAACCATCGGAGTTTATTGAGTAGCACTGGGTGATATGGTCAGATCTGTGTTTTAGAAAGATCACTTTGACAACTGAGTGGAGGATGAGCTATGAGGAAGAAACTTGTTGCAAGCAGAACAACTAGAGAGCATATATGATAAATGTTATAAAGATAAAGGCTTTAGCAACATAATGGATGTAGGAAAGAGTGTGAGGAGTCAAGGATGACATCTAGTTTGTGAGCTTGGATGACTAGGGGAAGGTGGTGTCCACAACAGGGAAAAAAGGTAAAGAAAACAAATGGAGGAAAGGTAATGAGTTCTGTATTGGATATATTGAGTTAAAGATGTCTATTGAATGTATAATTGAAGATGTTTAATAGCCAGTAGGAGATTCGAAACTGAAAGTCAACAGAAAGGTGAGGGCTGGATATGTAAATTTGAGAATGATCTGCATAGAGAAATAATTGAATCCTTCAGAACTGACGAGATCACCAAGTGAAAGAGTAGAGAGAAAAGTACAGTGTGCCCAAAGAACTAAAAAACCGTGTATACCCTTTGACCCATCAATGCCACTATTAGGTCTATTTCCCAAGGTGATCAGGGAAAAAGGAAACTAACCTTTACATTTTAAAAATATTTATAGCAGCAGTCTTTGTGGTGGAACCAGACATTGAGAGGATGCTCATTTATTGGGGAATGGCTAAACAAGTTGTGGTATGTGATTGTGATGGAATCCTATTGTGCTGTAAGAAATGAGCATGATAATTTTAGAAAAACATGGAAAAACTTGCATGAAATAATGAAGAGTGAAATGAGCAAAGCAAGTGAACACTGTATGCAGTAGCAACAATATTGTTCAAAGAATAACTTAATAACCAAGCTATTCTGAGTATTATAAATATTCAAATCAATAACAAAAGACCTATGAAGATGCCATCCACTTTCAGAAAAAGAACTGAAAAATAGAAGTATGCATAGTGTGATTTAAATCTCTATCTCTATCTAAAACATACATATATGTATATATACATATACATACATATATTTACACACATGCGTATGTGTGTGCATATGAAATGGTGGTCTTCTCTAAAGTGGGGTGAGGTGGAAGGGAAGAAGATAGTTCAGAACTTAAAATGTAACAAAAACAAAGAAAATTAAAATTTTTTAAATGTAGATGGACAAGAGAGGAGAAGAAACAAATTAAAAACAACAACAATATTTTAGGAATAAGTTTATTGTATATGGTGAGGAAAAGGTTCAATAATAACTAATGCCTTGATGACTTTTTTCTTTTAAGAACCATCAGACCTGAGAAGTCTAAAGATTTAAAATGCAGATTGCAGACCTAGTGTAAGAGCTCTGAGATGATAGTGCCTGAGAGGAGGAAAATAGTTAATGATATGTGGATCCTGTCTCTGTGGGGTGGGATGTTCTATGTTTTCCCTTAATGACTTTTGGAAGGAGCAACACAGGAAGACTTTGACAGAATTGTGTCTCAAGGAAAGACTGTCAATCTGAGAATAACTGCTAGGATATGAATGCCAGGCTTAAGGTTATCTCAAGCACGGATTGTCCTGCTGTGTTCCTACTCTTCCTCCTTCACATGTGCTGACTCTCCCAGTTAGGATGTAAACTCCTTGAAGGCAGGGACTATTTTACTTTTGTGTTGTATTCTCAGTGTACTGTATCCTCCAAACACAGTGCTCTGAGTTATAAGGATATGAAGGATGCACAAAAGAAAGTCATGAAGGGCAAGTTGTTTTCAAGGTCTACATGGTAAACAGCAAATCTAAAGATCATTAAAATATTTATATTCTTCCTAAATATTCCTAGACTTTAGATATTCCTGTCCTGAATAGGTCTCATCTTGGACAACATATTTCTCGTTAGGTTCCAGACATAGATGAAAAGGAGGGAGGAGGGTAGAAGAAATAAGCAATGCCACTCTTTGTCTCCATCACCTAAGCACACACCATAGGGAAGGGTCCTGAAAGGGGTTTACCTCTAGTCCCATCTCACTAAGTTAAAACAAACCATCAGTGTGTCTCAGGCTTCCCTATGCCCTCTCAGATCACAACTACTTTTTAGTTCAAGCATATGAAATTTGGTTACTTACCTTATTCCTGTCAGAATTAGAAGAGTCAGAGCATTGATGATTATTTCTCTCAATTCTTATAATGTGAGAATAATTCATAAAAGTTATTGCTATAGAAATGGTCAACTGACAGGACTTTGATGCTGCTGCTTCAAAGGTGGGATTATTTGAACACTTCTGACAAAGTTATGGATAATTTTAAGGTTCATAAGAAGGAAAGAAGCTCTCTTCTCAATACTTCAAAGGCTACTAGGCTCAATTAGGGATAACAACCTTTTCTCCAAGCTGCTTAGTCTGAATGAGGGAGGATTTTTATTTTTGCAATGATTATCTCAAGGAAAATTTCCCCAAGGAAATGGATGAGAATAGATGGCTCCTTCAGGATTTCTTCACTCCACAGTTGGTGTCCCTGGGAGAGAAGCAATTGCAAGGAGTGTATTTGTCTGTAGATAATGACATTCCCATGAGCATTTCTAGAGACTAGGGAAGAATGGGATTTCTCTGCTGGTGGTGGAGCAGGAGTAATGGTTAAGTGTGATGGTGAAGGTATGGACTGGAGTCAGTGAAAACAATCTCCCCAGACAGATTTATGAGGAGTCCCTTCAGCTCACTACTCTCTTACATCCCACCACCTTAGGTTTTGAGGGCTTTTTCCTAAAGAAAATACTATCTCCTATCCCTTAAATCCTTTTCATTCTTTGCTTCAGAATTAGGTCTAATTGTTTGGGCTATAAAAACCTTTAAATAGATCCAATATTTCCTTTTACATTAATTTGCTCTTTAATTAAATATAATTCAGCAAGTATTTATTAAGCATCTAACATGTATCAAGGAACTAGGGATATAAAGAAGGGGGCAATAAGCATTTGAATATCAACCACTATATGCCAGGTAATGTGTCATGCACGTTTAACAAATGTGATCTCATTTGATCTTCACAATAAATTTGGGAGATAGTTACAATTATTCTTGTTTCAGAGTTGAAAAAACTGAGGCGGGCAGAGGCTAAGTGACTTGCCCAAGTTATAGAGCTAGTAAGTGTCTTAGGCCAAATTTTAACTCAGGTCTTCCTGATTCCAAACCCAGAACTCTCTCTGCTGTGCCACTAGCTGCATACAGACAAAAACAAAATAGGCACTGTCTTTAAGGACTTTATTTTCTACTCAGGAAAAAAGTATGTGGCAACAGTTAAATATAAAAAAAATCCAAAGGCAAGAAGAACAGAAAGATACAGTACACATTGCGACTGTGTATCATTCAACTAAATTCAATAGGCGTGTCTTGATGGCTTAATATGCATCAATTCAGTATTAAATACTATCCTGGGAAATCAATTTTTGTTGTACATTTATTTGTTCAAATAATACTTGTTAAAAGCAGAAGAGTAGTGAACAGGCCTTTTGGTTTTTCAGAACAAAGTCAAATAAATAATTTAAAATCATTCCATAATAATCAGAGAACTTAGAAGGGTTCCTAAAGGTGATCTTGTTCAGCCCTACAATTTGAAACCAAAGTAGTCATTACCATGATCTTTCTGTGAGAGCAGAGCCTTGAAACAATTTGAAGCACAATATGCAAGTTCTGCTGGGATAAGGGTTAATGTAAACATATGCATGGACTGGAAGGCTCTGTGCACCTGGAGGCAACCTGTGGAGGACAGACACTGACATCAGGAAACAGAAAATGAAGGCATGTGTTTGCCGTCATTCCTATGTTGCCCAAGATGAGACCTATTCAGGATGGGAATATCTAAAGTCTAGGAAGATTTAGGAAGAATATAAATATTTTAATAATCTTTAGATTTGCTATTTGCCATGTGGACCTTGAAAACAGCTTGCCCTTCATGACTTTCTTTTGTGCATCCTTCATATCCTTATAACTCAGATCACTGTAGATAACTGTAGATCAAGTGGTTTACCATGGAAATCACTGTGAAACAAAACATTGGCCCTACTTTCTCCTGGTCCACACTATTGGAAACTGGTCTATAATATGTTGAGGAACCATTAAAAAAGAACAGAAACAGCTGCCAGATGTGAGCCACAGATGCTGAAGGCTTTATAACAGCCCTTTGTAGATTGTATGTGGGTGATGCTCAGAAGAATGAAATGGTAAAAGATTAAGATGGGCAGAGTTGTGGCCAACAAATTAAACCCATCAACAATCATCACCAAAAGTTCATCCTGGAGCAGGAGAGCTCCAGGATGTGGAGAACATGATAGAGGCAATGATGGATAATATCATCCCCACAAAAGGACAATCTGTCTAGACAAGTTGTATGAGCAATGACCCCAATGCCCCCCATTGTTTGTATACCTGCCACCAGCAGGGAACAGAACCATAGCATTGTGATGATATCATAGGGCAGGGGTCTACAGATGGCAGCATAATGATTATAGGCCATAGTTGTCAGCAGGTAGAATTCACCAGTCACAAAGAAGAGGAAGAAAAAGAACTGAGCCAATGTATCCTATTGTTTTGGCTGTAATGACAGAGAAATAGCTGAGATCTATAAACTACATGTTACTGAGGAAGTAGTATATGGGACTATGAAGCTGAGAACTGATCCAGACTAATAAAATCAAGCTGAGGTTTCCCCACCATGGAGACTAAGTAGATTCCTAGAAACAAAAAGAAGGATGGTATCTGGAGCTCTGGTTTGTTAAGCCCAAGAAGATAAATTCTATCACAGTGATGTTATTTCCCATTGCCATTCTCTTCCAATAATTAGGTTGGAAATCTTCAGAGGTGTGAAATATCTTTGTAACCGAAAATGAATTTTATATTCTGTCTCTATTGCTTTGCCAATTTGCTTTGTCTCTCTCCAGCTGTGTGTCTGTCTGCTGTCTGTGTGTATGTGTGTCTGTCTCTGTCTCTCTCTCTCTCTCACACATACACACACACACACACACACACACGCACACACACACATACACACCCCTCCCCTTTGTTTTTACTTGTTTGCTATGCAAATGAATAATGCCAATTTATCAAAACTCAGACTAAGCAGTGGATCTGATGAACGCATTCATAGAATCATAGAACTGAAGATAATTTGAAAATCATTTATCTCAGTTTGTCTAGTTCAGTGACTGGATCCTGGATTCCCATCTATAACATGTTTGACAAGGGATTTTGGAGGTTAAGTGGGACAAAATAAGAAAAACTGGAACAATCTTTTGTGGTGATGAACTCATGGTAGCCAATGGTGGATGATAAAAAAAATGCATTAATTCATGGCTGAGTAGGCTTGTTAGGTTTCATGAAGCTTTTTGATAACAAATTACTGAAGGGTATAATGTATGAGTCAGTCTGGCAACTTAAATTGATTCCTCATTTTCTCTTATGGGAATTTTGACAGGAATGTCTACTAATTTAAGAGCATAGCAGTAAGGAAATTTGGTCTTTTGTCCAGAATAACTTGGCCTTTTAAAGTTTAAACTGAAATGTTTTTGATGAAGGCAATTGTTAAGAATTACAAAAGAGGGAGCTGCTCCAGACCAAAGCAGAAGCGGCTGGCTGGGAAACCATCGTGGGAGACAGGCTGGGAGAAAGCTGGGCGCCCGAAACTGGTGGAGATCCCCAGGCCTCCCAACACAGGATGGCAGTCTGTGGAAGCGAGGAGAGGCAGTGCAATGCCACCGGCAGTGAAAACATCTACTCCTGAGGCTTGCAGCCCGAAAGAATGAAACTCGGCTTCTGGGAGACATAATGTCCAGGTAAATGGCTCTAATCCCTCCCCCCCTCACCTAGAGAATTCCTTGGGAAGAAAAAGAACACTGGAACAGAGGAGAAAGAAGTGGGGCTTCAGTGATCAAATAGTAGAAGTTCATTAGTCCCAGAGGGGCAGAGACGGCAGGGGTCAACACCAGGAGCCCAGACGTAATCTTGCTCCCCCAGGGGAAGTGCCAGACATTAGCTCAAACAACAAACAGCTGAGACCATTGCTGAAGAGCAACAGTGCTGGAGAGCACCCATAGGGAGTGAGACGTCAGGGAGCCAGACCCCTCCCCCACACCTCAGGAAACTGAAGGCTATAATTCTAAACTCACAATCCCCAGAATAAGAAAGCTGGGACAGAGAGCCCTGAGCCCCAAAGGCAGAAATTTGTTGTACAGCCAGGAAAAGGCAAACCAACATGAAGAAGAACACAAAAAAAAAAAACTGAGGATAATAGATTCTTTTTATGGAGACAAAATACCAATTTGGAAAAGGACAGCAATGACACTATAGATACATCTGATACCTCAAAAGATAACGTGAACTGGTCTCCACCCTAAAAAGCATTGCTGGAAGAGCTAAAGGAGGATTTTAAAAACCAAATTAGGGAGGTAAAAGAAAACATGGAAAAAATGGAAAAGTCCCTAAAGAATAAGATTGGCGAAATGGCCACGGAGATTCAGAATCTGAATAGAGAAAATGACACCCTGAGAAGTAAAATCAACCAATTGGAAAAGGAGACTCAAAAGCAAAATGAAAACACTAACTCATTAAAAATTAGACTTGAGCAAGTGGAAGCTAATGAATCTATGAGGCACCAAGAAGTAGTAAAACAAAATGTAAAGAATGAAAAAAAATAGAAAAAAATGTGAAATATCTGATTGGGAAAACAACTGACCTGGAAAATAGATCCAGGAGAGACAATTTAAGAGTTATTGGTCTACTGGAAATCCACGATGAAAAAAGAAGCCTTGACAGTATCTTTGAAGAAATTATCAAAGACAACTGCCCAGAGGTCCTAGAACCAGAGGGCAAAATAGTCATTGAAAGAATTCGCCTGATCACCCCCTGAAAGAGATCCCAAACTGAAAACACCAAGAAATATTATAGCCAAATTTCAGAACTACAAACTCAAGGAGAAAATACTGCAAGCAGCCAAAAAGAAGCAATTCAAATATCGTGGAACTACAGTCAAGATCATGCAGGATCTCTCAGCTTCCACATTAAAAGACAGAAGAAATTGGAATATGATATTCCGAAGGGCAGAGGAGCTGGGACTACAACCAAGGATCAACTACCCAGCAAAACTAAGCATAATTTTTTAGGCAAGGAGATGGACATTCAGCGAAATAAGGGAATTCCAGACCTTCCTGATGAAAAGGCCAGAACTCAATGGAAAATTGGATCTCCAAATACAAAACTCAAGAGAGACATAAAAAGGTAACCAAAGGTTGTTGAACTGAACGTTGTTGTTAGGATAAAATGATATATTTTTAAAAGCATTTTATAAATTGTAAAGTGTTATACAAATGCTAGCTATAATTATCATTACTAGTAATTTGCACACAGAGTGTATAATTATTAGATCACAAAGACTTTCAAGAAAATTATCTCTCAATATGTCAGTTAGCCAATAAACATTTATCAAGTGTCCACTCCATGTCAGGCATTGTGTTAAACATTGAGGATACAAAGAAAGGTAAAATATAGAACCTGTTCTTCAGAGGCTTACAATGGAAGGGTAAAGACAATATGCAAATAATTGTGCATATGTAATGACAATTAAGGTGGTTCTTTTTTTTTTTTTTAGTGTTTTGTCTTTTAGAATGCTAAAGTAATCAAGTGCCTTTGATTAAGTCTTGCTAGGTGCAAAGCCTTAGGCCCACACCCTTATGCTAACTAGGTGTTGAGCCCCAGGCCCACACTCTTTTGCTGATTAGGTGTGAAGACTTCATACCCTAAGAATGATGTATAAACCCAGAGGTTAGCCTTTTGTTTGGAGTTCTCACTCACTGGAAGATTGTCTTGTGATTTGACCAGATGAGACTCTGGGTAGCCTCTGGAGTCCCCTGGCTTTGAAAAAAACCCCAGATGTTGGTGCTTTTCTGGTAACTATGTATTGTGATTTGGTCTGTTTATATTCTTTCTGTTTATAATTTCTGTTTGTATTTGCTCTGAAGTTCAGGGTGCTGACTTTTCCCCCTGAACTAAGTGAATGGTATATGTATGTTTGATAAAAGTGAGATTGTTAATCCCTTAAAGTTGCTTTCCTTAGGAAAACAGATCAAAGAACCTGTACTAGCAGCCCTTCTGTGTGCTGGTGTTGTTGGTCTTACACAGCCACAGTAGTGGCCAGCAACATTGTTGTTACAGTATAAACAAGCTATATATGTAATAAATGGGTGGAAATCATGAAAGAAAAGGCCATAGAATTTTGAGAGATCAGTAAAGGCCTCCTATAGAAGGTAGGATTTTAGCTAAGACTTGAAGGAAGACAAAGTAGCCAAGAAGTGGAAATGAGAAAGCACAGTATTCCATGCATTGATGCCCAGAGAAAAAATGCTTAGAGTCAGCCAAGAGATGGAGTGTCTTGTTTGAGATACAGCAAGGAGGCCAATGTCACTGAATCAAAGACTATGTGGTAGGACGTAAGGTATAAGAAAAATGGAAGGCAGAGGAGGGACAGGTTATGAAGATCTTTGAACACCTAATAGAGAATTTCATATTTGATCTTGGTGTTGATAGGGAATCACTGGAATTTATCCAGCGGTGTATGATATGGTCAAACCTGTGTTTCAGGAAGATCACTTTGACAATGGGGAGGACGATGGAGTAACGGAGTAGACAGAAGAAACTTGTGGCAGGCAGAATGACTAGCAGTTTATTGTAATAATACAGGCATAAACTTATGAAGGCCTGCTCCAGAGTGGTGGCAGTGTCAGAGAAAAGAAGAAGGCATATGTGTGAAATGTTATAAAGTAAAATCTGAAGGCCTTGGCAACATAATGGATATGGGAGTGAAAGAGAATGCAGTCAATTAGGATATCTAGATTGTGAACCTAGATGACTGGGAAGATGGTAGAGCCCTCAATAGCAAAACAAATTCAGAAGATAAAATGGTTCAAAGGAAAGATAATGAGTTCATTTTTTTGGATATTCAGTTAAAGATAAATTTAATAGACAGTTGGAGATTTTAAACAGAAAGTCAGTGGAAAGATTATGGTTGCATAGAGAAAGAATTTAATCTACGGGAACTGACGAGATTACTAAGTGAAAGAGTGGAGAGCAGCAGAGAGAAAAAAAATAGGAGAGGGAGCAAATTTTTAAAAATGGTATTTATGGGTAACATTTCAGGCAGAAGTTTATTGTATGGATTGAGGAAAAGCTCCAATAATAACTAACAGTGGGGTGACTTTTGTCTTTTAAGAACCATCACACCTGAGAAGTCTAAAGATTTAAAATGCGGGTTGCAGACTGAGCATAGGAATTCTGAAATGATAGTGCCTCAGAGGAGCAAAATAGCTCCTATGTGGATCCTGGCTTTTGGGGTGCCACGTTCTATCATTTCCCTTAATGACTTTTGGAAGCAGCAGCAAAAAGGAAAGATCTTGGCAGGTTTGGTTTTGGAAGAGACTGTCAATCTGAAAATAGCTGCTAGGATGGAAATGTCTGACTTAAGGTTATCACAGGCACAGAATATCCTAGTATCCTACTGCATTCCTTCTCTGCCTCCTTCATATGTGTTGACTCCTCCAATTAGAATTTAATCTCCTTGGAGGTAATGGCAATTTTACTTTTGTATTTATATTGCCAGCACATTATATCCCCAAACATAGTGCTTAGTATATCCTAAGTGCTTAATTTATCCTTTCTATCCATTTGTTTGAAAACCTAGAGCTTACTGTCTATGATCAGTTGAAACAGGAAGAGATGTAGGATGTCACTTCTGCCCTGGAAAAGCGAAGAGAGCTTTTCCTGAGTCCAGTCCATGGCAAGAACAAAGGGCAGACAGTCTACAATACAGGAACATGCAAACCCTAGGTGAGATGTGAACATTGTACCCACTTTTGTTTTTACCTTCAAGTGGTTTTAAGCCTTCACAGTTACCCTTGGACCAAGTCATCAACAAAATTAAGACCAACTTATCATGAAGAGCTGAAATTTTGTCATTAAAATTTGGGAATTTATAAAAACTAGCATTGTAAAGTGTCCTTCATTATGCTATCTGCATATTTCTCATTAAGTTCCAGACATAGATAAAAAGGAGAGTGGAAGAAATAAGCAATGCCTCTCTTTCTTTCCATCATCTAAGCACACACTACAGGGAAGGGTACAGAAAAGGGGTTTTCCCTAGTGCCACCTCACTAAATTAATTAAAAGAAATATTCAGTGTGTGTATCAGGCATCTCTATGCCTTCCCCAGTTCACAACTACTATTTAGTTCAAGCATACAGAATTTGTTTACTTGCCTTATTTTCTCAAAATTAGAGGTGAGTGGACTGATGATGATTTTTTTCAATCTCTTATAATGAGAATAATTCGTAAGGGTCATTGCCACAGCATTGGTAAACTGACAGGATTTTGATGACAGTGCTTCAAGGGTGAGATTGTTGGAACATTTTGAATAAGATTTGGAAAATTTTGCAGGCATAAGGAATGAAGGTCTATGCTCAATATCTCAATGGCTACCAGGTAGAAGCATGAGCAACAGCAACCTTTTCTCTGAGCTGCTCAGTCTAGATGAAAGAGGATTTTTTCCCCAATGATTATGTCAAGGAAATTTTCTCTAAGAAAATAAATGGAAGATTTTTATTTGCCCAAAGCTTATCTCAAGGAAAATGCCCCTGAGGAAATGAATAGGAATAGATGCCTGTTCAAAATTTCTTTATTCCAGGGGTTGTTGTCTCTTGGAAAGAAGCAATTGCATTGAATGTGTTTGTCTCTAGATAAATACATTCCTGTGGGTATTTATGGTGACTAGAGAAGAATGTAACTCCTCTGGTAAGTGGAGCAGGAGTCAGGCTTAAGTGTGCCAGTGAAAGTATGGATTGGAATCAGTGAAAACAATCCCCCCAGACAGTTCTGTGAGGTATTTCTGTTCCCTCAGCTCACTGCTCTCCTGAATCCTCTCAACTTAGGAATTGAGGGCTTCTTCTTATAGGACATAGTATCTCCTATTCTTTAAATCCTCTTTGTTCTTTGTTTCAAAACTGGCTTTAATTGAGTTTTCCTCTCTTTCCCACTATTACTATAAAAACCTTCAAATAGATTCAATAATTCTTTTTAGATAAAGTTGCTCCTCAATTAAATATAATTCAGGAAGTGTTTTTGTCTTATTTATTTATTTTGTATTTTATTTTCCCCTGGTTACATGCAAAAACAATTTTTAACATTTTTTTAAATTTTGAGTTCCCAATTATCTCTCTTCCTCCCTCCCCATCCCACCTCATTGAGAAAGCAAGCAATTTGATACAGGTTATGGATGTGCAGTCATGCAAAACACATCCATAATAGTCATGTTGTAAAAGAAAACATAGACAAAAAGCCTCAAGAAAAATAAAGTTAAAAAATCTGTATTCAGACACCCTTCAGTCTCTAGGAATGGATAGCATTTTTCTTCATAAGTCCTTTAGAGCTGGATCATTGTATTGCTGAGAATAGCTAAGTTATTCACAGCTAATCATCTTACAATATTACTGTTATTTTAAAAACATAGCACATTTCATTTTGTATCAGCCCATGTAAGTCTTTCCAGGTTTCTCTGAGAACATCCTGCTCCTCATTTCTTATAGTACAATAGTATTCCGTCATAATCACATACCACAACTTGTTCAGCCATTCCTCAATTGAATCAGCAAGTATTTATTAAAGACCCACTATGTGGGCAGTAGGCATACAAAGAAAGATATTTAGAAGATATTTAAGTGTAAGGTAAGCATTTGCATAGCAATATAATTAGAGAAATTGGAAAGATTCCTAATGGTGATCTTGTTCAGTCCTATAATTTGAAACCCAGGCGAAGACATAAACATGAGCAATCTGTGAGAGCAGAGCCTTGAAATATTTTGAAGTACAATATGCAAGTACAACTGAGAAGAAGGGGATATGAGGGCATAGTTATGGAGTGGGAGGCTATATGTACCTGGAGGCAGCCTGTGAAGAACAGACACAGACATCAGTAGTGACAGAGAATCAAGACATACACTTGCCTTCATTACAATGTTGTCTAAGGTGAGGCCTGGTCTGGAGGGGAATCTCTACTGTCTAAGAAGAATTAAAAGAAAAGTTAATATTCTAATGATCTTCAGATTTGCTATTTCCTATATGTACCTTGAAAAATTCTGCTCTTTATGATTTTCTTTAATGCATCCTTCACATCCTTGTTCCTCAGACTGTAGATCAAAGGGTTCAGCATAGGGATCACTGTGGTATAAAACACTGAGGCTACTTTCTCCTGGGTCACACTGTTGGAACCTGGTATATAATACATGACCAAGATGGAACCATAAAAAACAGAAACAGCTGCCAGATGGGATCCACAGGTGCTAAAGGCTTTATAACGGCCCTTAGTAGATTGTATATTAAGGATGTTCAGAAGAATGAAAGTGTAAGAGATCCAGATGAGCAGAGTTGTAGCCAACAAATTAAATCCACCAACAATCATCACCAAAAGCTCATTGATGTAGGTGCTGGAGCAGGAGAGCTTCAGAAGGGGAAGAACATCACAGAAGTAATGATGGATAACATTGTCCCCACAGAAGGACAGTCTGGCTAAGTAGCTTGTATGAACAATGGCCCCAATGCCCCCCATTATGTATACACCTGCCACCAGTAGGGAGCAGAACCATGGCACCATGGTGACATTATAGAGCAGGGGTCTACAGATGGCAACATAACGATCATAGGCCATAGCTGTCAGCATGTAGACTTCAGCAATCACAAAGAAGAGGAAGAAAAAGAACTGAACCATGCACTCTGGATAGGAGATGATGTTCTTCTCTGATACAAAGTTCTCCAACATTTTGGGTGTAATGACAGAGGAGTAGCAGAGATCTATGAATGAGAGATTACTGAGGAAATAGTACATGGGAGTATGAAGTTGAGAACTGACCCAGATTAATAAAATCAAGCTGAGGTTCCCTACCATGGAGACTAAGTAGATTCCTAGAAACAAAAGGAAGAGTGGTATCTGGAGCTCTGTTTGGTTTGTTAAGCCTGAGAGGATAAATTCTGTCACAATTGTGTTATTTTCCATTGCCATTCTCCTCAAATAATTAGGTTGGAAATCTGCAGAGGTGTGAGAGAAACAGCTTAGTAATGAAAAATGATTTTATATTCTTTCTCTATCATTTTTTCAGTCTATCTCTTTCTCCCTCTGTCTCTGTCTTTATCTCTCACACACCATACACTGTTCCCCTTTGTTTTTTCTTGTTTACCATACAAATTACTAATTCCAATTTATCAAAACTTGGATGAAGTGTTGCACCTGATAAACCTGTTCATAGAATTATAGAACTGGAGAATTGAAAACCACTTTATCTTGGCATGTCTAGTTCAATAACCGTATAGAACGCCCTCTACAGCAAGGAATTTTGGAAGTTAAATGGGGCAACAAAGAAAAAAAACACAAAACCCCCTAAACCTATGAAGAAGGCTTTGGTCTAATAAAGTTAGGCAGTAACAGAAAGCACAGAGCTTGACCAATATGATCTAGGAACTGCCAGGCTCAGAATAAATTTTATAATGAGGTAATAAGTTCCCCTCGATTAAGATGTCTGGGCAGATGTTGGTTGACTATGCTAGGGTTGGTAGTTTCATTTAGAAGATATTTAGGTGTAAGGTAAGGAGTTTTCCTTCATTACTTCCAAGGTCATTTCTAACTGTAAGACATATTCTATGTTTCTATCATAGATGTAAAGGCTACTTATCACCTTAGAAATCTTCTATTCCAACCTCCAAATTTTACAGATGAGAAAACTGAGACCAAGAAGTTAAAGTACAGAAAGGATAAGCATGTTATTAATGGAGAATGCCAAAGACAAATTTTGTGTATTAAAATTTTGCCTGAGACTGACATTGGGTCTAATCAAGAGGAAAGCATGTTGCCCTAGTCAGTCAATCTATCATCACTATTTAAGTATCTACTAAGTGGTAGGCACTTAGGACTAGAGGCATAAAGAAAGTAAAAATCAATCTCTGCTCTCAAGGAACTCACAATCTAATGGATTATGCATTACATAAATAACTAGATAAATGTAAGAATATAATATGTATAATATAATCTCAAGAATAAAGCCCTGAGTAGTGGGAGGTGATGGGTGGGGCCCTAGAAGGGTATCCTGAAGAAAGCAAGGTTTGATTTAAGGAGAACAAAGTTATACTCCCATCCCAGTGTCATTTACTGGGTGATATGGTTGACTTACCCAACTTTTAGACCTTGAGCTTTTTCACCTCTAAAATTGGGATAACATACCTAGCAGGTTCTTTTTATCGATGTCTGAACTTACAGAGGTGTGGTGAAGCCTATGAATCCTTCTTGAAATATGCTTTTAGATACATAAAGTAAAGTTCATAATATTACAAAGGAACCCAAAGGCTAGGAAAGAGAAAGATTTATTTTTTCCATCCAAGTTCATAGACTCCCTGACATCTCTCCACAGATCTCCAGGGGGTCTATACAAGATAGATTAAAAGCTCTGAATCTAAAGCAACATCCCTCATTGCTTTTGAAAAACTATATTCCTCTCACATGTAGAACCTATACACTGACTTTAGTTTTTTGACTGTTAGTTCTGAAAAACAGCTGTATAGAAAGATGCCCATGAGGAATAAGGCTTAAAATTTTTAGATATTATATTTTAGTTGCATTATCTGCACTCGATCATCTTCTAGTTGCTTTAAGGGGAGAAGTTTGAAGCTTACAAAATCAATACATTTGTAGCACAAGTTCTAGAGCTACTTTCTCACTCTCAAGAGGAAGTTGCCCCCCAGACCTCAGTTGGTTACTTCTCCCCTTAGTGTTCTAGGCTCAGCCTAAGGAGGTTATTTTTTCTAATCCTATTTTTCATTATCCCACCTCAGCATGCTCCCACCATTAATTATCAGTAGAAAACAATAAACAGCTAGACTAATTTAGATTTTATAAATTCATACTTACTAATGCAATATGTTACTGTGGTTGTTCAGTTGTTTTTGTCTTGTGCAAGGCCAAATTTGATTTGAGGTCTTTCTGACTCCATGCCCAGTGATCTACCACAAAGCTGTCCCTAAGGTGGTATAGTAATAACAATTAATAAGTCACCCCAAAAAAACCAATAGTAATCTCTCCCATAAGTACTTCAAGAGTTTAGAAGAAAGTGAGATCAAGCTTAGAGAGTACATGGGGCAGTTGAAACTCATTGCTCTGATTGCCAGAGGAGTATTTAATGCCCTGTAGCTTTTCAGCCTCCAGCATGGTACAACATCTCTTTTGGTGTCCTTGAAATTATTGCATATATTTCTCCAAATATTAATAAATTAAAGATTCTGTTTCATTATAACATCAAACATGTATAACCACTAATGTTAGAGGGTCCATCGCATTTTAAGATTCATTTTTCTTTTCTGGGACTTCTGTGATACCTCTTTAGTACTTACTCATGTTACTCTAAATTGGGATCTTTTAATGTTATACATGTCTTTGACGTTTTGGTGAAGCCTCTTCTCAGGATAATGTTTTAAAATGCATAAAACAAAATACATAGGATAACAAGGGAAATTAGCCATATTGAAATATATTTATCAAATTATATTTTTAAAATTAAGTTCATATACCAAAATTTAAGAACATGAGTGCTAGACAGATTAGAAGGACACTTACGTTATGGTTCTTCATATGGATGAAGTTTTTAGAAAACCATGTGGAATTGAGTTTCACATTCTGCTGCTTATTGGTCTTCATAGTGACATAGCCTAGTGCCTCTCTTGATAAAATTCCTAAGTAGGGGCTGAAAAGGATATGTGCAAGTCTATTATTAGCCTTGGAGAAGCAAAACAAAAAAAGAGTAGGATTTAAGAGGTCCTGAACTCAGCTTCTGGAATTCATTGGCCAGAATGAGGAATGATTAAAAGGATAATGAGTTTCACTTATTTTTTTATCAGCAGATAAGAAGTGGCTACAGGGAACATTATGAAGAGGGGATAATATTTGAGCCACCAGTCTAAAGACAGAAAAAATAACACATATGACACACACAAAAAAATTTAAAATGTGAAAGGGAGAAGAGAATATTATTTATCCAGTGACTTTTATTTAATATACTAAAAGGTAGAGCTTATCTCTATTCTTATTTTGTTAAATCAGCTAAAATTGCGGCTAAATATGTTTGGGGCATGGGCAGCTCTGCTTAAAGGTGAGTTCTCTTCCCAAAATTATTTCTATTTCCAACATCATGAAAAACTGGTGGAATTTGTGTACTTACCTGAATCCTGTGAAGAGTAGAGAATACTATAGTTTGCTTTGAGAAAATGAAAACTAAAGAATGGATTGTCTCTGGTTTTGAGAGCTTGAAATATTTACAAGCCACTTTAGTAAATCACTTTAGCTACAAACTATTTTCAAATAATTTGATACTCAGAATGACCTGGAAGGGGCAGAGCAAAAATAATCATCCTCCTCTTACAATGAGGACACTGAGACTGTTTCCCTCCATTAAATTACTTGTAAATGACACTATCCAGACAAGAATCCATATATTCTCTTGCCTATTGCAGGGCTCTGTCCAGTAAACTATGAAAGTTCACAGAAGCAAAGGAACTACTTTCTTACCCTGAGATGCACACTTTAGCAGAAGAAGCATTTCTGTTTGTCATTTGGAGATATTTGTACCGTAAGAACTGAGTACAGTGGATCCCCTAGGACTACTTAAACCCTTGAAGTTAAGACTCTCCAGAGAAGAAGAAATTATGCAATCTTGTCTACCTTTAATAATAATGCTCCCAGTAATATCTCTAGTAATTAGAATGAGAGCTGAATTCTTCCTCCATGATTAAACACTATACAAACAGAAAAATCAGGGGAAATTACTCCCCCAGCATTGAGAATGGCTGTGAAGGGTTAGGTAAGGGTCACTTAATTCAGTCTTTCATTTATTCCATGAGTAGATGCCTTCTTCTTTGTTAGCTGTGTCCTATTCTGTTAATCATCTCTCAGAACCTGGAAGACCTTACACGTGCACTTAAAAAAGAACATCGTTTCTTTTACTTTACCATTCTCCAACCTTTACTTTGAAATTTAATTCAAGGAAATGGCTCTTTCTCATCCTCTATTGTGAGAAAACCCTTCCAACAGTCATTTAAAAGAGAGTTAATTTATATTTTTCACAACTGTTTTCAATAACAAAAAAAAGCTGCCAGAGTTGACTTTCCCTTTAGGATTCCATGTGCCCCTCCTGTACTCTCTTCTCCCTGTTCCAAGTACAGATGATACCTGGTTTGTCACTATATACTCCATCTGTAAATTGAGAAAAATTGATTCTGATTCCATTTTGTAATTAATTCTATTCTGTATCACCCCTAACATGTTGTAAAATTGCCTAAGCCATGTTTCTTTGTTTATGAGTTAAGTTCAGAAGTTCAGCTTTTGTCTCTGTGCTATGTTGTGCCATAAATCACCTTAATTCAAAGAAATATATTGTCTCTCTGCATCTTACTGCCCATGTGTATTTTTGGTGATGTAATTGGGGTAAGTGACTTGCCCAGGGTCACACACTAATAAGTGTCAAGTGTCTAAGGCTGGATTTGAACTCAGTTCCTCCTGATTCGAGGGTCAATGCTCTACCCACTGTTTCACCTGGCTGCCCCTACCCATATATAAGGGAGATCAGGTAGGTAAAATTGTAAATATGAAGTATTAATTTAAACTGTCTAATTTTTGTAGGCCATTAAAACCAAAGAAATTAATGTAAGGGTAAAAGAACTAAGACAAAAAGAACTCCTGTTCACTATAAGTCACATAGACAGAATGTACAGAGATCAACTTAGGTATCATCTGTTTGCATTTTAGTTCTTCTTTAGAGTTCACAGTGAAGTCAAAATGCTAAGAATAGCTATTTCATTATGAATGAAAGTAAACTAAAATTTCCAGATTGAATAGGAAATTTATTAGTTTTTCAGGGATTATAGAACAAAAATAATTGAATGAAAAGAGCAAATAAATAAAAATATTAAATGTTTGCATTTATGGGGGGAAAGTCATATCGGGGAGTCCCTTATTATTCCACTTGAATGGTTGCTCAAAGAGAAGATGGTGTACTCCTCATCATAGGATCTAACATTTAGTTCAAAGAGACAATAATAAGTATCTCTTCCTGTATTTGGAATTCCTAACCTTATCAAAGATTTTCTTTGCAGTGTATTATCAAAAGCATTTTACTTTTCTATATCTTATTTCTCATTCTATCTTGGCTATCACTAACCTTTTCTCTAGTTACTGATCTAAGTTAATCACACTGATGAAATTGAAATTTTTGAATTGTTGAAGTAAATGTTGACATCCAATGAAAATGGAAATTAGGAAATTGAACATAGGTGTGTTTATGATTGTGGTTGGAGAACATTATTCATTTGTGTAAACATGAATGAGGGTTGACTCCATCTCCACCACCAAATGTTTTCCACGCTCAAGATGTTAAATTACGTGAAATATACAAATGATATAACGTAAACAGTAGCAACACAAATTGGAATTGCCTGATATTTGATCAGACTAATAGATATTCTGAGATTGTGATGGGAAGAACAGTACCACACAGGCCTCTAGAAATGGCCACAGTGAACAAGATGGACCAGAAATGCAATAGTTTCTGTGAAGCAAGAGAAGAATCTCGGGAAGACAATTCTCTATTCCATCTGGAGAAAACAGACAGGCTTATGAAGCAGCAATTCCAAGAGGAAAAGCTAAAGAGGCTACTTATCCTTTTAAGAGATCTGCCCAGTTCAGAGAAAACGACATTGTCTTTTGTTCTGCTTGGTCAGAATTGTGGTGGTTTTGTTTTCAGCACTGATGCTTATTTTCAGCATTGAAATGGGTATACATATAATGTTAGAGAACTTGATGCCCATGACTGGAACCAGGGCAAAGTAAATAAAGCTATTGATCAGGGAAGATCTCCAGTTATAATAGATAACACTAATAACCAAGTTTGGGAATTGAAACGTTATGCAGAAATGGATATAGGCAAAGGATACTGAGTGGAGTTCCACAAACCTGAAACATGGTGGAAATTTGATTCTGATGAATTAGAAAAGAGGAATTAACATGGGGTGTCTCATGAAAAGATTGCACAGATGTTGAATCATTATGAATATTAAAGGTCCATTTCTATTGTAATGAATTCAGTGGAAACTCCACATAGAAGGTCCGAGAGACTTCAAAGACAGAGGTGGGGAGGCTGTGTAGACTCATGGAGTCACTTTGATGTTGCAGAATAACTAATATTCAATCTGCTTTCAACTAAAATGAGCTTGTGGCTTACCCTAAAAACAGCTTTGAGACCTTCTGGAGGTTTTTAAATATGTTCAAGTCTAATAAAAAAGAACCATCATTACCTCTCAGAGTTTGTTCCCAGAAAACTGTTTAAATTTTAAAATGTAAATAAAAATAGTATATGTTATAAAAAAAATGACGAATGAGCTATTAATGCTAAAGTGTTAGGAGTACTGGTCAACCAAAAACGTATGCAAGATAATAATTTGGGAATAATTTCATAACCCTAGTTAATAGTAACTCAGGATCATAGATTTAGAACTGAAATGGGACTTGGGGGAGGGGGTTCACAAGGTCATTGCTCCAGAATTGAAAGGGCACCTAAGAAGCTATCTAGTTCAACCTTCCCCTTCTTATGGATGAAGAAACTGAGAATAAGGAAACCCAGAGAGGTTATAATAATTTCCCAGGATCCAAAAGTAATAAGCACCATACCTAGGATTTGAATAGAGATATACTACTCTTTCTTTTATACAATATTTAATACTTGTCTTTTTTCCCTGCTAGACTGGAAGTTTCATGAGATAGACAGTTTTTATTTAAATTTCTCATCTCCCCTAGTCCCAGCATAGTGCCATTCAAACTGTAGCTACTGAATAAATGTTTGTTAAATGAAAGAGTAAATGAGTGAATGAGTGAAGGAATGTTATATTGTCAAAAGAAGAATATGAAATAAGTTCAGGAAGTTATGGTACCTCCAAATAATGAAGGACCTTAATTGTCAGGCAAAGGTATTTGAACTTCACTTGGTAGACATTATAACTATCAGATATTTGAGAGGAGGATTGACATGACTATGTTGTTTACAAATATATATGCACATACATATATACACATGGATACATATATACACACACATACATATGTACATACACATACACATATATGTATATATACACACATACACACATATATGCTTATATAAACACATGTATATATGTAAGAAAGATTTTTTTCTGACAGTCCAATAAAACCTTTTAATATCACTGTCAGAAAAAAAACCTTTCTTATGTATATGTGCGTGTTGGCAATTTGGTCTCTAGTTACTCTGCTTCTTTAAAAATCATCCCACTCTTCTGTTAAGTCTCAATAATTCATATATTGCTGAAGCCTAGATTGCAGAATTATAAGCATAATCAATTGTTCAATAATTTGAACATTTCTTCACATCAGCCTTCTTAAGGATTGGGAGATAAACTGATGTTTTCCAATCCAGTGGCCACTGTTGAGTTTTCCAAATTTTCTGACATATTGAGTGCAGCACTTTAATGGCATCATCCTTTAGAATTTTATATAGCTTAGCTGGAATTCCATCACCTCCACTAACCAGTAAGACCTGTCCGCCTTGTGTATGCACACAAACAAAAAAGAGTGTGTGTGTATACAACTGAAACAGCTAAACAAAAACAACCAACAAAACTAGATTTCCAACCATTCTATGAAGCAGTAATCAAAAGAATGATTTGGTTTTGGTTTAAAAAGGAAGATCAATCAGTAGAACAGATTAAATAGACAACATACAGAAGAAATTCAACTTAGTTGGATATCACTAGTAGACCTAAACCCAGAAAGAGATCAAAAGAACAGGGAAAGGATTCATATGTCCAAAAATATTTAAGCAGATTTTTCTTTGGTATTAAATAATTAGAATCTAAATTGGTTTCTATTAGTTGAGGAATGGCAAAAAAAAATATGATGCAGTAATGCAATAGAATACTTTTGTGCCATAAGAAATAACTAATGGTACATTTTCAGAGAAACCTGGGAACACATATGAACTGATGCAAAGTAAAGTGAGCAAAACCAGAACAACTTACTCAATACCAAGAACTTTGTAAAAATTAAACACTTTTTGAAAAACTTAACTAATGAATACAGTGAACATTCATGATTCTATAGGAATGATGATGAAGAATAGTAATCATTGCCTGACAGAGAGTGATGGACTCAATATGTGAAATGTACCATTAATTTTTAGACATGGCTAATGTGGGGATTTATTTTCCTTGACAATGCACATTTATTACAAGGTTTTATTTTTCTTTTTTTCTGTCTGAAAGGGGACTGTCTTTCTACTTTATTTTGTAAGTACTTCCTCTGTTGTCAACAACTACCACTCTAGTAAGTTCTGCTACAGACTGTTTGCTGATAAGATGACTTTGATAGATCTTGCAGTCACATGGACACTGCCTTTTTATGTACATTCATTCAGCTAAAATGAAAAAATAATGAGCATCAAAAAACATCCTAAACAAAATAGAGGTGCCATGGGCTCAAGGATCAATGGTTAGTTTGTTGGTTGTCATGCTTCATGATCAAAGAGGACCAAAATTACATCATTATGTTGGGGTAAAGGTACAGTGTGTCTGACTATGGCTGATTAGACCATTATGAGCTTGCAAGGCTCTACTGCACGTTGGACACAAAAAGGTGGACAGGTCCTAAATTTGCAGGTATGCCATTCTGGTTAGTCCCATACTAGTGTCTCCCACATCTCATCATTGATTCCAAAGTTCTTCAGAGAGACCTTGAGGGTGTCCTTGTATTATTCCTTCTGACCTCCATGTGAGTGCTTGCCTTTTGTGAGTTCTCCATAAAATAGTCTTTTAGGCAAACATATGTTTCACATTTAAACAGTTTGGCTAGTCAATTGGAATTGTGTTCTCTGCATTAGAGTTGAATGCTTGGCAGTTCATCTCTAGAAAGGACCTCAGTGTCCAGTATTTTATCTTGCAAGATGATCTTTAGAATCTTCCTAAAGACAATTCAAATGGAAGAGATTCAGTTTTCTGGCATGGCACAAGTAAACTATTCAGGTTCACAAGCATAAAACAATGAGGTCAGTACAGTGGCTCTAGAGACCTTCAATTTGGTAGGCAGTGTAATGCCTCATCTTTCACACACATTCCTTCAGAGCTTCCCAAACATTGAGCTAGCTTTGGCAATGTGTACATCGACTTTACTTATCTAGAGCATTGAAAATTTCTCTATTTTCTGTAACCAATTGTTCCACATATGGATAGCATGGTGCTGGCTGGTGGAAAACCTCTGTTTTCTTAGTATTAATTTTTCAGCCTCAGGGTAGGATCCCCACCAGTCAGCGTAAGCAATCCAGGTTTAGAGTAGGTGAAGCAGACACTTTTAAGGCACCTTTTCTAGAACCTTTCTCATACCAAGAAATGACTGGTGTGGTCCATAAAAAGGTTGCTCAGACACCCAGGGACTGCTGAACCCCATTGCTGCTTCAGTCCAGTGAGAAGATGACTATATGGCCTGGGCTGCCTATGTGCAGGGTTGTAACTACACCTCCCAGTGTGTCTGCACCTGCTGCTTTATCACTTGCCCATTACTACAAGATACTGAGGTGGATAAAAAAGATAAAATGGTATCATTGATCTCTTTTGATTCATGTTGAAGTTGGATTTAAGTGAGGCAAAGTTCTGCAAAGTCATGAAACTCACTGTCTCTTTCAGAATCATTAGAGTCCAGTGGCAAGACAAAAGTCAATATGAATGCTGATGGATTTGATGTCTAACCAAGCTCTAAGCATTCCATAGCACCTGATTTTGTTGCTTTCATTGGTCATTGGAACAAATTGTTTACATCTGCCTATTCTACCAGGCTAGATTTTATGTTTGGGTAGATACTCCCTAGCTCACCAACAGGTTTGAGACCCATCTATTAGCTTCAACCTGGTTTAGCCTGTCTGCTGAAATTGTCTGGTTGTAACCACTGTACACGCTATAGCTTTTTGGAGCCACAGGTGAAATTTGGGTGGGAAGTAGACACCAAAGATGAGAACACCTTTGAAAAGGGCTTGGCGGTCCTCATACCAGAAGTGTCCCTTTTGAACAATCATAGGACAACTAGTCTTCCTGTCACCCAGCTGCCTACAGTATTTTTGCCTCAATCACTGCCAAGGATGAAAAAAGTGAAAAGGAGCCTATGAAGCATGATCACTCCATTTGCATGAAAACTTATTAGCTTAGCAACTCATGATTCATCTGTCCTAGATTCCTAGACAACTAACTTTGTCACCTTGCAGTATTAATCCTTAAGTTGCTTATGACTAGAAATAGGTTTGCCAAGCCTTCATACATAATTGGACTAGAAGCAGGCAAAGTTTATCTGTTTATGCTTTAAGGACTGAAAATAAGCTGGTAATATCTGTGACTATTTCAAATACTGACCCACCTACCATTGGCTAGTCCTTCCTTACACACACAGAACACATGTCTCTGGTTTGCAATTGGTTTATAAAATGTCTAAAATCCTTCTCAAGCGTAAGACTGATTCTGCAACTTGGTTTCATACTATACTTGTGAGGCTTTGAAGAAGAGTCAGGAAGAAATGATAAAATTCACCACCTGTTAAGTAGCAAACATTTGCAAATGTCTACCCTCGTCAAAAAGACTTTTCTTCTATATGTTACCAGCAAAGTCCAGCAGCAAGAAATAGAGAAATTCCATTTAAAATAACTATAGACAACATAAAATACTTGGGAGTCTACTTGCCAAGACAAACACAGGAACTATGTGAACACAATTATAAAACACTTCTCACACAAAGTCAGATCTAAATAATTGGAAAAATAGTAATTGCTCATGGGTAAATGGGGCCAATATAATAAAAATGATGATTCTACCTGTTAATCTAATTGTTCAGTGTTATATTAATAAAACTACCAAAATTATTTTATAGAGCTAAAAAATTAAAATTCATCTGGAAGAAAAAAGTCAATAATATCAAAAGAATCAATAAAATACAAAGGACAATGTATCTCAGATACCTGTACTGCTATGAAGTTGTAATTATCAAAACAATCTGATACAGGATAAGAAACAGAGTGGTGGATCAGTGGAATAGACTAGGTACATAATACATGTTAGTAAATGACCATAGAAATCTAGTGTTTGATAAACCCTAAGATCCAAGATTTTGGGAAAAGGACTTATAATTTAACAAAAACTGCTGGGAAAACTGGAAAAAAGTTTGGAAGAAACTAGGTATAGACCAATATTTCACACCATATACCAAGATAAGGTCAAAATGGGTACCTGATTTAGATATAAAGGATAATACCACCAGCAAATTAGGAAAGCATGGAATAGTTTATTTGTCAGATCTTTGAATAAGGGAAGAATTTAGGAACGAACAAGATATAAAGAGTATTACAAAATGTAAAATGGATAATTTTTATTACATAATATTAAAAAGGGTTTGTACAAACAAAGCCAATGCAACTAAGATCAGAAGGAAAACAGAAAACTAGAAAAAGATTTTTATAGCAAGTGTCTCTGATAAAGGCCTCATTTCACAAATATATAGGGAACTGAGCTGAATTTATAAGAATGTAAGCCATTCCCCAATTGATAAATGGTCAAAGGATATAAAAAGTAATTTTCAGATGAAGAAATTAAAGCTATCTACAGTCATATAAAAATACTCTCAATCACTTTTGACTAGAGAAATGCAAATTAAAACAACTCTGAGGTATCACTTTACATATCAAATTGGCTAATGTGACAAAAAGGAAAATGATAAATGTTGGAGAGGATGTGGAAAACTGGGAGACTAATGTACTGTGCATGGAGTTATGAACGAATCCAACCATTCTTGAGAGCAATTTCTAACTATGCCCAAAGGGCTATAAAACTGTGCATATCTTTTATCTAACAATACCATTTCTAGGTCTCTATCCCAAAGAGATAAAAAGGGGTGGGGAAGAACCCTTTTTATGAAAATATTATTGAAGCTCTTTTTGTGGTGACTAAGAATTGTAAATTGAGATTTACATCTATTGGGGAATGGTTGAACAACTCGTGGTATATGACTGTAATGGAATTTTGCTGTGTTATAAGAAATGACAAGCAGGATGATATCAGAAAATCCTGCAAAGTCTCATATGAACTGATACAAAGCAAAGTGACTAAAATCCGGCAAACATCGTACACAGTAACAGCAACATTGTAAGATGAACTGTGAATGACTTATCTATTCTCAGCAATACAATGATCCAAGATGATCAAAAAAATTCTTGAGGAAAAATTCGATCTTCCTCCAGAGAAAGAACTTATATTATCTGAATACAGATTGAAGCATACTGCTAATGGTTCTTTGTTTCTTTGTTCTTTCCTTCCTTCCTTCCTTTCCTCCCTTCCTCCCTTCCTTTACCTTTTTCCTTCTTTCTTTCTTTTCTTTCTCTCTCTCTCTCTCTCTCTCTCTCTCTCTCTCACTCTTCCTTCCTTTCTTCCTTCCTTTCTTTCTTCTTTCCTTTCTTTCTTTCTGACTTCCTTCCTTCCTTCCTTCCTTCCTTCCTTTCTTTCTTTCTTTCTTTGTTTCTTTCTTTGTTTCTTTCTTTCTTTCTTTTTTCCTTCCTTCCCTTCCTCCCTTCCTTCCTACCTTTCTTTCTTTCTTTCTTTTATACCATGGAAAAATATCATCTAATCAGAGCATTAGACTAATATTTTTTCTCCTTCTATTTGCCATGGTATGTGATCATTATGCTGCCACCTCTAGCATTATACCCTATAATGTTATCGTGTCACAAAATATCTACCTCCTGTTGGTTGCAGAAGTACATAATATAGGACCGCTGGGGTCATTCCTCATACAAGATGCCATGCTGTCCTTCTGTGAGAACATTGCCATTACTTCTTTGACTTTTTTTCTCTTCCAAAGCTCTCCTACTCCAGTACTTAAAACAAGGTGATGATTTTCTCAATGGATTCACTTCACTGATGACCACTATACCCATCTTGATCTTTATATTTTTATTCTTTCCAATATCATCAGCATTCACCATGCAAAGAGCAAAGTACAAAGCCTTCAGCACCTGTGCATCTAACCCAATAACTGTCTTTTATTGCTTCATCATCTTAATGTATGATGAGCCAGCATTGGGCAGCAATAACACTTGACAAAATTGCCTTAGTGACTTGTACCACAATGAACCTCATGCTGAATCCTTTGATCTATAGCTCAGATTTAATTCAAATTTTCGTCTTCCCTTTTTATAAAGATTGTTCTTCCTCTAGGTAGAATGCCAAGATATATAAGGAGATATATACACATTACAACTCATTCACTCATTGATACATTCTGTTGTGATTGAAATTAAGGTGAACTGAGGCACAAGTTTCCAAGCAATTCAATTTATTGGTAACACCAGCAATTACCAACAATAGGGAGTTCTTGACTCCTCAGTCAGTCAAAATACCATAAAGTAAGTCTTTCTATCCTTCATATAGTTTTGGTAAGAGAATAAAGAACAGGAAGCATACAAAATATGATTGATTACAAAGTCTGAAGTATCACAGATGATGGAAAGCAATATGATTGTATGGAAGTCAGGAATACAAGCCTAGCAACAACTTCCCATCCATCTTGTTGCTGTGGAAAGCTCATTGGTTGGTATCCACCTGCATGGTTAGTTAGAGTCGCAGTGATGAGTCCAGACTTTTTTGAAGGAGAGCCAGCATTGGAGAAATTGCATATTCCCTGGCACCTACCCACATCTCACATGCATGTCAGTAAGATAACAAATCTCCCTTAATTGTGTATGGACAATAAAATTTATAGAAACAATATATTTCTTTGAATTAAGGTGATTTATGGCACACCATAGTTCAGAGAGGAAAGCTGAACTGAACTCAACTCAGAAACAAAGAAACATTGGTTAGGTGATTTTAACATGTTACAGGTGATACAGAATAGAATTAATTACAAAATGGAATCAGAATCAACTTTTCTCAATTCATAGATTGGATATATAGAGACAAATAAGATACCATCTGTACTTGGGAGAGGAAACAGAGAGTAGGATAAGGGCATATGACATACTAAAAGGAGAGTTGGCCCTAATAATAACACTTTTGACTAGTAAGAATCTGATAGTTCTCAAAAATATAAAGTAACTATCTTTTAAGTGGCTATTGGGAACATTTTCTCACAACAGCAGATGAGAGAATTAGAGCCATTTGATTGAAATATATTTCAAAATGAAAAATCATGACGTTAAAGAAATGATGCTCTGTGTGTATATGTGTGTGTGTGTGTGTGTGTGTGTATGTAAGTAGGATCTTCCTGTTTCTCAGAGAGGACTAAGGTGTCTACTCATGAATTGAAAGAAAGGCTGAATTCAGCAATTCCTATCTAACCCTTCAAAGCTCAAAACTTGGAGAGTAATTTCCTCTGCCTTTCCTGTTTTTATAGCATTTGATCATGGAGGAAGAATTCAGCTCTCATTCTAATTACCAGGGATGTTACTGGGAGCATTATTATTAAAAGTAGACAAGATTGCATAATTTCTTCTTCTCTGGAGAGCCCATCTTCAAGGGTTTAAGTAGTCCTAGAGGATCCACTGTACTCAGTTGTCTCCTTAGAGTACAAATATCTCCAAATGACAAATAGAAATACTCCTTCTCCTAACGTGGACAGCTCAGGGTAAGAGGGTAGTTCCTTTGCTTCTGTGACCTTGCATAGTTTACTGGAAAGAGTACTGCAACAGGCAAAAGAATACATATATTCTTGTCTGGTAAGGGTCATTTACAAGGCATTTAATTTAGGGGATAAAAACGTTCCTTTAGTCTCAGTGTCCTCGTTGTAAGAGGATAGTTTCTACCCTGCCTAACTCAGGTCATTCTGAGTATCAAACTATTTGAAAATGGCTTGTAAGCTAAAATGATTTACTAATGTGATGTAACTATTTTGAGTTCTAAAATATGGAGAATACCCACTCTTTAACTTTCATCTTCTCGTAGCAAACTGTAGTCTTCTCTACTTTTCACAGGATTCAGGTAAGTACCCAAATACTCCCAGCTTTTTATGATGTTGGAAATAAAAAAATAATTTTGGGAAGAGAATGACATACTCACCTTTAAGCAGAGCTGCTGACACTTCAAATGTATTTAGCTGCAATTTAATTGATTTAACAAAATGAGAAAAGAAGATAGGCTCTACCTATTAGTACATTCAATTAGTACATTCTCTTCTCCCTTTCACATTTTTTTTATTTTTTGTGCCATATATGATTTTTTTCTGCTGTTGGACTGGTGGCTCAAACATCATCCCCTCTTCATAATGTTTCCTGTAGCCCCTTCTTCTCTGCTGATAGAATAGTAAGTGAAACTCAATATCCTTTCAATCATCCCTCGTTCTAGCCAATGAATTCCAGGAGCTGAATTCAGGACCTCTTAAATACTGTTCATTTTTTTAGTGTGCTTCTCTAGGGCTAACAGACTTATACAGATTCTGTTCAGCTGCTACTTAAGAATTTTGTCAAGGTAGGCAATTTATCGCTATAAAGACCAATAAGCAGCAGAATGTGTAACTCAATTACAAATGGTTTTCTAAAAAGCTTCATCCCTATGAAGAACCACAATGCCAGTGTCCAAATCTGTCTTGAGCCCATGTTCTTAAATTAGGGCATATGAGCTTGATTTTTAAAAAATATATTTTGATAAATATATGGTTTTCTTTGTTATTCTACAAATTATTTTTCATTTTGTGCATTTAAAAACATTAGTCTTAGAATAGGCTCCACCAGAATGCCAAAGACATGTATAATCTTGAAAAAGAACTCTGGTCTCAAATAAAATGTCTAAGCACTAAAGAGGTATCACAGAAGTCCTAGAAAAATGAATCTTAAAGGACAATGGACACTCTAATATTAGTGTTAATTGCATGGGGGTCTTATTTTACAAAATAGACTACTCCCTGAGTATTTACAGGAAAATTACATTTTATTGAATAGCAACATATTTCTCTCCAAACAAAATTACAAATTCTATGGGCTTCTTGATTTCTTAGTGGTTTGGATATCACTAACTGGCACCTTACAAATGACTTTAATTTCTGTTAGCTTTCTAATATTTTTTCATTGACTAGAAGATGAATTATAAAAGTCAATAATGTTTAAATTAGAAATGGTACACAGTAAAATGAATGTTAGACTGATCTCACGAAATGTGAATTGGAGTCTTGACTCAGGCACCTTCTAACTGTGAAACTCAGGGCAAGTCATTTAACCACTCTGAGCCTTACTTCCTTTATCTATAACATGGGGATGATAATATTTGGAGTACTTAATAAACTGCTTTGAAGGAAGAGTTTTATAAAGCCCTAGGTATGAGAATTATGTTTATTATCTATTGCAAATCACTTAGAAAAACAGAGGACTCTTGAATAACAAATTCCCTGATTGATCCCTTTAAACAGCAAACCTATTTCAAATACTTTTCCAAAGTTCCTTTTTTTGCTCAATGAATACTTTGTGTGTGGCACTGAGTCAGATAAAGGCATTAAAAAAGTTGATAGACAAATGAATTTCAGGTTTTCTGAATGGGGCACATAATTATTCATGAATATATATTTACAAATATATGATAGAAATGATTTGCCACACAGGAAAAGGTCTAATCTCCATGGGGATTTTTGTCATTATAAAAGGGAAATAAATCAGGAGACCACTGCTCAATGAATTTCTCCTTCACAGCCCTCCCAACCCCCTTACCTTCCAAAATCACAGAGTAGAATGTACAGAGAGTGGAGACAAGAAGAAAACAATCATTCCTACTATACATTAGGCACTGTGCTAAGTGATCTAAAATATTATCTCATTTGCTCTTCAAAACAAATCTTGGAGGTTGGTGTTATTGTTATCCCCATTGTACAGATGAAGAAACTCATGCAGACAGAGGTTAAATGGCTTTCCCAGGGTTCCATAGCTTGTAAGTGTCTGAGCCTGGATTTAGACTCACATCTTCCTGATTTTAAGATGAGCACACTAATTCTCCTAGTTGCCTCTAAAAAGCAGCAAGAGGGAGTTAAGATATTAAAACAAGTACAAAGTAGTGTCTATTCCTTTTTTTTTACTTATGAAGTATAAAGTTCTTCATTAAGTTGGAATCTGTGGGCAGCTAGCCATTGTCCACACACCTGGTGGCCCTTTAAAAAGTAAGAAACTCTCTTGGAAGGTAATCAAGATAAGAGACAAAGCAAAGCAGTATGAGCAATGGAAGTTGAGAAGAATGTGCTCATCACCTCTTGGTGAGGAAGAAGATTTTTCTCTCCTTACTATATATCGCTCATGACACTATAAAGAGTGACTCACTTAGGAATGGAGTAATGTTCAGCAAAGATTGGACCCTGCAGAGTATATTGTCCAGTAGAGATGCAAGGCCTTAGGAAAGAGCAGTGAGGATAATTGGAGAAGATAAAGGACATCGTGAACCTGCAGCATCAGAAACAAAAGTTGACTTGGCTACATGTTTTCCCTAAGTAAGTACCACTCTCAGAGTATAATCTATATGTGTTATCACTCTTCCCTCTGATGGACTCTGGAATTGTTGAAGAGTGTGCCCCAGGATATAGGAGGAATACATGTTGCTTTTGTTCAAACTAGACAATTTCAGATAATGCCTTTGCTTATGATTTGTGCCCCATGGCCTATAATTAAAGGAAATTAAGGCAGTGAGGAATCATGAACAATGGCTTTAAGAGTGACAACTCAAAGAGTGCCTTTAACCTGGGGTAGTGATCCTCTTGAAGAAACCAAGCTCCAAGCTCAGAAGAAACCAATCTATGAGGGTGAGTTGGGTGGGAGGTAGGGGAGTAATCTCCTTAATGTCAGATAAGGGAATGATGTGGATATAGTTAGTTATAAAAGAGACCAGAGATCAGAAATTGATATCATTGCCTTTGGGGTGCAGGGATTTAGGAGGAAGATGCAAAAGAAATCACTATATAGATGGAAAGACCTGGCATCATAGGCTGATCTCTGGCAGGCTGCCCCAAGGGAAAGAGAAAATTTAAGAAAGGGGAAAATAAAACTATATTTGACTGGAAAAAATTAAATGATTTTAAGGAAAAGAGAGGAGAATGAAAGATAAGCAAGTATGTGACCCAGAGGATGAAGAAAAAATAGAACTTAATTTTGGAAATAAATAAAGAGATGATAAATACGATATAATGGATCAATTTTGGAAGTGTGAGGACAAATGTAGAAAACTTACCTGAGGACAGATAGAACACTTCTGGAAAAGCCACTATTGTCAAAAGAAAAATCCCTTGTTAAAGAAAACAAAAAAGTGGGGGCAGCTAGGTGGTGCAGTGAGTAGAGCACCAGCCCTGGAGTCAGGAGGACCTGAGTTCAAATCTGCCCTCAGACACTTGACACACTTACTAGCTGTGTGACCTTGGGTAAGTCACTTAACCCCAATTGCCCTGCCTTCCCCCCTGCAAAAAAAAAAAGAAAGAAACAAAAAAGTGTCTCTTCTCTCTTTGGTTGGCTCTGAGATATCAAAAATAAGTTTTGCTTCTTACATTTCAGAATTTCAGATACTTTTTTTCCCTACCTGTGTCTGGAATTACTATCATTCTTAAAAAGTTGTTCTGTTGAGACTTCTTATCAAATCAACTGCAAAATACTTTTTTATACCAGGAAATTCATTTGAACATTGTTCCAGATAGTTTTTTTTAATCATGATTGTTCCTTTGTAATGCTTAACAATGGCCCTTCATCAAAAACATTTCAGTTTGAAATTTAACTTTGCCAGATTCCTAGTGAAAAGAATTAAGTTAATTGGGTCAAATGACCAATTTTCCCAACTACCATGCTTTTAAATTAATAGGTACTCATTAAAATTTCCATCAGGGAAAAATGAGGAATTAATATAAATTGCCAACTGACCCATATGTTCCACTCTTCAGTAATTTGTTACCAATAAGCTTCATGAAACCTAACTCATCTCCTCATCCATAAGTTAAAGCATTTATTATCTATCCATCATTAGTTACTACAAGTTTATCAGAATAAAAGATAAGTCCAAATCCTGTTGCTATAATGGCATCATTACAAGTAAAGTACTGTGTTTTGCTAGTGTCTCTTCTTTGTGCTCTGGAAGGCCCTGCAGATACAAACTCCTTTCAAGTTTTGTCTGGCCTTAAGTTATAAATATCTGCCCCTTTGTCCTGAACAAATATTGTCACGTGCTGAGGTATAGTTTTCAACTATTTTTTCTGTAAATTAGTCATTTCCCTAGGAAACTTTCATATAGAATGATGTATCAATTCAAATGAATAGAGATTTATTAAGGATACATTATCTTTTAGAGTGACAGAATTATAAATTTGAACATAATTTTAGTGATACACCAATTTTAGCAAAAGAAGAATCCTTCTATATTGCTGTATACTGTCAAGTGGTCAGTTCACTTCCACTTGAGGATTCCCATTGAAGGGTAACCAAAATATTTTCTGTGACAAGCCTCTCTTGGTGTTAGTTTCCTCATCTCTAAAATGAGGGTGCTACATGTAATGACCTCTATGGAAGGTTCCTTCCAATTCCCCATGAAAGGCCTTAAAATGTTGAAGACACTTCAGTGTTGGTAACCCACCAAAGTTCTTTTCTCTATGTTAAATATTCCCTTGGTCTTCAATGTATCCCCATATTGTATGTTATCCAGCACCTATAGTATTGCTAAACATCCTTATTTTACTCTCTGATTCTGATACTATCTGGATGATCTTGAAAAAAATCATTTATGAAACTTCTCTAGGCTTTTGTTTACTCATCAACAAAATGAGGATTGAATGAGATGCCCTCTGTGATTCCTTCCAATGCTAATTCTATGATCCAATGATCCTACGAAATTGGACTTCATACTGAATCTAACCCTTCTTCTCGGCAGTTTCTGCATATTAATGCTACCTCCTCCCTTTGAAGCAAATGAAAACAAATCCTTTGATGATATATGCAAGAACTGGCACAAAATATATTTCTAGAAAGTTTATGGCTAGAAAAAGGTGGGACAGATAAAACAATGAGAGCAGTGGATTCAAGTCAGTTCACTCAATAAATATTTATTAAATGCCTCTTGGGAGCCAGCATATTGCTAGGCAGTGAGGAGTGACAATCAAAAATTTAAAAATCCTTGCCCTCAAGGAAGACATTTTGTGGGAAAGAGAAAAGACAACATGTATATGGACAACTGAATACAATACATACATGTACAGACATATATGTGTACATACACATATACTTATATATATATATATATATATATATATATATATATATATATATATATATATAATATTTTTTTAAAATAGTCTCTGTGGGAGGGAACATTATGCATGAAGAACAGCTAATAGGCCAGTTTGGTTGGATTGTGAAGCATGTGATAGAGAGACAGGTCAAATGGTAAAATAAATTGGATCAAGATTATGGCAACTTTAAATGTGTGTGTGGGAGGGAGAAAGAGAAGGAGAGGGAGAGGGAGAGAGACTGTATGCTGTCTTAGAAATAATAAAATATCACTTAAGATTCTTGTTCAGAGAGTAATGATAGATTTAAACCTATGCTTTTAGAAATATTACATTAAAGTCACACAAGTGAAAGATTGGATGAATGTGAGATGTGAATTAAATAGGTGGAAATATGTACTAAAACAGGTGAAAGGTGGAGGTGATAGTAGCCTGAACTGAGGTGGTGGGCATGTGAGTGAAGAGAAGGGGTTTAATGTAAGAGGCATTATGGAAACTGACAAGACTACTGATCTTAAAAATATCACCAATTGCCTTTTGGACATCTTGAACCGGATGTCTAGGCAACTCAAATCCAAAACAGAATTGATTATATTCCCCCACAAACCTTTCCTTCTTCCAAGCTCCCATATTACTATTGAAGGTATAATTCAACCCCTGACCTCAAGCTTAATTCACTCACCCCACATAGTGAATCCATTGCAAAATTTTGACATCTCTCATACATTCTGTCTTTCCATTCATATAGCCACCCCACTAGTTCAGGCCCTCATTACCCTTACCTTTATGATTAAAGTAGCCATCTAATTACTTTTCCTACCTCAAGTCTCTGCTGTCCAATCCATTCCTCACTCAGTTGCCAAAAAGAGGGTTTTTTTACCCTACAGTGTAGGTATATCTGTATTACTACCTACTCAGTAAATACAGTGGCTTACTTATTACCTCTGAAGTTCTTTATTTGACATTTAAGGCCCTTCACATCCTGGCCCATTTCTACCATTTCTGTCCTTCCACATACTCTATGATCCATCTACACTGATCTCCATGCTATTCCTCACACAATATGCTACATCTTCTATTCCCATCCCTTTGTATGATTACATTGTCTCCCATGTCTTTAACGCACTGACTTTAATATGATGCCTATGATATTTGTCTTTTTGTTAAATAAATGGTTGTTTTAAGATCTAAACACATCATTATTGAGAGTGGCTGCTGTATACATATTATGGGGGAAGGGAAGAGAATAACCATTTGAAGGAATGTAGCATTTACACTGTGCCAGACCCTCTGCTAGGCACTTTTAAAAATACTGTCTTTTTGATCCTCACAACAATGCTGTGCTACCATTTCCCCCATTTAATAGTTGAGAAACTGAGATAAAGAGAGAATACATAACTTTCCCAGGGTCCCACAGTTATTAGTATCTGAGGACGGATACATACTCAGGTTTTCCTGACTTCAGGTCCAAGGGTCTATCTATGGCAGCTGTCTCTAATTATATTCTGTCTTGGTATTTTACAATGTAAGTGGGAGGTTGTGAATGTAGGGAATACATTGGATTGGGGCTTAAAAGTTAGACTGGTAGTAGAGGAAGTCTATTTGTCCACAATAGGATTAACCCTAAAACTTGGAGAGAACTTGAGTGTAACCATATAGTAGTGGTCTATCTCTGGCAGTCTGGCCCTTCTAGGGTGAAAGCAGGATGTAGTGAGCAAAATAACTCAAGAGTTTGTGGGTTTGCCACAGCACATTCAAGGGGGAAATATATTGTGTGACATTGGTGGATGGCTAATTCACATATGACTTTTTCTGCTCCCCACTTTTTGTCCAGTAGCATTAAGACTGATATGATTCACTTTCTCCATCACTATATCCACTTGCTAGTTACTGGACAAGAATCTCACCTTTCTAATAGCAATAGAAAAGTTAATGTGTTTAGAGCCTGAAAATTGTTATTAGAATCATTTGCTTGATTTTCAGGAAGTTTTACTGTCACTGCAAATTTGAAGAGGCCATGTAAAATTGATGAACATTTTAAGTTTTTGTTTCATGGTTTGTCATGACTAAAGAATTTATCACAAACTGCCCAATTTTCTCTACTTTGAAAGGTTGATCCTCAGAAATAATATATAGCCTATTTCTTTTACCATACTTGAACCTTTTCCATCTTGGCAGATTATGTCAATGTTTGTCTTTTGCTGGAATAGCCTTTGGGAACTCAGAGTCACCTAACACAACACTGGAGTATCCAGAAGGGCTTTCTGCAGTATTGGAGACCAGAATCATCATTAGTGATACATCAGTGACTCCACAACAGTGATGCCAAAACAAATCAATCAACTTCAAAACATTAGCATATAACTATGTTTGCCTACAGTGACTCACCTTTTCCCTGATGACTCAACCCTCCCCCCTTCAGGAAATTTTTCATACTTTACTATTTTTTGTATGAATTGGCAGTAAGAATTTATTCCTCACTAAATTTGTGTTAGAAAGATCCACAGAGAAGAGCAGAGCCAAGATGGCAGCTTGAAAACAACCACTCTCAATAATGATGTGTTTAGATCTTAAAATAACCATTTATTTAACAAAAAGACAAAAGAAATAATAGCATAGTTACTATATTAAAGTCAGTGCATAAAGACCATTAGAGACATGGGAGACAATCTAATCATGGAAAAAGATGGGAATGGGAGATGTAGCATCTTGTGTGAGGAATACCATGGAGACCAATGAAGCTGGATCACAGAGTGTGTGGAAGGACAAAAGTGGTAGAAATGGGCCAGGTTGTGAAGGGCCTTAAATGTCAAATAGAGGACTTCAGAGGTAATAGGTGAGCCATTGTATTTACGGAGTATGTAGTGATATAGATATACCTACACTGTTGGGAAAAAAAAAAGCCTCTTTTTAGCAATTGAGTGAAGAATGGATTGGAGAGCAGAGACTTGAGGTAGGAAAAGTAATTAGATGGCTATTTTAATCATAAAGGTAAAGATAATGAAAGCCTGAACTAGTGGGGTGGCTGTGTGAGTGGAGAGAAGGAAAAGTATATGAGAGATATTGTCAAAATTTCACAATGGATTCACTATATGGGGCGAGTGAATTAAGCTTGAGGTCAGGGGTTAAGTTATACCTTCAATAGTAATATGGGAGCTTGGAAGAAGGAAAGGTTTGTGGGGAAATATATTAAGTTCTTTTGTGGATTTGTTGAGCTTGAGATGCCTAGACATCCAGTTCAAGATGTCCAAAAGGCAATTGGTGATGTTTTTTAGATCAGTGGTCATGTCAGTTTCCATAATACCTGTTACATTAATCCCCTTCTCTTCACTCATATGCCCAAGATGGCCTGTATGGTCACTTAGAAGGGTCTATTGTACTGTGCTGGGAGCAGAGAGCAACCCAATGTGGGCCACACCAGGACAGACCAGGCTTGGAGTAGACTGGGTAGAGCAGACCTCAGGGCCCTGAATCACTGAACTATGGCAGCTGCCAGACTTCTTAATCCACAAATGCCAAAGACAAGGGAGCAGGTCAGTGGGAAAACTGCTGGATTTGGGTAAGGGAAGTGGAAGGTCTGGCCTCAGCCCTGTGTGCACACCCAAAAGTGGCTGCAGCTATGGTGGCATCAAGGGCAGCATCAGTGGTGGCTGCTTCAGGAGCCCCTGGCCCACACAGGAGGAATCAAGCAGATGATCAGAGCATGAGTGCAGAGATCCCTTTGCTGGTGCTGAGGCAAGGTTCTCTTGCTTTGCTCTTCTTGGATCTCGGTTGTGGTCCTGGTTGGCCATTCTTGGGGGATGAGTAGTGCTGGTATAGCAGAGTTTTGTCATGGCTGTGGAGAGGGAGTCCTCCTGATGGTTACATGGCAGAAAGGAGTGTTAGCACTCACAAACCAGATCACAGGCCAGGAGAGGAGCATCATACCACCTCAGAATAGAAGTAGCACTGAAAACAGCAGTGCAAGAACCCTTAAGCTTGGGACAAAGCACTCCCCACTCTGAAAGCAGTCATACCCTGACAAAAAACTCAAAAGTCAAATAATCAGCTGGGAAAATGAGCAAGCATTGTAAAAGGATTTAGACTATAGAATCTTTCTTTGGTGACAAAGAAGATCAAAACATACAGTCAGAAGTCAACAAAGTCAAAGAGCCTACATCAAAAGCCTCCAAGAAAAATATGAATTGGTCTCAGGTCATTGAAAAGTTCAAAAAAGATTTGGAAAATCAAGTAAGAGAAGTAGAGGGAAAGTTGGGAAGAGAAATGAGAGTGATGCAAGAAAATCATGAAAAACAAGTCAAAAGCTTGCTTAAGGAGATCCAAAAAATGCTGAAGAAAATAACACCTTTAACATAGACTAACCCAAATGGCAAAAGATCTCCAAAAAGCTAATGAAGAGAAGAATGCCTTGAAAGGAAGAATTAGCCAAATGGAAAAGTAGGTCCAAAAGACCACTGAAGAAAATATTAAAAATTAAAAATTAGAATGGAGGAAGTGGAAGCTAGTGACTTTATGAGAAATCAAGAAATTATAAAACAGAACCAAAAGAATGAAAAAATGGAAGACCATGTGAAATGTCTCATTGCAAAAACCACTGACCTGGAGAAGAGATCCAGGAGAGATAATTTAAAATTTATTGGGCTACCTGAAAGCCATGATCAAAATGGCACCTAGACATCATCTTTCAAGAAATTACCAAGGAAAATTGAACTGATATTCTAGAACTGGAGGGTAAAATAGAAATTCAAAGAGTCCACCTATCACCTCCTGAAAAAGATCCCCAAAAGAAAACTCTTAAGACTGTTGTCACCCAATTCCAGAGTTTCCAGGTCAAGGAGAAAACATTTCAAGCAGCCAAAAAGAAACAATTTGAGTATTGTGGAAAGACAAACAGGATAACACAAGATCTAGCAGCTTCTACACTAAGGGATGAAAGGACTTGGAATATGATATTCTGGAGGTCAAAGGAGCTAGGATTAAAACCAAGAGTCACATACCCAGCAAAACTGAGTATAATGCTCCAGGGCAAAATATATATTTTCAATAAAATAGAGGACTTTCAAGCTTTCTTGATGAGAAGACCAGAGCTGAATAGAAAATTTGACTTTCAAATATAAGAATCAAGAGAAGCATGAAAAGGTAAACCAGTAAGACAATAAGGGACTTATTAAAGTTGAACTGTTTTGTTTACGTTCCTACATGGATAGATGATGTTTGTAACTCATGAGAACTTTCTCGGCATTAGAGTAGTTGAAGGGAATATACACACACACACACATATATATATATATATATATATATATATATATATATATATGTATGTATATATATGTATATATGTGTATATATATACATATATATGTATATATATATGTATATATATATATATATATATACATATATATAGACAGAGGATACAGGATGAGTTGAATATGAAAGGATGATATCTAAAAAATAAAATTAGGGGTGAGAGATGAATATGCTGGGAGAAGGAGAAAGGAAGAGATAGAATGGGGTAAATTTTCTCACAGAAAAGTGGCAAGAAAATGCTGTGGTAATGGAAGGGAAGGGGTAGGTGAAAGGGAATCAGTGAATCTTGCTCTCTTCATATTTGGCTTAAGGAGGGAATAACATACACACTCAATTGGGTATCTTACCCTATGGGAAAGTAGGGAGAAGGGAGTAAGAGGGAGGGATGATAGAACAGAGGGCAGATTGAGGGAGGAGGTAGTCAAAAGCCAACAATTCTGAAAAGGGACAGGGTCAAGGGAGAAAAGTCAATAAAGGGGGACAGGATAGCATAGAGGGAAATATAGCTAGTCTTTTACAACATGACTATTATGGAAGTGTTTTGCATAATGATATATGTGTGGCCTATGTTGAATTGCTTGCCTTCTCAAGGAGGGTATGTGGGGAGGGAGGAAGGGAGAGAATATGGAACTCAAAGTTTCATAGGAAAGCAAGACATCATCTTCAAGTCCATTTATATGGATCAGCTGATTTTCTTTTATGTTTTGTAAATGTCCAGGGCTATGTAATGAAAGCAATGGTATTCAGCATTTGGTTGTTATCTGTAGCTCACTATTCTCTGTTATGTCTGAGTGGATTTGATTTCTGATGTGGCACAAATTAATCCCTGGTGCATTTGAGTTGCAGTACAAGGTTGTCCTCTGTGGTGTATTAATATCTACTTGTTTTATAGCATCTTCTCAAAGGAATCTTACTCTAGAACCTATAGCAATATGTTTTGGTGGTGTTAATAGGGAGATTCAATGTGTATGGGTGGGGGAATGATTAAATTAATCAACCACCTTTACTACCATCAAGATGATCTAGCCCAGATGCCTTTATCGGGTAAGAACACCTCTACTAAATTAATCAATTGAAGGTATTAAACTAGATGTTAGAATTCCTCAATTATCAATTGGGAATTGTATTGAGATTGTCTTAATAGATTTCATCATACCCTGTGGGTCTTAGATAAAATAGCAAATTCTTTAAAACCCTGGCATTCCAGTAATAGGCAGGCTTGGAGACAATAGTGAGAGGAGTTATACCCTGAAAGCAATTGCTGGATCAAGAGCTGAGGGTGGGAGGAGTACCAGAGAGAAAATCTCTGTCTCTTTGCCATTCCTCCTCAAACCAGATTACTTTGTGAACTTTGAAAAAGTTTGGAAGATTTTGGACTTCCATGGGTATTGTAACAATGCCCTTAGAAGAATGGTAGTCAATAACAGTACCTGAATTGGGAGACAAGAACAAACTAAATAACAAAAAAGTCAGATTCAGGACTACTGAAGGAGTCCAAAATAAAGCTACAACATGTTTAAGGGAGCACTTGATAAGAATCTAATTAAGAGAAAATAAAAAGGACTTGTACCAATCAGATCAGTTTCTTCATATGTAAAATGAACTTGAGAAGAAAATGGCAAGCCACTCCCATACCTTTGCCAAGAAAATCCAGTGTGGGGTCACAACGATTCAGCCACTACTGCAGAACAAAAGCATACCAATTGTTAAATACCAATTTCTAAAATCTAAATTAGTCTGGCTGTTTATTGTTTATAACCGATAATTAATGGTGGGAGCACACCAGTGTGGGATCATGACAAACAGAATTTGAAAAAAATAACTCCTTAGGCTGACTCCTAGAACACTAAGGGGAGAAGTAGCCAACTGAGGTCTAGGGGCAACTTCCTTTGAGAATGAGGAAGTATCTCTAGAGGCTGTGCTACAAATGCATTGGATTTGTAAGCCCCAATTCCCTCCCTCTTAAAGCAACTAGCAGGATGATCTAGAGCAGATAATCCAACTAAAATATAATTTCTTAAACTTTTACATCTTATTCCTCTGGGGCATCTTTCTTAGTTTTTATAGAAGCCTTGAGGGTCCATGGAGAGATTTCAGAGAGTCTATGAACTTGGATGGGGAAAAAAAGTTAAATCTTTATCTTTCCCAGTCTTTGGTTTTCTTTGTAATACTAAGAGTTTTATTTTATGCATTTAGAATCATTATATTGAAAAAGGGTTCATAGGCTTTACCACACCTCTGTAAGCTCAGACATTGATAAGGGAACCTGTGAGAGATGGTCTCCCCATTTTAGAGGTGAAAAAGCTCCAGGTAAAAAAGCTAGGTAAGTTGGCCATGATCACCCAGTGAATAACAACGCTGTGACTAGGACTTTAATCCTGAGTAAAAGACTTAAATAAAATCCTGCATCCTTCAGCGTACCTTTCTTGGTTGCTACACAATACCTTCGGCTTCTATTGCCTTTAATCTTGAGATTAAAATATATGCAATATATATGTTATATTCTTACATTTACTCAGTTATTTATGTGATGACTCCTCCATTAGATTGTGAGTTCCTTGAGAGCAGGGCCTAATTTTTACTTTCTATCTCTAGCACTAAGAGCATGACACTTAGTAGATGCTTAAATATTGATGTCAGATTTACTGACTAGGACAACATGTTTCCCTCTTGATTAGTCCAGTACCAGGTAAAATTTTAATGGACAAAATTTGTCTTTGGCATTCTCCACTTATGACATCCTCATCCCTTCTGCACTTTAACTTCTTGGTCTCAATTTCTCATCTGTAAAATTAAGAAATTGAATTAGAAGACTTCTAAGGCAATTTCTAGCTTTTTTGATCATCTGCTTTTAAAACTTTGAGTTCCAAATTCTCTCCCCTCTTCCCTCCCCACCGACTCTCCCTAAGAAGGCAAGCAATTCAACATAGGCCACACATGTATCATTAAGCAAAACACTCCCATAAATAGTCTTGTGAAAGATGAACTATATTTCCCTCCCTCCTATCCTGTCCCCCTTTATTCAGTTTTCTCCCTTGACCATGTCCCTTTTAAAAAGTGTTTGCTTTTGATTACTTCTTCCCCCTATCTGCCCTCCCTTCCATTCTCCCCCCTTTTTATCCCCTTCTCCCTACTTTCCTGTGGGGTAAGATACCCAATTGAGTGTGTATGTTATTTCTTCCTCAAGTCAAATCTGATGAGAGCAAGATTCACTCATTCCCCCTCACCTGCTCCCTCTTCCCTTCCAATTAACTACTTTTTATTGCCACTTTTATGTGAGATAATTTACCCCATTCTATTTCTCCCTTTCTCAATATATTCCTCTATCATCCCTTAATTTTATTTTATTATTTTTTTAGATATCATCCCTTCATATTCAACTCACCCTATGCCCTCTGTCTGTATATATGTATATTCCTGTCAACTACCTTAATACTAAGAAAGGTCTCATGAATTACACACTTCATCTTTCCATGTAGGAATGTAAGCAAAACAGTTCCACTTTAGTAAGTCCCTTGTGATTTCTCTTTCTTGTTTACCTTTTCATGTTTCTCTTGATTCTTGTGTTTGAAAGTCAAATTTTCTATTCATCTCTGGTCTTTTCACTGAGAAAGCTTGAAAGTCCTCTGTTTTATTGAAAATCCATATTTTGCCTTGGAGCATGATACTCGGTTTTGCTGGGTAGGTGATTCTTGGTTTTAATCCTAACTCCTTTGACCTCCAGAATGTCATATCCCAAACCCTTCAATCCCTTAATGTGGAAGCTGCTAGATCTTGTATTATCCTGCTTGTCTTTCCATGATACTCAAATTGTTTCTTTCTGGCTGCTTGCAGTATTTTCTCCTTGGCCTGGGAACTCTGGAATTTGGTGACAATATTCCTAGGAGTTTTCTTTTTGGGATCTTTTTCAAGAGGCGATTGGTGGATTCTTTCAATTTCTATTTTACCATCTGGCTCTAGAATGTCAGGGCAGTTTTCCTTGATAATTTCTTGAAAGATGATATCTAGGCTCTTTTTTGATCATGGCTTTCAGGTAGTCCATTAATTTTTAAATTATCTCTCTTGGATCTGTTTTCCAGGTCAGTGGTTTTTCCAATGAGATATTTCACATTGTCTTCCATTTTTTCATTCCTTTGGTTCTGTTTTATAATATCCTGATTTCTCATAAAGTCACTAGCTTCCACTTGCTCCAATCTAATTTTTAAAGTAGTAGTTTCTTCAGTGGTCTTTTGGACCTCCTTTTCCATTTGACTAATTCTGCCTTTCAAGGCATTCTTCTCCTCATTGGCTTTTTGGAGTTCTTTTGCCATTTGAGTTAGTCTATTTTTTAAGGTGTTATTTTCTTCAGTATTTTTTTTTGGTCTCCTTTAGCAAGTCATTGACTTGTTTTTCATGATTTTCTTGCATCACTCTCATTTCTCTTCCCAATTTTTCCTCTACTTCTCTAACATGCTTTTCCAAATCCTTTTTGAGCTCTTCCATGGCCTGAGACCAATTCATATTTTTCTTGGAGGCTTTTGATGTAGGCTCTGTGACTTTGTTGACTTCTTCTGACTGTATGTTTTGCTCTTCTTTGTCACCAAAGAAAGATTCCAAAGTCTGAGTCTGAATCTGAGTCTGCATAATTTTTCACTGCCTGGCCATGTTCCCAGGAAACTACTTGACCCTTGAGCTTTTTGTCAATGTATGACTCCTCATAGAGTAGAGAGTACTTTGTTCCAAGCTTTAGGAGCCAAGCACTGCTGTTTTCAGAGCTACTTCTACACAACAAACTCTGCCACACCAGCCCTCCTTCTCCCCCAAGAACTGCTAACTCAGATTGCGACCCAGATCCAAGCAGGCTCTGCACTGCCACTCTGTTCCACTGCTTAATTCTTCCCACAGGTAGGCCTGGGGCTGGAAGCAACCACAGTTGGTGCTCTGGAAGCAGCCCCAGAGCTGCACCATTTCTGCACTCCCAGGGCTAGGACCCTCTCTGCACTCTTTTCATTCCTTTCCAGTAGTCTTTCCACTAACTTTCTCTGTTGTCTTTGGTGTTTGTGGGTTGAGAAGTCTGGTAACTGCCACAGCTCATTGATTCAGGGCACTATGCCCTGTTCCACCTGGCTCCCAGTCTGGTTGGTCCTGGAGCAGCCCAAGCTGGGCTCTGCTCTGCTCCCGGCTCCATGTGATAGACCCTTCCCAGTGACCATCCAGGCTTTCCTGGGCTGCAGCCCTGCTTCCCTCTGCTATTTTGTGTGTTCTGCATCTCTAGAATTTCTTCAGAGCCATTTTTAACAGGTGTTTGGAGGGATCTGGGGGTGACCTTAAGCAAGTAATGCTTTCTAGCTGCCATCTTGGCTCCACCCCCCTCCAATTTCTAGCTTTTGCATCTATGATAGAAGCATAGAATAAATCTTAGAATTTCAAAGGACCTTGGAAGTTATGAAGGAAAACTCCTTACCACATGCTTAAATATCCTCTAAATAGCACTATTTATTCCAGTTGGTCATTCAACATCTGTCCAGACACCTTCATTGAGAAGAATTTATTACCTCATTTGAATGTTTATTCTGTGTCTAAACAGTTCCTACATCACATTAGCCATTCTTTGTGCTTTTTGTTATCTGACTGACTTTATTAGACCATAACTGATACAGGTTTTCATAGGTTTTGGATTTTTCTGTAGTTTTTCTTTTTTTTGCCCCATTTAACTTCCAAAATCACTTGTCAGAAATGTAGTTCAGAGGGTTTTACTTGCAACTAAACATGGCAAGATACAATGATTTTTCATTTCTCCAGTTCTATAATTCTGTGAGTAGGTTCATCAGATGTAATCCTTAATCCAAGTTTTGTTAAATTGGCATTAGTGATTTGTATGATATATAAGTACAAATAAAGGGGAAGCGTGTGTATGTGCATATGTGTGTGAGTGAGTGAAAGAGAGAGAAGAGAAAGAGATGGATAAAACAATACAGACAGAGAATATAGAAATCATTTTAGTTACTAAGACTTTTCTCTCGCACCTCTGCAGATTTCCAACCTAATAATTGGAGAAGAATGTCAAAGGAAAATAACACAATTGTGACAGAATTTATCCTCTTGGGCTTAACAAACCAAACAGAACTCCAGATACCACTTTTCCTTGTGTTTCTTGGAATCTACTTAGTCTCCATGTTGGGGAACCTCAGCTTGATTTTATTAATCTGGGTCAGTTCTCAGCTTCATACTCCCATGTACTATTTCCTCAGTAACCTCTCATTCATAGATCTCTGCTACTCCTCTGTCATTACACCCAAAATGTTGGAGAACTTTGTATCAGAGAAGAACATCATCTCCTATCCAGAATGCATGGCTCAGTTCTTTTTCTTCCTCTTCTTTGTGATTGCTGAATTCTACATGCTGACAGCTATGGCCTATGATCGTTATGTTGCCATCTGTAGACCCCTGCTCTATAATGTCACCATGGTGCCATGGTTCTGCTCCCTGCTGGTGGCAGGTGTATACATAATGGGGGGCATTGGGGCCATTGTCCATACAAGCTACCTAGCCAGACTGTCCTTCTGTGGGGACAATATTATCCATCATTACTTCTGTGATGTTCTTCCCCTTCTGAAGCTCTCCTGCTCCAGCACCTACATCAATGAGCTTTTGGTGATGATTGTTGGTGGATTCAATTTGTTGGCTACAACTCTTCCCATTTTGATTTCTTACACTTTTATTCTTCTGAGCATCCTTCGCATACAATCTACAAAAGGCCGTTATAAAGCTTTCAGCACCTGTGGCTCCCATCTGGCAGCTGTTTCTGTTTTTTATGGTTCCATTATAATCATGTATTATATACCAGGTTCCAACAGTGTGACCCAGGAGAAGGTAGGCTCAGTGTTTTATACCACAGTGATCCCCATGCTGAACCCTTTGATCTATAGCCTGAGGAACAAGGATGTAAAGGACGCCCTGAAGAAATTCATGAAGAGCCGAATGTTTTCAAGGTCAACATAGCAAATAGGAAATCTAAAGACCATTAGAATATTGACTTTTAATTCTTCTTAGACAGTAGAGATTGCCCTCCAGGCTAGGCCTCATCCTACCTAAAATTGTTATGAAGGCAAGTGCAATTCCTTATTTTTCTGTCATTGCTTTTGTCTGTGTCTGTTCTCCACAGGCTACATATAGTCTCCTAGCCTCCAGGTGCATATAGCCTCCTGCTCTGTAACTATGCCTTCATGCCCCCTTCTTCCCAGTTGCAGTTGTATATTGTACTTCAAATTATTTGAAGCTCTCTTCTCACAGGAAGAACGTGGTAATGACTTTGCTTAGGTTTCAAATTGGAAACCTGAACAAGATAACCTTTAGGAATCCTTCTAAGTTCTCTGATTATAGTGCTATACAGATGCTTACTACCTCTTTATATCCCTATGTTATGGTAATTAGGGTGGCACTTTTTTATTGTTTTCACTTTTGGAATGCTAAAGCCATCAAGTGCCTTTAATGAGTCTTACCTTTGTTTGAATAGGGCAGGTAAAGTGGAACCCTTTTGTTTTTGTTTTGGAGTGCTTCTCAGCACTGAGGTAATCAAGTACCTTTTATGAAGTCTTGCCTTTTAAATGTAATGGCAAGCAAAATAGGACTTTTTTTGCTGTTTTTTGTTTGAGTGCTTCTCAGCACTAAGGTAATCAAGTGCCTCAGTGCCCTGAGAAGTGTATATAAACTCAGAAGTTAGGGTTTTTTGCCTTTGGGGGCACACTCATTGTAAGAGTATTGGTGATGGGATTCTGAGTAGCCATTGAAGCATCCCCACCAGCTTTGAAAACCCAGATGTTGGACAGACACCCAGAAGCCTGGCCACTGTTTTGCGTTATTTGCTCTGTTTATATAATTTCTACTTGTAATTTCTGTTTGTGTTTGCTCAGAAGTTCAGGGTGCTGGCTTTTCCCCTTGAACTAAGTGAACGGTATATGTACGTTTAATTAAAGTAAGATTGTTAACTCCTTAAAGTTGCTTTCCTTAGAAAAGCAGATCAAAGGACCTGTGCTAGCAGCCCTCCTGTGTGCTCTTGTTGTTGGTCTCTCACCTCCACAGCAGCTGCTAGCAACATTGTTGTTACATCCTAGTACCTTAATACAGGATAGATGCTTAATAAATACTTGCCTAATTAAATTTAGTTGAGTTGCAACTTTATCTAAAAGGAAAATATTGGACCCATTTAAGGGTTTTTATAGTAATAGTGGGAAGGAGGGGGACACTCAAACAATCTTACCCAATCATGAAGCAAAGAATGAATAGGATTTAAGGATCAGGAGAAACTATGTTCTATGGGAAGAAGCTTTCAATTCCTAAAGTCAAAGGATGCAGGAGAGCAGTGAGCTGAGGGAACAGGGAACACCTCATAGAACTCTCCGGGGAGATTGTTTTCACTGACTCCAGTCCACAACTTCACCACCACACTTAAGCATGACTCCTGCTCCCTCTATCAGCACAGGAATTCTATTCTTTAGTCAGCAGAAGTGCTCATGGGAATGTCATTATCTAGAGACAAACATATTCAATGCAATTTCTTCTTTCTCAGGGACACCAACCTCTAGAGTGAAGGAATTTTGAGTGGGCCTCTATTCTCATTCATTTCCTCAGGGAAGTTTTCCTTGAGATAATCATCAAACAAATAACCCCCTCCCCCATCTAGGTTAAGCAGCTCAGAGAAAAAGTTGCAGCTATTCCTGCTTCGATCTGGTAGCCCTTGAGGTACTGAGGAGAGAATTTCTTTCCTTCTTATGCCCTCAAAATTATCCACAAATTTATCATAAATGTTTCAACAATCTCACCCTTGAAGCATTGTCATAAAAATCTTGACAGTTGAACAATTAGGTGACAATAGCCCTTATGAATTATTCTCACAATAAAAAAGATTGAAGAAAATTGTCAGTCCACTGACCTCTAATTCTGACAAAATAAAGTAAGTAACCAAATTTCGTATGTATGAACTAAAAAGTAGTTGTGAAGTGAAGAGGGTATAGGGATGCCTGAGACACACATTGATGGTTTTATTCATTTATTTAGTAAAATTTTATTCATTTTAAACTTAAGTACAAAATGAGAAAAGAAAAAAAATTGCCATGTGTACAGCATAACATAAGAGAAGATTCAGTATAAAACAATAAATTTCAGTTTCAAGAAAACTTAATTAATAAACACTACACATTGTTTTCCAAGCTACCCAGCTTTCCTTTGTTTCCTTGTAGGTTTTGTTTTTTCTCTGTTGTGTACTTTTAACTTTATTTTTTACCCCTCTCCCCCACTAAAGAAGGCTATAATACAACATGGATACACACTATACACACGTACACATATGTGTATATATGTATGTATATAGATAGATATATCCATGTTTAGTTGTATATATATTGAAATATATATGTACACATACACATATCTATAAATACATACATATATACACATATATACTCATAGAGATATGTAAGACCATACTACACATATTTTCCCTTGAAGGTGAATAGCATCTTCCTTCATAAGTCCAAGTTTTTCCATGTTTTTCAGAATCAACCAGCTCATTATTTCCTACCCCACAGAAATAACCCAATACAATCATATCCTTTCTGAGTGTCTATGAAAGTTTTTCCCCAATTTTCTGCATTTCTTCAATTCTTGTCTTCATTGGTTCTATTTATACAAGAAATTTTTAACTTAAAATAATCAAAATTATTAATTTTTCACTTCAACAATGCTGTCACCTTATGATAAAGTTTAAGGTCTGATACTGCTGAATCTTCTTCTTTTACATCTTTTCCACCCTGGTTTCTTTGAAATTCCTGACCTTTTGTTCTTCCAAATGATCTTTGCCATTTTTTCTAACTCAATAAGATAAATTTTTAGTAATTTAATTGGAATACCATTGAATAACTAGAAAAGTTAGGTAAAAAATTGTCATTTTTTAAATATTAAATGAACAATAAATATCACTCAAATTATTTAGATCTGATCTTATTTGTATAAAAAGTGTTTCATTTTTATGTTCATATCATTTCTGGGTCTGTTTTGACTGGTATACTCTCAAGTATTTTATACTGTCTAGTTATTTAAATGGCCTAAAACAGTATTGTGATGGCTTCTTTTAACTAACTTAGCAAGATGGAACCAGAGGCAAAACCTTTTCTATACCCTTCCCTGTAGTGTGTGCTTCGATGGTGGAAAGAGTGAGCCTGCTTGCTTATTTTTTCTACCCTCCTTTTCTTCCATGTCTGGAACTTAGTGAGAAATATGCAGATACAAAATGAAGGTGTGATACATAAAAAGTTGAAGAGACATAGTTTCTGGGTAATTTATCTTTATTAATAATGCTAGCTTATTATTAATAAAAGGATGGTCATTTGGTCATTTCCCTTAGACCAAAAACAAATCAGGGAGCCCACTCAACACTTATATGCCCTTGGAAAAGTGGGTGTTCCTGAGAGTGGAAACCAACTGATTAGTTAACAATTAATGAGAGAATGGATATTATAATGAGAGGTGTAGCTATTCTAAGGAGGGGCTAGAGTATGTGACTTTGATTATGCCATTTAATTCCTAACCACCGGCATCCTTGGACAATGTAATAAAATTATTTATGCCCACCCAAACCTGAGTAGAATACAAAAGGCCTGCCCACCTGGGTGGGGTCTGAACCAGATCAAGGAGAAAGTTAATTCAATCTCATTATCTGTGATGTTTTTCAGATTCTGGTTTGGCCTAGTAGAGAATCAGGAATCAGAAAGGGATAAATACCATTTCTCTCCAAAATTAACAATTAGTTTTTTGATAATCATTTCTCTCATTCCCTCATTTGATTCTCCTGAGACTCATAAATCTTCTCAATGAATCACTAACTGATTTGACAAAAAAATTCACCAGGGGTTTCTAACTTTAGGGCTTATGAGTGGAAACAATATGGTGGGGAAAAAGTAGGAGAGCTGGATTAGGGCATTAACAAAATCAAAGAGGGGTAGTCTCCTTTATTAAGCAAACCTTACAAATAATAAGTACACAGGGAAAAATCAAATAATAAGGAAAAAAACAAATTGTCCATTTCATATGTCTTATCTCATGCAGCTGCTTGCTTCTCTGGAAACATCTGATGCAGCCCTCTGGTTTGGGTGTAGTCTCAGAGCAGTTTCCACCTGATTGGCTTCTCTGGTTCATGTCACTTGTAAAATTTCTGCTAAAAAAAATTTCCTGAATAATTAGTCTTGCACAATTTTAAATTTACTTTGCCAATAACCAGTAAAATATTTAAAGTTTGTTCAAACCTTGTACCTCTACTATTAGAAAATCAAATTTGGAAACTTTTAGACCACGGACTTTACATTTTTAGGTTAGCCAGTTGTCATGTTGATATATCCAAGAGACTCAGAAACAAAGTAAAAGTTAGAACCCAATTTTTATACTTGGCCTTGTTCATTGCCCCATTAGAAGGATGAGATTATGCTAAGGAATTACTAACATGACACTTTTTATGAGAAGATGGATTCTAATACAAAAATAAATTCATTCAAATGTTGCCAGATTAACTTCGGTTGTAACAAAAGGTTCTGGGATGGGATATATAAATACATTGAGTAATCAATTTCAAAACAGTGCATATCAAGTACATTGCTCATAATAAAACACCTTCTACTCCTAGCCATATTCAAATGAGTAACTCCATGTAAACACGGAACTTTCTTTAAGTCATTAAGCCATTCTTCTCTTGAGATAACTAATTGTGCTGCTTTTCTTTTCATTAACACAGAAATGAGGCAGTTATAATATTGATGTCACTAAATAAGAGAATTATATCCTTGGTTCACAAGTCTTTGCATCATTTGCCTAATTATCCTCATACTCTTGTGAGAAATTGCCTAACTCCACTTGAGATGGTGGGCTTTCTCCTAAGGATCAGCCCTTGCAGGCTATAGCCATGCTATGGGCTGCTTTGTCTGAGATGTTTATCATTTTAAAGCCAAAGCTGAAGCCCCATCCACAGGAAAATTTGGCTTTTTACTCAGAAAAAACATCTCTCTTATGATTCCACCTCCAAATCTGTAAATTCACCATCAAAAGACAGAAAGAGAACTCTTCAAAATTAAAATTACCATCTTTTTAAACATGAAAATTGCCCCAAGTTTTAAAAATAGACTCATAAATTTTGGAGGCAGTTCTGAAAGATAGGAGCATTAATATACTTTTTAAAATTCAAATCTTACTTTAGAGTTCTGAATTCTCTACTTTTCTCCTCCCCCTCCCCTGCCATTGAAAACATAAGAAAAAAACAAAAACAGAACTGCTACAAATACATATATTCATGCAAAACAAATCCCCTACTTAGTCATGATTTTTTTTTAAAGAAAGCAAAGGAAATGTGCTTCAGTCAATATTCTGAGTCCATCAGTTCTTTATCTGGAGTTGGAAAAGTAGTATACTATTGATGGGATTATGAGTTGATTGCCCTTTTGGAAAACAATGGGGAATTATACAAGGAAAGTGTTTAAACAGTTTTTACACTTTGACCTAGGGATCCTACTTGAACTCAAGGATGTAAAAAATAGAAATAAAATTCATATGAATGTAAAATGTATATTTACGTACATACATACATGTATGTATATATACATATGTATATGTATATATTCATAACATCTCTTTTTATGGCAGCAAAAAAAGATATGTACAAGGCAAAACCTTTTCTCATTAGAGCCATCCAAAGTGGAATTTTCTACTGTGGAGTTTTTGATTGCTTTGGATAGAGACTAGATGATCACCTCTTGGCAATGGTGTAAATAGAATTCATACACAGGAACGGATTGGGTTAGAAGACCTTGAAGACTTCTATTTTTTTCATGACAATATTTTATTATATATATGTATATATATATATATAATCTATTACATATAGTATTCTACTATTTTATTACTCTGTGATGTATATATTTACTTTTATTCCATTCCTTCATCACCAGAGATATTTTACTGCAGAAGAATCATTTCCATTCTTCATTCCTTGCATAATCCCTGCTCACAACTTCCAAGGAAGAAGAGTTTGGCTCTTATTCTTATCACATGAGATACTAGTATCATCATCCTTCATATAATCACATGTATAACGGCTTCTTCCCCTTGAGTGCTGGATTTTTTTAAGTGAAGAGATCCTGAGAGAAATTCAGGCTTCCTTTATTTCCTTGGGCCCCAAAGATCTCCAGAAGAGGAAATAAAAACTCCTCTTCAGCTTATACTAGGAAATTCATGGCATATAAAGTTGCTCTTCATGTTTTTGCTTGGTAACAAAATCTCCTCAAAATGTCTTCAATACAGATGTAGCTAACAACCTCACTCTGTAAGCAGGGACAATAAAATGCAAGAATGGATTTTCTGTGGAAACTACCATGTGAATAATTTTTAAAGTATAAAAGATGGAAGGTACAACTCCAATCAGAGCACCTAATCTTCTACCTCAACAAAAATGTGGTAAGTAACTGAAGTCCATCTAACTTTTCCTAAGAGGCTTGAAATCAGATGTAATTATGAAACAAGAATGAAAAAGTCACACAAATTCATGCGGGAAAGAACTAGGAATTTTAGTGAATTGAAAGCTCAATATGATTATACTGTGTGAATATGAAGATGTAGACAATGATGATGATAAGGAGGAGAATGATTAAGAGAGATGACCTCAAAAATTTCTTTTAATTCATTGATTCTATTATTTTATCATTCTATGATGTATGTGTTTGTTACCTTAATTTCATCCTTTGCTTTCATGATCCATGCTTTCTTTTTTATCATCATTAACATTTACATAGCCCCTACTACATGCAAATTTTATCTTATAGATGTTTTGAGAGTGCTTGAATAACTTAATGCTTAAAGTGCTGGACTTGGAGTCAGGAAGTTCTAGGTCCAAATCCTGCATGAAATACTTGGTTAGTTGGGTAACCATGGACAAGTCATTTCCTTTCTGTGAGCCTTAGTTTTCTTGTTAAATGGAACTAACAATACAATGAGCTTGTTATGTGGATGAAGTCGAGCTTTATATAAATATCAACTCATAGATCTAGTAAGTGTCTGAGGATGAATTTCAATTCAGTTCTTCCTGGCTTTAGGCAAAGCATTCTATCCATTGTTTCACCTAGCTTGCCCATGAGAGAGAAAACAATGATGAATTGAAATATAAATTGGTGAATGGAGAGATGTGGAATGATGAAAAAAGAGATAGAATGATCATAAAAGATGAAATAGAAAATTTTGAATATATAAACTTAATATGTATAATTATATAAAACATATTAATGTATAATAATAATAATATATAAACTCAAAAGTATTACCATAAATAAAATAAATGAAGATAGAATTATAAGCAAAGTGGTAGAGTTGGAAATATATTTGCAAAATGTGTCTGATATACAAAATATTCAAGGAACTGATATGAGTATATAACAGTAAAAAGACATCCCCCAGTAAGTAAGTGGTCAAAGGATATAAGTGAATTGTTTTTGAAAAAAAGTATCAAAGATATAAATGGCTACATGAATACATATCCTAAGTGACTAATAGTAAGAAAAATGAAAAATAAAACTACTTGGAGGTTTCACCTCATTCCATGCAAATTTACAAAAATAAAGAAAAAGATGGAAACAATCAATATTGGACTCTGAAAAGATAGGCACATTGATGTATTATTAATAAACTTGTGAAGTAGTCCAACATTCTGATTTCCATTTGGAATTATGAATAAAAGTCACTGAACTGCCAATCCTTTTAGCAATATCACTACTGTGTCTATGCTCAGAGAAATCAAACAAAGAAACAAACATTGAATATATGCCAAAATATTCACAGTAGCATTCTTTGTGGTAACAAAAAGGTGCTTAATAATTGTAGAATAGCTTTAAATATTGGTATCTGGATGTAATTAAATACTATTTCATAATAATTAGGAATATAAAGAATTCAGAGAAAGATGAGGTTTATACAATTGATGCAGGATGATAAAATCATGCCCATGGCAACATTATATAAAATGATAATAGCAATGTCATAATAAAAAAAGATAATGGAAGGAAGCTAAATTGTGAGTAATTGAAAACCATTGAAGTTCCTTGAGAAGAGATAAGGAAAGATACATCACTTTTGTGGCAAAGAGGCAGAGTACTACTAGGACAGAATATTGTATACATAGTCAGATGAGTTTTCGGTACTGGATGTTTTTGCTTAATTATGGTGGGGTTTTTTGTCACAAGGGAGAGTTAAATCTGATGGGGATGGGTGGAAAATAATTGTAATGTAAAGATGAAAGGCCTCAATAATTTTTAAGAATATCTGATTTTGCCCTCAGCAAATCTTGGAAGAGGGACTGATAATGACAAGTATTAGAAAGATCTGGAAAGTTGCCTGAATGCATATAGCATTCAGTATTGGTTTTGATCAAAACTATGATTATATAATGAGAAGATCATATAACAATAATAGAATGAATAGCCAGGACTTGTATAGAACATTTATATAAGGTTTACAAAATGCCTTGCAAATATTACTTCATTTTATTCTTACAACAACCCTCAGAACAAGAATAATAGGTGCTAGTATTTTCCCCACTTTAAGGATAAGGAACCTGAGGCAGATAGATGGTAAGTGACTCTGAATCTTTATATTTCCTGACTGAGACAGAAATAATACAATCCTTTTGATTTTTTTTTTGAGAGAGATGTATGAGAACAAGGGCATTTTTAGTTAAATAATGAACATGCAAACCTATTAAAATGAGTTCTACAAGTTGAGAATATAATTGTTAACAATAGACCTAAACATATATAAATTCCTGAAAGGAGGATGGAAATGGAATAGAAATTCATAGCTGTTCTAGGTCCAGTGGGACCTTCTTTTCAGCCTAATGGCAGCTGCGTGACCCAGGGGAAAAAGTGCTATGACTGGAGTCAGGAAGACCTAAGTTCAAATTCTTCCCCATACACTTGCTGTGTGACCCTGGGCACATTATTTAACCTGTCTGCCTCAGTTTCCTCAACTGTGAGATGTGTTTTATAATAGTACTTATCTCACAGAGTTCTTTGTACACTCAAGATAATAACCATAATGTGTTTAACATAAAGCCTGGCATATTTGTTTTTGTTCAGTTGTTTCAGTCATGTCCAACTCTTCATGACCCCATTTTGGGGTTTTCTTGGCAATGCTGGTTTACCATTTGCTTCTCCAGCTCATTTTACAGATATGGAACAGAGGCAGACTAGGTTAAGTGATTTGCCCAGGGTCACACAGCTAGCAAGCATCAGAGGCTAGATTTCAACTCATCAAGAAGAGTCTTCCTCAGTCAAGACCCAGTACTTTACTGTGCACCTAGTTGCGCAATACCTGGCATATAGTACAGTCTTAATAAATACTTGCTCTCTTACTGCCTATAGAAATGTTAGCTTTTATTTAAGGAAGTAGAACACGTGAAAGTAACTATGAAATCTATAGTGTGACTCTGTGTGACTAAGGTTCAGTAAAGGTATATAGACCATGGGATTTAAAGGAGATGGAGGAACTGGAAACTTAGGGAGTTTGGGAGAGCATTGATATTAATAATCTAGGGAGCATTTCTTTGCTTATTAGGAAGAAGAAAGGAAGGGAAGTCAGACACAAGAGCCCTCAAAAAATCTGTGGTTTTGAGAACCACCTCCATTATAGTGAAATCCTGTGGCATTCTTATTGTTGCTGCTTTACCATCTTGAGAAATAGAAGCAACTTAAACATTATGTGTTTCAAGCTTTGTGGATCAGATCTGAAGTTCAGTTGGATGTCATTTTTAAGATATGAATCAGTGTGAAAATTAAGGAAGTCTTACCTTTGTGATAATAGAAAGCCATCCCTTTAATCCTTCAGCATGATTCATTGTGGTCCTGTCATCTGGCTATAGACAAGTTAAGGAAGATTAAATGTTTAAACCCTCAGTAATTAAAGTATGAAGTAACAAATACCTGATGTCTCTGATAAATGCAAGCTCAGCTTAATATATTTTGTGTATCTTCATATATAATGCATATCTGTATGTACACAAACATTTAATACAACAATGGATACATCATCTCACACAAAGGATTAATTCCTGCAATAATGCAGATTTTAACCTATCCGTGACTGTTCATCCTGTGTGACAGTTCATGTCCACCCATCATCTTGCCAACAGGGGTCCACCTAAAATGCTGGGTTCTTTCCTTGAGTTCTCTTGGTGTCAAGTTTCTATAACAGCACACGAACTATCAATCCATTTTCTTCATTCTCTCCACAAGGTCAACCATCTTTTATTTTTTTGATCCTACATTTATTTGATGGCACCTTTTACACTCATTCTGCTCTGCAATTCCTTGCTTGCAATTCCCATTACAGAGCTGTCCATGGTCTGAGTGCTGCTCAGCTTTATTTCTTTTTTTTATTATATCACTGATTTATGTACCACAAATTCATCACTCAATGAATACCTACTTTGTTTCCAGTTCTTTGCTACTACAAAAAGTATTGCAATTAATATTTTGGCATATATTGGATTTTCCTTCTTAAAAATAATATTTTATATTTCTTCAATTACATGTTAAAACAATTTTAACGTTTGTGGGTTTTTAAAAATTTTTAGTTCCAAATGCTATCCCTCCATAATTCCCTCCAGTCCTCCACTCTCTGAGATGGCAAGAGATCTGATATAGGTTATACATGTGCATTTTTGTATATCTTTATATATATATATATATTGTGCATATTGTATGGGCCACAGCTATTTGCCAACTTTGGGCTCTATGGGTTTCACAGGATGGTTCTGCCAGGAGTACATATTTATCTCTGTAGATTTAGAGGAGTTTTTCTCAGGTCTGAGATCAGCATAGGCTTCAGACCCCTGAGGTCCTTATAGGTCAGTGTGGAGACCATACATTCCTAGATTAACTTTGGACTAAAATTGTAATACTTTTCTTGAATCAGAAAATATGGGCCAATTTCTATTTTGCCTAATTAGACTTCTCTTTTCTATTCCTGCAGATCAAAGGACAATGACTCCAGAGAATCACTCTATAGTGACTGAATTTATCATTATGGGGTTAAGTGACCAGCCAGAGCTCCAACTCCCCCTTTTCATTTTGTTCTTAGGAATCTACATTGTCTCCATGGTGGGAAATTTAGTACTGATTCTACTAATCAAAATCAGTTCTCAGCTTCACACTCCCATGTACTATTTTCTCAGTAACTTGTCCTTCATAGATCTCTGTTACTCTTCTGTCGTTACTCCCAAAATGTTGGTGAGCTTTGTATCAAAGAAAAACATCATCTCCTACTCGGGGTGCTTGACCCAGTTTTTTTTCTTCTGTTCCTTTGCTGTTTCTGAGTGCTACTTGCTGACAGCTATGGCCTATGATGGTTATGTTGCTATATGTAGCCCCCTGCTGTACTATAGCACCATGTCCCAAAGAGTCTGCTCCCTGCTGGTGTCAGGGGTATATACAATGGGCACTTTTTCAGGTCTGGTTCAAACTGCCTACGTGGCCAGGCTGCTTTTCTGTGAGGACAATGTCATCAGCAATTATTTCTGTGACATCCTACCCCTCCTGAAGCTCTCCTGCTCTAGCACTTACATCAATGAGTTTCTGATGATGTTTCTTGTTGGATTCAATTCACTGTTGACCACACTACCCATTTTTATCTCTTATGCTTTTATTTTCTCCAGCATCCTCAGTATCCACACTGCAAAGGGGCGATCAAAAGCCTTTAGTACCTGTGGCTCCCATCTAGCAGGCGTTATCATCTTTTATGGATCCATCATTTTCATGTATTATAAGCCAGTGTCTAGTTACAATGTAATCCAGGAAAAGGTGGCTTCAGTGATTTATACTATGGTTATCCCCATGCTAAATCCACTGATCTACAGTCTGAGGAACAAGGATGTAAAGGAATCTTTGAAGAAAGTCCTGAAAAGTGAGACATTGCCCTGATCCATGCAGTAATTGGCAAAATCAAAATTCATCATGATTTTCTATTTTTCTTTCCAGTTGTCCTCCAGAAAAGGACCTCACCTGGCATAATTGAGACATAGGTCAAACTATGACTTTCATGCTCTGTTTCCCCTTCAGTTAGTCTCCCCATCCTATTCTGCCTGCCCTTACAGCCTTGCTGCTCAGACGTCATGTGTCACTAAACTGCCTAGGTGCTCTACCAAAATAACCCACGCATGTTAGTGTTCCAATTCATCACTCCTTTATGTAAGCTTAACTTTAATATGCAAACATTGTTTAAAAAGCCCTTATCTCAACCTCTTGACACAGTTGTAATGAAAGCTGATAAGCTACTCCATGCTAAGTTGGTAAAGTTTAATGATTTACTCTGTTTTGTCCATAAAGGATATTATTATGTAATTAATATTAATGAATACATATCTTTCAGAATTTCATTTTATTAGTATTTCAAAAAAGTAAAAAATAACTTCCTACTGAAGTCTTCAATAGGAAGACACATTATGCATTTCTATGATTATGTGATTCTGGAGGATAAAAATAAAGAGTAAGAACACTTCCTTCCAAAACTCTTTATACAGTTTATGAAAAACCTTCCCTTTCCTGCCCACAATGCTACCAATTTCCTTCCTTTAAAGCAGACCAATAGTCTTTCATTTTGACTTCAAAGCAAAACATCTCATTTCATCATAACTGCCACCCCTGGTCAACTTCAAACAATAAGTAATAAAAAGTGCAAGAAAAGTAATTAAATAACAGAAGTTACCACAGAAGAAAAAGAAGAAAATGAACAGCTATCTGTGCTACATAAGTACTGTTAAATAGTCACATAGTTCAAAATGCATCCAGAACTGATCTCTCCCAGTCCAGGTTATGGAGAAAGCAGGCAAGTGTGGAATGGAGAGGTACCCAGTAGTATAAATGCAGTTAGAGGGAAAAGAACTTTCAATTGCTATCCATTCTCACTCCTTTTCAAATAGGGCAGAAATAGTCATTGGGTCAGGAACTACAAATGAAAAACACAGACCCAAATATAGACTTAACAATGAAATCCCAAATAATAACTGGGTCCAAGAATTAATAATTATTTGAAAGAAAATGATAATGACAAAATAACATTATCACCATCTCTGGCAGTGAAACCAATCCCTAGGGAAAAATCATGTCTCTATTAATAAAATATTAAGAGAGAATTAATGAAATAAATCTGTATTTTAAAAATTAGAAAGTCAATAAACAAACCTAAAATAACCACAAAATAAAAGACATTAAAATTAGAAGAGAAATAGATAAATTGAAAACAAAAAATATGTAGAAAAAATTTTATAATCATTTATTTATTTATTTTACTTTTCAGAATTAATTTTCAGAAGAGTTTGAATTACAAAATTTCTCCTTATTTCTACCCTCCTCCCCACTCCAAGATGGCATATATTTTGATTGCCCTGTTCCCTAGTCAGCCCTCCCTTCTGTCACCCCACTCCCCCTCATCCCATTTTCCCTTACTTTCTTGTAGGGCAAGATAGATGCTTATGCCCCATTGCCTGTATATCTTATTTCTTAGTTGCATGCAAAAATTTTTTTTTGAACATCTTCATTTAAAACTTTAAGTTCCAAATTCTCTCCCTTCTTCCCTCCCTACCCACCCTCCCTAAGAAGGCAAGCAATTCAACGTAGGCCACAGGTGTATCATTATGCAAAACCCTTCCACAATACTCATGTTGTAAAAGACTAACTATATTTTGCTCCTTCCTTTCCCCATTTATCCAATTTTCTCCCTTGACCCTGTCCCTTTTTGAAAGTGTTAGCTTTTTATTACCTCATCCCCATATCTGCCCTCCCTTCTATCATCCCCCCTTTTTATCTCCTTCCTCCTTCTTTCCTGTGGGGTAAGATATCCAATTGAGTGCGCATGATATTCCCTCCTCAGGTCAAATCTGGTAAGAGCAAGATTCACTCATTCCCGCTCACCTGCACCCTCTTCCCTCCCAACAGAACTGATTTTTCTTGCCACTTTTATGAGAGATAATTCACCCCATTCCATCTCTCCCTTTCTCCCTCTCTCATTCCTTAATTTGATTTTATTTTTTTAGATATCATCCCTTCATATTCAACTCACCCTGTGCCCTCTGTCTATATACGTGTGTGTGTGTGTGTGCGTATGTGTGTGTGTGTATGTATGTATGTATATTCCCTTTAGCTACCCTAATACTGAGGTCTCATGAATTATACACATCATCTTTCCATGTAGGAATGTAAACAAAACAGTTCAACTTTAGTAAGTCCCTTGTAATTTCTCTTTCTTGTTTACCTTTTCATGCTTCTCTTGATTCTTGTATTTGAAAGTCAAATTTTCTATTCAGTTCTGGTCTTTTCAGTAAGAAATCTTGAAAGTCCTCTATTTTATTGAAAATCCATATTTTACCTTGGAGCATGATACTTAGTTTTGCTGGGTAGGTGATTCTTGGTTTTAATCCTAGCTCCATTGACCTCCAGAATATCGTATTCCAAGCCCTTCGATCCCTTAATGTAGAAGCTGCTAGATCTTGTATTATTCTGATTGTGTTTCCACAACACTCAAATTGTTTCTTTCTGGCTCTTTGCAGTATTTTCTCCTTGATCTGGGAGCTCTGGAATTTGGTGACAATATTCCTAGGAGTTTTCTTTTTGGGATCTTTTTCAAGAGGCGATTGGTGGATTCTTTCAATTTCTATTTTACCCTCTGGCACTAGAACATCAGGGCAGTTCTCCTTGATAATTTCTTGAAAGATGATATCTAGGTTCTTTTTTGATCATGGCTTTCAGGTAGTCCAATAATTTTTAAATTATCTCTCCTGGATCTATTTTCCAGTCAGTGGTTTTTCCAAGGAGATATTTCACATTGTCTTCCACTTTTTCATCCCTTTGGTTCTGTTTTATAACATCTTGATTTCTCATAAAGTCACTAGCTTCCACATGTTCCAATCTAATTTTTAAGGTAGTATTTTCTTCAGTGGTCTTTTGGACCTCCTTTTCCATTTGGGTAATTCTGCCTTTCAAGGCATTCTTTTCCTCATTGGCTTTTTGGAGCTCTTTTGCCATTTGAGTTAGTCTATTTTTTAAGGTATTATTTTCTTCAGTATTTTTTTTTTATCTCCTTTAGCAAATCATTGACTTGTTTTTCATGGTTTTCTCTCATCATTCTCATTTCTCTTCCCAATTTTTCCTCTACTTCTCTAACTTGCTTTTCCAAATCCCTTTTGAGCTCTTCTGTGGCCTGAGACCAGTTCATGTTTTTCTTGGAGGCTTTTGATGTAGGCTCTTTGACTTTGTTGACTTCTTCAGGCCACATGTTTTGGTCTTCTTTGTCACCAAAGATTCCAAGGTCTGAGTCTGAATCTGAGTCTGTTTTCACTGCCTGGCCATGTTCCCAGGCAACTACTTCAACCTCGAGTTTTGTTGTCAGGGTATGACTGCTTGTAGAGTAGAGAGTACTTTGTTCCAAACTTGAGGGGATGCACTATTGTTTTCAGAGCTATTTCTATACAGCAAACTCTGCCACAGCAGCACTCCTCCTCCCCCAAGAACCACCAACTGGGACAACGACTCAGATCTTAAGCAGGCTCTGAACTCCTGGTCTGATCTGCCACTTAATTCCTCCTACCAGATGGGCCTGGGGCCAGAAGCAACTGCAGCTGTAGTTCTGTAGCTGCACCACCTCTGCTTCCCTCTGGGCAGTGGCCAAACTGCAAACTCCTTTCACTCTGTCACTGCAGCTTTTCCCACTAACCTTCTCTGTTGTCTTTGGTTTTTGTGGGTTAAAAAGTTTGGTAACTGCCACAGCTCACTGATTCAGGGCGCCAGGGTCTGTTCCACCTGGCTCCCGGTCTGGTTGATCCAGGTGCAGCCCACACTTGACTCTGCTTTGCTCTGCTCCCAGCTCCAGGTCATAGTCCCTTCCTAATGACCATCCAGGCTTTCCTGGGCTAGAGCCCTGCTTCCCTCTGCTATGTTGTGGATTCTCCAGTTCTAGAATTTGTTCAGAGCCATTTTTATCAGTTTTTGGAGGGTCCTGGGGGGAGAGCCCTAGGCAATTCCCTGCTTTCCAGCCACCATCTTGGCTCCACCCCTTCAATATGTAGAAAAATTAAAGAAAAATAAAAGATTGTTTTTTGAAAAGACTAATAAAATTGAGAAACCTTATGCTAATCTGGTTAAAAAGAAGAGGGCCAAAAATAAAATAAACAAAATAGCAAATAAGCAAGATGAAATCACAACACAATCAGAAGAAATAAAAAGAATAATCAAACTATATTATGCAATTGCGGGCAAACAACCTGAAAACATAAAAGAAATAGAATAATACTTTCAAAAACATAAAATACTTAAACTATTAGAAGACCAAATGGAAATCTCAAATAATGCAATCTCATAAAAGGATCAAGCAGTAAAAGAATTGCCAAAGGAAAAAAAAATCTCTTGACCCTTATGGATTCACAGGTGAATTCTATGAAACTTTTAATAAATACTTAATACCTATACTTCACAAATTAAATAAATAAATAAACAAAATAAAATAAAATAAAGAAAAAGCTACCCGATCCTTTTTTGAGACAAATATAGTACTAATAACTAAACTGAAAAGATATGGAAATATAAAACATGGAAATTAAGCTATATGACAATATCATTAATAACCATTGACTCAGAAGTTTTAGACAAAATCTTGTCAAGTGGAATAAAGCAACTCATCACTGAAATCATTCATCACGATTAAGTGACATTTATAGTAGGGATGCAAGGACAGTACAATTTTAGAAAAATAAACAGTATAATCAATCATATTAAAATCAAAACATACAAAGCCACATGAACAACTCAATAAATATAGGAAAAGAATAATATCCTTTTATAATAAACATTCTTTTTTTAAAAAAAATTAATTTTATTTTAGACTCAAGGGCCAGAAGACAAATACAGAATAGAGAAAAGGAACAAAGCATATTATAAACTTAAATAGTGAAACTTAAATACAAAGTAAGAAAGAAAAAAAAGGATTTTGTATGTATAGCAGAATGTAAGAGAGGATTCAAAATATGTATCAATAGATTTTCATTTCAAGAAAGTCTAAATGAGAATCTTTAGTACTATTCTAAGGTGTTAGGTGAACCACTGAAGATTTTGAGTAGGGAATTCACAGAATCAGAGAACTGGTTACAAAGAAACAAACTTTAGACTTGATATTAAGAACTTTTTTCTAACAATTACAGCTGTCAAAAATGTAGCATGTTGTCTTGACAGATGGTCATTTCTCCCTGCAGTCTCCTAAAAGGTCTTCAAAAAGAGGCAGGATAGCAATTTTTTGAGTATGTAATGGCAGGAATTCTTTTGGTTTATGGCTTCAACTATATGGCTGATGAGATACCTTCCAGATCTCATGTTCTGTGGATCTGTTATGATAGTGATGATAATAGCTCAAGTTTCTGTACTGCTTTACAATTTGAGAAAGCAGCAAGGTGAAAGAGAGCAAGGACTAGATTGGGAGTCAAAGGACCTAAGTTCAAATACCAGCTCTTCTACCAGTGTGACCTTGAACTAATCTCTTATGCTCAATTTACTCATTATCAAATCATGGGTTTAAATAACATGAAGCATAATGTCTACTTCAGTTCTTAATCTGTGATCTTAGTAAGAGATGAAAAAGTCATCACTGAGGGGGAATTTGATGATTAGATGTTGTGAGAAGTAAAGGAAAGGGAAGAAGCAAAGAAAATTGAAGGTTTGAGAGTGGCTGAGAACATGGTGGCACAATTAAAATAAATCATAATATGGTGGCAGGGTCAACACGTTGGATTATTTAAACAAAATTAAATAGCTTCTTCCTAGTTGTCTTGTCCATGTCTTCCAGTGGAAAATTCTGGTCTTGGTGACAACAATGGGATTCTGTTTTTTCTCATATCAATTTCTTAGTCATATAGTACACTAACAATTTGATGGAGGAACGTAGATGAAGCAACATTAGAAGAGAAAGTTATATACAAAAGGCAACTGCAATTTTATGCAGATTGAAGGGTAGAAAAAAGAAAAATTTCAGCAAATTGCCTTCTTGAACTGAGGGATTTTAGTTCAAAATCAACCAAGGGTTCAACACTATAAAGAGAAGTGTGGACGTGGCCCATCCACTTCACATGAACTGCTAAGATATCCTAGGTTCAGGTCACTCCATGACCAGATCTCAAAAGTTGTGTTAACTTCCCAGCTGCCTCATTAGTCATTCCTTCAGCTATTTTTGATCCTCCAAGTTTTGCCCAATTTTTCCCTCCTCTTCTACATCTTCCACTCAATAAATATCTTGATTTCTACATACTCCTAACAAAGGAATTATGGCTGACTATCTCAATGAATGTTTTCTTTTCAATGCTCTTTTCTTATAACAGCTGAGAGGCCTCCTGTTGAGAAAAACATCCAAATTAAAAGCATATTTCCAATCAGCCTTTGTATCCAATAGGCTCACTCTTGTGGGGGAGACTTTCAGGGGTGCTTAATATATATCTAGACCACTTCAGTGAAGAGAGACTCATCCAATTAGGTTTTTTTGTATTTACATAAGATTTTTTTTTCCAAATTATATGTAAAAACAATTTTTACAATTCATTTTTTAAAAAAAAAGTGAGTTCCAAATTCTCTCCTTCCCTCCCTCTATTCCTCCCTCTCTGAGATGGCAAACAATTTGATATAGGTTAAACATGTGTGTAATCATGCAATAAATTTCCATATTAGTCATGTTGTGAAAGAAAAGACAGACAAAAAAATGAAAAAAAGAAAGTGAAAAAATAGCATGCTTTTGTCTGCACTCAGACTCCATAAATTCTTTCTTTGGAAGTGGATAGAATTTTTCATCATGAGTCCTTTGGAATTACCTGAGAATAGCCCAGTCATGCACTGTTATTGCTGTTACTGCATATAATGTTCTCCTGGTTCTGCTCGCTTCATTTTGCATCAATTAGTGTGTCTTTCCAAGTTTTTCTGAAATCATTATGCTTATGTACAATTATATGCCACCACCTATTCAGTCTTTCTTCAATTTTTGTTGAATTCCAGTTGTTAGCCACCACAAAAAGAACTCCTATAGATATTTTTGTACAAAGAGGTCCTGTCCCTTTTAGTGCCGGTATTGGTGGATCAAAGGATATACAGAGATTTTAGCCCTTTGGTCATAGTCCCAAATTGTCCTCCAGAATTGGTAGATTAGTGCCTTAGTGTACAACTTTTCCCATGTCCCTTCCAACATTTATCATTTTCCTTTTCTGTCATATTAGTCAATCTGAGGTGTTGCCTCAGAGTTGTTTTAATTTGCATTTCTCTAATAGTAATTTAGAGCATTTTTTTTTACCATACATAGCTTTGATTTATTTTTCTGAAAACTGTCTTTTCATATCCTTTGATCATTTGTCAATTGTAAAAATGAATTATATTCTTATAATTTTGACTCTTTTTTATATTTTTGAGAAATACAATCCTTATTAGACACTTGCTCTAAAAAATTTCCCCAGCTTTCTGATTTCCTTCTAATCTTGATTGCATTGGTTTTGTTTGTGCAAAAAAAAATTAGAATTTAATACAATTAAAATTATCCATTTTACATCTTGTAATATTCTCTATATATTGCTAGGGTAAAATTCTTCCCTTATCCATAGACCTTAGTAGTAAACTATTCCTTCTAATTTGTTCATGGTATCATATTCCTTGTATGAATTATATATCCACTTTGACTTTATCTTGGTACATAGTATAAGATGTTGGTCTATATCTTGTTTCTGCCATACTGTTTTCCAGTTTTCCCAGCAAACAGTGAGGTCTTGTCCCAAAAGCTTGGGTCTTTGGGTTTATCAAACAGTAGATTACTATTGTCATTTGCTACTGTGTATTGTATTCCTAATCCATTCCACTGATCTACCACTCCATTTCTTAGGCAGTACCAGGTTGTTTTGATGATTACCACTTTATAATGCAGTTTGAGATCTCATATGACATTATTTTATAGCTTCACCTTCCCATCCATCCCATTATAAAAGCAAGAAGGTATTTCCACTATGCCCAATTTCCTTTCAGTTCTTTTACTGTAAGCTAGAATATAGTGATGGGCAATGGAGAGAGGGAAAAATCCATTTGGGGTTCTAGCCAAAAGAAGAAGTAAAGATCCAAGGAAAACCTAGCATGTCTAACCTGGATACTTTTGCTGACTTCATTCAGCTCTATCACTTTCTGAACCAGAGGACGGCCCTCACACAACCACCCTTCTTGGCCTCATGCATCTCCTTGTTCCTCAGAGTATAGACTAAGGGGTTGAGCATAGGCATTAGCACAATATGTAGCACTGAGATAGCCTTGTCTTGGGATTGATCTCGAAAAGGCCAAGCATAGACACAAAGTGCAGGAATGAAAGTCATTACCACTACTGTTATGTGGGCACCACAAGTAGATAATGCTTTAGCCCGGGCATGAGCTGAATGGGCCCGTAGTGTAACAAGGATAACAGAGTAAGAGGTGAGCAAGGCCAGAAAGACTATCAAGGTGACAAGCCCACTGTTGCCAACAAGCAGGAGTTTCACAGCATATGTGTCTGTGCAGGCCAGCTCCAGAACCTGTATTATGTCACAGTAGAAATTGTCCAATTGGTTGGGACCACAGAAGGGAAGTGGAAGCAAAAGGGCAAGTTGGAGGGATGAATGCACCAATCCCCCTAGCCAGGAGGCCAATAAGAAACGGTTCCTGATAGTTGGATTCATGAGGGCAGCATAATGTAATGGTCTGCAGATAGCAACATAGCGGTCAAATGCCATGACTACCAGATTGAGAATCTCAGTGCCACCCAGAAAATGGATGAAGAAGAGCTGGGTAAAGCAACCTGAAAAGGAGATTTGCTTACTCTCTGCCAGCAGGTCCCTCAGCATCCTTGGAGTGGCTATTAGGGAGTAACAAATGTCAACAAAAGACAAGTGACCCAGGAGGGAGTACATGGGTGTGTGGAGACGAGGGCTAATCCAGATAGTCAGAACTACAAAGAGGTTTCCCAAAATGGCAGTGATGTATACAACAAAGAAAGCAACAAATAATAGGGCCTGCAGTTCCAGAGACTGTACTAGTCCCCGGAAGACAAATCCAGTCACTATGGTATTGCTGTTTCCATGGTCCTTAGAAATGTCACTAAAAAGCTGAAGGAAAAGAAAAAAAAAGATTTATCAATGTTGTGATTTCCTCTCTTGCCTCCATGTCTACAAAAGAAACAGGGATGAGAAATCTCAGATTGAACCTTCCAACCAATGGATGCCTTCTATCTATCAAGAATTCTGAAGTTCTGAGTAAGAGACAAAGAAATTACTCCTTAAATATTCTATTTTAAATAGTTTTCTTCTGTATAGATGTACTTTTAGAACTTAGAGGAAAAGATAGTCCTAGTAGTGGTACTTCTAGGTCAAAGGGTACGAATGATTTTATAACACATTGGGCATACTTCAAAATTGCTCTATAGAGTTGTTGAATCAGCTCACAGCTCCACCAACAGTGTATTAATGTCTCATTTTTCCCACATTAGCTTGTTAAAACTAATCTTTTTTATTTTATGCTAATATCCTTTAGTTATATGGAAGAGGTAGTAGAATGTGTTAGAATTCTGTTTACCAGGGAAACCTATTCGTCATCATAAGGTTCACATCTTGGGGAAAGCAAATGGAGAGTGGAAGTACCTCGAAGGCAGAGACTATTTTTTATTGTCAATGCTTAATGTAGTGATTTTCAGAAAGGAAGTGCTTAATAAATGTTATCAAATTGCATTGAATTTTAGAACTCTCAGGAGTAAAGCTTTTTACATATCTGCTTTTTCTCCTCTTTCTAATTTATTAAGAAGAGGGCAATCAAGAAGCATTAAAGATCATCGAAAAAACAAATAATAGAGATAAACTGACTATTTTTTTTAATTCAGGATTTTGGATGGTTGGAGAGATTTTTGATTTCCTAGGACTAGCTTCTAGGATACTGTGACAAGCAAAAATCTTTTGATATTGAGTAAATGAGTAATTAAGGTATGTTGATACCATTTTTTGAAGTTCTAAAGAAATAGAATGCTGAGTGGAAATTGGAATTTACATCTGAAAGCAGTACATATATAGCAGACAACTTTTCTTTATTTAGTAGTTCATTTTTCCCCAGTTACATGTAAAAACAAATTTTAACATTCATTTTTAAAATATTGAGTTCCAAATTCTCTTTCTTCCTCCTTCCTCACCCTATCCCCATTGAGAAGGCAAGCAACTCAATATAGGATCTACATGTGTATAAATGAAAAATATTTTCATATTAGTCATTTTGTGAAAGGAAAGAGATAAAAAAATATCAAGAAAAATAAAGTAAAAAAGTATGTTTCAATCTGCATTTGGACACCATCAGTTCTTTGGAAAGAATTTTTTATCATACGTCCTTAAGAGTTTTCTTGGATCATTCTATTGCTGAGAATAGTAAGTCATTCACAATTGATCATCTTACAACATTGTTGTTATTTTGTTCAAAGTACATTTCACTTTGCATCAGTTCTCCAGCTTTTCCTGAGAGCATCCTGCTCGTCACTTCTTCTAGCACAATGGCATTTCAGCATAATCGCATACCACTGTTTGTTCAGTCATTCCTCGATTGATGGCCATCCCTTCAATTTCCAATTCTTTGCCACCAGAGAAGATTTGCATATAGATCCTTTTCCCTTTTTTTTTTAATCTCTTTTGGGATACAGTCCTAGTAGTGGTACTTCTAGGTCAAAGGGTACGAATGATTTTATAACACATTGGGCATACTTCAAAATTGCTCTATAGAGTTGTTGAATCAGCTCACAGCTCCACCAACAGTGTATTAATGTCTCATTTTTCCCACATGTCTTCTAACATTTATCATTTTTCTTTTCTGGTCTATTAGCCAATCTAATAGGTATGGAGTAGTACCTCAAAATTGTTTTAATTTACATTTCTCAAATCAATAGTGAAAACATTTTGAATATGGCTATAGATAGCTTTAATTACCTCATCTGAAAACTGTTCATATATTTTAATCATTTATCAATTGGGAAATGGCTCTTCTTTTATAAATTCAACTCAGTTCTCTGTTTGTCTGAGAAATGAGACCTCTATCAGAGAAACTTGCTTCATTTTTTTTCATCTTAGGAATAACAATTTGGTGGCTATGTAGAGGAAGGACATGAAATTGATAATTGTATTTCCCTCCATCTCAACTGAAGGAGTGAGGAGGGGAGGCCATGGTAAGTTTGAGGAAGGATGAAAAAGTTTAGAAACTCCAGTGTGGTGAGTGGAATAATGAGACAATTAGGGATGCATAATAGAATTTCTTTGCCCCAGTGAAGTCCCAGTTGAGATTATGGCAAATAAATATGTAGTGGAGCCAATTAGATTGGTTTCATGATTTTTTGCCAGCTTTGTTCAGCAACATATGAGTCAGAGGAAAAGCAATGGTTGGCAGGAGAAATCCAGTGGTAAGGCCTGGAGGGACAATATGTTTGATAGAATAAAGGGGCAAGGAAATTAGGAGAAGAAGACACTTTAGAGTTGAACTGATTCCCCAAGTGGTTTAAATGGTGAAGGGAGAAGAGTGTAGTCAGTATAAGGCTGATGACTTAGAGAAAAGTTGAAGTCATAGGATTGGAGATCAAAGTGAGGAAGAATAGAATTTGGGATTGCAAGGCATTAGGTGAACAGAAATGATGGCAAACTATAATCACATAAGGGAATTTCAGAGTTCATTAATAGAGAAATGGTGCCTTTATTGGTGATGGTGAGATAAAGGATTTGACTATCTTTGTGTTCAGTTGAGATATGGTGGAGGAGTAGGCTATGTGAAAGGGTTAAGTTGAAGAACTAAGAGGGTAAAGTGTTTGAGGGATTATGTATATTGAAGTCTTCTAGTATAAGGGCAGTAATTGGGGAGAAGATAAACACTCTGGACAAAGCACTGAGGAAAGTGTCTTCTTTTGAGGAACAGAAGTGAGGATGTTAGAAAACAATTTACTTTGATTGTGCAGTAGCTATGGATTGAGTGAATCTCAAAGGAAGAAAAGTTTCTGAATGCTAGTGATAGAGGGAAAGCTTGGAAGAAGGAATAGGTAGCAGAGAGCATTACAAATATCCTACTTCTACCAGTGAGTTGGGGGAATGAGTGAAAGTATAACTAGGGCTGGAACGCATGGCCAACAAGGGTACATCATCAAGAGGGAGTCAGTTATCAGAGCCAGAAAATGGAAGGAGTGGAGGTGGGGACCATTCAAGATGAAAGTAAGTTTGATATCTGTGTAACAGGCACTTCAGGGAATGCAGTGAAAGGGGGGTAGCTTAGAATTAAATATTATGGGAAAAATTGGTTTGGGGTGAGTAGGATGGAAATAGAAGAGATGTGGTGAGGTTGACACTAGTTTATTGAGGGTTTTTATTAGCAAAGCACAAGTACTGCTGGGTACCACCAAGTATGGTTCCAGCAATGGACTCTGTCACTTAAGGACCAGCTTAGATAAGACTGCAGAGGCACGAAGGGGATTTCCAATTATTCAGCCATAGAAATTTCTGAAAGTCAGCCAAGGCCTGAAGAACTTGAATTCCAGTAGGTACTATGCCCACACGGAGAATCCCAGACCTCTGAAGTAAATGTAATTATGGTGCTACTAATAAACTACATTATTTTTAACATCTAGTCATTCATTTCTGGGGAGAACCCTGTATGGGAGTTTGCTTTATGAAGTCACAAAGAATAAATGTATATATTGTAATTAATTCAACATTTATGCAAGATATTGTGCTAGAGACATTAGGGATATAAAGACAACAATGAAACTGTACTTACCTTTAAGGAGCTTACATACTGTTAGAGGGATATAAACAGGTAAGAAAACACAAAAAAAATTCATATAAATGCATACGTATATGTAAGGAGAGGGAAGGAAAGAGTGAGAGTTAGAGAGAAAGGTCACTAACTGGTGAGATAATTTGTTAAAGATTTCAGAGTGTAGAATCTGGGTTGTGCTTTGAAGAAATTTAAGGATTCTATGAAGCAGAAGGATTGGATTCCAGGGGCAGGGGTGGGGGTGAGGGGCATATTGTGCAAAGGAACAGAAGCAGGGACGAAATGCTGTGCCTGAAGAGCAGCTTGACTAAACAGTGAATATAGGAAGGAGTATAACAAACTTTTTGAGTGTGAGGGACATGTGTGTGTGTGTGTGTGTGTGTGTTTGTGTGTGTGTGCTGTGGGTTGAAGATTGTAGTTGTTACACACTGAAGTCTATATCTTAGGGATAACATTTTGGCACCTATGTGGAGGAAGGACATGAAAAAGCCTGGGAACAAATATATCATTAAGCAATAGTCCAGAAAAAAAGATAATTAGGGTAGAGACTGTGTGAATACATGATTTGAGAATTTTGGCTTTTCAATTTGTTCAAAAATTTTGGCTCATTAAGATTATTTTATTTTTTGTAATTTCATAGCTTAATGTTAGACACATGGGAATCGTGCAAACACTTTATTAGTGACATTTTGATATGATGAAAAGAAAATCACAAGACTAGGGTTTGAATTTTAGCTCTGCTACTCTCTCTCTCTCTCTCTCTCTCTCTCTCTCTCTCTCTCTCTCTCTCTCCTTCTGTGTGTGTGTGTCTTTGTCTCTCTTGATATATGTGTGTGTTTGTGTGTATGTATATATGTATGTATATCACCATTGGTAAATCACTTAATCTTTTGGGGGCCTCCTTTTCTTAATCTGAAAATGAGAGGTTTGGGCCAAAGTATTTCTAGGATTCTTTCCAGGTCTAAATATATGATCCTATGTATACAATGAGGATAACAATAGTTGCCCTTGAGAAAATTTTTTTTAAAATGATTTCATATTTTATATTTGATTCCATTCAATTGATTCTATTCTGTGGCTGACTGAACCATGTTTCTTTGTCTCTGAGTTAAGTTCAGAAGTTCATGAGTCCAGAAGTTCAGCTTTCCTCTCTCAATTAAGTTTAAAAGTTATTTCCCTATGAATCACTTTAATTGAAAGAAAACTGTTATGTCTGTAGCACTAATTGCCCTTGAACAAGTGAAAGAAATCTGTTATCCTTTACAGATGCAGGTGGGTGGCAGGGAGTCTGGTCCATTCTCTCTGCAATGTTGGCTGTCTTTCAAGAACGTCTGGTCTGTTATTGTTGTGATACTAAGTAGCCATGCAAAGGAATACCAGCAATGAGCAACAAGATCAAAGGAGGGGTTGGTGCCAGCCCTTCATTCCTGCATTCCATCTAATCATGTTGTTTTCCACCTGTGATGCTTCCTGTTCTTTGTTAATCTTGTACTTCCCAAGGCCATATAAAGCACAATAAGCCCTACTTCATGGTCTTTTGGCTGACCGAGGAGCTGAGAGACCCATTTTATTGGTAATTGCTGGCCTTACCAGTTAACTGAAGACGCTCAGAACTTTGTGCCTCAGTTTACCTTACCTTCAATCATAACACCCTCATATAGCTGTTGTGAGAGTCAAGTGAAACAATGTAACATGTTATAGACATGTTTTAATGACGTCATTTATTATCAATGTTACCTCCCCCTGAAATGAATAGAGAAGGTTTCATCACATCCAAAACGCATTACCTTCCTACCAAAATTGGTTTATCTTCCTAGACACTTCTTTGCCATTAAGAATACCATTATCCTTCCAGTCCCCTTGGATTATTGTGATAGCCTCTTCATTGTTTTCTCTGGCTCCATTTTCTCCTGCCTCCAATTCACCTTGTATCTCATAGCCAGACTAATATTCTCTGAAAATCACTTCTCCTCCCAAACATCACTAAGACTAGGCAACCTACCATGACTGCTTAAGGATAAAGCTTAAATTCTCATTCATTCCATGCCCTCCACAATCCATCTCAACTCTATCTCTTTACCTGTAGGGTCTAATTCTTCCAAACATATGATGATAGCCTGCACTTATCTAGCCCTCTCAGGTTTGCAAAGCACCTTACACATATTATCTCACTGTATTTTCACAATAAAAGGAGGAAGTAGGTGCTATTGTTCTCTGCATTTTACAGATAAGGAAACTGAAGCCCTCTGAACTTAAATGACTTGTTCAGGGTCATACAATTAGTAAATGCCTGAGGCAGGAGTTAAACACAGGCCCAACTCCAGGTTAACTCCAAGTCCAACATTCTATCCACTGCACCACCTAACTACCATGCTCATATTTACTTCGGCACCTCTATCTGTGCCTTTTTCTAAACCTGAAAATCCTTTTCTTTACATTTCAATTTATTTAAATTCTTTCCACCCTTCAAAGACTAACTCATATCCTGCCTCTCCAATGAAGCCTTCCTTTACTATTCTACCTCAGAAAGATGTGCCCACCTATTTCCAAATTCTTTCGCTTGTACTCAGAACCATACATTGCAGTATCTATTAATTTATCCACTGAAGAACAGAATCTTAAAGTTGGATGGATGCTCTAAGGGCACCTCAACCACATCTATTACCTGAGCCTAGAATCATAGAATCAGAATTGCATTTTTGGAAGGGACATCATACATTGTCTCATTTTACACTTTCCAACCAAATAAGAATCCACACTATACCATACCCAGTAAGAGGCCATCCAGTCTCTTCCCAAAGACCCGTATTGTTGGAAACATATGATGATAAGAAAGAAACAGAACAGAGCCAGCCATCACAAATAATCACGTATTACTTATGTTGCACTGGACAAGATCACCACACCTATGGTCTTGCTACTTCAAGTCTCTTCCCATTCCAATCCATCTTCCACTCACCTGTCAAACTGATCTTCCTAGCATACAGATCTCACCATATCATCTCCCCCTACTAAATAAACTCACATGGTTCTCTAAAACCTCCAGAATCAAATATAAAATCCTTGATTTGGCTTTCAAAGCTCTTTAAAACATGTTCCTTTCCAATAGTTCCAATCTTCTTATATCTTATTTCCCTCCACCTACTATGCAATCCAGGAACACTGACCACCTTCCTCTTCCTTGCATGGGTCTTATCCAATTTTTGTCTTGTGCGAAAACTTTATTCAGTTGTGGGAATTGTGAGAGGACTTTGTTGCATTGCTTGAACATAGCCCTTCATGGGTAGGAAGTTGAACCACCTCATTCTGTTGCTTAGAGACCTTTAACTAAGGACCTGGGTTATGTTGACCAGAAACCCAATCAGATCTGAAGATTCATGCAAAGAGTTTTCTCAGAATAATAAATCTCAAGAAACCCATATGTATTTTCTGAAAACTTACCCTGTACTGGTCAATCAGATATAGTTTCCATGTTCCTTTGATTGCATACAAACACTTGGGGGGAGTGGGATATCTCTTTTTCTGATTTCAGGAAATTGTACCTGTTTGCTCTTCCTCTCCCGACTTGGAGAGTCCCTAAACTTTCCTCCAATTAGAAATCAAATTACCTAATTTAATATGCTGGTTAATTATTTTCTTTTAACTAATTGGTCATATTTGATTGTTTTTAATACATAAAAATCTATCTTACTCTGTATTCAGTGTCTTTGGACTGACTGTGGAGTCCATTGACCCTTTTGTTATGCCCGGTTTCCTAATAAATCATATAGCTCAGATTATTTGCTCAGTTATTATTAATTATCCACCACACGGTATAAGTTTTGTTGGAACATAGTTGTTTGCATATCATCTCCCTCATTAGATTGTGGATTTATTCAAAGTAGGGACTGTCTTTTGCCTTTTTCTTATCCCTAGTGCTTAGCACAGCACCTGGTACATAGTAGGTTTTTAATAAATGCTAGTTGACTGACTGACCTCTCTATGTCTCTTCTCTCATCTGTAAAATTAGGGTAATTATACTTACATAATGTACTTCAAGTAGTTGGAGGGAGGAAAGTGATTTTTAACCTGTAGTTCCATATTAGATGTGAGATAGTATAATTATCACAGTTACATTATTCCTCCCAAAGGCAGACACGTTCAGACAGCTCAAATTAGGTAACTTTTCTTCCTATTACTAGCTTTATTCTGATTCACAAGAAAATTCTTCAAGAATTTTGAAGATGATGTTCTTCTCTAATGCTGCTACCCCCAAAACATCTTCTCTCCTTTTAGTTAAATGTTCATGGTTCCTTTAATCAATTATCATATGGAGTGGGTATGAATCCATCCACCACTATGGTCATCCTTCTACAGACATACTTCAACTTGTGGTTTCCCCTTTAATAGGTGGCAAGTAAAATGGGATACAATATTCCTGATGCAGTGTGACCAGAACACAGTATAGTTGGGAATCATCTGCATACTGTATTTCTATTAACAAAGGCTATGATTGCATTAGGTTGATTTTTTTTTTGTTTTGGTTTAGTTTTCGATGGTACTGCATACTGTTGATTGAAATCAAACTTATAGTCCACTAAAAACCCTAACTAGGGATTTTTCACCTGAATTTCTTTTTGGTGACATCTTTCCTCACTTATACAACTCATTTTTTATTCCATTTGAAAGACTTTACATTTATTCTCATTACTTCATCTTATTAGTTTTAGACAACTGTTCCAGTCTATCAGGAGCTTTTTTGAATCCTGCTTTTGTCATTCAATATTTTGATCATCCCTGCAATCTTCACGTCATTTGAAAATGACCATCTACAGGTTCATCAAATATTTAGATACATGTGTAGAACAGAATAGGACCAATGACAGAGCACACTGCAAGAGACCTTCTTTCACAATGACTCTGATGCATTAAGCATCAATATTTGCAAGATCTAGTCAATAAACTAGCCCTCACCCATCTAAGTGTACCATCTATCACACAGACATATGTCTCCATTTTGTCCACAAGGATAAAATGACAGAACTTTGTTAAATGCTTTTAGAACTTTAGAAACCTAGTTTTAACATTTCCCTCACTTGCAAAAACAAAAAAAAAAGTGAATGAGCTTGGTCTCACATTTTCTTTCTTAATGAACCACTGATCACTACTCTCTTTTACAAATGTTCACACACTTTTAAAATGGCCATCATAGGTGTTTACTTAGGACTGAGTCAAATTCACTAGGCTAAAGATTATTGAATACAACACTTTTCTCCTTTTGAAACCTGGAATAACTTTTGCCTTCACCTCCTTCTACTACTTCTTAATATGTATTTCTTCAAGGATTAGTAATAGAAATTTTTTAATTTAATATTTTAGTTTTCAACATAGATTTCCACAAGATTTTGAGTTACAAATTTTCTCCCCATTTCTACCCTCCCCCCCCATTCCAAGATGACGTATAGTCTGATTGCCTCATTCCGCAGTCAACCCTCCCCTCTTTCACTCCACTCCCCGCCCCCATCTTTCACCTTACTTTCTTGTAGGGCAGGACCCCATTCCCTATATATCTTGTTTCCCAGTTGCATGCAAAAAACAACTTTTTTTGAGCATCTGCTTTTAAAACTTTGAGTTCCAAATTCTCTCCCCTCTTCCCTTCCCACCCACCGTCCCTAGAAAGGCAAGCAATTCAACATAGATCACACATGTATCATTATGTAAAACACTTCCACAATGCTCATGTTGTGAAAGGCTAAATATATTTCCTTCCTTCCTATCCTGTCGCCCTTTATTCAATTTTCTCCCTTGACCCTGTCCCTTTTCAAAGGTGTTTGCTTTTGATTACCTCCTCCACCTATCTGTCCTCCCTTTTATCATCCTCCCTTTTTTATACCCTTCACTCTTGCTTTCCTGTGGAGTACAATACCCAATTGAATGTGTATTCCCTCCTCAAGTTGGATCCAATGAGAGTAAGATCTAGTGGAAATTACCCTGGATTTGGAGTCGAAGGATGTGGGTTTCAAGTGTTGACCCTGATACTCACTAGGTGTGTAAATTTCGTCAGATAATTTAAACTTTTTAGGACTCAGATTCTTTGTTTGTAAAAGGAAGGGATTGAATAAACCCTAAGTTCTTCTAAATCTCTAAATTCTGTGATGCCATGATATCCATAAGTTTTTACTTACCTTCGAGGTAACCTGTCAGTTGAGAACACCTAACTCATACCCCAACCTCTACTTTACTGATCTTCTATTCATTTCCTTCTTTTTCATTATTTTCTCTTTCCTCTTTTCTATCTTTTTAAATTTTTATCTTCTGTTCATCTTTTCTCTTTCTTATGCACCTCTTTAATTGCAAAGGGGGAAGAAAAATCCCGTTCCTTCAGTTAATATACACTTAAAATTTCTCCAGGAGAAAGGCCAAAGAAAACTATAAAACCTGGGTCAAAAGTCAGCTTAAGAGTCAACTAGGTTTTAATTGCAATCTTATTATATTAGTTTTAACTATTATTCTATGTTATGTTATTTTTAAAAGTATGCAATCTTATAAGAATGCATTATCTATAATTGTAAAAATGAATTAATTTATAATTAAAATGAATTAAAATTTTATTTTTAAAGGTTAGTTAGGTTCAAGGTCTCTTCTCTGTAATAGTCATCTAATTCATTCTTCTTAAAGTCACCTACTAGTCCAGAGGAACTTCCCTTTTCATTTAGTGGGAAAAAATTTAGTTTCTGGATTATGGAGAAACGTAATAGGAAAAAATACTCAAACGAGACTTACTTTCTGAATTAGCAGGGATCCCATCAGCAACTCTATTAGGCCTCAGACCCTCTGGCCAATTCAGTGAGAAGAATGACCTGAGGAATGGAGCTTCTCTTTTCTGTAGCTTGATCCAGTTGCCCTGCCTTTCCAAGAAGAACCCATGCAATAATTTCAACTGAACTTTGCCATAGCAGTCATTCCAGCTCCTCAGGTGAAAAGCTCAATCTGATCAGTGCAAGCTTCCAAAATGTTTGCATTCCTTTTCCTACCTTAGGCCTTGTATTCTAGCCTACTCTCCTGCTCATAGGGCAAAAACCAAGGTATTTTCAGCAGTTTCTGGGACCTGAGAGACAATGTTTCTCTTCAACACTTCACACCTTCTGCTCTTGAATCAAGTACCAAGAAACCCTAGGGTCCATGATCCCAAGGGAGGCAAATATCTATAATAAGCCAGGACATGGAGGGCCAGTCTCCCAATAACTAAACAATCATCCCTAAACACAGAATCTCTCCCCATGATTCAGAGTCTCCTGCTTTAGGAGAGAAAACCTCAGGCAGGATGGGCTTACCAGTTACATCTGTTCCAAACTTTGCACTTTTTGATGTGTCTTCTGTCTGCATTGGTTCCAGTGGCTCTATTGGGAACCATGAACTAAACAAAGTGGGGTTACCTCTGCATGTGACTTTTCAGAAACAAAGTTTCAACTTTAGGTGTTCCCTGAACAAAGAGCTCCCAAAATCTAGGATGAAATCAAAGAAAATAATCACAGATAATGAGGTGCTAAAATAAATGGAAAGATGTGTAATCACCAAAAATGTAATGGAAAGGACTAATATGCAAAACATAACATTTTTCACATGAGCAGCAGGGGAATTTCTTTTGCTTGACTGTGTATTTGTTACAAAGGTTGTATATTTTTCCAGTGAGGAGAACGATGTGAAGGAAAGAAAAAATAAATGCTTGATAATTGAATGAGAAATAATTAAACCAAAAAAGTAGTGGATAGATGATGAGGTTTTAATGTGTTAAAAAGTTTATAACCCTATACTACCTTTTTACTAGATAGATAGGAAGGAAGAAAGAGAGAAAAAGAGAGAAAGAAAAAAAGAAAAAGAGAGGAAGAAAAAAAGAAAAAGAGAGAACATTTATTAAACCCTTACTATATGCCAGGCACTATGTTAAATGCTAGTAATACAAATATAAGGAAATAAGATGGTCCCTACCCTCAAAGATCTTTCATAATGAGTAAAGAAAATACACAAAGGGAGCCCAGAAAAGTGGGTGAATGAAATGCTATGGTTACTGAGGAACAGAATTTGGGAAAGTAAGATAAAGTGTGGGTGAGCTCTGAAATAGTAGTTATATTGGAAGAGTCATCAATCAGAAAAGTGGGACCTTGAATGAAGATTCAAAGAATCTTGAAGTAGCTAGGTGATATAGTGGATAGATCCCAGGCCTAGAATCAGGATGACCTGAGTTCAAATCCAGACTCAGAAATATTTTAGCTGTGTGACCTTGGTCAAGTCACTTAATCTCTTTGTTACAGTTTCCTCAACTGTAAAATCTGGGTAATGATAGCTTCCATGCCACAGGATCATTGTTAGAATCAAATAAGATATTTGTACAGTACAGTGCTTGGTAGATAGTAGGCATTATATAAGTGCTACCTATTAACATTAGTATTATTATTGAAAAATTTGAGCCCCTGTAGTGCCAGATTGCAGCAGCCTTGACCACATGTTCCCTACATGTGTGTCCCACTACCATTGTATTCTAACTTCTTTTTTACCCATTCTCGCCACTGTCGCAATATTTGTGGTAGAGTATTCCTTCAATTTATGGCAGAAATGTTTTGTAGCTTTACAATCTAAGAATCTGAGCTTTCTCAAAAAAGAACAGTATCTTTAGAAGTTCATGAAGTTCCTATCAATAAATATACTAAATAGAGCAACTAATATCCTATTGGGATTGTTGTAGAGCAGATTCCTGTTTAGTCATGGGTTGAGCTGTTTAACCTCAGAGATACTTTCTAATGCTAAAAAATCTATGGTTCTTGAGGCTGGTGAGTACAAGCTAATCTAAAGGACCGATGATAATCTTAGACTTTTAAAAAACAGCTTTTCTCCCTGGTTTGGTGGAAATAACCGGACTGTTTTAATTTTTGGACTTATAAATTTTTTAACAAATATTCATTATCCCTCCATTCTACACTGTCCAAAGTACAATAAGAAAATAAAAGAAAAAGAAAATCCTGATAGTAAATATGTCTAACCTATGGAAACAAATTCCCATATATTTTACGTACAAAAATGTACATACTATTCTAAAAAATCTATGGAGTCTGAATGAGGAATGAAGCACACTATTTTCACTTTTTTCTTGTGGTTTCCCCCTTTTTTCTGATTCTTCTTTCACAATATGACTAATGTGGAAATATGATTATTATGATTGTACATATATAGCCTATATCAGATTGCTTGCTGTCTTGGGGAGCAGAGAGGGACGGGAAAGGGAAGGACAAAAGGGAGGAGAAAAATTTGGAACTTAAAATTTTATAAAAGTGAATGTTGAAAACTATCTTTACATGTAGTTGGAAAAAATAAAATACTATTAAGTGGGAAAAAATATAGTGGTGGATCAGTGGAATAGATTACTTACATAATACACAGTTGTAAATGACCATAGTAATCTAGTGTTTAATAAACCCAACGATCTACTATTTGGGGACAATAAATAATTATTTGACAAAAATTACTTGAAAACAGTTTGGCAGAAAATAGTTATAGATCAACAACCCATACCATTAGAACAATGAAAATGAACATACCAACTGGAAGAAGGGCATTAGTATCCATTCTAATAAACAGAACAAGAGGGAAAATTAACATCCCAATGGAAGCCTTCCCCAGCCCCTCTTAATTCTAGTACTTTCCCTCTACTAATTTCCTATTTATTCTGTATATAGTTTGTTATATATCTATATCTATATCTATATATGTTTGTTTCAACATTTTCTCTCCTATTGGATCATAAGCTACTTCAGGACAAGAAATGCCTTTTTCCCCTCTTTTTGTATCCCCAGCACTTAGGACAGTGCCTGGCACATGGCAGGTTCTTAATAATGTTTACTGATTATTGATTCATTAGTAGTTGCAAAATACCTCAGTTTTTCTTTCTGGTAATAAAAATATTCACTCTCACTCTACCCACTAATTCTGTATGCACACACAATCACAATTGCAAAGACATAGTCAAATATATGTATGTTCATATATTAAACAAAGAGTTAAGACTGTTCAATTCATGGCTCCATGAAGTTGCAAAAAAGACACACATGTACAGGATAAAAGTGAAAATATGAGAAAGTCTCTCTACACCCACCTACCTACCTACCCAATGAAATATCCTCCCAATGGATAAAATGCTAGACATATAGTCAGGAAGTCAGGAAGACCTAAATTCAAATCCTGCCTCAGACACATACTAGCTGTGTGGCCCTGGGCAAATCACCTAGTCTCTGCATCAGTTTGTTCATCTGAAAATGGGGATAATAATAGCACCTACCTCCTAATGTCATTGTGAGGATGAGATCATATTTATAAAGTGATTTGCAAACCTTAAAGTTCTATATAAATGCTGGTTGGTGATGATGATGATGATGATGATGATGATGATGATGATGATGATGACTCCAGTCCAAGATGCTTCTCTGGGCTGATTTTCAAGAATCTGGTCTATAAGCCAGCTGGAGAGCTGATGCAACTCTTAGAGATGAAGTATCAGAAAGGATTCTTAGAGCTGTTGTACTATGGAAGTCTACCCTATAATGTTTGGATTCTCAGCCCTCTGACCATGTCGCTTCCCTACTCAAAAAATCTAAGACAAAATGCAAAATCCTCAGTATGTTATTCAAATCCCTGTATAATATGGCTCCTACCTATCTTTCTAGATTTATTTTGAGTTACTCTTCTTCATGTACTCTCTATTCCATTGAAATTGTCCTTATATTTTCTCTACATGGCATTCTATAACTTATTCCTGTGTCTTGCACAGGTAAGTCCCCATTTCCAGAATGAATTCCCTCATCGTTTCCTCTGTGTAAACTTCCTAACTTTTCTGATATTGTATCCTAAAGCATGGAATAAATTAAGCTTATTTCTGGATAATATATAATCCTTAAATATTTTCTGAGCATTCTATCTTAAGGGTTAGTCTTTTTTGTACTTATATAGAACTCGTGTAGTTTTCCAATGTTGTTGTCTTTTTATTCTTTTAATTTTTAATCATTTCTTCAGTGACCTTTATTGGATATAATTTTGTTGCATTAAGTTTAGCAAATAAAGCATTTAACATATTCTGCTTTTCCACATTTGGTCATGAGGTTTCTGTGCCTTGATATATAGTGATTTTGGTAAAGGTACTATACACAGCTGAGAAATACATGTGATCTTTTTCATTCCCATTCAGTATCTGCCAGAAGTCTTTCGTATCTAATGTTTCTAACATTCTCTTCAGGTCCTTAATATCTTTACTTTTTAAATTAGGTTTGTCTAGGTCTGAAATAGAGGTATATCATGGTATCCAATTTTGTGGTTTGATTTTCTATTTGTCCTAGTAACTGACTTAATATTTCTTTAAGTATTTAAATGAAATGTCATTTGGTTCATATGTGCTACGTATTGAAATTAATTCATTGTCTGTGGTACCTTTCGGCGTATTGTAATTTCCCAATTTATTTCTGTTAATCATGTCTAGTTTTTGTTTTTGTTACCTTGACTGAAATTGTGTTTGTTAACCCCGCTTTTTTTCAATTAAGCTGAAGCATTATGAATTTTGCTTCTATGCCTTAACTCTGTGGCGATTTCTATGTTTTCAGTGTATTTCTTGTAAATAGCATTTTACTGGGTTTCACTTTCTAGTCCAATCAGCTATCATCTTCCATTTTATGGGCAAGATGTTATGGGCAAAGTTATGCCATTCATACTCACAATTTTCACCAGTAATTTTTTACTCCCTTTCATCTTATTAACTTTTGCTTTCCTTTATCTTTGCTTTTCAGCCTCTTTCCTTACAGAGAAGAGAGTAGTGAGAAAGAGTTCACTCAGCGTCAATGCTCTGTGCTTAATACAATCTGCTTTTATCTTCCTGTCCATCTTTTCTTCCCACTCAGACACCCAGCACAGGTTGGAGGGTGGAGTTTGCAGCCAGATAGTGCAGTGGAAAGAGCATCATGCCTGGAGTCAGCAGTATTTGAGTTCAGATCCCACCTCGGACACTTACAAAGTGTGGATGCTGGACAAGTCACTTAACCTTAGCTTCCTCATCTATAAAATAGAGACAATAACAGAAGCTACTTCCCAGGGTTGTTGTGAAGATCAAATGAGACAATAATTATAAGGAACCTGGCACATAAATAAGTGCTGTATAAATGTTAGCTATTATTATTTTGGGAAATGCAATTACTTTCTTCCTCTTCCCATCCTTTCTCCCAATTACTTCCCTTTTCCTTGATGAGTTGAACTTATTTCTACACAAATTATCTGTGTATTCTATACACCTTTGACACCTTTGATTGAAAAACAAAGATTAAGTGATATTTGCTCCTCTTTTGCCCTGATTATGTAAGATAGCATTTTCCCCTTTCTTTCTATTTTTTTTTCCTGTGTATTCCTTTATCCCTCCCTTTCCTTTCTTCTTCTTTTTTTTTTAAATGCAATTTATTTATTTAACATATTTGGTTTTCAGCATTGATTTTCACAACAGTTTGAATTACAAATTTTCTCCCCATTTCTGCCCTCCCCCCCCACTCCAAGATGGCTTATATTCTGGTTGCCCTGTTCCCCAGTCAGCCCTCCCCTCTATCACCCCCCTCCCCTCTCATCCCCTTTTCCCTTCCTTTCTTGTAGGGCAAGATAAGTTTCTACGCCCCATTGCCTGTGTATCTTATTTTTTAGTTGCATACAAAAACGTTTTTTGTTTTTGAACATCTGATTTTAAAACTTTGAGTTCCAAATTCCCTTCCCTCTTCCCTTCCCACCCACCCTCCCTAGGAAGTTGAGCAATTCAACCTAGGCCACACATGTATTATTATGTATAACCCTTCCACAATACTCATGTTGTGAAAGGCTAACTACATTTTGCTCCTTCCCAACCCAACCCGCTTTATTGAATTTTCTCCCTTGACCCTGTCCCCTTTCCAAAGTGTTTGTTTTGATTACCTCCACCCCCATCTGCCCTCCACTCCATCATCCCCCCGCCTTTTATTTTTTTTTTATCTTCCTCCCTCTTCTTTCCTGTGGGGTAAGATACCCAACTGAGTATGTATGGTATTCCCCCTCAGGCCAAATCTGATGACAGCAAGGTTCACTCATTCCCCCCTCACCTGCCCTCTCCCCTCCTCCCATAGAACTGCTTCCTCTTGCCATCTTTATGCGAGATAATCCACCCCATTCTATCTCTCCCTATCTCCCTCTCTCAGTATGTTACTTTCTCATCCCTTAATTTCATTTTATTTCTTTTAGCTATCTTCCCTTCAACCTCAACTCACCCTGTGTCTGCTCTCTCTCTTTTACATATATATATATGCACATACATACACATACATACATATACACATAGATACATACATACATACACATTCACTTATACATATACATAAACATATATATACATATGTATATATATATATATGCATATTCCCTTCAACTACCCTAATACCGAGGTCTCATGAATCATACTCATCATCTTTCCATGTAGGAATGTAAACAAAACAGTTCAACTTTAGTAAGTCCCTTGCAGTTTCCGTTTCTTGATTACCTTTTCATGCTTCTCTTGATTCTTGTGTTTGAAAGTCAAATTTTCTATTCAGTTCTGGTCTTTTCACTGAGAAAGCTTGAAAGTCCTCTATTTTATTGAAAGTCCATATTTTGCCTTGGAACATGATACTCAGTTTTGCTGGGTAGGTGATTCTAGGTTTTAATCCTAGCTCCGTTGACCTCCGGAATATCGCATTCCAAGCCCTTCGATCTCTTAATGTAGAAGCTGCCAGATCATGGGTTATTCTGATTGGGTTTCCACAATACTCAAATTGCTTCTTTCTGGCTGCTTGCAGTATTTTCTCCTTGATCTGGGAGTTCTGGAATTTGGCAACAATATTCCTAGGAGATTTCTTTTTGGGATCTATTTGCGGAGGCGATCGATGGATTCTTTCAATTTCTATTTTGCCCCGTGGCTCTAGAATATCAGGGCAGTTCTCCTTGATAATTTCCTGAAAGATGGTATCTAGGCTCTTTTTTTGATCATGGCTTTCAGGTAGTCCAATTATTTTTAAATTATCTCTCCTGGATCTATTTTCTAGGTCAGTGGTTTTCCCAAGGAGATATTTCACATTGTCTTCCATTTTTTCATTCCTCTGGTTCTGTTTTATAATATCCTGATTTCTCATACAGTCACTAGCTTCCACTTGCTCCAATCTAATTTTTAAAGTAGTATTTTCTTCAGTGGTCTTTTGGACCTCCTTTTCCATTTGGCTAATTCTGCCTTTCAAGGCATTCTTCTCCTCATTGGCTTTTTGGAGCTCTTTTGCCATTTGAGTTAGTCTATTTTTTAAGGTGTTGTTTTCTTCAGTGTACTTTTCAGTATTTTTTTGGGTCTCCTTTAGTAAGTCATTGACTTGTTTTTCATGGTTTTCTCGCATCCTTCTTATTTCTCTTCCCAATTTTTCCTCTACTTCTCTAACTTGCTTTTCCAAATCCTTTTTGAGTTCTTCTATGGCCTGGGGCCAGTTCATGTTTTTCTTGGAGGCTTTGGTTGTAGGCTCTATGACTTTGTTGTCTTCTTTAGGCTGTATGTTTTGGTCTTCTTTGTCACCAAAGAAAGAATCCAAAGTCTGAGACTGAATCTGGGCGCGTTTTCGCTGCCTGGCCATATTCCCAACCAACTAACTTGACTCTTGAGTTTTTCAGTGGGGTATGACTGCTTGTAGATTACAGAGTTCTATGTTCTACGTTTGGGGGGGAGGTGCCAGCTCTGTCAGAGCCGCACTCCTCCTTCCCCAAGGACCCCCAGTCCAGACTGGGCTCAGATCTTCGGCAGGCTGTGCACCCCTGCTGTGATCCGCCACTTAATTCCTCCCACCAGGTGGGCCTGGAGCCGGAAGTAACAACAGCTGTAGCTGCCCCACCTCCGCTGCCCCCGGGGCTGGAAGCTGAACCGCGAACTCCTTCCACTCCCGCAGCTTTTCCCACTAACCTTCTCTGCAGTCTTTGGTGTTTGTGGGTCGAGGGGTCTGGTAACTGCTGCAGCTCACATATTCAGGGCGCTAGGGCCCCCTCCGCCCGGCTTCTGGTCTGGATCGTCCACGCCGCTCAGGCTGGGCTCTGCTCCACTCCGTTCCCAGCTCCCAGCTCCCAGCTCCGTGTGGGATAGACTCACCCAGAGACCATCTGGGCTGTCCTGGGCTGGAGCCCTGCTTCCCTCTGCTGTTCTGTGGGTTCTGCCGTTCTAGAATTGGTTCAGAGCCATTTTTATAGGTTTTTGGAGGGACTCGGGTATGGAGCTCACTCCAGTCCGTGCTTACCAGCCGCCATCTTGGCTCCGCCCCCCCTTCCTTTCTTCTTTTAAGGTTATCAAAACATTAAAAAAAACACTCCAAGGCTCTCTGTATTATTTAACTCTTTCTATGACCCAGGATGACATGATTTCTGAGGAGACACTTTTATCATCTCCCCATTATTCAACAAATAATTATTATAATGTTAATATTTATAATTTTTAGTCTCTTAAGATTGCTAACTCAAATGTAGCTTTTGATATTTTTCTTGACTCTCATCTTTGTATTTTCAACTTTTTACTCAGCTCTGATTTTTTTTAGTTAATAGCCAGTAAACATTTGTTAAGTGCTTACTATGTGCCAGGCATTGTAGAAAGTGCTGGGGACACAAATATGAAAAAGAAAGACAGTCCTTGATCTCAAAGAACTTACAGTCTAATGGGGGAAGACACAAAAGTTCAAAATGAATGCAGCCAGAAGGGAGATAAGGAGATGTCTGAAAAGATTTCTGCCCTCTTTTCTCTCCTGAAATGGAGAAGTTAATGGCTTTACCCTGCAATTGGAGGGGCAGAGGATACTGAGGAAATGTAGGTAACAAGGCTGATTGGATCTTGCAATATGATGATTTCTCAAAAATAAGTTTACTGGAGGAATGGTGAAGTCAAAGACATCCAAAATGAATGTAGCAAGTGGGAAATGAGACGTCCTGATTTCATCAAGAATGCTTGGAAGTCCTTTATTTCATTAAAGACTCCAGAACTCCCTTCATAGGATTATATTCAGTTTTGCTGAGTAAGTTATCCTTGGTTGTAAGCCATTATCTTTTGGCTTTTGGAATACCATATTTCAAGCTTTCAGCTCTGTCATAGTAGCAGCAGCTTAGTATTATGTTATCTTCACTGTTACCACTTAGTACCTGAATTCTCTCTGGCTGTTTGCAAAAGCTTTTCTTTGATCTGGAAGCTCTGGATTTAGGCTATGACTTTTCTGGGAAATTTCATCTTGGCGGTTTCTTTCAGGAAGTGATTGCTAGATTCTTCCTGTTTTCACTCTGCTCTATGTTTCCAATAGATCTGAGCAGTTTTTCTTTTGTTGCTTTTTAAAATGTTGTATCGAGTCTTTTTTTCTGCCATGGCTTTTAGATTGTCCAGATATTCTTATATTCCCCCAACCTCTTTTACAAGTTAGTTTTTTCATGTGATACATTACATTTTCTTGTATTTTTTCAGTCTTATAATCTTTTACACATTTCTTGTCTCATGGAGTCATTAAATTATGTTTGGTCCATTAGAATTTTCAGAAACATATATAAATATAATACAAGGGGAAAATGAAGAGGGAGGAATTATTCCTGGGGTGGGAAGAGTTGAGTAAGGCTTCTTGGAATGATAGCACATAAACTGATCCTTGAAGGAAGAAAGGATTTTGGAGGGGTCAAGATGACTAGAAAGTATAGTCCTGGCAAGGAAAAAAGTTTGTAGAAATGCATAGAGACATGAGATTAAGTCTAGGAAATAGATCAAAGAATCATAGTTTTAGATGTGGAAGATAATCTAACCTTCATCCTTCTCTTGAAGATAAGAAAACTTAGGCACAGAGAGTCATGCCCCCTATTAGAGATGTGATGGAGCCAGCTAGAACCAGCTTGTGAGAGCTAATTATTAAATTTTCAGTGTGAGCCTTTATATCTTGGAAATTGGCAAACTAAAGATATACCATTTTAAAGTATGTCATGTATATTTTTCCAGACAACTGATTGTTAATCATTTACCTGCACACCATTAACTCCTACTTAATCCTCCTTTCTGAATAGATGGATTCATTCATTAAATTAACAAGAGACATAGACCTTATGTGCCTATGAAGTATAGGTTAATTGTGCCTTCCAAGTTTCCACCATGACATTTTCTTCTTTAGATCTGAAATGAGTTGAACTCCTGAGTCAACTATCAAGACCTTTAGGTCAGATACCAAATAAAGAAGCATAACATAGGTGATAGGGCACTGAACTTTAAGTAAGAAAGATCAGTGTTCAGATCCTGCCTTGGATACTTTCTAGTCTTATGGCCTGTGCAAATCATTTAACCTCTCTGAGCCTCAATTTCTTCAAATATAAAATGAAGGATATGGCCTCAAAGGCCACTAAGGTTCCTTTGACCTCTAATTCTGTGATCCTATAATCTTCTGACTTGAGTGGACTCACTATCCAGAACTACTACTGATGATTTTATTTATTTTGCCTGAGGTTCATGATATGTGAATCTGAACCAAACTGAATTTTAGGATACTTTTAACCTCCTTAAATTTTGGGTTTGGAGTCATGGCATAGAATGATGTAAATGAAGGTAGAAGATCTGGGTTCAAAACCTGGACCTGTAATGTTTTACCTACTTATTACATATGTGTCCTTGGGCCTCTGGACCTCAGTTAATGTGCCCCACCTGAAATTTCTCATTAGTAAAATGAGGGGGATGAATAAGATGGTCTCTAAGGTTTCTTCCAATTTTAAATCTACAACCCCATGATTTTTGTAAAGATAGTTCTTGAGACACTGTTTAGGCATTATAAATACTTATTTATTCCCTTCAGTCTACTTAATGCACTCACAAGATTCCAGTATTTCATCAATGAAATTTTGGCAGATCTTCTCTGTCAATAGGTTGTGACCTATTTAGACTATATTCTGAAATTTTCCCAGATTTGATCAAGGATACATGTCATAGTAAGTTATATGCTGAAATCAGACCTGGAAAAGAAATAGGATAATCATATCAAGTACTATACTAATACAAATTAGTCTAAACAATGGGCTAGTGAATATTCTTTGACATGAATATTCTTGACATGAACACACAGAAATGGGTACAGGGCAAGAGCAGAACTTCCTTAAGCAATAACAGCAGAGATCTCTAGGAAAAAGAAATGTTGAAGAAGTTTAGTGCAACTTACCAGGAATAAATGGCCTTCTCATCCTGGAACATCTTCCACCCTTGTGATCCCCTTCTTTCATTGATGAGTTCCTGTGAGAACCTCTATTGTTAGGATGGGAACAGGTTAGTCATCTTTCATTCCTCTTCCCCTTCCACCTCACCTTCTCCCCTATTTTTCATCTCCTTTTTATGTGTTATATTCCTCCATTAAAATAAGATATTCTTAAAGGTGGAGACTGTCTTCCTTTTTGTTTGTATTTATATCCTCAAGGCTTAACATAGGACCTTAGGCACATTAAGTAATTAATAAAGCCTTGTTGACTTCAATTGAGACTCCTGATAAAGAAGTGCTTTCCTCACCTAGCCTTCTCCAGACAGGATTTAGATAAGAAATTGAAAGGGAGGCATGTGGCCCCTCCATTGTGAACTAACCAAGTCAATCTATGGCCATGGTGCATTTTCAAGTTAAATTGGTATACAATCTTTACCTTTTATTAATTAACCATTTATGGGCTTTGAATTTTATTGTACTTTCCCCTTAAACATAGATCTTTTTTCCTTGGTTGAAGAAAGGAAATAAGTTCGTAGCTTACTCAAGATAGAAAACTGGGAATCAATATAATTACAGAAGATAGGTAGGGATTTTAAATGACAGGGGTGGAGAATTGATAGTGTGTCTAGGATAGCTCCATACAGATCTGGCATCTGGAGCCTATTGGAGAAGAGTGGGAGAAAAAAACATAGAAAAAGTAGTCAAGAAGTCAACCACAATGCTTTCACCTATGTAATAAACAGTCGTATTATGGTGTTCACCATTAGCACAATATTATGAAAGTGATCTGGTACAAAATAATATAAAATATCACCCTTCCACAGGAGGTGTCAATACTTAATATTCTCTGGGTTGACTCATTCTCTCCAACCTGCCCTCACTCTGGTGGTATAGATTCTCAGAGATAAACCAGCACTACATGGTTTATACTAAAACTCTCTTCAGAGCCCTAGGGATGGCTTGTAACTCCCCCCAACAACCCCACACTTTCTTCTTACTGCTCTAGTTCTTGAGGCCCTGTTGATGTATGTCCCATTCATGCAACCTGCCATTTACGACATAATATATCCAGAAGTCATGCAATATTTTCATAACTCACCCTTCAAAGTAATGACACGGTTAAATCTTAATCGTACCATTAACTTAACAATAAGGCAAAAGAAATAATAATAACATCATAGACACTAAAAATTAAGCAACTGTGTAATAATAAAATAAATCACAATGCACATATTAACCTTCCTCACAATTTTCTGCCAAAGTACTCAATATTTGGGCTGAAGAGTTGTCAGGTGGCTACATAAATTTGGTAGGAATACGAGGAGGAAGGAGAGCCTGTGTGCATAGGGTAATTCACAAATGTGGACTACAGGGTTTAATATCACTGACCAATTAAGGAACATGTATGCCATATAAAACTGTTTTTTTGTCTGTTTGTTTATTGCTTGTCCATTGATCCTGTCCCTCTTCAACTGAGCAAACACTCTTGTCTTTCATTTGAAGGTAGAATTCTAACTCTACCAACTCACGAATACCCTTAAGAGGGCATTTTGAAAGTATTACTTCTTTTTTCTTTGGGAGTTAAAATAAATTTTTCAATTATAAAAATCTATTTTCTCTCCTTAACCCCCATTAACACCCCCCCACACACAAATATGCATAGTCAGATAAAACAAATTGCAACACTGGCCAGGTTCAAAATACTCTTCTCAATTACCTGAGTGCATGTCTTCTCTATAAGGAGTTGAGTAATATGCTTTATCATTGATCCTTTGGAATCATCATCATCATTGCACTGATCAGAGGTCTTTAAATTAAGTTGTTCTCCTGTTTCTTATTCTGATTTCCCTTCATTAGTTCATAAAACACTCAACATATTTCTCTGAAACCATTTCTTTCATAATTTCTTACAGCAGAATCATATTCCATCACATTCCTATACCAAGATTTTTTCAGTCATTCCCCAGTTGGTAGGTATCACCTTAGCTTCCAGTTCTAGGCACTGAAAGGGCTGAGGCACACAAACACACACACACACACACACACACACACACACACACACACCTATATACATATGTATGTATGTATGTATGTATGTATATATAAGCTTTATATTTACCCATTGCAGCATATATTTACACATATGCACATATATGCCAAGATAGGCATGGAGACACATATACATATACCTTATATACATATATATTTATATATGTGTCTTTTTCTTCTTTTTTGATCTCCTTGGAGTGAAAAGATTACCTCATATTGTAAATAGCAATTCCCTTTAAACCAGAGAACTGGCTACCTCTGGGCTATGCAGACGTCTTTTTATTTATCCAGCTTCAGAGTTGTTCAATCAAAATATAATTCACAACATGGATCATGCTGACCACTTAACCAAGGCAAATAAACCTAGTCAGCATACTAGGAAACAAAGTACTGCAAACACCCCTCTACCTTTATTTCTCAAATCAGAGGGAGCTGCGGAAAACAAAAAGCATTTACGAGAAATTTCACCTTCCCGCAAACCTTTAAATTTCAACTTCACCAAACTCTAGGTGTCACTGAGGAGCAACAGGTATAACTAAAGTTCTTGGTCAATGAAATAAATTCTCTCTTCCACAAGACAAGAACTATGCAGATGAAGAATTCTATCAGCTTATTGCTCTTAGATGCTACAGCTATGACAGAGAAGCTTTTTCAGTCTTCTGTTGTGTCTTTTTTACACTTTTTGGTCATATAACACTTTATATGCCAACAAGCTGAGACACTGTAATTCTATGTAGCTCTTAAATTTCTAGCAAAGTCCAACACCTCCTTTAGTATTGTTCAATCACATTTTTACAATAATAATTCATCAGCTTTCAGTACATCAAAGTTCTTTATCTGCTTCTTTAAATGTGGAAATTATTTGCACACAAGGAATCATTCTACATCATCCACAAGATGATTTGTTATTATATTCATGTCACAGTTCATTATACATTCCAGATTGCTCAAAATCTATCTGAAAACTTTTAATATATACATATACACATAATGCAATGTATTAACAATTTTTAAAAATTGGAATACAGTTATTTCCTCATATTTAACTGTGAAAATTTTCACTTTTACTGTGACAATATATTATGTCCTTTAAAGGTTGATGTAACTTTTTCTTTTTACATTTAAAAGGTCTTTTTTTCTGTCCCTTTCAACAATAATCTGTTTTGTTTATCTAAAAGAAGAGGAGTCATCACATCTGCTTTGCATCCCTTTCAGTTACCTTCTTATACTATGTATTATAGGGTCAGATCATGGAGGATCTTTAGTAGTATTCTAAGGTGTTAGGTGAACTACTGAAGATTTTGAGTAGGGAATTCACAGAATCAGAGAACTGGTTACAAAGAAACAAACTTTAGACTTGATATTAGGAACTTTTTCCTAAAAATTACAGCTGTCAAAAATGTAGCATGTTGCCTTGACAGATGGTCATTCCTCCCTGCAGCCTCCTAAAAGGTCTTCAAAAAGAGGCAGGATAGCAAATTTTTGAGTATGTAATGGCAGGAATTCTTTTGGTTTATGGCTTCAACTATACGGCTGATGAGATACCTTCCAGATCTCATGTTCTGTGGATCTATTATGATAGCGATGATAATAGCTCAAGTTTCTGTACTGCTTTACAATTTGAGAAAGCAGCAAGGTGAAAGAGAGCAAGGACTAGATTGGGAGTCAAAGGACCTAAGTTCAAATACCAGCTCTTCTGCCAGTGTGACCTTGAACAAATCTCTTATGCTCAATTTCCTTATTATCAAATCATGGGTTTAAATAACATGAAGTACAATGTCTACTTCGAGTCTTTATCTGTGATCTTAGGAAGAGATGAAAAAGTCATCACTGAGGGGGAATTTGATGATTAGATGTTGTGAGAAGTAAAGAAAAGGGAAGAAGCAAAGAAAATTGAAGTGATATGGTGGGGGGGGTTCATCATATTGGATTATTTAAATGAAATTAAATAGCTTCTTCCTAGTTATCTTATCCATGTCTTCCAGTGGAAAATTCTGGTCTTGGTGGCAACAATGGGATTGTGTTTTTTTTTTCTCATATCAATTTCTTAGTCCTATAGTGCACTAAGAATTTGCTGAAGGAAAGTAGATGAAGCAACATAAAAAGAGACAGATACAAAAAGCAACTACAATTTTATGCAGATTGAGGTGGAGAAAAAATATTTTTTTCAGCAAATTGCCTTCTTGAACTGAGGGATTTTAATTCAAAATCAACCAAGGGTTCAACACTATAAAGAGAAGTGTGGAGGTGGCCCATCCACTTCACATGAACTGCTAAGATATCCTGAGCTCAGGTCACCCCATGACCAGATCTCAAAAGTTGTGTTGGCTTCCCAACTGCCTCATAAGTCATTCCTTCAGCTATATCTGATCTTCCAAGCTTTGCCCAATTTTTCCCTCCTCCACTACATCTACCTCCCAATAAATATCTTGGTTTCTACATACTCCTAACAAAGAAATTATGGCTGACTATCTCAATGAATGTTTTCTTTTCAATGCTCTTTTCTTACAACAGCTGAGAGGCCTCCTGTTGAGGAAAACATCCAAATTGAGAGCAGATTGCCCATCAGCCTTTGTATCTAATAGGCTCACTCTTGTGTGGGGGACTTTCAGGAATGCTTAATATATATCTAGACCATCTCAGTGAAGAGAGACTTGTCCAATTAGTTGTTTTTTGTAATTACATAATATTTTATTTTTTCCCAAATTATATGTAAAAACAATTTTTGTAATTCATTTTTTTAAAAAATGAATTCCAAATTCTCTCCTTCCCTCCCTCTATTCCTCCCTCTCTGAGATGGCAAACAATTTAATATAGGTTAAACATGTGAATCACGCAAAACATTTCCAAATTACTCATGTTGTGAAAGAAAAGACAGACAAAAAATGAAAACAAAAAAAAGTGAAAAAATAGTATGCTTTGGTCTGCACTCAGACTCCCTAAGTTCTTTCTTTGGAAGTGGATAGAATTTTTCATCATGAGTCCTTTGGAATTACCTTGAATCATTGTATTACTGAGGATAGCTAAGTCATTCACTGTTATTGCTGTTACTGCATATAATGTTCTCCTGGTTCTGCTCACTTCACTTTGCATCAATTAGTGTGTCTTTCCAAGTTTTTCTGAAATCATTTTGCTCATGTACAATAGTATTCCATTACAATTGTATACCACCACCTGTTCAGTCTTTCTTCAATTGATGGGCATCCCCTAGATTCTAGTTCTTAGCCACCACAAAAAGAACTCCTACAGATATTTTTGTACAAAGAGGTCCTGTCCCTTTTAGTGCTGGCATTGCAGGATCCAAGGATATATAGAGTTTTTAGCCTTTTGATCATAGTTCCAAATTGTTCTCCAGAGTTGCTAGATTGGTGCCTTAATGTACAACTTTTCCCATGTCCCTTCCAACATTTATCATTTTCCTTTTCTGTCATATTAGTCAGTCTGAGTTATTACCTCAGAGTTGTTTTAATTTGCATTTCTCTAATAGTAATTTAGAGCATTTTTTTTACTATACGTAGCTTTGATTTATTCTTCTGAAAACTGTCTTTTCATATCCTTTGTTCATTTGTCAATTGGAAAAATGAATTAGATTCTTATAATTTTGACTCTTTTTTATATTTTTGAGAAATATAATTCTTATTAGACTCTTGCCCTAAAAAATTTTCCCCAGCTTTCTGATTTCCTTCTAATCTTGGTTGCATTGGTTTTGTTTGTGCCAAAAAATTAAAACTTAATACAATAAAAATTATCCATTTTATATCTTGTAATATTCTCCATATCTTGTTTGGTTGTAAATTCTTCCTTTATCCATAGATATTACTAGTAAACTATTCCTTGTTCTCCTAATTTGTTCATGGTATCATATTCTTTGTATAAATTATGTATCCATTTGGACTTTATCTTGATACACAGTATAAGATGTTGGTCTTACCAGGTTGTTTAGCTGATTACTACTTTATAATGCAGTTTGAAATCTCATATAACATTATTTTATAGCTTCACCTTCCCATCCATCCCATTATAAAAGCAAGAAGGTATTTCCACTATGCCCAATTTCCTTTCAGTTCTATTACTATAAGTTAGAATATAGTGATGGGCAATGGAGAGAGGGAAAAATCCATTTGGGGTTCTAGCCAAAAGAAGAAGTAAAGATCCAAGGAAAACCTAGCATGTCTAACCTGGATACTTTTGCTGACTTCATTCAGCTCTATCACTTTCTGAACCAGAGGACGGCCCTCACACAACCACCCTTCATGGCCTCATGCATCTCCTTGTTCCTCAGAGTATAGACTAAGGGGTTGAGCATAGGCATTAGCACAATATGTAGCACTGAGATAGCCTTGTCTTGGGATTGATCTCGAAAAGGCCAAGCATAGACACAAAGTGCAGGAATGAAAGTCATTACCACTACTGTTATGTGGGCACCACAAGTAGATAATGCTTTAGCCCGGGCATGAGCTGAATGGGCCCGTAATGTAACAAGGATAACAGAGTAGGAGGTGAGCAAGGCCAGAAAGACTATCAAGGTGACAAGCCCACTGTTGCCAACAAGCAGGAGTTCCACAGCATATGTGTCTGTGCAGGCCAGCTCCAGAACCTGCATGATGTCACAGTAGAAGTTGTCCAATTGGCTGGGACCACAGAAGGGAAGTGGAAGCAAAAGGGCAAGTTGGAGGGATGAATGCACCAATCCCCCTAGCCAGGAGGCCAATAAGAAACGGTTCCTGGTAGCTGGATTCATGAGGGCAGCATAATGTAATGGTCTGCAGACAGCAACATAGCGGTCAAATGCCATGACTACCAGATTGAGAATCTCAGTGCCACCCAGGAAATGGATGAAGAAGAGCTGGGTAAAGCAACCTGAAAAGGAGATTTGCTTACTCTCTGCCAGCAGGTCCCTCAGCATCCTTGGAGTGGCTATTTAGGAAGAGCAAATGTCAACAAAAGAAAAGTGACCCAGGAGGGAGTACATGGGTGTGTGGAGACAAGGGCTAATCCAAATAGTCAGAACTACAAAGAGGTTTCCCAAAATGGCAGTGATGTATACAACAAAGAAAGCAGCAAACAGTAGGGCCTGCAATTCCAGAGACTGCACTAGTCCCCGGAAGATAAATCCAGCCACTATGGTGCTGCTATTTCCACAGTCCTTAGAAACCTCACCAAAAAGCTGAAGAAAAAGAAAAAAAATGATATATCAACATTGTGATTTCCTCTCTTGCCTACATGTCCCCAAAAGAAACAGGGAAGAGAAATCTCAGATTGAACCTTCCAACCAATGGATGCCTTCTATCTATCAAGACTTCTGAAGTTCTGAGTAAGATACAAAGAAATTACTTCTTAAATATTCTATTTTAGAACTTAGAGGAAATGACAGGGGTATTGTCAGTTTGTAGCTGATGAGGTCAAAATCAGCTTTTAAAACTTATCTTTATTATTTTATGCTAAGATTCTTTAGTTATACCGAGTAGTAGAATGTGTTAGAATTGTGTTTACCAGGGAAACCTATTCATCATCAAAGGGTTCAAATCCCAGGGAAAGCAAATAGAGAATGGAAGGACCTTGAGGGCAGAGACTATTTTTTATTTTTTATCATCAATGCTAAATGTAGTGCTTTTCAGAAAGGAAGTGCTTAATAATTGTTATTAAATCACATTGAATTTTAGAAATCTCAGGAGTAAACCTTTTTATATATCTGCTTTTTCTCCTTCTCCTTCTAATTTATCAGGAAGAGGGAAATCAAGAAGTCTTAAAGGCCATCAAAAAAAACAAATAATAGAGATAAACAGAGTATTTTTTTTAAAAAAATTCAGTATTTTGGATACTTGGAGAGATATTTGATTTCCTAGGACTAGCTTCTAGGATACTGTGATAGGCAAAAATTTTTGATATTAAGTAAATGAGTAATTAAGGTATTTTGATATTATTTTTTCAAAGTCCTAGAGAAAGATAATGCTGAGTGGACATCACAATTGACATCTGAAAGCAGTATGTATACACCAGACAACTTCTTTTTTATTTATTTAGTAGTTTATTTTTCTCCAGTCACATGTAAAACAAATTTTTAACATTCATTTTTAAAATATTGAGTTCCAAATTCTTTCTTCCTCCTTCCTCACCCCACCCCCATTGAGAAGGCAAGCAACTTAATAGAGCATATGCATGAGTATAAATGCAAAATATTTCCATATTAGTCATTTTGTGAAAGAAGAGACAAAGAATCTCAAGAAAAATAAAGAAAGTAAAAAAGTGTGTTTCAATCTGTATTCAGACACCATCAGTTCTTTGGAAACAATCTTTTATCATAAGTCCTTAAGAGCTATCTTGGATCATTATATTGCTGAGAATAGTAAGTCATTCACAACTGATCATCTTACAATATTGTTGTTATTTTGTACACAGTACACTTGACTTTGCATCAGCTCTCCAGCTTTTCCTGAGAGCATCCTGCTCATCATTTCTTATAGCACAATGGTATTTCATCATAATCACATACCACAGTTTGTTCAGTCATTCCTCAATTGATGGCCATCCCCTCAATTTCCAATTCTTTGTCACCAGAAAAGATGTGCATATAAGTCCTTTTCCTTTTTTAATCTCTTTTGGGGTATAGTCCTAGTAGTTGTATTTCTAGATCAGAGGGTATGCATGGTTTTACAACCTTTTGGTCATAGCTCCAAATTGCTCTGTAGAATTGTTGAATCAGTTTACAACTCAACCAAGTGTATTAATGTCTCAATTTTCCCACATGCCTTTCAATGTTTATCATTTTTCTTTTCTGACCTATTAGCCAATCTAATAGGTATGCAGTAGTACCTCAAAATTGTTTTAATTTGCATTTATCCAATCAATAGTGAAAGGATTTTTGACATGGCTATAGATAACTTTAATTACCTCATCTGAAAACTGTTCATATATTTTAATTTTTAATCATTTGTCAATTGGGAAATGACTCTTTTTTATAAATTTGACTCAGTTCTCTATATGTTTGAGAAATGAGAACTTTATCAGAGAAACTTGCTTTATTTTTTTTTTCATCTTAGGAATAACAATTTGGTGGCTATGTGGAGGAAGGACATGAAATTGCTAATTGTATTTCCCTCCATCTCAGCTGAAGCGGTGGGGAGGTGAGGTCATGGTCAGTTTGAGGAAGGATGAAAAAGTTTAGAAACTCCAGTGTGGTGGTTGGAATAATGAGACAATTAGGGATGCATAAAAGAATTTCTTTGCCCCAGTGAAGTCCTAGTTGAGACTATGGCATATAAATATATAGTGGAGCCAGTCAGAATGGTTTCATGATTTTTCACCAGCTTTGTTTAGCAATGTATGAGTCAGAGGAAAAGCAATGGTTGGCAGGAGAAATCCAGTGGTAAGGCCTGGATAGACAATATCTTTGATAGAATAAAGGGGCAAGGAAATTAAGAGAAGAAGACACTTTAGAGTTGAACTGATTCCCCAAGTGGTTTAAATGGTGAAGGGAGAAGAGTGTAGTCAGTATAAGGCTGATGACTTAGAGAAAAGTTGAGGTCATAGGATTGGAGATCAAAGTGAGGAAGAAGAATAGAGTTTGGGATTGCAAGGCATCAGGAGAACAGGAATGATGGCAAACTATAATCACATAAGGGAATTTCAGAGTTCATTAACATAGAAATGGTGCCTTTATTGGCGATGGTGAGATAAAGGGCTTGACTATCTTTGTGTTCAGTTGAGATATGGTGGAGTAACAGGCTATGTGAAAGGACTAAGTTGAGGAACTAAGAGGTTAGAGTGTTTGAGGGATTATGTATATTGAAGTCTTCTAGTATAAGGGAGAAGATAAACACTCTGGACAAAGCACTGAGGAAAGTATCTACTTTTGAGGAACAAAAGAGAGGATGTCAGACAACAATCTACTGTGTGCAGCAGATATGGATTGAGGGAATCTCAAAGGAGGAGAAGTTACTGAATGATAGTGATAGAGGGAAAGCTTGGAAGAAGCAATAGGTAGCAGAGAGCATTACAAATATCCTACTTCTACCAGTGAGTTGGGGGAATGAGTGAAAGTATAACTAGGGCTGGAAAGCATGGCCAAAGAGGCCAAAGCATCATCAAGAGGGAGTCAGTTACCGGAACCAGAAAACGGAAGGAGTACGGGGGGTGGGGGTGGGGGGGCGGGGAACCATTCAAGATGAAAGTAAGTTTGATATCTGTGTAACAGGCATTTCAGGGAATGTAGTGAAAGGGGGTAGCTTAGAGTTAAATATTACGGGAAAGACTGGTTTGGGGTGAGTAGGATGGAAATAGAAGAGATGTGGTGAGGGCGACACTAGTTTATTGAGGGTTGTTATTAGCAAAGCCCAAGCACTAGTACGTACCACCAAGTCTAAAAGGTTTTGAGTATGGTTCAAGCAATGGACTCTGTCACTTAAGAACCAGCTTAGCTAAGACTGCAGAGGGGAGATTTCCAATTATTCAGCCACAGAAATTTCTGAAAGTCAGCCAAGTCCTGAAGAACTTGAATTCCAGTAGGCATTATGCCCACATGGACTACTCCAGACTTTGAAGTAAATATAATTATGGTGCTACTAATAAACTACATTATTTTTAAAATCTAATCATTCATTTCTGGGGAAACCCTATATGGGAGTCCACTTTGTGAAGTCACGGAGAATAAATGTATATATTGTAATTAATTCAACATTTATTAAATGCAAGATATTGTGCTAGAGGCATTAGGGATATAAAGACAACGATGAAACTGTACTTTCCTTTAAGGAGTTTACATACTATTAGAGGGCTATACGCAGGTAAGAAACACAAAAAAATCATATGTATGCGTATAGGAGAGGGAAGGAAAGAGTGAGAGTTAGAGAGAAAGGTCACTATCTGGTGAGATAATTTGTTAAAGATTTCAAGGTGTAGAATCTGGGTTGTGCTTTGAAGGAATTTAGGATTCTATGAAGCAGAAGGATTGGATTGCAGGGGCAGGGGTTGGCGTAAGGGGCAAATTGTGCAAAGGAACAGAAGCAGGGATGAAATGCTGTGCCTGAAGAACAGCTTGACTAAGCAACTTGACTAAATAGTGAATATAGGAAGGAGTATAACAAACTATGTGTGTGAGGGATGTGTGTGTGTATGTGTGTGTGTGTGTTTGTGGATTGTGGGTGGAAGAGTGTAGTTGTTACACACTGAAGTCTATATGTTAGGGATAACATTTTGGCAGCTATGTGGGGGAAGAACATGAAAAAGCCTGGAAACAAATATATCATTAAGCAATAGTCCACAAAAAAGATAATTAGGGTAGAGACCGTGTGAATACATGTTTTGAACATATCGGCTTTTCAAAAGTTTTGGCTCATAAAGATTATTTTATTTTTTGTAATTTCGTAGCTTAATATTAGACACATGGGAATCATGCAAATACTCTGTTAGTGACAGTTTGATATGATGAAAAGAAAATTGACTTTGCAATCACAAGACCAGGGCTTGAATTTTATCTCTGCTACTCCCTGTCTCTCTCTGTCTCTGTCTGTCTGTCTGTCTCTCTGTGTCTGTCTGTCTCTCTCTGTCTCTGTCTCTGTCTCTGTCTCTCTCTGTCTCTCTCTCTCTCTCTCTCTGTCTCTCTCTCTCTCCCCTTCTGTGTATCTCTGTTTCTCTTGATATGTGTATGTGTGTTTATGTGTATGTATATATGTATGTATATCACCATTGGTAAATCACTTAATCTTTTGGGGGCCTACTTTTCCTGATCTTAAAAAGAGAGGTTTGGGTCAAAATATTTCTAAGATTCAAGATCTAAATCTGTGATCCTGTGTGTACAATGGAGATAACAACAGTTGCCCTTGAGAAAATTTTTTAAAAGTGATTTCATATTTTGTATTTGATTCCATTCTTTAATTGATCCTATTCTGTAGCTGACTGAACCATGTTTCTTTGTCTCTAAGTTAAGTTCAGAAGTTCATGAGTCCAGAAGTTCAGCTTTCCTCTCTAAATTAAGTTTAAAAGTTATTTCCATATAAATCACTTTAATTGAAATAAACCTGCTATATCTGTAGCCCTTGAACAATTGGAAGAAATCTGTTATCCTTTACAGATGTGGGTGGGTGGTTGGGAATCTGGTCCATTCTCTCTACAATGTTGGCTATCTTTCAAGAAAGTCTGGTCTATTATTGCTGTGGCACTAAGTAGGCAAGCAAGTGAACACCACCAATGAGCTTTCCAAAGCAACAAGATTGAAGGAGAGGTTGGTGCTAGCCCTCCATTCCTGCATTCCATCTAATCATGTTGTTTTCCACCTGTGATGCTTCCTGTTCTTTGTTATCTTGTACTTCCCAAGACCACATGAAGCACAATAAGCTCTACTTCGTGGTCTTTTGGCTGACTGAGGAGCTGAGAAACCCATTTTATTGGTAATTGAACCTAGTCCTTCATAGGTGGGAAGTTTGACCACCTCATTCCATTGCTTGGAGACCTTTAACTAAGGACCTTGGTTATGCTGACCAGAAACCCAATCAGATCAGAAGATTCATGCAAAGAGTTTTCTCACAATAATAAATCTCAAGCAACACATATGTCTTTTATAGTTTCCATGTTCCTTTGATTGCATACAGACACTTGGGGAGAGTGGGTCACTTCTTTTTCTGATTTCAGGGAATTGTATCTGTTTGCTCTTCCTTTCCCAACTTGGAGAGTCCCTAATCATTCCTCCAATTAAAAATCACATTACTTAATTTTGTGTACTGGTTAATTATTTTCTTTTAACTAATTGGTCTTATCTAATTGTTTTTAATACACAAAAATCTATCTCACTCTGTATTCAGGGTCTTTGGACTGACTGGGAGTCCATTGACCCTTTTGTTATGCCTGGTTTCCTAATAAATCATATAGCTCAGATTGTTTGCTCACTTATTATTAATTATCCACCACAATGTATAAGTCTTGTTTGAACATAATTGTTTGCGTGTTGTCTCCTTCTTTAGACTGTGGATTCATTCAAAGTAGGGACTGTTTTTAGCCTTTTTCTTATCCTTAGTGCTTAGCACAGCACCTGGTTTATAGTAGGTTTTTAATAAATGCTAGTTGACTGACTGACCTCTCTATGTCTCTTCTCTCATCTGCAAAATTAGGGTAATAATATTTACATCAGAGCTGTCCAACCTTAGGTTTTCATTGAAACAATAGACAATATATTTTGTTTTGTTATTTTAGTGAGAGCTCTGCAGTAGCTCGGCTTCGTTCACTAAAGCATTTTTGTAAATTTCTCTGCTTGTAGGTAGGTTGCAGAAATCACACTGTGGGCTGCATGCAGCCCATGGGCCACATTTTGGACAGTGCTGACTTACATAATGTACTTCAAGTAACTGGTGGGAGGAAAGTGATTTTTAACCTGTAATTCCATATTAAATATGAGATAGTGTAATTATCACTTTTATATTATTCCTCCCAAAGGCAGACACATTCAGACAGATCAAATTAGGTAGCTTTTCTTCCTATTACTAGCTTTACTCTGTTTCACAAGAACATCCTTCAAGAATTTTGAAGATGATGTTCTTCTCTAATGCTGCTCTCCCCACATCTTCTCTCCTTTTAGTTAAATGTTCATGGTTCCTTTAATCAATTATCATACGGAATGGGTATGAATCCACCTACTGCTATGGTCATCCTTCTACAGACATACTTCAACTTGTGGTTTCCCCTTTAATAGGTGGCAAGTAAAATGGGATACAATATTCCTGATGCAGTGTGACCAGAACACAGTATAGTTGGGAATCATCTGCATACTGTATTTCTATTAACAAAGGCTATGATTGCATTAGGTTGATTTTTTTTTGTTTTGGTTTAGTTTTTGATGGTACTGCATACTGTTGATTGAAATCAAACTTATAGTCCACTAAAAACCCTAACTAGGGATTTTTCACCTGAATTTCTTTTTGGTGACATCTTTCCTCACTTATACAACTGATTTTTTATTCTATTTGAAAGACTTTACATGTATTCTCATTACTTCATCTTATTAGTTTTAGACAATTGTTCCAGTCTATCAGGAGCTTTTTTGAATCCTGCTTTTGTCATTCAATATTTTGATCATCCCTGCAATCTTCATGTCATTTGAAAATGACCATCTACAGGTTCATCAAATATTTAGATACCTGTGTAGAACAGAATAGGACCAAAGACAGAGCACACTGCAAGAGACCTTCTTTCACAATGACTCTGATGAATTAAGCATCAATATTTGCAAGATCTAGTCAATAAACTAGCCCTCTCACCCATCTAAGTGTACCATCTATCATACAGACATATGTCTCCATTTTGTCCACAAGGATAAAATGATAGAACTTTGTTAAATGCTTTTAGAACTTTAGAAACCTAGTTTTAACAGTTCCTTCACTTGCAAAAACAAAAAAAAAATAAATGAGGTTGGTCTCACATTTTCTTTCTTAATTAACCCATGATGGGTTCATTAATGAACCAATGATCACTACTCCCTTTGACAAGTATTCACATATTCTTTTAAAACAGCCATTCTAGGTGTTTACTTAGGACTGAGTCAAATTCACTAGGCTAAAGATTATTGAATACAACTCTTTTCTGCTTTTGAAACTTGGAATAACTTTTGCCTACTCCTCCTTCTACAACTTCTTATTCTCTATTTCTTCGAGGATTAGTAATAGCAATTTGATCTAGTGGAAATTACCCCAGATTTAGAGTCGAAGAATGTGGGTTTCAAGTGTTGACCCTGATACTCACTAGGTGTATAAACTTCGTCAGACAACTTAACCTCTCTAGGACTCACATTCTTCATTGTAAAATGAAGGGATTGACTAAACCCTAAGTTCTTCTAAATCTCTAAATTCTATGATGCCATGATATCCATAATTTTTTTATTTATCTTTGAGGAAGCCTGTCAATTGAGAACACCTAACTAATATCCCAACCTCTACTTTACTGATCTTCTATTCATTTCCTTATTTTTCATTATTTTCTCTTTCCTCTTTTCTATCTTTTTAAATTTTTATCTTCTGTTCATCTTTTCTCTTTCTTATGCACTTCTTTAATTGCAAAGGGGGAAGAAAAATCCCATTCCTTCAGTTAATATACACTTAAAATTTCTCCAGGAGAAAGGCCAAAGAAAACTATAAAACCTGGGTCAAAAGTCAGCTTAAGAGTCAACTAGGTTTTAATTGCAATCTTATTATATTAGTTTTAACTATTATTCTATGCTATATTATTTTTAAAAGTATGCAATCTTATAAGAATGCATTATCTATAATTGTAAAATGAATTAATTTATAATTAAAATGAATTAAAATTTTATTTTTAAAAGTTAGTTAGGTTCTAGGTCTCTCCTCTGTAATAGCCATCTAATTCATTCTTAAAGTCACCTACTAGTCCAGAGGAGCTTCCCTTTTCATTCAGTTGGAAAAAAATTTAGTTTCTGGACTATGGAGAAACATAATAGGAAAAAATACTCAAGCAGGAAACTTACCTTCTGAATTATCAGGGATCCCATCAGCAACTCTATTAGGCCTCAGACCCTCTGGCTGATCCAGTGGGAAGATTGATGTGAGGCATGGAGCCTCTTTTCTCTGCAGCTTGTTCCAGTTGCCCTGCCTTTCCAAGAAAAGCCCATGCAATAATTTCAGTAGAACTTTGCCATAGCAGCCATTCCAGCTCCTCAGGTGAAAAATTCCATCTGTTCAGTAGAAACTTCCAAAATGTTTGCATTCCTTTCCCTACCTTAGCCCCTGTATTCTAGCCTGGTCTCCTGCTCATAGGGCAAAAGCCAAGGTATTTTCCACAGTTTCTGAGACCTGAGAGACAACGTTTCTCTTGAGCACTTCACACCTTCTGCACTTGAATCAAATACCAAGAAACCCTAGGGTCCATGATCCCAAGGGAGGCAAGAGTCTATAATAAGCAAGGACATGGAAGGCCAATTTCCAAATAACTGAACAATCATCCCTAGGCACAGGATCTCTCCCCATGATTCAGAGTGTCTTTCTCTGGGAGAGAAAACCTCAGGCAGGATGGGCTTACTATTCACATCTGTTTCAAACTTTGCCCTTTTTGAAGTGTCTTCTATCTGCATCGGTCCCAGTGGCTCTATTCAGAACCATGAACTAAACCAAATGGGGTTACTTCTGTATGTGACTTTTCAGAAACAAAGTTTCAAGTTTATCTGGTCACTAAACAAAGATCTCCCAAAATCTAGGATGAAATCAAAGAAAATAATCACAGATAATGAGGTGCTAAAATAAATGCAAAGATGTGTAATCACAAAAAAATGTAATGGAAAGGACTAATATGCAAAACATAACATTTTTTGGCATGAGCAGCATGGGAATTTCTTTTGCTTGACTCTATATTTGTTACAAAGGTTGTATATTTTTCCAGTGAGGAGGATGTGAAGGAGGGAAAAAATAAATGCTTGATAATTGAATAAGAAATAAACCAAAAAAGTAGTGGGTAGATGATGAGGTTTTAATGTGTTAAAAAGTTTATAACTCTATGCTACCTTTTTACTAGATAGATAGGAAGAAGGAGACAGAGAGAGAGAGAGAGAAAGAGAGAGAGAGAGAGAGAGAGAGAGAGAGAGAGAGAGAGAGAGAGAGCGCATTTATTAAATCCTTACTATATGGCAGGCACTATGTTAAATCCTAGTAATACAAATATAAGAAAATAAGATGGTCTCTTCCCTCAAAGATCTTTCATAATGAGTGAAGAAAATACATAAAGGGAGCCCAGAAAAGTGAGTGGATGAAATGCTATGGTTAATGAAGAAGAGAATTTGGGAAAGTAAGATAAAGTGTGGGTGAGCTCTGAAATACTAGTTATATTGGAGGAGTCATGAATCAGAAAAGTGGGACCTTGAGTGAAGATTCAAAGAATCTTGAAGTAACTAAGTGACATAGTGAATAGATTCCCTGGGCCTAGAGTCAGGGTGACCTTATTTCAAATCCAGACTCAGAAATGTATTAGCTGTGTGACCTTGGGCAAGTCACTTAACCTCTTTGTCTCAGTTTCCTCAACTGTAAAATCTGGGTAATAATAGCTTCCATGCCGCAGGATCATTGTTAAAATCAAATAGGATATTTGTACAGCACTTAGCACAGTGCCTGGCACATAGTAGGTACTACATAAGTGCTAGCTATTAACGTTATTATTATCATTGAAAAATTTGAGCCCCTATAGTGCCAGATTGCAGCAACCTTGACCACATTTTCCCTACATGTGTGTCTCACTGCCATTGTATTCTAACTTTTTTTTACCCACTCTTGCCACTGTCACAATATTTGTGGTAGAATATTCCTTCAGTTTATGGCAGAAATGTTCTGTAGCCTTACAGTCTAAGAAGCTGAGCTTTCTCAAAATACAACAGCATCTTTGGAAGTTCATAAAGTTCCTATCAATAAATGTGTTAAATAGAGCAACTAATCTTACTGGGATTGTTGTAGAGCAGACTCCTGTTTAGATATGGGTTGAGCTGTTTAACCTCAGAGATACCTTCTAATGCTAAAAATTTATGGTTCTTGAAGCTGGTAAGTTCAAGCTAACTTAAAGGACTGATGATAATCTTAGACTTTTTAAAAGAACTTTTCTTCCTGGTTTGGTGGAAATAACTAGACTGTTTTCCTTTAATTTTTGAACTTATAACTTTTTTTTAACAAAAATTCCTTTTCCCTCCATTCTACACTGCCCAAAGTACAATAAGAAAATAAAAGAAAAAGAAAATCCTGATAGTAAATATGTTTAACCTATGAAAACAAATTTCCATATATTTTATGTACAAAAATGTACATATTATTCTAAAAAAAATGGAGTCTGAATGCAGAATGAAGTATACTATTTTCACTTTTTTTCTTGTGGTTTTGCCCTTTTCTTCTGATTCTTCTTTCACAACATGACTAATGTTGTCAAATATGATTAATATGATTGTACATATATAACCTATATCAGTTTGCTTCCTGTCTTGGGGAAGGATGGGACAGGGAAGGACAAGAGGGAGGGGAAAAATTTGGAACTCAAAAATTTATAAAAGTGAATGTAGAATACTATCTTTATATGTAATTGGAAAAAATAAAATGCTATTAGGTGTGAAAAAATATAGTGGTGGATCAGTGGAATAAATTAGTTATATAATACACAGTTGTAAATGACCATAGTAATCTAGTGTTTAATAAACCCAAAGATCTAATATTTGTGGACAATAAAAATCATTATTTGGCAAAAATTACTTGAAAACAGTTTGGCAGAAAATAGTTATAGATCAACAACTCATACCATATGCTGAGATAAGGTCAAAATGGTTACATGATTTCAACATAAATGGTGATATAAGCAAATTAGGTGAACATGGAATATTTTACCTGACAGATTTATGGATAAGGGAGGAATTTATTAGCTAACAAGGGATAGTTTCACAATATGTAAAATGGATAATTTTGATTACATAAAATTAAAAGGGTTTCACAGAAACAAACCCAAGATTAGAAGGAAAGCAGAAAGCTGGAGAAAATTTTATAGTAAGTTTCTTTGATAAAAGCCTCATTTCTCAAATATGTGGATAACTGAGTCAAATTTATAAGAAATATGAGTCATTCCCTAATTTATAAATGATCAAAGGATATGAGCAGGAACTTTTCAGAATATTAAATCAAAGCTATCTATAATTATGTAAAAAAGTTCTAAATCACTATTGATTAGAGAAATGTGAATTAAAATAACTGTGATGTACCTCCTCACACCTATCATATTGGGTAATATGACAGAAAAGGAAAATGATAAATGTTGGAGGGGATGTGGGAGAACTCGGACACTAATGCACTGTCAGTGTAGTGGTGAACTGATTTACCCATTCTGGAGAGCAATTTGGAACTGTGCCCAAAGAGCTATAAAACTGTGCATACTCTTTGATCTAGCAATACTACTACTACTTGGTATTTACCCCAAAGATACCTAAGAAAAATGAACAGGATCTATATGTACAAACATATTTATTTGGACACCTCACCCCCTCTTTCTCCCTCAATTTTACATTTGTTCCTATTACCATGCTTCATAAATAGTGTGTGCTTGACAAATGTTGGTTGAATTGCATTAAACTGAACTCTGGACAAGAGTTCTGCATCCTTATTTTTGTGGTGACTAACTCCTACATACTGGTGGTCGTAATTAAGCTGGGGCTGCGAGAGATTATTTTCAGACAGTCATATGTGGGGATTGGAGTAGAGGATGGCATGCTTTCTCTCTACTCCATTACAGAGACTAGCATCCCTGCACCTCTTGGTTATCTATCAGCTTGAGTCACTACAAGGTTTGAGTTGGCAATGCAGGTTTTAGGACATGATGAAAAGGTTTTGGTTAATGGGTAGTGGGAGCTAAGAGAAAAGGATGAGCTAACGATTTATCTCTATAACTATATTTGCCATTAGTCTGTCTCTCTTAGAATCTATATGTTTTCATACTTAATCTTTGGTGGAGTAAACTTTGAACTCTGAGGAAGTCATTTTTCCAGTGCTTCTTAAACTGTGGATTGTGATCCCATATGGATTTGCAAAAAAATTGGCAACAGTGAAAGGTTTCTGAATGCAGGGACCAAAAATTAATTCAAAATCAAATGCATAATGAATCTGAGGTGTTTCTGGCAATGCTTGCCTTGGTTCTGAATAGAAACCATACTGCACTTTGCACCACACAGGACCTCAGGCCATGCAATGCCAACTAATGCAGCCTAAATCAAAAAGGGGTCATGAGTGGAAAAAGTTGAAGAAGTCCTGATTTTTTCTACCTCCCCCCAACCCAATCCATACAGTTACACAAATAAATTTCCCCATTGTCTGGGATTTCTAGTTATGCTGCTGCTTATTGACTTTCTAACTTGTCCACCTGCCTGAGTGCTATGCTTCCTACTGCTTGATAGAAGTGGTTAGCTGAAAGTCCCCAAATTCCCAGCTAACCTGACCATATCCTAGCCAAAAGCTACCAATGCTTGTAATGTCTGCTTCTTTATTGGACCTCTCTATATCCTCATGTCGGCTCAAGACCAATAACGGCAAATTTTGGCAGCCATGTAAATTTCTGTGTTGATAATGATGATGGCAAATAGAGGTTTTGGGAGAAGTATTTAACCTGTTAGAGAGACAGGAGGCATTGCTTTTTAGGGGTTGCTGTTTTAACCTCTGGCAGCTGGACTGAGAATTCTCTTAACATTTGCCTACACAGGTGTATAACTCAATTGAATACTTCATTTGCCCAGATTTTCCTTACTCTCTCAAATTACTTCACTCACGCTTCTCTAGTCAGGTTGTTCTTGGGGATTATATCTTGTCTCAGGCTATTTGTACAACTGCTTATATCCACTGTCCTTGGAGACATTTCCATTTCCATTTCCATTGTACCAGTCATTGTGTGTATTGTTTTCCTAGTTCTGCTTACTTCTCCCTATATCAGTTCACAGGAGTATTCTAAATGCTGTTCTGAATTCTTCATACTCACCCTTGGTTTGGATCCCAGTGACAGTCCTGGCAGCCTTTCTAGGGAGGCTCTGCTTGATCACCATCAATATAAACCTTATCACTATTGACCTGCTGGCCTTCTCAAGGTAGAAGCATAAAGGGACAATGGGTGACCTGCTTTTTGGGAGGACTGGCTACTACCTGGTGCTCAGCTGGTGTTGTGTGACCATCTTTGTCTTCCTGATCCAGACTCTTTGACTAAAACTCCTGTCAGAAGTAGTGACCAAAGCATTCTTGGGTGAATGTGGGTCAGAACCAGCTGTGTATGTATCTGACCATGGCTACGGTAGCTGCCTAGCTTCTTCTCATTCACTGTCTCACCTTCCACGGGGTCAGGTGAGGGAACCAGAAGGCCCCTCCTTTCCTTCCACCCCCGTCCTCTGGGTCAGAGTGAGGACTGGAGAGGACCAGGCCTCTATTCTCAGGAAAGACAAGAAGGAAGAGGAGGGAATTTATTGCTCTGGAGTAAGAAGGCTGGAAAGGTAGGAAGGGGGCAGGTCATGGAAGACTTTAAAAGCCAGAGGATTTTATATTTGATCTAAAAGTCAATAGAGCCACTGGAGTTGATTGAATGGGGGTACGACATGGTTAAACTTGTGCTTTAGGAAAATTACTTTGACAATTAAATGGAGGATGGCCTGTAATGGAGAGAGACTTGAGACAGGGAGACCAACCAACAGGCAACTGGATATCCAGGTATGAGCATAAATCCTCATGTGTCCTGGGGCAGATTTAATGAACTATGATCCAGGTTGGGAACAGAACAAGAAACATTTGTAAGTGACTCCTTACTCGCTATGGACATTCTTCACTGACAGGTTTCTCAGCGGGTGTGGGGTTATCCACTATGGTCATAGCCATTAGTCTGTGAAAGCAATCTTAAATCCTTCATCTCGGGCCTGTGGTAGATGTCAAGTATTTTTTTTTTACTCAGGTCATCCTCTTTTGGTCCCTGCTCTATTCTGTGTGGCTATGACACTTTAGTTAAACTCCTTAAGCAAAAATTGTAGAAGTAATAGAAAGCATAGATTAGAGATACAGGATCATAGTGTCATGGATTCAGAGCTGGGAAAGACATCAAATGACAGCTAGCTTATCTTTTAGTTTGCAGAGAGGGAAACTGAGCTCCAGAGAGGTTGAGTGATTGGACCAAAGTCATACAGGTAGTGTGTAGCAGAGCAAGGATTTGAATCCAGGCCCTCTGACACCAAATCCAGCACTCTTTGCATTGTACCATGTTGGTACCATTTGGGAGTGTGTGATGCAAAATAGTGTTTTCAGAGGAGGGCATTTCATTTTGAGGAGAGGTCCTCAATGATCTCAGATTTGGGGGGTTAGAGGGAGAAGAGTCTGGCAAAGGTGGGAAAAAACATTAAAGATATGTAACAGTCCATGCATGAAGCAACACAGGGCCCCCAAGTGGATGTGTAGGATACTGAGGTTGTACTCCTGCACTAGGACAAGAAAGGGGAACTCGAGTCTCAGATTTAAGTCAGGTTGAGTCCTTGGTTCCCAGTGGCCTCTCTGGTGGATATCTCTATTGAGGAACTTTCCTCTTTTGATTGACAGGGGAATCTGAGACAATCTGCCCTGTCTGATAACAGAAACAGACCCCTTGAATCCCATTAATGGTGAAGATCTCAGGAAAGACATTATACCTTACCCTGCTCTTTTTCTTACCTCTCTATCCCTTTGTTTGTACTTGTCTCTTCGAGCTGTAAAAATATAGTAAGAGAAGAATTTTTAACTTATTCTCTCTCATCTTCAGATTCTCTTCCTTGCTCAGAGTTTTCCCTCTGGAATTGTAGGGGAACCTCTAGGAATGTCATAGCTTCAAAGTTCATCATGGGCAAATTTTTGAATTATGTTATCAAGGACAGGAATTTTCCAGTGCCCTCAAGTTCTATGCCAAATTTTTTGAGTCTTCAGGGGCCTGGGGCATGTGCCCAGAGAGAGAGACACTGTGCCCCCCTGGAACCTAGTAGTCTCCAATTTGAGAATACATTGACACTAACATCAGTGGCATGGCTTCTATATAAGCAGATTTAAGTATGTGGGGATACATTCAGACGATACCAAAGTCTGATGACACTACCCTAAAGTTATACTCCACATGTTTCCTTTGTATATATTTTTACTTGTGAATATTTTTAGTGCATATGTCAGGGAATAACAATTTTCATAGCCATTTCTATCAATATAAATTTACTCCTACTCTGTAGCAAATGGGAGAACTTAAGAGGAGGGCATTTAAAGAAATCATAGAAGAAAGGGAAGGAGAATGGCCAAGGATCCTGGTGTAACAGACACTACCATGGCCTTCACTACATTGAAGGTCATGTAGATCAGATTTCACCTTTCCTCCAGGAGTACCCTTAAGGAGATGAGGGAGTGTCTAGGTTCTCTGAAAATGGCTCCAGCCTCCACCAATTGTGTTCTCTACAAGCGTGGGGGGTCACCTCTACCCCAGTTCCATTAGATACCAATAGTCAAGTTAGTTTTTACTCAGAATTATTCACTTCAGAAGGTATAATTACAAATATAGAAACTTACTCTTCCATCATGTGAGAAGTTTAATACTCCTCTCCTCCAAACCTGCATCACCCTAGTCTATGGGGAGTGGAAGTGGATTAGTTTCATAGCTAATTTTGGTTCCTATAGAACACAATCTCAGTTCTAAGTCCCAAAGCCCCTCAGGCTCACGTCCCAAGCACCCTAGTTTTTCAGGGCTTCTGTGCCACTTGGCTACTGCAACATGCCATCTGAAATCCCAGCTCCAAGTTGTTGCTATAGCTCAAACTTACAGGTCCATTGTGGGTTGCAGCTGACATCTGAAACTGAGAAGGACAAACAAAACAGAAAAGAAAGGTCCATTTCTTGGACTCAGGATATAATAGGGGGCAGGAGAAGAAAGCTCTTCCCCTCTGAATTGTGCAATTAATGACATTACAGCTATGGGTAAAATGGGATCTTTACCCTATGTATGAAGCAGGAAAGAGTAGCAAACAAAAAATCATTTGTGGTCACTTAGAAAAGAAGGATGGAAGAAAAGAAAGAAGGAAGGAAAGAAAGAAAAAGGAAAGGAAGGAAAGAAAGGAAAAGGGAAGGAAGGAAAGAAAGAAAGAGAAGGAGAAAAAAGAAAGAAAGAAAGAAAGAAAGAGAGAGAGAGAAAGAAAGAAAGAAAGAAAGAAAGAAAGAAAGAAAGAAAGAAAGAAAGAACGAACAATGGAAGGAGTGAGGGAGGGAGGGAAGGAAGAATGGAAGGAAGTGAGGGAGGAGGAATGAAGGGAAGGAGGAAAGGAGAAATTTAAAGAAGAAAGAAAGAAGGAATGAAAGAAAGAAACAAGGTAGGAAGGAAGGGAAGGAGGAAAAAAGAAGGAAGTAAGGAAGAAGAAAGGAAACAAGATATTTATCAAGTACCTACTATGTCATGTTAAGCATTTTACAAATATTATCGCATTTGGTCCTCAAGATAACCCTGGGAGTTAAAGGCTATTTTTATCACCATTTTAGAGGTCAGGAAACTAAGGCAAATAGAGGTTAAGTGAATTGCCCAAGGTGACACAACTGATAAAGGTCTGAGGCTAGCTTTGAACTTAAGTCTTCCTGAATCCAGGATCAGCACAATATCCACCACGCCACTCAGTTTCCATTCCATTATTTTTGTAGTGATACAATCACAATATAATAATGTAAATAATATTCCTAAAACATAAATCTGACCATGTCAATCCATGGTCTCATATTATCTGTATGATATGATACAAGCTCAACTGCCAATAATTTAAGACACTATAAAGTTTTACCTTAGTCTACCTTTCTAAGGCTTGTTTCATGTTACTCTCCTTCATGAATTTTATATTGTATTCATACTGGACTGTTCTTGTTCCTTGAACTTGATATCTCATCCCCTACTATCTCTTTGCAGATGATCACCAATTTTAGTCTTTTTCCTGAGTTCCAGCCCCATATCACCAACTACATTTCGGACCTCTCAAACTGGATGTCCCACAGACATCTCAAACATGACCAAAACAGAAGTTATTATTTTTTTCCTCTTAAATCTTTCTCTCTTTGAAATTTCCATATTACTACACATAACCATTCTCCTAGTTACCAGGCTCTCAATCCCAGGTCCATCTTTGGCTCCTCACTGGTACTTTCCCCACATATCCATTCTTTAATCAAGTCTTGTCATATCTACTTTCAAATCATTGCTCCTGTTTTGTCCCCATTCTCTCTAGTCACATAGCTACCACCCTGGTATAAGCTTTCATCACCACATGTTAGGAATATTGCAATAGCTTTCTGGTTGGTCATTCTGCCTCAAGTTTCTCTCCACTCCAATCTGTCTTCTCAGCTGTCAAAGTGATTGTTGCTAAGGGGCAAGTCTGACTATGTCACCACCTGCTCAAATTCTACTGCCTCCCTATTACCTCCAGGATCAAATATTAAATGCTTTATTTGGGATGCAAAACCTTTTGCAACCTGGACTTTTTCCCCTACCTTTTCAGTCTTCTTACACTTTCCTTCCTTCCATATATACTGCCCTCCTTGCTGTTCCTGGCATAGAATACATCATTTACCAACTCCATGCCATCCTACTAATTCCCTATTCCTGGATTACTCTTTCTTATCACCCCTGCTTCTGAGTTTTCCTGACCTCCTTCAAGACTCAGCTCAAACCATGCTATGTGAAAAGAACTATTATAGTTCCCTCCACTGTTCTTATTGAGATTGCCTTCAATGTAGATACAAGATACATAGATGTAGGTATATTTAAACAAATATGTGTGCCTATATCTATATATCTTGTACGTACGTGGTTATTTGCATGTTGTTTCTGCCATAAGAATGGGCTTAATAGCATAGACTTTTTTCCACTTCTAGACCTTAGCACAGTGGCCAGAATATGGTAAATGCTTGTTGATTGCCTGGTTGACTGCTGGACAATCCCTGAGAGAGGGAACTTCTGAGTTTGAGGCTGGATTCTGAGACCTGAGAGCAGGGTGAAGAGAGAGACATGGTAGCATCAACCAACCCAAGAAAAAGATCATACATTGCCTTTTGCAAAAATAATGAGGCTTTCAATCCAAGACTTTTGTGAAGCTCAGTTGGAATGACCCTGGGACTGACGTGTGGAAGTTGATGAAGTCAGTTTTTAACTCAATATAAGGAAAATTTTCTCAATTTTTAGAATGATCTAGAAATGGAATGGGCTTCCTCAAATATGAATTTGCTGTTACTGAAGAACTTTAATGGAGACAAGCATTGTTAGGTACATTGAGGTATGTATTGGATGGGATGAGACGGCTGTTGAGGTCCTTTCAATTCTGGGATTCTGTGACTTCGGTGTAACACAAGCTGCCCTACTTCTATGTGAGTACCTACTCAAGGGCATTATTCCTTAGCACTTCTACCCTGGATACCACTCCCCACATCCCATTTATCCTTAAAACAACTCCTCCTTCCACTAGACTAATTCAAAGTCTCATGAGCCTCAAAAGACAATTTACAATGATACAGTACTTTTCAACACTTAAAGCACTATGTAAAAGATTCTTGTTTATTATTAACAATATTATTAATAATTATTATTATTAGCAATGGACAACACTGAAAGGAGTGTTTCCAGACCCATTGTGGCCTCTAACGAGAAGGCTCATGAGACTACCGAAACTTAGCATCATGAAGAATAGCTTTTAATTATCCTTGATGTGGAAGCCTCTCCAATATTTAATATGGCTACATTTGATTTTCACTTTCATTTTAAACCATTAGGGGAAAAGAAAGATAAATCAGTTTGTATATCAACTAGTGATTCCCCTCTGATGTGACCTGTCCCCCAGCTAGCTTCTTTAGTGCTCCCTTGACATCCTTGTTCCTAATGGTGTAAATTGTGGGATTAAGCATGGGGGTGACAACATTGCCAAAAATCTGAACAGGAGTCACTAGCACTTCACTTAGAGATGGCTGGGTATAGATGAGGGCACAGGGCCCAAAAAACAGAGTGACAACAGAGAGATGAGACACACAGGTAGATGCTGCCTTCTGCCGACCTTCAGCTGAGTGCATCTTCAAAATAGCAATGACAATGCGAACATAGGATGCCAAGATAAGGAGGAAGCAGGTCATGGACACAAGACCAATATTGGTAAAGCTCACTGTCTCAATGATGAGGGTGTTGCTGCAGGCCAACTTGACCACAGGAAAGATGTCACAGAAAAAATAGTCTACCACATTTGAACCACAGTAGGGCAGCTGGAAGGTTAGTGTGGTAAAAATAGTAGCATGGAAAGAGCCGGTGAACCAGGTCCCAGCAGCCAGGACAGCACAAACCCAGCGGTTCATGATGATGGTGTAAGGCAATGGGTGGCAGATGGCAGCAAATCGGTCATAGGCCATCACAGTATAAAGCAGACACTCAGTACTGCCCAAGAAGTGATAGAAGAAAACCTGGGACATACATCCACCCAGGGAAATGACCCGATTCCTCACCAAAAGATTTGCCAGCATCTTGGGGGTACTGACTGAGGAGAAGCCAATATCTAGCACCGATAAGTTGCACAAGAAGAAACACATAGGAGTGTGAAGATGGGAATCAGACATCACGGCCACAAGGATGAGAAGGTTCCCCAGCAGGGTACAAAGGTAGAAGATCAAGAAAACAACAAAGAGTACTTGTTCCTGCCCTTCTGTGTGTGGGATGCCAAGCAGGACGAACTCAGTCACGACAGTGTGGTTCCTTATCTCCATAGACATCAGACTTGTTCCTTTACAAAGGACATAAAAAATAGACACAGAATGAAGAAATGAATCTGGATACTCAATTCCCTCTCTTGCCATATCTTCCTGGAATTTTTCTCCTACTATTAGGGATGGGAGAGTTTAGGAGATGAGGAAAGTTTGCAATGAAATATACAGCCACTGACCTTACATAGAGGTAAAGAAGTTTGAGTCTATTCTCAGCAAATAACCCAAGAAAGAGATAGAGGAGGAACCTAGTTTTTATCCTTTTTCAGAAGGTTATAGGTAGGCATGAGGTAACAGCAGTGTCCTGAGCATCCAGTAACTAGCCATTGGCCTGGCAGTGCGGGATTTGGCCAGTCTGATTTGGAGACATTAGAGCCATTTGACTGGAGATTCTGCTAGTTCAAAAATTCCCAGCCAATAAAATCCAAAGCCCTACCTGATAGATTGGCAAATCAGTGGCCCCTATGACAATCTTTGCTCTAACTCTCCCTTTGGTTTCTTTGTTTCTTAATAGAAACGGGGCCACAAAAAGCAGGGAGATATCCTTCCACTTAGAATTCTTGTTCTGCCTGCATAGCACTAAACTGTGCTCAAGGACTACAACACTCACAGAAACTTCCTCCCCCAAACAGAAGGTGCAAAATTTAGATGAGAAATAGATCTTTGTTTTGAAATGGTTAGGACACTTGAACTTACAACTCATGGTCTGCTGTGGTAATCCATTATTTTAGCTTCCTATTGCTCTTTTTCAAAGACAATAGCCGTAATAGTCAATTCAAGAAATTTTAAAACTTCACTATTTCTATGTGATATATATATGTGTGTGTGTGTGCGTGTGTATGTGTGTATATATTTATACATACATATATATATATATACATACATACATACATATATGTAGTGCAATGGTTTCCACAGAACTTGAAGTTAGCGGACCCGGATTTCAGTATTAGCTTTTTCATTTATTAGCTCTACTCATCACTTTCTTTACTTGTAAAATAATGGGTTTGTACAATATGATTTCTTCGAGTTCTAATATTTTGTTAAAAATTTGTTATATCTGGGGACCTCAGGCATACCCTTCAGGAAAGGAGTCTCAGAACAATCTCCATATCACATGTGTAGACTTGACAGTATCTGAATGGCCTTCTAATTGTAGACTCAACCCTGAAAAACAGTCTAACCCTGCCCATCCTATCCCTTTACACCACATAAAGTAACACGTACACCATTACAATACAGAAAATGACTAGAGGAGAAAAACATAAAACAGACAGCTTCTCTTTACATCAACCAGCACACACACATACATACACACACACACACACACACACAGAAGCACACAGAAACAGTCACACTGGAAAAACTTCCAGGGGAAAAAACCATGCCACTTTGCCCTTTCTGAACCCTAGCATCTCATCTAGGTCTGACTTCAAACCACAAAATCTACCTAAAAGTATTAAGTTTATGGCCAACCTACTTATTCTTAGGCAACAACCACCTCGCCCTTGAGTATTCCCAGCTACTCCCCACTTCCACATACTTTTCAGGAGAGTCCTTATGCTCTCAAGTAGCTTCTCTAATTAAAGGACTAAGGGTATCCCCTTTTCTAATATGACTCTTCCTTTCTTACCCAGCCTTGGAGAGGGAAATGATTTGGCTTCCCTCCATGTATCTAAGAGGAATTAGTTCTTATCAGCAAGGTCATGAAATTCTCCCATTGTCTATTACTATGCAATGTAATAGCCACTCAAATTACCCCATTTGCCCATTTATTCTTTCAGGATTCTGACTTTGGAGGTAAACTATATGTATCTGTTTTTTTTCTCTTCTTGTGACTTTTCCAATGTCCAAAGCTTAAATTTCAGTTTTATCTGCTAGAGTATTCTCTTTGCCCTTGTAAGCAAAAGACTCTGAACTGTCATATTCATGGTAAGTAAGGTCTTGGATTGCCCTGTAATAATATCTGGATCCTTCAAACATGTCCATACAGTGAAGAGGCAGGTTCTCAAAACAAGGGCTATATGAGAAATGAACCACTTGTAGTGTTTGCCAACTTGGCAAACACAAATCAGGACTTGATTTATTGTTTTGTTGATTATCTAGACAAAGAAAGTGACAAAGAAAATATTAATAATGCAGATTAAGCTTATAAGGATGCCAAGCCTTTTTGGAGAGCCAGTTATTAAATATTTACTACCACATCTCTGGACCTAAGTGATATATCTATTATTATTCCTATTTTAAAGATTAGGAAACTGAGGTTCACAAAACTAAAGAGCCTATCTCACAATCTAGTAGGACTAATAAGTGTCAAATGCAGGATCTATCCCCAGCTCTTTCCTCACTCCAGATCTGGGCCAGTTTCTGTGACACTATCTGGCCTTTCACATAAAGATGGTACCAAGTTCTGCAATAAGACATTAGTGTTAGGTACATATGGACATACATAGGCTCCTCTGGCTTCCTCTTTGCCACTTAGAATGCTGGAAAGAAGCATAAAGACACATCGGCATTAGGGATGTGTCTCCTTGGAAAACACCGATAATATTTCAGGAGATGGACCTGAAGTCTCAAGGAGGTCTTAATCTTTCATTGTGAACAAACCACAACTAAAAAAGTAAAAAGATCAGCCAGTCAATCAAATCTTCTTGTACCAGTAACTTCTTTCTGGCTTCCTTAACCATCCCCAGTAACAATGCAGCTTCTCTCTCTGCAACTCACTAACTTCCATTGACTCAGACAGAGAGAGAGAGAGAGAGAGAGAGAGAGAGTTATCAGCAGCCACTTAGATTTTTGGATCTAAACTCATGGGATGGGTGTCCTCAACCCAATTACCCACATTAAGAGTAAAGCATCTGGTCCAGATTCTCTCCCCATTTCCAATCTCTAACATACTGCCCAGCAGGAAGATGTTCAGAACTGAGGATAGCAGGAGTTTCTAGAGCTGCCAATTGTCTTAAGTATCAGAGGGATCAGTTACCCCAACCCAAACACCTCTAACTCTACCCCCAACATAATGGCTTTTGTGAATATTTAGCCACTTCCTGCAATACACTTCACTCTCTGGCTCTTAGTGGAAGCTCATAGAACCTGTCATTCACTTTGCTTAATTTGCTTTGGCCATGGGGAAGTTTTGTTGTTAGTGATCACACAAGTTTTTGACTTCAAGAGAGTAACTCAAAAGACCACACATAATTCTGCAATGGATACCTCCCAAAGATATAATCATTGAGCTATAAGTTTAAAGGAACAGAAGGTTAAGAAATCTTTCCCTTAAATATAAGACTATATATTCATTCCTTTTGTAGGAGTTAGGAAGAAGCAAAGCATCTTTTGATTGTTAAATGCTTCTCCAAACAGATGAAGAAAGCCCCTAATAATTATATAGTACCCAGGAGAGCAGAGCACTATTGCTCCCTCCTCCTACGCTAAAAGTTGAATAGGTGCAAGTTTTCCTCTATTCTCCTCCCTCCAAGTACTGCTGGACAGACAAAAAATGACGACCATTTTCAGCCTACAGTGGAAAGGATATATCTGATAAAAAGAATAAAAGTAATTGCTTGTTCTCCATTTCCATTGAAGATGTAACAAATGGATCTAGCCTGAGATTACAGCAGAAGCTATTCAGTTCTGCTTAAAGAAAGATTTCCTAGTTGGAAAGATTACTGGAACTTTAAATGGATGAGCAAGGCGACTTGAGAAATCTCATTATTTGAAGGTCAATATAAGAATGACTAGCTGTCTTACAATATAGTTAGTTCTACAATGTTGACTCATTTCTGCTAAGGATATAATGAAAGGTTATTGTATTAAGTTGTATTAGGAAGGGTATGACATAAGCAAATATTAGTTGGAGGGGTATGACATAAGCAAATATAACCAAATATTAGTTGGTTACATTAGTTTGGGTGTAGCGATAGTGAACTAAAATAATTATTCTGTTATGATATAGGCTGATTTCCTGAGCAAAAACAAATGTGGGAAAGATAGAGACCCTTGTGCTTCTAAAAACGTTAGAAAAAGCAATATAAAATTATTTTTATGACTCAGTGACAATCAATGTTTATTGATCACCCACTATTCGTACAACAAGGCTAGACAAGCTATAAACCCCTGTAGTACCACATGCTGGGTCCCTATAACCCCTGTCCCTCCTCCAGCCCCTGCATAGTGGCAAAAGTATATAGACTTCTGCCCAGGGTAGAGCATTTAAATAGTGCATTAACCCTGAATACTCAGTAGGACTGAAAATCTGAATAAAGGAATGAATAGAAAAGCATTAATACTTAGTATGCACTGGGCAAAAATATGTCTTGAGAAATGGTATTAAATTATCACACGAGATTTATTTTCAGTAAGTGTCGCGATGATGACATGCTAGAGGCAGCTAGATGACTCAGTCAATAGAGCACTAGGCCTGATGGAACCAGAAAGATCTTAGCTCAAATCTTTTCCTCAGATGCTTACCAGCTGGGTGATCTTGGGCAAGTTATGTAGCACCTGTTTGCCTAGGAGCCATCTAGGTGACTCAGGAAGAGGGGCAGGCCTGGAGTCAGAAAGACCTGAGTTGAAATTAAGCCTCAGACACTCACTAGCTATTTGACTTTGGGCTAGTCACTTAACTTCTGTTTTCTATAATCCACTGGAGAAGAAAATGTCAAATGACTCCAATATTTCTGCCAAGAAAACCCTATTGATAGGATGGTCTATGGGGTCATGAAGGATCAGACATGAATGAATGATTTAACAACAAAATGGTGGCATAGCAGGAATCGAAGTCAGTAAGTCACAATGAAAACAATACTGGATTAGAGTCAGAAGACCTAAATTTGAGTTCAAATTCAAATTTAAGTTCTTCTATTAATTTGCCATTTGAAATTAGACAATTCACTATGCATCTCTGGCTCCATCAGTAAAATGCCAGAGCTACATCATATGTTCTCTGAAGTCCCTTCCATGCCCCAAAACTTGCATGCTCAAACCCAGGACTCACCATTCTTCTGTTGCCTTACCAAATTGCTCCTCCTGGGGAACTCCCAGATACCTACTCTGCTCCTCACTAGGGGTAAAATGCCATTATAGAAATATGAACTACATTAGGTAGGCCTAGATACAAACTTTAAGATCTCTTCTAACCTAAATCCTTTAGATTTTTAATTCAATGATTCTCTAATTTTTCTATTTCTCATTGTGTTGTAGTGTTAATTACAAAAAAGCGACTTATCTTACATAATTCTTAGAAGATAGTCTTACCCAAGTCAACTCAATGAACACTTATTAAATATCTGTCATGTGCAAGTCACTTCACTTAGGTGTGACATGGGAGAGAGTTACAAGATATAAACAAAAGTGTCCCTGCCCTCAAGGAGCTTAAAATTTACTGGGGTGGCATACTACATGTAAACAAAAAGGTAAATACAAAGCCTATAAGAAATAATTTCCAGAAGGAGAGAGTCTTCATGACTGAGGAGATAGAAGAGGCTTCGCATAGAAAGTGGTCCCTGAGATATGATTGGAAGGAAGCTCGGAATTCTGAGTGGCAAAGAAAAGATTGTATTCCTGATATGGGGGCACCATGTTTCAAAAGCCCAGAGGTAGAGCATTGAATTTTAAGTAGAAAGAACAGTTAAAATGTCCCTTTGACTGGAAAAGAAACTATAGGAAAGGGAAAGGAAAGTGGGAGCCAAATAAATAAGGTACCTTGTTGACATATCAATTTCTTCTTTCCAGGGACTAAAAACCATTATTATATCGTAAGAACATTTACTAAGGAACCAAAGAAAAAACCTGATAAAGAGGGAGAAGAGGGAGGGAGGGGAGAAAAAGAGGGACAGACTAAAACAAAGAAAAACTAAAATGAATATTGAATAAAAACTAAATGCTTACACCCTTCATTTGTGTAACTCCAATAAGTTCCAGTTTTGTAAATAATGTCTGTTACTTAGATGTAACTCAAGGAGATGATCTTCTGAGTCACTTCATCTCTTCAAATTGGAAATATTTCTGTTTCTACACTCACAAGACCATTAGGAGGTGAATGACTAATTTCACCACCTTCACCCACCTTCACTGGGCCCAATGGAACCTCCGATCCTACCTGGAGGCTCTAAAGCCTCCCAAGAGTTTGCATCAGAGGCCTAAATAGTATCAGTGGCACTGAGGGACTAGGTCCTTTGAAACTTACCCAGGGTCCCAATGCTTGCATCATGCTTTGTCTAATCAGTTAGGTGATATTAATGATCAAATGTGGATCAGGTGCCTGCTGTGGTGGAGTTTATAAAGCACCCTCCAACAGGAGTTAATATGTTGAATATGATGAAACTCTTTCTTTGTGCCATTTTGTAGAATAATGCTCAGGGTCTATGTATGGTGACAACTGAAAGGTCCATAGACTCAGAGTGCTGGAGATGGAAAGGTCATTTAGTATAACTTTTATTTTATAGATGAAGAAACCAAGGCCTAATGATACTAAATACCTGATCCAAGGTTACACAAATAGCAATAGTCAGAAGTAGAAATTACTCTGAGATACTCAGTCTAGAGTCACTTCCCTTTCCACTGAACCATACCTCCTCCATCTGAAACATCATGTTACACTTTGGCTAACTTCACTGAAAATCACAGAAATGACAGGTGATTTCTCCACTCTTAATTGATTTCTTTTCTCCTAATAGTTCAATTTAGCGGTTTAATTCAACAAAGATTAAACACTAAACATTAAACAACAAACATCAAATTTCTATTCTGTGTAAAGGGCTATCCAAGGCAAAGCCAAAAAACAAGAAAAAGAAAAGAAATTTATCCTTTCTTATTAAAAACTTACATTCTACTGAGAAGAAAATTTACCATCACTGGGCACCCAAAGTAATTAAAAGGTCTTCTTCTTGTCCTGCACAAGAACAGCACTTTGTTAAAGAGGAATGAACTGGCATTTGAGAAACATGTGCTCTTTAATCAATTGGCACATTCCATCCAGTCCAATCTGCATTTGCTGTGTGTGAGGCACTATGCTGATCACTATGGATACAAAGATACTATAGAAAATGATCCTGACCTGGATAAAATCTAATCCCTTCTCTAAGTCTCAATTTCCCCAAAGTGATACAATGCTTTCTCAACTACCAATTGAAGAGAGTTAGGAAACTTATTACAATGAAATTTGTTGAAAGAGAGAAGGGGAAAAGATACTATTCTTTAAGAGAAAAATAATGACCAGTGAATTGTTTTGATGTGGCTGCCACATATAATTTCACCCTTAATCTCTTGTGCCTGAGACATTATATCCCTATGCAGCTATACTTTGTAGGTGAATATATATTGCTGGGCAAATCTCATTTCATACTTTAGATTACCAGCGACTAGAAATGTATGAGTTCTCCAACTTTCCATGATTTCCTATTTTTTTTCAAATCACATGCTTAGGAGACCAAAATTTTTTGGCCTACTACTGGTACTCTGCATACAATAGGTGCTTAATAAATGTTTATGACTGAATGCTATTATTGAATTCTCAAGTTTCAATTAATATGATATGATATTTACTGATTATCTACCATATACAATGCATAAATGGATGTTCAGGGAGGACTAGCACATCTGGTGTGAAGGCTTTTGAGCCATCTTTGGCATCCACCTGTCACCCAACTCTCACCTGTGGCTCCAAGAAGCTGTAGCATGTACAGGAGCCGTACCTCAATAAAACCGTCTAGGTAAATAGGCTAAACCAGGTTAAGGGTAACTGATGAGCCTCACGCCCATCAGTGAGCTGGAGGGATGTCTACCCCAACCATGTGAAGACATCCCCTCAGCAGAATGGGTGGATGGGAACAATTTGTTCCAATGGCCATGGAGGCAGCTAAAACTAGTGCTGTGAAGCACTTAGAACTTGGTCAGGCATCAAAGATACCAAGGTTATCCCCTGCATTCTGGGCCATCACTGCTCCTCTTGACTTTTCTTGCCACTGGACTTTGATGACTTTGGAAGAGACAGTGGAGCTGACAACTTATTGCAACTTTGCTTCACTTAAATCCAATTCATGCGCAAGTCATTATTCCCATGATGTCATTAGTTCTCTTTGAAAATGAAGGACAAACCACAACTATATGCAAGGAATTGTAGTAAGACCTGTGGATATCGCAAAGATGATTTAAACTTTGTCCATGTCTTAGGAGGCTTACAGTCTGGATGGGAATGTATGGGTGTGCATATATACATATATGTGTGTGTATGTATATATGTATATTTATATATAGATGTATAGAGAGAGAGACAGTGAGACAGAGACACAGACAGAGATAGAGACAGACTGAGAGAGAGAGGAAGAGAGGGAGGCAGACAGACAGACAGAGACAGAGAAACAGAGACAGACAGAGAGAGAGAGAGGATATCAATTTGACTACTTCTCCTATCAACCTTATGACACAGCCATCTGAAGGCCAACTTCCATGGTTATGGGCATGAACATTGACATAGAAATCAATTTTGACTGATTCACAGTGACTAAGATTCAGGGAGATTGTTTCAAGGGCTGCACATGTCCATGGTTTGTAAAATTGTGAGTGTGGGTGAGTGCCTGCTTTTTCAGTCTTCAGGTTTCTTATCTAGCTTTTTCTTTGCATCCTCTTCTGCAATGTAGAAATCAGGGAAGGAGAGGGACTTTTCTCTTTCCTCCTTCCAGCAAAAGATGGGTGACTTATAGCAGAAGTCCAAGGCATATGTAACAAGGTACATGACCTGAATAGCCTAAAAATACTCTTCCTAAATTACAATTTTCTGTGTAGAGTAAAGGAGTTTTGAATTCCTTAGACAGTATGACCCCTGGATAGAGCCTTCTTGCCAAAGAAGGAAGGTTTCTTGCATAGCATAAACTGTTGGAGTTGCCGTATGGGTAATCCCAACTTCAAGAGCTCCACAGTTCAAGTATGTAGACCATAGCATCCTATAAAGATGAGCTTTCCTCAACATCATGCTTCTTGGAAAAGGAAATGGATTACAAATCACTTGCCTAAACAGAATCCCTGCCCTTCTAAAAACACCTGATATCTCAAAGCTGTAATTATATTCAGAGGTACCATAACTAAATTGAACTAGTATACATTACCATTATGATAAGCAAGCTGTCTGAGTTCCCTTAAAGCATGTGACCAAGAGACCTAGGCTATCTTGTATGCCTTCTTTCTATTATTGCCTAAAACTCATCAGACCTGAGATGCTATAGCAATACTCTTGGTTGTATATCTTTTTTGCTTTGTCTCAGTTTCGGTTTAAAGATATCAGTCCTGACCCTAGTATAAGAAAGGTTGATAGGCTACCCTAGTTTGGAAGTGTTGATCTTTGACTAAATTTGAGGCAATCACTAGGTTGCCTTCCTCTTGCTGTTTTTGCTTTCTGCTACCTAGGGTGGCATTAGTTTAGTCATAGTCTTTCCTTCTGAGCCTCAGTCTTCCCTTCAGAAATATCTTTTTTAAGAGAAGTAGACAAACAAAATGTCAAACAATAAATTCTTGCTGTCATCACTACTGTAATAGTAATTAAGGTGGGGCTTTTTGCTCTTGACCTTTAATGATTCTGGCCTTTGTTTGAATGGGGCAGATAAAGTGGGATGCTTTTGTATTTCTCAGCACTGAGACAATTGGGAGTCATTAATTTGTATTTGATGTGATTTTGGGGGTGGGGAACTTTTCCATGCCCAGCCTGGGTGAGGTCAGGGCCCTGAACAGGATATATAAGCACAGAGGTTAGCATTCTCTCTCAGGGCTCTTAGCCACAGCAGGAGTGGAGCATGACTCTGGGCCAGCTGTTGTGATGAGCTTCCCGGCTGAACACTCAGATGTTAATAACTATGAATTGTTTTTGCAGATCAAAAGGACCTGGGCTTGCAGCATTCTGTGAGCTGGTTGTTGTTGGTTTTACACACCCACAGCAGCTGCTAGCTGGATTGTTGAAACAATTACCTACCTCATTTAATTTTTCTCTGGAACCCTTTTATTAGTAGGAATGGAAGCTGACACAATGAATGACACTTCTAACTCATGCAAAGATGGGAAAGGCATGAGAAGTGACATGGAAGCAAACATGAGCCAAATGAATGATTAATTTTATGGGACTTTTAATTTCACTTATAATAGACTGAAACTTGGGTTGAAACAAGGAATGAGTATATCTCAGAATTTGCTGATAGTGAAAAAATTACTTAAAACTAGAGCATAGTACTCACTTATACAAAGCGGAAGTGAACTAAAACAAGTCGAGCTTGGCAGGCCACCTGGTGGCTTGTGCAGATATTGCATCCCAAGAAGCTATTAAAGCAAGTGACCCTATGAGTGGAGCTCAAGAAATCCGTTATGCTTATTTAACACTACGCTATAATTTTCATCTACCTGGAGCATACTAGTCAACAACAATTCCTGGGGAGAACTGGTATGATCTTCATATTCTTCATCAGCATTGTTTGTTTTCTTCATCTCATTGACTAATATGTGGTTACTCCCTCTGCACACTGTTGCTCGGTACTGTCTAAATTCTTACACATGTAGGCCCCAAACTCCTGCTTCAATTGCATACTATTTCATCTATTATTCTTTCACCTTTCTCTCTTCCGAATATCTGAACAAATGCAGGGGGTAACATGGAATGCTGGTAGATTGCTGAACATGAAGTTCAAAAGACTTACATTTGAATATCATCTGATGTTTATTTACTTTTGTGCCCATGAGTGAATCAAATACTTTAACCTCTCTTGGGCTGAGTTTTTTCAGCTGTAAAATAAAGATAAACATACTTGTAGTTGCGATGTTACCACACAGGATTACTATAGGGTTCAAATGATAAAATAGTTGCAAAAAAAAACATGGAAAATTTTGAAATGCAAAATAAATGCTAGTTATTATACTTCTTATGAAATACATAAATATTAACCATGAGCATAAGCAATTTAGTAAAGCAATGATCCTCTTATATCACAAAATCCGCAGTCAACACACTGAGTGGTCTCTGAGACAAAATCAAATGGAACTTCAACCCACAAAAACTAGAAAGGAGAGGAAAAGAATGTTAAAAAATATGTCTTCTGTCCACTGAATGTTTTTAATAATACCCATTTTGTTTTCTTTTAGGTTGTAGGCATATAATCAGTGTTTACTTGCAAGGTTTGGGCCAAAGTTTATTATATCATAAAAACCACAGTGGTAGTAATAATAGTGTACATTTATGTAGTACTCTGTGGTTATATCATTTTATATGATTTTGCCAACTATACCAAGAGGTAAGTAGTATATATATCATGGCCCCTGTTTTACAGAAAAGTGATCTGAGTCCTGGAAAATGAAAGAACTTGCCCCAAATAGAAGAGCTTAAAGGATTAAACAATAAAGAATGAGGAGCCAGAATTCAAAACCATGTTTTTTGACACCAAAGCTAGTGCTCTTTCCAATAAATCACATAAACACTCATGTCATTGAATTTCAAGAATACAAAACTAAAACAGAGATAGAAGGTGTACTGTCATGTATAGGAGAGATCCTAGCTCCTTGTTTTTCAACATAGTTGTGACAGCCTATTGTTAAGTGTTATGACATTCTAGAGGAGTAATCCAGTAGTATAATGGGTGATGTTTCCATAGCCCCAGATGTCAACATATCTCCTAAGCTGTCTGTTGGTCAGTCAATAAACATTTATGAGGCACCTATAATTTACCAGGCACTGTGCTAAACCCTGAGGATACAAAGAAAGGCAAAAGACAATGTCTAATCTCAAGGAGTTGACAATCCAATGAGGGAGATGCATGTTTACATGCATACATGCAAACTATTGTGTACAAACAAAACATACCAGGCCAACAGAAGGAAAGCTCTACAATTAAGGGATATCAGAAGAAGCTTCCTGAAGGTGAGATTTTAGCTGGGACTTGAAGAAAGCCAGGAAATCCAGTGTGTGTAGATGAGGAGATGAAGAACAGCCAGTAAAAATCTCTAAAGTTGAGTTATGGAGTTTCTTGTTTGAGAAAAGACAAGGAGGGCCAGTGTCACTGGATTGCAAAATATGTGGTGGAAGGGGCAGGGCTAAGTGTGGGTGTAAGTTTGTATTAAAATTGTAAAGCTGGTGATAACAGGTTATAAAGGGCTTTGAACACTGAACAAAAATTATACATAGTAACAATAGCTAAAATTTCATATAATGCTTACTGTGTACCAAGCAGTATGCTAAGTGCTTTGCAGTTATCTCATTTGATCCTTACAACAATTCTGGGAGATAGGTGCTACATATATCCCTATTTTACAGTTGAGGAAACTGAGGCAATCCAATTTTTTTGGTAGACCATTGCCCCTAACCTTCCCATTCAACAATCTTTTCTTTCTAAAAGATGTCCCTCTACCATGTCTTGGTTCCAAAAGTCTCATATTTTATTGCTCTATTTCTCTCCTTGCTATGAAACTCTTTTCTTGGGAAAGGATCAACTAACTGTTACAGGAGTGAGTTTTAGTCACTGTGTTCCCTTTCCAGGAGAATTTTAATAGTCAGCTTCTTTTCTCATTGTGAAATGAAAAAAATATATACCCCAGTATTAAAAGGATTTCAAGTCTCAATGAGAGGAGAAGGTATTTATGGTAAAGGCACCTTCCTGGAATCATAACCGAGAGTTAGATGTCAATTCTGCCCATGAGAAAGGCTAGCCTTTAATCACTGTCACTTCCTCCATTCTGGAAGATTATCTGGTTGCTTTTTTTTAGTAGAAAAGGAATTTAAATTGGTTTTATTTTGATGCCATCTAGAGAAGACCAAGATGGGAATAAGCCATCTGCAGCACACTACAGATAAAGAATCAGGCAGGAGATTCTGTATATAAGACACTATCAAAGAAATGTATAATCTAAAATGAATCAGCTAAGTGGTTCATTAAATAGAGCATTGGGCTTGGAATCAGGAAGCTCTGAGTTCAGATCTAGTCTCAGACACTTACAAGCTATGTGAATCTGAGTAAGTCACTTACCCTTGTCTACCTCAGTTTCCTCAACTGCAAAATGGGATAATAATAATAATAACACCTTAGAGGGTCGTTGTGAGAAACAAATGAAATAATATTTGTCAGGTGCTTAGCACAGTGCCTTACACTTGGTAGGTGCTTAATAAATATTTGTTTTTCCTCCTTTCGAAAAGAAGATGGGTTGGTATGCGGGGAAAGCAAGGGATAATCAATGAAAGCAACCGTGTTCCCCTGAAATATTTTGTGTAGTTCAGGGAACTCAAGGAAAACCTCTAAAACAATTAACAGGCTCTTTATTCTTAATTTACAGTAGGATGTGAATATCATGACACAGATTAAGCAGGCACGGATGGGTTTTGATCTGCATCCAAATATTTGGGAACGTCAGGAAGAAGCACATCAATGAGAGCAGACATATATACATACATATGAATGTTAGTGTCTTCTTAAGAATTTGAGAATAGGCCTTTTATGTGTTTGGAGTTACTCTAGTATAGCCTCTAAACATTGTTGAGAATCATTGGACAAGCCAATTGACCAATCAGTTACAATGAGAGATTAGATGCTTAGGGAGATATAATGCCAATTCTCTAGATACTAGGGAGACCACGCAATATCTCCACATACCAGCTGCCCCTGGGGCTGAAAACAGTGGTTCATAAAGTGTGGATCACAAGTATACTCTAGGTAGTTCATGGGATAATCTCTAGTAGAATCCAGATTTATATTATGGAATAACTTCATTTTTGTTTCTGATCTGGATGACTAATAATATTCAATAAAATTTGATATTACCACTAATATCTCATCTCAATGAAGCTATCCAATTTTAAAATCTAATACCATAGCCTCATTAGATTTAGATGTGGAAAGGGTACTTGGCATTATTAGTCCCCTGTTTTTAAAGATAAGAAAACAAACCATAAGAGCCTGTGCTTTGCCATGTGTCACACAATGGTAAAAATGGGAATGTGGAACTTGTGTCTTCCCAACATACAGTAAAGTGAGACTAGGCACTAATCTGGTTAATTTAGTTAGGTGAATTGTTAGACCAAATAATCCAAACCCCACTCCTCACACCCAAAATCACCTTTGAACTTCTGAAAATAGCTGTATTGCTCAAAATAACCAGAGGATTGCCAGTTTTTCCCTTCCCTCTGGGTGGGTAAATCCAGCAGCTCTTGACACTAAGGATATAGTCACCAAAGGACAAATTCATTGATGACTTTTGGGATGTCAAGCATTCTAACCCTGGAGTACAGAGATCCATTAGCACTCTCTATCTGGAATCCGTGATTTGTACATTCCATCTTGGTTATTGCCTACTTCATAGTAAACTCTTCAAACCATGTTGAAGTGAATGAAATGCATTTTTACTATTGATTCCCAATGGCAACAGCAAAACTAGGCAATTCCCAGACTATATATGCCACTTTGCCTTTAGTGAACAGGACCTATTAAATGTTTCCTTTTTAGAGATAGAAGTACATTGAGGGTAATCAGCTAGGTCTTAGAGTCACTAGAGAAATCAATGTGAACTCAGTGTTAATGGTGCAGGCGGATGTGTCCTGCCTATTCAGTACTTAGCAATGACAGGGAACAAGACTACATGAACAATAACCCACTGCAAGCATTTTTAACAAGGCCCAGTGCAATGTCTAATACAATTCCCTTGTTGAACAAGTCTCTTGGCCCACCGCTCACAATTAAAGACACGGAATGAAGATTTAAGAAGAGAAGTTGTAATGAGTCTCAGAAGTCATGTACTGATGAACAAGGACCTTAGAGATTCATTAAGTAAAAAGTTGCGTTTTCAATGAGTACCTTAGAGAGCATTTACCAAGATGACGTAAGAGTGAAGAAAAGTTTTTCCTGACTGAATTTCATTTTTGTTACCTCATGTAAAGTCCACGTGGTAATTTTAAAAATATATTTCATTTAAACCATATTAAATAACCCTTTGACTACTTCTCATTTGGTTCCTGAAACTGATGTTTTGAAGATATATTCTCATCAAAGAAAAAGCAAAATCATCATTAATCATTCAACATGCTTAATGTTTCCTTTGATTGTCTTATTTTATAATGATACCTGCTATTGAAGCAGGTCCCACATCTTTACTACATCTTCTCTATTCCTGCTTAATCTAACTAAAATTTAATTCTATTTTGTATCTTAGTGTGTTGACCCAAATAAATCAACTTCCTTAATAATTAAAACTACTTTAATCATTAATACTTTGTACAGTCTCATGTATGTTGTTCAATTTAATTATGTCAACTTGAGAACCAGATCTCATTCATCATCCATCCTTTTTTATCGTGATGTCACAATTGTAAGATCATAGGTTTAGATAGAGAAGAGACCTTAGAGGCCATTTATTCCAAGGCTTTTCATTTTACAGATCAGAAAGGTAAGCCAAGAAAAGTGACACAAATTCCCCAAGATCACACATGAATTAAGTAGGAGAATTGAACCCAGGTCCTCTGACTCCTAATTTATCACCCTTTCTAGTACCCCATTCTTATTAACGTTTTGTCAACAGATCTAACTAAGGTATAGCATGGTGTAGTGGAAAGAGAGTTGGTCTGAGAGCCAGGAAGACTTGAATTAGGTCCTGTATCTGACATATGCTAACTATATTATCCTGGTAAATTCCTTAGCTTCACAGTGCTTTAGGTGACTACAAATTTTTGTGGTGTGGCTAAAATTGGAATTATGGCTACAGCATCAGCCAGCTTGTTCTTCCATTAACAGTCATCATTATATGAAAGTGATGTAAAGGTAAACGGACATGTTATGCAAGAATCCAGAGGACTTTCACTCTAATGAATTCATGATCACACTGGTACAGGTACTTCCCCAATCAGAATAGAACACTTTACTCCCATAATTTAATATCTTCTATGATTTCTTATCTGTATCCTTCCAAAAATCTTCCTTAAAGTATTTACCCAGTAGCCTAATCTGTGGGTTTTAATACTTTGTGCATGCCAGTATAACATTTGGTCTGGCTAGATGGCATAGTGGATCAAACACTGTGCTGAGAGCCTGCAGTCACATCCTGAGTTCTTATCCTGCCTAACAACAAGCATTTATGTAGCACCTACTATGTGCCAAGTCCTGTGCTAAGCATTTTACAAACATCATCTCATTTGATCCTTAAAACAACCCTGGGAGTTAGGTATGATTATTATCCCAATTTCAAAGTTGAGAAAATTGAAGCAAACAAAGGTTAAGTGACATGCAAATATCACATAGCTAGTAAGTATCTGAGGCTAGATTTGAACTCAGGTCTTCCTGAATCCAATGTTCTATCCCTCACCTAGCTGTCTCAAGACACTTACAACCTGTGTGACTCTGAATAAGTCATTTAACCTCTCTCAGCCTCAATTTCCTTATCTATAAGATGGGGGGGGGGGAGTTGGACTTGATGGCCTGACAGGCTATTTCTGATTCTAAATCTAAGATCTTTTTATGCTCTATTATCTTCTGCTTCAACTATATGACCATTCCACCTATGTTTCCAATTGTTCATGTGCCCGAGGATTTATTTTTCTTCATTTTTCACACTCATGACATTATTGGTAACATGCTAAAGCCTACTTACACTCATGAATCTTTTTTTTCTTTTCAGTCATCTATCTGCAATTTCATTTCATCAAAAATCACAGGGTTTTGAGCTTTGTAGTAATACAGAAAAACTGGTAGGATAATAATGTAAACCTAATAAGATAGATCTTGTTAATGGCAGCAACATGGGTAAAGACCCTGGTCATGTTTGAATTAAAAAGCATAGAACGGTCAAGGAAGATGAACCAAACATGCAACTTCTTGCAACTATCGGTTATTCCTGCAGATTCCTGGCCCTATTTAAGGGTATCAATATGGAAAGTATTTCTTTTTTGCCTTAGCTTGGCATTGTTACTTAACATGAGAGCAAAATCTTACTCATGAGTGTGTTATAGAAAATGTATAGAATGGAGAGATTAAGAAAGCTGAAGGAATGTGCATATGGAGGGAGCACATATGGAGTTACTGCAGTAAGATCCTGCTGAGCAACCACTTCCTGTTGGTATTTCATTTGATTATATGTCTCTTCCTGGAAGTTCACTAGAATAATTTAAACATCCAAGTAGGCAATGATCCCCTATGATGAAAATAGCTGCATATACGCATGAGGGTCAGGGAAGACCCTGAAAGGACGTGTCTATGCAGCTGTTGGAGAGATATGACATAGGCTCTGATCCTAGTACCTTCCATGAAGTGGTTCCATTTGGGTAATATTGATGAATGATCACTGCCATTATCAGCAGCATGGTGTAGTGAAAAGAGAGTTGGTCTGAGAGACAGGAAGACTTGAATTAGGTCCCGTATCTGACATATGCTAACTATATTATCCTGGGTAAATTCCTTAGCTTCTCAGTGCTTTAGGTGACTATAAATTTTGGAGATCTCAATCTGCATTAGCAGAAATAGAATCCAGGAACTATCCACACCAATGAAATCACTAGTTCACTTTCTATCCTATCCTAATGACTAGATTTGGAGTTGAATCAGTTATTTGAATCAGAATGTTATGAGCAACCTAAAAAAGAGATCATGTGAAGAAAAACCAGTGGACCCAGAATTAGTGAGTATGTATGTGTTTGGGGGGAGAGAGGAAGAAAGGAGAGGGGAATGGCCTATAATACTTGGTATTATTAAAAATACTATGAAGTTTCCCCAAAGTAATCCAATCCAATTTCTTTATATTGAATTCTAGGCCTAGCTCATCACTGAGATGTAGTGCATGTAAAAGATACATATCTATATCTATCCATCTGTAAGAAGATGGACATAGGTATAGCTAGATCACCTTACTTAATGAACTGCCCATTTCCACACACTATGATCTGAACAGCATTAATTTTTAGTCTCTCAACATTTCCTGTGTGTATTTCTAGGAGATTTAGATAGATAGGTAAGTAGGTAGGGAGGGAGAAAGAGAGAGAGAGAGAAAGAGAGAGAGAGAGAGAGAGAGAGAGAAAGAGAGAGAGAGAGAGATCACCTTTCTTAATGAACTGCCCATCCAACCATACACTGTGATCTGAACAGTATTAATTTTATCTACCTGATATTTCCTGTACATATTTCTAGCATGATCTCTTTTGAGTAGCAGTGGGTTTCATTGCAAAGGTTCTAGAGTGTTCCATACATTGACACATCAGCACATCTCTAAATAGTTGCTTCTGGAGAATTTCATCAGTTATAGGGAATTTCTCTTGCATTACCTATTTGCAGAGGACATACTCCATGATGCTAGCAGCGACTTTCTCCAAACATAAACCTTCCTGGTTTTTGGCTCTCTTGATATTGATAATTGGAGTACCTATGAATAAAGTTATCTTCATTATGAAAAATATGAAAGGAACTTTTTGATCTTTATAGGTGCATGAGAGACATCTTGTCATTAAGCATATGTTTCCTTTACTTCTTAATCTATGGGTACAGTTCAAGATTTATGTGTACATGACTGGAAATTTTTTTAAACTAAATTCTAATGGAAATTTAGCACTTATTTTAACTTTTCAAAAATAATATTCTGAGATCGGGTACTCAGGCTGCTCCAATTTGCAGGAGTGGCCCATGACACACAAAAATGCTTAAGAATTCCTGCTCCACTGAGTCTATTTGTAATAAATGAGAAACTAACCAAGCAGCAGCTCATAGTTTCTGCATCTTTCTATTCATTGTATGACTGTTAAGATATGGTCTACTGTGGAGAAAGATGAAAACAAAAATAAATTAAGGTTTTCAACTTGTGATGTAGAATGAAAGTTTGAGGGGGGAGTATGAAAAGGTAAATGTTGAGAAGTACTGTGAATATATTCAAATCTGTAAAAGAAGAGTTATTTTATGGTGAAGGGGAAATAGATTTTTTGACCACTAAAATGGAAAAATATCTCCTTTTAATTAGGTAAAAAAAAGGTGTGGGGGTTTTCATGCTTTCAGCAGCAGATGTCACATTTGGCTTTGGCTTGGGGAGGGAATGGGGATCAGGCAAAAATCATTTGTTCTGTGCTCTTCTCAAATCAAGTTTGTCGATGTTACCTTAATCATTTTTTATTCCTTATTCTTTTTAGGCAGCATAGCATACTGATTAGAGAACCAGTCTCAGAGTCAGGAAAAAAATCAGTGTTCAAAATTTGCGACTAGAGTATACTTGAAGTGTGAGCCTTAGCAAGTCACTCAATCTCTACCAAAAGAAAGTTCTTTAAGATAGATAATTCTCTAATACAGAATTGGAGAGAAGTTTTCAACTTGAATTGTTAGTGGGAATTTCCTCATTGTGAGTATCCTCTACCAATTTTATCACAGGTTTGGTCCCATCTTATCCTCATCCTTTTTTATAGATAGAGTGACAATACCACCACTATTATAATAATAGCAATGCTTGTAGTTGTATTAATATCTACCGTGTCATAGATATAGATATGGATTATATATGTGTATATATATATATATATATATATATATATATATATATATATATGGAGAGAGAGAGAGAGAGAGAGAGAGAGAGAGAGAGAGAAGAGTATATCTGAATATTCATACTGTGCTTCATAGAAACATGTGATCATAAACTTGGAAGTAGAAGAAATGTTATAGATCATCCAATTCAATTCAACCCTTATTCCACAGATGGGGAAACTGAGGTCCAGAAAGGCTAAGTGACCCAAAGCCAAACAAGTAGTAAAGACCCTGGAACTGAACTCTGGACTTCTGACTCCAAATCTAGCACTGCTTCCACTTTAGAGCATTTGCATGTCATCTGCTAAATGCCAGTCTTGTAGGATTCATTCTCTATTTCATTTGTCTTTCTGTATTTTCCTCCCTTTAACAATAGATTTTTCAAATCTCACCTCCTTCATGAGATTTTCCTAGGCTAAGCAGAAGAGAGTTGATAAAGCCTTTGAACCTAACCAATCTAAACATTAAACCACATGAGCATCTCCTTCTCACTGACCCTTTAGAACAGTTGATCTTTGACCAAGTCTGTGATGTTCACATTGTATAAATATTGAATTTCATTATTTTGAGTGTCATTTCAAATTATCGATTCTATATATTTGTCCCATGGGTTTTCATTTAAGGTGGCCCTTAGTTCTGTGTTCCTACAGTGATGGAGACAGAAAAAAGAAACACAGGAGGCAAGTATTCATTCTATAAACATTACTTTAAATGATGACAGTCTAACCATGAGATCCTTATCCAATGTCTGGAGAAATGATACCTACATGGTGATTGATATTCATCCAATAAATGAAAGTTAAATAGATAAAAGCCCTCACATACTGGAAGAGACAAATAAAAAGGTAAACAATTGATTTTGTGATACATGCATACTCAATAAGAAACCACTTAACATGTTGAATATGGAGAGGATTTGTTCAATTATAATATGGATTAAAACTTCTAATTCTAATATTTTGTGACCATTTCAAGGGATACTTTGTCATCTTGCTTTGCAGTACTTATGAAGAGAAGGTAGATCACGAAAGTGATTTGGGGTTAAGGATTAGGTGGGTAGGAGAAGCAGAAGGACAAGTGGGTAAAGGATTGAAGAGAAACTAGTACATTGTTCAACTGATCAACTGGTACACAATAATTGTGAAGGGAAAAAACTGAAGCTAGAACAGGGATGATTGAAAATGACCTAAATGAATTGACATACTGAAGGTCATAGGAAGAGCAAAGAGCAGGTGTAGGATAAGTGAGATAGTAGGAAAGGTGGTAAAAAGAGATTGTAAGTAGGATGCAAAATCTTGATATTTTGGATTTGAGAAATAAAATAATAGTCATGAGTTATAGGGAAAAAATAGGCCTTTAATTAAATGAGGATTTCTAATGTTTTCTGATGAAGAGACAAGAATTGTTTAGAAGTGTTGACATAGAAACACATGCATCAAGAGAAGCAAAAAAAAGTAAACACAAATATGCAGTCATAAGTGACTAAAAATGTTTAAACTGTTTACATTCTTATATGGGGAGAAGATACATGTATTCCTACAGTACTCCATCATCATCAAGAAATGTCTAATATCTGTCAAGAGAGAATCTAAAAGAGAGACTGGGAGTAATTCTGCTTTTTTATGATTTTAAAAGAAAAAATGAAAATAGAAGGGAAGAACACACTGGGAGGGTGAAAGGGAAAAGAAGAATGGGGAAAATCATCTTACATAAATGGAGTATACAAGGAGAAGACGCTTGAACCTTAGTCTCCTCCAAACAGGATAAAGGAGGGAAAAATACACCCACCCAAACAGTTGGGTAAAGTTTCACCTAAGAGTGAAACAAGAGGGAAAGGAGGGTAGAATAAAGAAATGGGAGATTAAGGGAGGAATTAGTCAGAAATAAAACAATAACATAAAGAGGAGATAGAAAAAAGTTATAGGGAAAAGCAGAAGATAATGGAAGAGAATGAGAGGAAAGACAAAAATAACAATCACAAAAAAGTCAATGGTATAAACTCACCCATAAAATGGAAGAGGACAGCAGAATGAATTTAAAACCATAATAAAATTATACAGTATTTATAAGAAACATACTTGGAACAGAAAGATACAGAGATAAAATAAAAGGCAGAAGTAGCATCTAATAGGTTTTAGCTAAATTTGTTTTCCTCACTTAATAGCATTTTATTTTTTTTCCCAATCACATGTAAAGATTGTTTTCAACACTCATTTTTATAAGATTTTGAGTTCCAAAGTTTTTTCTCCCTTCCTCCTTCCCCTTCCCCTTGCCCAAGACTGCAAGCAATCTCATATAGTTTATACATGTACAATCATTGTGAGCATATTTTTAGATTAGTCATGTTGTGAAAGAAGAATCACAACAAAAGGGAAAACCATATGAATATAACAATTACAAAAAAGAGAAAAAATAGTGTGTTCGATCTGCATTCAGACTCCATAGTTCTTTCTCTAGATTTGGATAGCATTTTCCATCATGAATCTTTTGGAATCTTTCATTGTTTTCTGAGAAGAGCTAAGTCTATATAAGTTGATCATTGCACAATGTTGTTGTTACTGTGTACAATGTTCTCTTGGTTCCACTTGTTTCACTCAGCATCCGTTCAAGTAAGTCCAGATTTTTCCTGAAATTCAACTGTTCATCATTTCTTAAAGCACAATTGTATTTGTTCCATTACATTCATACACCACAGCTTGTTCAGACATTCCCCAATTGATGGGAATCCCCTCAATTTCCAATTCTTGGCCACCACAAAAAAGAGCTGCTATAAATATTTTTGTATATGTGTATTCATTTTCATTTTTTATCATCTGTTTGGGATACAAGGTTAGTAGTGGTATTACTGGATCAAAAGGCTACACAGTTTTATAGTCTTTTGAGCATATTTCCAGATTGCTTTCCAGAATGGTTGAATCAGTTCACTATTCCACCAACAATGCACTAGTATCCCAATTTTCACACACCTCCAACACTTATCATTTTCTTTTTTTGTTATATTAGTCAATATGATAGGTGTGAGGTGGTACCTCAGAGTTGTTTTAAGTTGAATTAATAGTTATTTGGAGCATTTTCCGTATGACTATAGAGAGCCTTAATTTCTTCATCTAAAATTGCCTTGTTCAAATCTTTTGACCATTTATCAATTGGGGAGTGACTTATATTCTTATAAATTTGACTCAGTTCCCTATTTATTTTAGGGCAGTAAAAATTGTTTCCTAACTTTCTGCTTTCCTTCTAATCTTGGTTACATTGGTTTTGTGAAAAAAAAACTTTAATTTAATGTAATAAAAATACCCATTTTGTAATTCATAATGTTCTCTATCTCTTGTTTGGTCACAAATTCTTCCTTTCTCAATAGATCTGACAGGTAAATTATTCCTTGCTCTTCTAATTTGCTTATAGTATCCCCCTTTTTGTCTAAATCATGTACCCACGTTGATCTTATCTTGGTATATGGTATTTGTTGGTTGTTGTCCTTCATTCTCAAAGAGGACCAAAATGACATCACTATGCTAGAGTCAAGTTTCAATGTGTCCGACTGTGGCTGATCAGACCAATATCAGTTCAGAATGCTCTACCACAGGCTGGGCACAAATAATCCACATGAATATTTGGGGTGGATGCTCTAAATTTGTGCATTCTGCATTTCCTTTGAGCTCTTTCAATTCTGCTTTGCTCATAGAGCACAGCACCTTCTCTGACGAGGGCACTACACACTAAGCAGTCCTGTGTTGGTGTCTCCTATGTCACACAATCAATTCCAAAGTTCTTGAGAGAGACCTTGAGAGTGTCCTTGTATCACTTCTTCTGACCACCATGTGAAGGCTTGCCCTGTGTGGGATCTCCATAAAACAGTCTTTGGGCAAGTATATGTTTTGCATTCGAACAATGTGGCCAGCCCATCAAACTTGTGCTCCCTGAAGCAGAGTTTGAATGCTTGGCAGTTTAGTTCAAGAAAGGACCTCAGTGTCTAGTACCTTGTCCTGCTAGGTGATCTTCAGAATCTTCCTAAGACAATTCAAATAGAAGTAATTCAGTTTCCTGGCGTGGTGCTGGTTTCACTGTGTATATCCCTGGAAAGTGCACTACCCACTACAGCTTTTCCATTTGCTGTAACTGATGGTTCTATGTATGGATGGTGTGGTGGTGGTTGATGGAGCACCTGTGTTTTCTTGGTGTTAATTGTTAGGCCAAAATTAGGAAAAACAGCAGAGAATTGATCCATACTTTGTTACGTCTCAGCTTCAGAGGCTGCATTGAGTGCATAATCAGCTGTAAACAGAAAATCATGCACCAACACTCCCTCCACTTTGGTCTTGGCTCGTAGCCTTTTCAAGTTGAAGAATTTACCATCAGTGTGGTAGCTGACCTTGATGCTGTGTTTATCCTTATTGAAAGTCCACAGTGCTGGACTGATCATAGACTTATCTTTTCTAAGCTACATAGTCCCACTCAACAAAAGTGGTGCCCCCAAGGCAAAATGACTACCAGAAGAATTAAGGTCAACAAATTAGAACTCTTCTTTGAGTGGGAACAGTTTGTTACTTACTCAAAGGGAAAGTTGAGCAAACACACAGTCGGCAACATTAGAGCAGAAAAGGAGTGGACAACTTTCAGAGATTTGGTATATAGCACTGCATTTGCTCATCTGGGTCAGAACACTCACAAACACCAAGGTTGCTTTGATGAAGATGATGGGGAAATTCAGAAGCTGCTAAATGAAAAATGAGAACTCCATAGGGTTTACCAGCAGGATAGTTCATCCATCTCTAAGAAGGCAGAACGTAATTCAATCAAAAGTAAAGTATAAGCAAAGCTTAGAGAGATGCAGGATTCTTGGCTCAGTAAGAAGGTAGATGAAATTCAGTTTTATGCTGATAGTAATAATCCAAAACACTTTTATGATGCCCTGAGGGCTATTTATGGACCAAAGACCTGTGGTATATCTTAACTAGTCAGCACTGATAGAGCCACATTGATTAATGATAAGAATATGATCTAGAGAGATAGGCTGAACACTTCCATAGTCTTTGTAACAGACTATCATCAATCAATGCTGAGGCCATTGACCATTCACCTCAAAGTGAAGTCAATCCCTCCCTAGCTGAAGCTCCAATTGAAGAAGAGGTTGTTAATGCCATTGGGCTCCTTTCACACAGTATATGGTGTAAGATGTTGGTCTATGCCTAGTTTCTGTCATACCATTTTGCAGTTTTCCCAGGAGTTTTTGTTAAATAAGGAGTTCTTATCCCATAAGCTAGAGTCTTTGGATTTTTCAAACAATAGGTTCATGTAGTCATTAACTACTATGTCTTGTGTCTCTAACCTATTCCACTGATCTGCCACTCTATTTCTTGGCCAGTACCAAATGGTTTTGATGATCATTGATTTATAATATAATTGTACATCTGGTATGACTAGACCACCTTCCTTTGCATCTTTTTCCATTAATTCATTGATATTCTTGACCTTTTGTTCTTCCACATGAATTTTATTATTTTGCTAGCTCTATAAAATAATTTTTGGTAGTTTGATTAGTATGACACTGAATAAGTAAATTAATATAGGTAGAATTATCATTTTTATTATGTTAACTTAGCCTACCCATGAGCAACTAATATTTTTCAAATTATTTAGCTCTTTTAGTCTATTTCTCCATGGTCTTTTATTTGTTGTTGTTGTTGTTGTTGTCATGTCTGACTTTTTTAAAAAATTAATTTTATTTTCCTTTTTCAACATTCACTTTTACAAGATTTTGAGTTCCAAATTTTCTCTCCATCTCTCCCCTTTTCCCAACCCAAGACAGCATGCATCCTGATTACCCCTTCCCCCAATCTGTCCTCCCTTCTATCACTCCCCCTTCTCTTATCCTCTTCCTTTATATTTTCCTGTAGGGCAAGATAGAGTTTTATAACCCATTGCCTATACTCCCTTCTATACCACATACCAAAGGGTGGCTTCCTGGACATTGATGTGGAGATTACAGGACTTGATAATAAAGAAATTTTTAAAGGAGACAGAGTCCAGAGGGAAAAATAATTTTGCAGCAGACATGGATGGAACTTACAAGTTTTATTTTAGCAACAGAATGTCCACCACGACTTCCAAGATAGTGATGTTCACTATTAACACTAGAGAAGCTCCAAAGAGCCAAGACATAGAAACAGACACTCAATAGAATAAGCTGGAAAAGATGATTAATGAGCTCTCCATGGTGATGATTGCTGTAAAGCATGAACAGGAATACATGGAAGTCCAGGAGAGAATACGCAGAGCAATTAACGACAACATTAATAGCAGAGTGTTCCTCTGGTCCTTTTTGAAGCTCTCATATTAGTTGCTGTGGCATTGGGACAGATCTACTACCTGAAGAGATTTTTTGAAGTCCAGAGGGTTGTCTGAGAAGGCTTTTTCCTGATGGTCCTGAACTCCCAGTTCAATGTTTATCAAACATCTAGGTCACAATGATATCATGTATTTTTTAACCTTTTTTTTGTTTTCTGAACTATGCTCTCATTCCTGCTCTTTCTTCCTCACAAATAGGTTTTGAAAACACACCTGGCTGTCCTGACAGCTTTGACACTTAATTGGCATAACTTATTTGAAATCTGCCTCCAAGATACAGGGCATTCCAGAGCTCCAACACTATATGTGTGATCTAATCACATTTGTTTGTCCTGTTTTAATTTGGTTTTCATAATGAAATACAGTTTCTTCATAACACAGTGCTGAGGCAAATATAGTCTTTTACTAAAAATGATTGTCCATGTCTTTGGATCTCTAAACCTGCAGTAAAAAAAAATCAGTTCTGTGAAGTTCTAAGGTACAACAGATTAAATCATTAAAATCTGTTTCACTAGTGATAAATTAAACCATTTGATCTTGTGACACACTCTATTATAACTGGTTACTTGTATTTCATTTAGTCTAGTTTTTATTTGAGAAGCCCGCAAACTATATTGTCCCCTAAAGAAAATGGAGATGTTCTTTAGGTTAGACCCCAGGACTCAGTCATCTGTGTTAGAGTAAAGAACAAGGGGCTAACCAATCTGTTTTGGTTTCTGCCTGACACTTCTGATGTGTCAAGCCAAGGCTGGAGGCTGTTTTCAGCAAATGGTATTTAATTAGTCATTTTTAGCTGGCATGTCTAGCTCTCTCCCTCACCCCTGTGCTGGCACTTAAAATGTGTATGTTAATCTAAGTTGGGAAAAATCTGGATTCCTGATGCCAAAGGGTTAAAGTTCACTCTTGGATGTTATTGTATTGTTATACAGCCACCATTTAATTGATCAGAAACAATGGAATTTTGGACCACTGTCTAGCTAAAGAGGACTGAGCATAATTCTCAATTATTAGGATTCTTTTTATTTTTCTCTCCTTGTCTTTCATTTTGGTATATGTGAATTTTGTTTTGTATGAAAAGTGACTTTTTCTGGGTCTCTGATGATGGGTTGAAAATTGAAGCATCTGTTTATAATGATGGACTGATCAAGGATTGTGTTGTGATTAATGTATATTAGTTACTGGTACTTTTTCCTCTTTGGAAGAGGGAAAACTACAAGTAACAAGTTTTATACCATTAATTTAAAATTTGTTTCAGGTTCTCATGTTTAGAGTAAAAAGTTTGTTATTTTTTTACATAGGACAAAATACAGCAGCAGTTTATTAATAAACTAAGAGTTTTTTCACCTTAGTGTAACTGTTGAATGCCAATTTTATTGTGTGTAAAAACACTTCAAAATCAAATTCAACAATGTACATTAAAGTTGGATGTGCATATAATTTGACCCAGGTCCAGCAAAGAAACACTTTTTTAAAAAAAGAAATTAAAAACAGAGATTTTCTTTCTGCCCAAGTAGTTCTCATTCTATTTGGAGAAGAAAACCCATATAGTAGGGGTAAGCTATAGATCATATCATGGGTCCTAAAGGTATATCAGCAAGGCAGTTTGAAATATCTAGTAGTTTTAAGAGTATATCATCAGTGCAGATGCCAAGGTCCAGTGGTCCTCCACATTACCAGAAACATTGTTGGTGGCAACTCATCAAAGCTATAGAGTAATTTGGGGGTAACAGAAAGCTAGAGGACTCCAAGATCCCACAACCTTTGGGAAGGGGGAAATGTGCCTAAAAGTTAGAGAGGAATGTGCGTTCCAAATTCCCATCCACAGGGAATAATGGAATAATAGGAATAATGAAGGTTTGAAGATCAATGGGGAGGTAGAGAAATAGAAGGAAACATTGACAGGGAGGTTGGGGGGAAGAGATCTTGGTAGCATCTGGGTGGAATAAGGCTCTTCCCAATTCCTCCCTTAGAACCTACCAGCATCTGTTATTGAAGCTTTATAAATCTTGAATGTTAAAGACATGTGGTGCTACTATAGGGAGATCAGAAAGAGTGGATGAAAGGGATTACCAATACTAATGGCAAGGGCTGATCTTTCTCCACATTACCAAAAGTATATTAACTGGTGACTCCTTCTTCAATGAAGTAGTATGAAGAACCATTTGGTGGAATCAGTCAGGGAGGGGAGCAGGGGGGTAGGGGGGTCCAAGGCCTCATAACTTTTGGGAAGGAAGAATGGAACTAAGGATTGAAGAGGAATAGGCGCTCTGGCCTTCATAGATTCCTTTGGGGGAGGGGAATCAGAGCTCAGCATCCAGAAAGCTAAAGAGGCATTATGGAGGCCACAAATTATGACAGTTCAGAAGTATTATTCTGCTTATTGAAAGTATAATAATGCATTCTTTATGTTTGGATTTGTGAGTTCTGACATAAAGACTTTGCCTAACCAGAAGAAATATAATTTCATTCCTACCTTTGGCATTACTCAAATAATTGCACTATGGATCTACAATGTTATTGAGAGGAAGGTATTATTAACAAAGTGAATATTCATTAAGTGAGAAGGTACCATGGCTTACAATCATAGCACAGATCTGGAATTTCCAAATTGAGTATGAGGTCACTCCTTTCTAAGGCTCACTCCTGTTCTAACTTGGACATATCAGAGCCCTTTGAATTTTTTACATTGTATCTATGATTGGTAACAATTTGGGGGTGGGGTAGGGAAAGCAACATACTTAGAGAAGCATTTGTGAGCCAGTGACACTCTGGAAAAATATCATGAGATTCTACTCCACCAAAGTGTTGTCCCTTTTCTGAAGTCTCAAAACATCCAAGATCTAATTATTCCCCTCAGCTCAAGAGATTTATTGAGTTTGTGGTGTATCTAGAGATGAGATCCCAAGGGGAAACCAAGGCCAATTACAAAGACCTCTTCCACCCTCCACCCCAAGTCTTGGTGCTACTGAAGTCTGGGAAAGAATCACTGCAGTGGATAGGAAAAGTCAGTTCTGTGCTGTCTAATTTGGGTAATTTGGTTTAATAACAAAAAGCATCCAGGGTTGCCAGCTACATACACTGTACCTACCTCATGGCACCTAAAATAGAAGGCATGGATGGAAAAATTCCCATCTTCCCTTCATGAGAGACTTGACAAAAGGAAGAAATATTTCTCATTCCCAGTCAACCGTGTTCATTCTTGGACATGTAAGTTCATCCAATTTTGATCTATCACTGCTTTTCATGGAGGAAACAGAATGGGGTGCCATAGGTTGAGTGGGGCTGTTAAATGACTCCCAAGACTAGGATAAAAATCTCCAGAACAGGAAATACAAGGAAAAAAAGTATACTGGACTATCAGGCCCTGGGGATGATTGGCTGTGCTCCTTGAGCCTGGAGAATTCAACAGTTTTTACCTAGCTATACAGACACAAAATGTGGAGACTCAAAAACTCTTACTGTACCTTGTTAAGGAATCACCTGAACGTCTATGAGAAAATCTTTGTTGATCTTGGAAAAGCCAGTGACAGACCGGGTAGACTCCTTGTCTTATGGTTATGATGCCCTGGATCCAAATCTTGTCTCTGATACACAATCTCTGCAACTATCAGCAAATCATTTATCCTCTTTGAGACTATGTTTTCTTATCTGTCAATAGGCATAATTTCTACACGAGGCATAATAACTGTAAATAGGCATAATAATACCTATGGTACCTACCTAATAGTGTCGTTGAGAGGCCCAATGAGATAATGCACAGAAAGTGTTTTACAAACTTTTAAATCCCATATAAGTCAATTGTCATGACCATTATTCACAATATTATGACAGAGGAGTCAATACTTGAAGCAGAGTTTACTGGGAATTTTTGAAAATTTGATTTCCAGGATTAATCTTCCAACTACATGTTTGGACTTAAATTTCCAGAATTACTACTTGATGAAGGAGGAGCATTTTCATACCCCTGTGAGGATTACTTTTATGTCAAGATTTGGAAGTGATTTTCCACTTAGCGGCAGCATATTCTCAACAACTGAGGTCCCCACCTTGTCCTATGCCTTGGCTGTGTTGTTCACATAGTCACTGTCAAAGTTGCTCTAATACCTGTGACCTTTTAATTTCTAAGCAGGTGGCCAGGATTGATGACCTTCTCATTCATAGGGATGGTAAAGAAAACCAGCATAAAATAAGAGCAAGGCCCCAAGTGGGTTCATTGTGATGTTTCTTTTTGGCTTTTTTCATTTTTTATGATGAACATTCTTTTCTTTGCCAGTTTCAGGTGTCTACTGAATAGTGTTCCTTTGGTTAATAGCAGTCATTCCATTCCATTCATTTCTCTGAGATGCCATAATTTTATACATCTCAGAGTTCTATTTTACTTGCAATCCAGTGTGTGTGTGATAATATTCCCAGTTGTACTGAAAAGTTTTCAATAAAAAACATAAATTAGTGATCAAACATGAATTTATATCAACTCACCCTTTGTGTTTGATATCTGTACTTAGCATCTGTTTTATTCTGTCTTTCCCCAGGGCTGACTCTCCTATGAACATAAAGAACTACACAGAGGTAACTGAGTTTATCCTCCTGGGAATCCCTCATACAGAAGGACTGGAGACTATGCTCTTTGTCATCTTCTTATTCATCTACATCTTCACCCTGCTGGGGAACTTCCTCATCCTCTTGGCCATCATCTCTTCCTCTCACCTTCACACACCCATGTATTTCTTCTTGGGACTTTTATCTACTTTCGACATATTTTTTCCTTCAGTGAGTTCTCCTAAAATGCTGGTCTTTCTCTCTGGAAATACCCGAGTCATCTCATATAGGGGATGTGCCTCTCAGCTCTTCTTCCATCATTTTTTGGGGTGCACTGAGGGCATTCTATACTCTGTGATGTCCTATGACCGTTTTGTTGCCATCTGTCATCCACTGCGCTACACAGTCATTATGAGCCCCAGACTTTGTGTGGTTCTAGCCACATGTACCTCATTGATAGGTTGTATCCATGCCACTATACTGACATCACTCACCTTCCAGTTGCCTTACTGTGGCCCCAATGAAGTAGACTATTATTTATGCGACATTCCTGTCGTCCTACCTTTGGCCTGTGCCGACAGCTCACTGGCGCAGAGGGTGGGTTTCACCAACGTTGGCCTTTTGGCTTTAACATTATTTTTCACTATCATTGTCTCCTATACCCGCATTGGAATAGCCATTTTCAGAATTCGTTCGGCTGAAGGCAGAAGCAAAGCTTTTTCTACCTGCAGTGCCCATCTCACTGCCATCATGTGTGCCTATGGACCAATTATCATCATCTATTTTCAGTCTACACCCAACCCTTTGCTTGGTGCTGTGGTTCAAATTTTAAATAATATCGTCTCACCTATGCTGAACTCCTTAATCTATTCTCTGAGAAACAAGGAAGTAAAAAGAGCCTTGAAAAGAATTTTATGCAGGTCAGGAATAACTGCAGAGGCCTAAATCAGGAGGCCTCAGTCTCCTTGGTCAGTCTCTGTTTCCACCTTTCTGTGGAAAGTGTTAATCACATCCCTTTCATTCATTTAATGGCAGCCATGTCTTTGCCCTCTCTCTGTGTCATCATTCCATCTTTTCCGTACAGTGTATGTGACCAGATGTTAGACCAATATGAGAAAAAAAGTAGTTAGCTGAGTTCTTTTTTCTCTTAAAGGGATTTTCTGTTGAATTCACTTTCATTTTAGAGTTCATGAAGTGTTTATGACTAGGAAGGCAGCGCCTATTACTTCATTTGAAATAATTATCTTAAGAGAAACTCATCTTTGAATGTACTTGCCTTTTTCATGGAAGTAGTTTTGGGGGAAGTAAGGGACAGTTTAGACTGGGGGGCAGGGAGGCGGGGTGACCTGCAACCTTGAGGCCACATGTGGCCCTCTAGGTCCTCAAATGCAGCCCTTTGACTGAATCCAAACTCACAGAACAAATCTTTTTATTAAGGAGATTTGTTCTATGAAGTTTGCATTCAGTCAAAGGGCCACACTTGAAGACCTAGAGTGGGCACATGTGGCCTTGAGGCCACAGGCTCCCCACACCTGGTTTAGATATATTATTTCATTGGTGCAGAGAGTTACTAAGTTACTTATCCCACTGTTTTAAGTCACCAAACCCCTTGACAGCATCTCCCATTAATTCCTACTTTATTCTAGTCTCTGATGAAAAGGTGGCCCTTCTCCTTGCCAAGGCTTTTTACATGTACCCTTGATCTCATCCAGTCCTCTCTTATTTCTTCTGGCAAGATTATCCCTTCTTGCTAATCATCAGTCTTTATCTGCTGGCACAATCCCTGATGCCCCCCCCCAAAAAAAACATGCCCTTTTCTTCCAATCATAAAAAGTTTATTTGATCTACCTGTGCCTTCAAGATTTATGCTTGACTCTCCTCTCTTGACAGCTAAATTCCTATAAAAAGATGTCTATATTTTCTCTCTCACTCACTTCTCAGACCCTTGCAAACTATCTTCTAACCTCATTATTCAACTGCAGTCTCTCTCTAAAGTTAGAAGTGGTCTATTTGTTAATTGCCCAGTCCAATGGTCTTTTCTCAGTCCTCATTCTTAAATTCTGCATCGTCCAACACTGTTGAAGACCCTTTCTCCCTAGATATTTTCTCCTCATTTGTTTTCATGACATTTTTCTCTTCTGATTCTTTTCCTATCTGTCCCTCCTCCACCCCACCCCTTTTCTGGTCCATCATTTCTACCTTACCTACTAACTATGGATATACCTCAAGTCTGTATCTTGGGATCTCCTCACTTTCTTTCCTCTCTTTCTCCTGTAGCTTCCTCCTGTAACTTCATCTGATCTTCTGGGTTAAATTATAATCTCTACACATGTTCCTAAATGTAAATGTCCAACTGTAACCTCTTTCCTGAACTCCAGCATTGGAGTCACACCATATCCCCTATTCCTGGAATACACTCGTGCCTCACTTCCATCTCTTAGAACTGCTAGCTTCTTTCAACCATCCGTTCAAGAGACATTTCCTAGTTCAATCTTTTCCTGATCCTCCCCACCTCCAGGTCTTAGTGCATCTCTCTCGCCCTTGGAATTATCTTGTCTTTCCTCTATGTGTGTTCTGGATATACTTGTCATTGTGCATGTTGTTTCCTCTGTTGAATGCAAGCTCTGTGCAGGCAGAGATTGTTTCATTTTTGTCTTTATATCTCTAGCATTCAATGCTTGTTGATTGATTTACTAGGTGATTTACTGGAGACTCCCTCCACCAATGCAGATCTCCAATCTATCTGTAATTTTTCTGCCTTAGCAAGCTGCCTGCAGCACTGAAAGGATAAATGACTTACCCCCCAAAACAGAGCCAGTGTGGGTCAAAGATGTGACTTTATCACAGGTCTTCCTGACTCTTCCTATCCAGAAGCGGGACAGTTGATGATTTGGGGAGATGTATGAAAGAAAGCATTGCCAATTTCCTTTTGACTTGCCTATAGCCAGGAATGGGAGACAAGAATCCGGGTGAAGGACCTGATTCATTTCCTTATTGATCAGGGTAAAGCAACAGTATATAACATTCTTTTCTGAGGAGATGAGTAGTAGACTTCTGGTTCATGTGGATGCTCCATAAAAGGTATTTCTTGATTCTTCACACAATTCTTTTCTCATGAGGTGAAGATGATCATAGTGGGATGATAACCTTCCAACTTCTGTTGTGGGAGAAATGACTTCTGTTTAGTTTGTGTGGTATGTGTCACTGTTGCCAAATAAATCTACTACAATGCAGAAATCATAGAGGTAAAACCTGGGTCTTAATATGTTTAAGTACAGGTTCAGGAGGTAGAAAAATAACATTGGATGAAGATTAGGATTCTAATGAGGCTTTTTATACATAAAATTATGTCAGAGAGACAGAGAAATAATTTTGTATGTACAACAATCTAGTACTTCCTCATAGCCCATAAAAGTTAGAAATACAGATGAATAATTCTATGCTTCTTTCAATGTCATTAACATTGAACAAATTAGTAAACAGATTAAGATACAGATTTAAATACCGAGTTTACAAAATCCTACATTAACAGAACTACAAGGCTACATTTTAAAGAAGTCACAGTGGATTAATTAATTAAAAGGAGAGAATATGTATGTCATGAAGATAACCAAAAAGCTTTGGAACAGGGAAATCCTTCCACAAATAGTTATCTGGAGAATCCTTCCACAAATACCTAAATCACTTTGGAAAGTTCACATTCCTCTTTGCCTTCTTATCTGGGGAATATCAAAAAGTCTTTTCTTACTACTATTATTACATAAGTCAGGTTTTGGCCAGGTGAGGTTAATATTAATAGAAGACAGGCTTTAGTTAACCAAACATTGGGAAGAGGAATGGAATAACAGAACTGAATAAAAGGAAATCAAAAATGAAAAAAATTATCAACACATTTTCATCTTTTTACAATGAGCATTCTAAAAGTACTGGCATCTGGAATTTGATTGCATTGCATGTTTAGTTGACAGTCTTTCTATTATGTGTTTAGTTGGCATCCTATCTTAATTTTCAAATTTCTATTTTTTTCAGTTCTGGGTTTATTCTCTTGGAGAATATCCATGCAATCATTCTTAGATATGTTCTGTGTCTTAGCCTATATCTTTAATCTTTTCTTTTTCCACACCTTTAGCAGTCTCCTGTATGGGTTCACTTTTAGGAAGTGAGTATTAAAAAGCAAAGTGCTCAAGTTAATACTGCCAAGAAACGTATTAGCTGTATATGTCCTGATCTGGGGGTGTGCTGGTAGATATTTAACAACTGACTCTATGGGGAAAAATGTACTCAACACACACATATTTTCTCTATCACTTTCATAAGTCTAGACAATCAACAAAACAATAAACCAAGCCCTGATTTATGGCATCTGTCAATTTCCAAGGTCAGAGGGTATCTTTTTTAACATGAACCTGAATAAGAATCCCCTCTATCACATTTCTGACATGAAGCCTTTGCTTGAAAAATTCTAATGGAAAAAAACCTATTTTCCAAGATATCTGATTGCTTTTTTATAGCTTTGATTGTTATGAAGTTTTAATTTATACCAAACTATTATCTGCCTCTCTGAAATTTCTATCACACCTTCCTAGTTCTTCCTTCTATGGTCATCTAGAACAAAATTAGTTCTCCATTGCTGGATTGTACTCCCTTTCCATAATGTATTAGTATTCCTAACTTCCTTTAACATTCAGCTTAGGTACTACCTCTTACATAAGGTCTGCCTATTACATAATGCCATTCCTCCATATCTACCAGAGATGTGCTATAATCAGCTTGTACTGGCTAATGAGAACTGATTGCTAAATTTTCTTGTGAGAACTTACATCTTGGAAATTATCAAATGATACAAAACAGCTTGATTTATTGTTTTGTTGATTGTCTAGACTTAAGAAAGTAATGATAAATAAAATTTAATAATCCTCATTAAACTAAAGCATCATGTATATATGTATAAATGAGTATATATTATATATATATAATGTGTGTATACATGTGTATGTGAATATATGTAATATGTATGTGAATGTATGTGTATGCATATATATATAAAATTTAAAAGGTGGTTGATAAACATTTATGACCAAACCCCTAGATCTTTCCCTCCTGAAATAAAATTGTATTTATTTGGTATATACTCTATTTATTAGCACATATTATTTATCCTTCAGTAGAATGTAAGCCCATTAAGGATAAGAATGTTTTGTTTGGCTTTGTATCTTTCAGTGTCTAATAATGTATTTTGGTCATAATAATTGCTTAACGAATACTTGTTGAATTGAATCGAATCTTCTTTCAGTCATATCATCATAGGTAGCATTTATAGAGAAATTCCAGGCTTGCAAAATACTTTATAAATATTATCTTGTTCAATCATTATAACAACCCTGTGAGATACGTGTGCTATTACTTTCCCCATTTTACGAATGAGGACAGGAAGGCTGACAGAGTTTGTGACAGCTTGTGACTCTGTTGTCACACAGCTAGTTAATGTTTGAGACTAGATATGAATTCAGGTCTTCATGATTTCAGAGCCAACACTCTATCTTTTGCACCATGTAGCTGCTCATGGCCCCTGAACCTTCCTCTGCCCTTCTGACTAATTCCACAGTAGCAAATCTGCAACAGCCTTGACCGTATTTTTGAGTTACTCCTATAGCATGGTAGCATCATGCTCCAGACCTTTCCATTTGATCCTGTAGAGGCCTAGGTTTCACACACAGTCTTCTCATCTATCTTGGGGTGCAATTCAATTCAAGTTAGCAAACATTAATCTTTTATTGTGTACAAAGTACTGGGGATAGATAGATAGATAGATAGATAGATAGATAGATAGATAGATAGATACACACATACATACATACATACATACATACATTCACACATACACACATACACACATACATACATATATATATATATATCCCTTGACCTTTGTCCCACATACTTGGAGTATGTTCTCTTCTTTCCTGTGTCTCTTAAAATCTTGACCTTCCTTCAAGTCTCTACTCAGCTACCACCTCTTTTTTTAAATCTATTTTTTATTTATGGAATAAAACCAGCATTTCCATAACACAGTATAATAAAAAAGATTACTGCAAATCTATTATGTGCCATTTGCTATTCTTTTTAAGTATACAACAAAATTATCATGTAAGTTTCTTTTTTTTCCTTTTTATTTCTTCCTTCCCCCCACCTACAGATGGCCAACATTAGATAAAAAAAAAAATATATATATATATATATATATATATATATATATATATATATATATATATATATATATATATACTTATTCTATATACACTTCTATATTTCAGTTCTTTCTCTGGATGCAGGTAGAATCTTTCTCCATTTTTAAAATTTTTATTATTAATATAATGAATTATGTTAATACTCTTCCTTATGTTAATCTCTTCCTGTATTCCTGGCATAAATCCCACTTGATCATAATGTAGAATCTTTAAAATATATTATTGTAATCTTGTAGCTAGTATTTTATTTAGAATATTCGCATCCATATTTATTGGTCTATAATTTTCTTTCTCTGTTTTACTCTTCCTGGTTTAAGTATCAATATGATATTTGTTTCATAAAAGGAGTCTAGTAGGATCCCTTCTTTGCCTATTATTCCAAATAGTTTATTTAATATTGTAATTAGTTGATCTTTAATTTTTTTATTTTCTTTTTTCCTGATATTTTTAGTTTATGATACTCAGTTCCACAAGTTATTGAGTTTCACATTTTCTCCCCCTCTCTCTCCTCCCCCTGTCCCCCAAGATGACATGTAATCTGATATAGGTTCTACATATACTTTCACATTAAACCTATTTTCTCAATAGTCAAGTTGTAAAGAAGAATTATAACCAATGAAATGAACCATGAGAAAGATGTAATAAAACCAAAAATAAAACAAAATAAAGAGAGAGAGCAAATAGTTTGCTTCAATCTGCATTCAGATTCTGTAATTCTTTCTCTGGATGTGGATACCCTCTTCCATCATGAGTCTTTTGGGGCTGTCTTAGAACCTTGATTGTTGAGAAGAGCCAAGTCTATCAGTTAGTCTTCACAGAAGCAATGTCTCTGTGGTTGTGTCCAGTGTTCTCCTGGTTCTTCTCCCCTCACTCAGCATCAGATCATGTAAGACTCTCCAGGTTCTTATGAAGTCCATCTGCTCCTCATTTCTTATAGCACAATAGTATTCCATTTCATTCATATACCACAATTTGTTTAGCTATTCCCCAATTGATGGGCATCCCCTTGATTTCTAATTTTTTGCCATCACAAAAAAGCTGCTATAAATATTTTTGTACATATGGATCCTTTCCCTCCTTGTATGATCTCTTTGGGATATAGCCCTAGAAGTGATACGGCTGTGTCAAAGGGTATGAACATTTTTATAGCCCTTTGGGCATAGTTCCAAATTGCTCTCCAAAATGGCTGGATCAGTTCACAACTCCACCAGCAATGTAACAATGTTCCAATTTTTCCACATCCTCTCCAGCATTTATCATTTTCCTGTTTTGTTATTTTAGCCAATCTGACAGGAGAGATGTGGTATCTAAGAGTTGTTTTGATTTGCATTTCTCTAATCAGTAGTGATTTTGAGCATTTTTTCATATGCCTATAGATATCTTTAATTTCTTCCTCTGAAAACTGCCTGTTCATATCCTTCGACCATTTCTCAATTGGGAAATGACTTGTATTCCTATATATTTGGCTCAGTTCCCTGTATATTTTAGAAATGAGGCCTTTACCAGTGACATTAGTTGTAAAGATTTTCTCCCAATTTTCTGCTTCCCTCCTAATTTTTGTTGCATTGGGTTTTTTTGTACAAAAACATTTCAATTTCATGCAAGGAGATGGACATTCAACGAAATAAAGGAATTCCAGACTTTCCTGACAAAAAGGCCAGAACTCAATGGAAAGTTTGATCTCCAAATACAAAACTCAAGAGAGACATAAAAAGGTAAACAGGGGGAAAACCCCGACAAACCTTACTAATCAATGAGAGCAAATTATTTGCATCTTTATATAGGATTATATCATCTTATGTATGCTTTATATATATACATATATGTCAATCTAGATAATAGTACAGCTATTATGACAACTGAAAGGGATACACATAGATTGTGAATTTCTGTGTAAAATAACTGATATAAGGATAAAAAACATAATTAAGAGATGTAAAGGGAGGGCTATGAGAGAAGAGTTAAGGAGGTAGTAGAAAAGGATAAATTACACCAAATGAAGAGGTACAAAAACACATTTTGGTAGAGGGAAAGAAGGGAGGGAGAAGAGCAGTATTTGTCCAGATATTCTTATATTCCCCCAACCTCTTTTACAGGTTAGTTTTTTCATGTGATACCTTACATTTTCTTGTATTTTTTCAGTCTTATGATCTTTTACACATTTCTTGTCTCATGGAGTCATTAAATTATGTTTGGTCCATTAGAATTTTCAGAAACATATATAAATATAATACAAGGGGAAAATGAAGAGGGATTATTCCTGGGAAGAGTTGACTAAGGCTTCCTGGAATGATAGTATGTAAGCTGACCCTTGAAGGAAGAAAGGATTTTGGAGGGGTCAAGATGACTAGAAAGTATAGTCCTGGCAAGGAAAAAAGTTTGTAGAAATGCATAGAGACGTGAGATTAAGTCTAGGAAATAGATCAAAGAATCATAGTTTTAGATATGGAAGGTAATCTAACCTTTGTCCTTCTCTTGAAGATAAGAAAACTTGGGCACAGAGAGTCATGCCCCCTATTACAGATGTGATGGAGCCAGCTAGAACCAGCCTGTGAGAGCTAATTACAAAATTTTTGGTGCAAGCCTTTATACCTTGGAAATTGGCAAACTAGAGATATACCATTTTAAAGTATGTCATGTATATTTTTCCAGACAACTGATTGTTAATCATTTATCAGCACACCATTAACTCCTACTTAATCCTCCTTTCTGAATAGATGGATTCATTCATTAAATTAACAAGAGAAATAGACCTTATGTGCCTATTTGCACCTTCCAAGTTTCCACCACGACATTTTCTTTTTCTTTAAATCTGAAAGGAGTTGAACTTCTGAGTCAACTATCAAGACCTTTAGGTCAGATACCAACAAAAGAAGCATAACATAGTTGATAGGGCACTGAACTTTGAGTCAGAAAGATCAGTGTTCAGATCCTGCCTTGAACACTTTTTAGTTTCATGGCCTGTGCAAGTCATTTAACCTCTCTGAGCCTCGATTTCTTCAAATGTAAAATGAAGGATTTGGCCTCAATGGCCACTAAGGTTCCTTTGGCCTCTAATTCTGTGATCCTATAATCTTCTGACTTGAGTGGACTCACCATCCAGAACCATTACTGATGATTTTGTTTATTTTGCCTGATGTTCATGATATGTGAATATGTACCAAACTATTTAATTTTAGAATACTTTTAACCTCCTTCAATTTTAGGTTAGGAATCATGGCAGAGAATGATGTAAATGAAGGTAGAAGATCTGGGTTCAAAACCTGTACCTGTAATGTTTTACCTACTTATTACATATGTGTTCTTGGGCCACTGGACCTCAGTTTATGTGCCCCACCTCAATTTTCTCATTAGTAAAATGAGGGGGTTGGATAAGATGGTCTCTAATGTTTCTTCCAATTTTAAATCTACGACCCCATGATTTTTTGTAAAGATAGTTCTTGAGGCACTGTTTAGGCATTGTAAGTACTTATTTATTCCCTTCAGTTTACTTAATGCATTCACAAGATTCCAGTATTTCATTAATGAAATTTTGGCAGATCTTCTTTGTCAATAGGTTGTGACCTATTTAAACTATATTCTGAAATTTTCCCAGATTTGATCAAGGATACATGTCATAGTAAGTCGTATGCTGAAATCAGACCTAGACAAGAAGCAAGATAATCGTATCAAGGACTATATTAATACAAATTAGTCTAAACAACAGGCTAGTGAATATTCTTTGACATGAATATTCTTGACATGAACATAGAAATGGGTACAGGGCAACAGCAGAACTTCCTTAAGCAATGATGGCAGAGACCTCTAGAAAAAGAAATGTTGAAGAAGTTTAGTGCAACTTATCAGAAATAAATGGCCTTCTCATCCTAGAACATCTTCCACCCTTGTGATCCCCTTCTTTCATTGATGGGTTCCTGTGAGAACCTCTATTGTTAGGATGGGAACAGGTTAGTCATCTTTCATTCCTCTTCCCCTCCACCTCACCTTCTTCCCTATTTTTCATCTCATTTTTATGTGTTGTATTCCTCCATTAAAATAAGAGATTCTTAAAGGTGGAGACTGTCTTCCTTTTTGTTTGTATTTATATCCTCAAGGCTTAACATAGGACCTTAGGCACATTAAGTAATTAATAAAGCCTTGTTGACTTTAATTGAGACTCCTGATAAAGAAGCACTTTCCTCACCTAGCCTTCTCCAGACAGGATTTAGATAAGAAATTGAAAGGGAGGCATGTGGCCCCTCCATTGTGAACTAACCAAGTCAATCTATGGCCATAGTGTATTTTCAAGCTAAATTGGTATATAATCTTTAACTTTTATTAATTAACCATTTATGGGCTTTGAATTTTATTGTACTTTCCCCTTAAACATAGATCTTTTTTTCTTGGTTGAAGAAAGGAAATAAGTTCGTAGCTTACTCAAGACAGAAAACTGGGAATCAATATAATTACAGAAGATAGGTAGGGACTTTAAATGAAATGGGTGGAGAATTGATAGTGTGTCTAGGATAGCTCCATGCAAGCAGATCTGGCATCTGGAGCCTAGTGGAGAAGAGTGGGAGAAAAAACATAGAAAAAGTAGTCAAGAAGTCAACCAAAAATGCTGTTACCTATGTAATAAACAGTCATATTATGGTGTTTACCATCCCCACAACTTTATGAAAGTGATCTGGTGCAATATAATATAAAATATCACCCCTCCACAGGATGTGTCGATACTTAATATTCTCTGGGTTGACTTATTCTCTCCAACCTGCCCTCACTCTGTTGGTATAGATTCTCAGAGATAAACCAGCACTACATGATTTATACTAAAACTCTCTTCAGAGCCCTAGGGATGGCTTGTAACTCCCCCCAACACCCCTTTCTTCTTACTGCTCTAGTTCTTGAGGCCCTGTTGATGTACGTCCCATTCATGCAACCTGCCATTTACGACATAATATATCCAGAAGTCATGCAATATTTTCACAACTCACCCTTCAAAGTAATGACACGGTTACATCTTTATCATACCATTAACTTAACAATAAGGCAAAAGAAATAATAATAACATCATAGACACTAAAAATTAAGCAACTGTGTAATAATAAAATAAATTACAATGCACATATTAACCTTAGTCACAATTGTCTGCCAACATACTCAATATTTGAGTTGAAGAGTGGTCAAATGGATACATAAATTTGGTAGGAATAGGAGGAGGAAGGAGAGCCCATGTGCATAGCATAACTCACAAATGTGGACTACAGAGTTTAATATCACTGACTGTGTCTTTTTTACACTTTTTGGTCACATAACACTTTATATACAAATGAGCTGAGACACTGTAATCTTATGCAGCTCTTAAATTTCTAACGAAGTCCAACACGTCCTTTAGTATTGTTCAAGTCACATTTTTACAGTAATAATTCATCAGTTTTCAGTACATAAAAGTTCTTTATCTGCCTCTTTAAACGTGGAAATTATTTGCACACAAGGAATCATTCTACATCATCCACAAGATGATTTGTTATTATATTCATGTCACAGTTCATTAGACATCCCAAATCACTCAAAATCTATCTGAAAACTTTTAATATATGCATATACACATAATGCAATGTATTAACAATTTTTAACAATTGAAATACAGTTATTTCCTCATTTTTAAGTGTGAAAATTTTCAGTTTTACATGACAATATATTATGTCCTTTAACGGTTGATGTAGTTTTTCCTTTTTACATTTAAAAGGTCTTTTTTTCTGTCCCTTTCAACAATAATCTGTTTTGTTTATCTAAAAGAAGAGGAGTCATTACATCTACTTTGCATCCCTTTCAGTTACCTTCCTGTACTATGTATTATAGGGTCAGATCATGGAGAATCTTTAGTACTATTCTAAGTTGTTAGGTGAACCACTAAAGATTTTGAGTAGGGAATTCACAGAATCAGAGAACTGGTTACAAAGAAGCAAACTTTAGACTTGATATTAGGAACTTTTTCCTAAAAATTAGAGCTGTCAAAAATGTAGCATGATGCCCTGACAGATGGTCAATCCTCCCTGCAGCCTCCTAAAAGGTCTTCAAAAAGAGACAGGATAGCAATTTTTTGAGTATGTAATGGCAGGAATTCTTTTGGTTTATGGCTTCAACTATATGGCTGATAAGATACCTTCCAGATATCATGTTCTGTGGATCTATTATGATAGTGATGATAATAGCTCAAGTTTCTGTGCTTCTTTACACTTTGAGAAAGCAGCAAGGTGGAGGAGAGCAAGGACTAGATTGGGAGTCAAAGGACCCAAATTCAAATACCAGCTCTTCTACCAGTGTGACCTTGAACAAGTGTCTTATGCTCAATTTCCTCATTATCAAATCATGGGTTTAAATAACATGAAGCATAATGTCTACTTCAGTTCTTAATCTGTGATCTTAGTAAGAGATGAAAAAGTCATCACTGAGGGGGAATTTGATGATTAGATGTTGTGAGAAGTAAGGGAAAGGGAAGAAGCAAAGAAAATTGAAGGTTTGAAAGTGGCTGAGAGCATGGTGGCACAATTAAAATAAATCATGATATGGGGGGAGGTGGTCATCACATTGGATTATTTAAACAAAATTAAATAGCTTCCTCCTAGTTGTCTTGCCCATGTTTTCCAGCGGAAAAATTCTGGACTTGGTGGCAACGATGGGATTGTGTTTTTTTCTCATATCAATTTCTTAGTCCTATAGTGCAGTAAGAATTTGGTGGAGGAACGTAGATGAAGCAACAGAAGAAGACAAAGGTAGATACAAAAGGCAACTGCAATTTTATGCAGATTGAAGGGTAGAAAAAAGAAATTTTTTCAGCAAATTGCCTTCTTGCACTGAGAGATTTTAGTTCAAAATCAACCAAGGGTTCAACACTATAAAGAGAAGTGTGGAGGTGGCCCATCCACTTCACATGAACTGCTAAGATATCCTGAGCTCAGGTCAACCCCTGACCAAATCTCAAAAGTTGTGTTGGCTTCCCAGCTGCCTCATTAGTCATTCCTTCAGCTATTTTTGATCCTCCAAGTTTTGCCCAATTTTTCCCTCCTCTTCTACATCTTCCACTCAATAAATATCTTGATTTCTACATACTCCTAACAAAGAAATTATGGCTGACTATCTCAATGAATGTTTTCTTTTCAAAGCTCTTTTCTTATAACAGCTGAGAGGTCTCCTGTTGAGGAAAACATCCAAATTGAGAGAAGATTGCCCATCAGCCTTTGCATCCAATAGGCTCATTCTTGTTGGGGGGACTTTCAGAAGTGCTTAATATATATCTAGACTATATCAGTGAAGAGAGACTCATCCAATTAGTTTTTTTTGTAATTACATAATATTTTATTTTTTCCAAATTATATGTAGAAACAATTTTTGTAATTCATTTTTTAAAAAAAGAGTGAGCTCCAAATTCTCTCCTTCCCTCCCTCTATTCTTCCGTCTCTGAGATGACAAGAAATTTGATATAGGTTAAACAGGTGCAATCATGCAAAACATTTCCATATTAGTCATGTTGTGAAAGAAAAGACAGACAAAAAATGAGAAAAAAAGAAAGTGAAAAAAATAGTATGCTTTGGTCTGCACTCACACTCCATAAATTCTTTCTTTGGAAGTGGATAGAATTTTTCATCATGATTACTTTGGAATTATCTTGGATCATTGTATTACTGAGGGTAGCTCAGTCATGCACTGTTATTGCTGTTACTGCATATAATGTTTTCCTGGTTCAGCTCACTTCACTTTGCATCAATTATTACATCTTTCCAAGTTTTTCTGAAATCCTTCTGCTCATGTACAATAGTATTCCATTACAATTATATACCACCACCACCTGTTCAGTCTTTCTTCAGTTGATGTTGAATTCCAGTTGTTAGCCACCACAAAAAGAACTCCTATAGATATTTTTGTACAAAGAGGTCCTGTCCCTTTTAGCACTGGTATTGCTGGATCAAAGGATATACAGAGATTTTAGCCCTTTGGGCATAGTTCCAAATTGTTCTCCAGAATTGGTAGATTAGTGCCTTAGTGTACAACTTTCCCATGTCCCTTCCAACATTTATCATTTTCCTTTTCTGTCATATTAGTCAATCTGAGGTGTTACCACAGAGTTGTTTTAATTTGGATTTCTCTAATAGTAATTTAGAGCATTTCTTTATATGGATTGCTTTGATTTGTTCTTCTGAAAACTGACTTTTCATACCCTTTGACCATTTGTCAATTGGAAAAATGAATAATATTCTTATAATTTTGACTCTTTTTTATATTTTGGAGAAATACAATCCTTATTAGACACTTGCTCTAAAAAATTTCCCCAGCTTTCTGATTTCCTTCTAATCTTGGTTGCATTGGTTTTGTTTGTGCAAAAAATTTTTAAATTTAATACAATTAAAATTAACCATTTTATATCTTGTAATATTATCTATATCTTGCTGGGTTATAAATTCTTCCCTTATCCATAGATCTTACTAGTAAACTATTCCTTGTTCTCCTAATTTTTCATGGTATCATATTCCTTGAATAAATTACGTATCCGTTTTGACTTTATCTTGGTACACAGTATAAGATGTTGGTCTATATCTTGTTTCTGCCATACTGTTTTCCAGTTTTCCCAGCATATAGTGAGGTCTTGTCCCGAAAGCTTGGGTCTTTGGGTTTATCAAACACTAGATTACTACGGTCATTTACTACTATGTATTGTGTTCCTAATCTATTCCACTAATCCACCACTCTATTTCCTAGCCAGTACCAGGTTGTTTTGATGATTACCACTTTATAATGCAGTTTGAGATCTCATATGACGTTATTTTATAGCTTCACCTTCCCATCTGTCCCATTATTAAAGCAAGAAGATATTTCCACTATGCCCAATTTCTTTTCAGTTCTATTACTATAAGTTAGAATATAGTGATGGGTAATGGAGAGAGGGAAAAATCCATTTGGGGTTCTAGCCAAAAGAAGAAGTAAAGATCCAAGGAAAACCTAGCATGTCTAACCTGGATACTTTTGCTGACTTCATTCAGCTCTATCACTTTCTCAACCAGAGGACAGCCCTCACACAACCACCCTTCATGGCCTCATGCATCTCCTTGTTGCTCAGAGTATAGACTAAGGGGTTGAGCATAGGCAATAGCACAATATGTAGCACTGAGATAGCCTTGTCTTGGGATTGATCTCGAAAAGGCCAAGCATAGACACAGAGTGCAGGAATGAAGGCCATTACCACTACTGTTATGTGGGCACCACAAGTAGATAATGCTTTAGCCCGGGCATGAGCTGAATGGGCCCGTAGTGTAACAAGGATAACAGAGTAGGAGGTGAGCAAGGCCAGAAAGACTATCAAGGTGACAAGCCCACTGTTGCCAACCAGCAGGAGTTCCACAGCATATGTGTCTGTGCAGGCCAGCTCCAGAACCTGCATGATGTCACAGTAGAAATTGTCCAATTGGTTGGGACCACAGAAGGGAAGTGGAAGCAAAAGGGCAAGTTGGAGGGATGAATGCACCAATCCCCCTAGCCATGACGCCAATAAGAAATGGTTTCTGGTAGCTGGATTCATGAGGGCAGCATAATGCAATGGTCTGCAGATAGCAACATAGCGGTCAAATGCCATGACTACCAGATGAAGAATCTCAGTGCCACCCAGAAAATGGATGAAGAAGAGCTGGGTAAAGCAACCTGAAAAGGAGATTTGCTTACTCTGTGCCAGCAGGTCCCTCAGCATCCTTGGAGTGGCTATTAGGGAGTAGCAAATGTCAACAAAAGACAAGTGACCCAGGAGGGAGTACATGGGTGTGTGGAGACGAGGGCTAATCCAAATAGTCAGAACTACAAGCAGGTTTCCCAAAATGGCAGTGATGTATACAACAAAGAAAGCAGCAAACAGTAGGGCCCGCAATTCCAGAGACTGCACTAGTCCCCGGAAGATAAATCCAGTCACTATGGTGCTGCTATTTCCATGGCCCTTAGAAACCTCACTAAAAAGCTGAAGAAAAAGAAAAAAAAGATTTATCAATATTGTGATTTCCTCTCTTGCCTCCATGTCCCCAAAAGAAACAGGGAAGAGAAATCTCAGATTGAAACTTCCAACCAATAGATGCCTTCTATCTATCAAGAATTCTGAAGTTCTGAGTAAGATACAAAGAAATTACTCCTTAAATATTCTATTTTAAATAGTTTTCTTCTGTATAGATGTACTTTTAAAGCTTAGAGGAAAAGACAAGGGTATCGTCACTTTGTAGCTAATGAGGTCAAGATTAGCTTGTTGAAACTAATCTTTTTTTATTTTATGCTAATATCCTTTAGTTATACAGAGGAGGTAGTAGAACGTGTTAGAAGTGTGTTTACCAGGGAAACCTATTCATCATCATAAGGTTGAAATCTCAGGAAAAGCGATGGAGAATGGAAGTACCTTGATGGCAGAGACTATTTTTTATCATCAATTTTTAATGTGGTGCCTTTCAGAAAGGAAGTGCTTAATAAATGTTATTAAATTGCATTGAATTTTAGAAATCTCAGGAGTAATGCTTTTTACATATCTGCTTTTTCTCCTATTTCTAATTTATCAAGAAGAGGGCAATCAAGAAGTCTTAAAGAGCATTGAAAAAACAAATAATAGAGATAACTGACTATTTTTTTTAAAAAATTCGGGATTTTGGATGCTTGGAGAGATTTTTGATTTCCTAGGACTAGCTTCTAGGGTAAAATCTAGGGCAAAAGTCTTTTGCTATTGAGTAAATGAATAATTAAGGTATTTTGATACCATTTTAAGTCACAAAGAAATAGAATGCTGAGTGGACATCAGAACTGACATCTGAAAGCATTACATATACAGCAGACAACTTCTTTTTTCTTTATTTAGTAGTTTATTTTTCCCCAGTTACACGTAAAAACAATTTTTAACATTCATTTTTAAAATATTGAGTTCAGAATTCCCCTTCTTCCTCCAGTGAGAAGGCAAGCAACTCAATATAGGATATATGTGAGTATAAATGCAAAATATTTCCATATTACTCATTTTGTGAAAGGAAAGAGAAAAAAAAATCTCAAGAAAAATAAAGAAAGTAAAAAAGTATGTTTCAATCTGCATTCAGACACCATCAACTCTTTGGAAAGAATCTTTCATCATAAGTCCTTAAAAGTCATCTTGGATCATTATGTTGCTGAGAATAGTAGGTCATTCACAACTGATCATCTTACAACATTGTTGTTATTTTGTACACAGTACACTTCACTTTGCATCAGCTCTCCAGCTTTTCCTGAGAGCATCCCACTCATCACTTCTTCTAGAACATTGGTATTTCATCATAATCACATACCACAGTTTGTTCAGTCATTCCTCAATTGATGGCCATCCCTTCAATTTCCAATTCTTTGCCACCAGAGAAGATTTGCATATAGGTTCTTTTCCTTTTTTTAAATCTCTTTTGGGATACAGTCCTAGTAGTGGTATTTCTAGCTCAAAGGGTATGAGTGATTTTATAACACTTTGGGCATAGCTCCAAATTGCTCTATAGAATTGTTGAATCAGTTCACCACTGCACTAACAGTGTATTAATATCTCATTTTTCCCACATGCCTTCCAACATTTATCATTTTCCTTTTCTGGCCTATTAGCCAATCTAATAGGTATGGAGTAGTACTTCAAAATTGTTTTAATTTGCATTTCTCCAATCAATAGTGAGTTAGAGCATTTTTAGTATGGCCATAGATAGCTTTAATTACCTCATCTTAAAAATGTTCATATATTTTAATCATTTATCAATTGGGAAATGGCTCTTTTTTATAAATTCAACTCAGTTCTCTATATGTTTGAGAAATGAGAACTTTATCAGAGAAACTTGCTTCATTTTTTTTTCATCTTAGGAATAACATTTTGGCAGCTATGTGGAGGAAGGACAGGAAATTGCTAATTGTATTTCCCTCCATCCCAGCTGAAGGGGTAGGGAGGTGAGACCATGGTCAGTTTGAGGAAGGATGAAAAAGTTTAGAAACTCCAGTGTGGTGGGTGGAATAATGAGACAATTAGGGATGCATAGAAGAATTTCTTTGCCCCAGTGAAGTCCCAGTTGAGATTATGGCATATAAATATGTAATGGAGCCAGTCAGAATGGTTTCATGATTTTTCACCAGCTTTGTTCAGCAACATATGAGTCAGAGGAAAAGCAATGGTTGGTGGGAGAAATCCAGTGGTAAGGCCTGGAGGGACAATATCTTTGATAGAATAAAGGGGCAAGGAAATTAAGGGAAGAGGACAGTTTAGAGTTGAACTGATTCCCCAAGTGGTTTAAATGGTGAAGGGAGAAGAGTGTAGTCAGTATAAGGCTGATGACTTAGAGAAAAGTTGAAGTCATAGGATTGGAGATCAAAGTGAGGAAGAAGAATAGAGTTTGGGATTGCAAGGCATCAGGAGAACAGGAATGATGGCAAACTATAATCACATAGGGGAATTTCAGAGTTCATTAATAGAGAAATGGTGGAGGAGTAGGCTATGTGAAAGGGCTAAATTGAGGAACTAAGAGGTTAAAGTGTTTGAGGGATTATGTATATTGAAGTCTTCTAGTGTAAGGGCAGTAATTGGGAAGAAAATAAATACTCTGGACAAAGCACTGAGGAAAGTGTCTTCTTTTGAGGAACAGAAGAGAGGATGTTAGACAACAATCTACTTTGATTGTGCAGTAGCTATGGATCGAGTGAATCTCAAAGGAGAAGTTACTGAATTATAGTGATAGAGGGAAAGCTTGGAAGAGGCAATGGGTAGCAGAGAGCATTACAAATATCCCATTTCTACCAGTGAGTTGGGGGAATGAGTGAAAGTATAACTAGGGCTGGAACGCATGGCCAACAAGGATACACCATCAAGAAGGAGTCAGTTATCAGAGCCAGAAAATGGAAGGAGTGGAGGTGGGGACCATTCAAGATGAAAGTAAGTTTGATATCTGTGTAACAGGCATTTCAGGGAATGCAATGAAAGGGGAGGGTAGCTTAGAGTTAAATATTACGGGAAAGATTGGTTTGGGGTGAATAGGATGGAAATAGAAGAGATGTAGTGAGGGTGACACTAGTTTATTGAGGGTTTATATTAGCAAATCAGAAGCATTGGTAGGTACCATCAAGCCTAAAAGGTTTCGAGTACGGTTCCAGTAATGGACTCTGTCCCTTAAGGACCAGCTTAGCTAAGACTGCAGAGACACAAGGGAAATTTCCAATTATTCAGCCACAGAAATTTCTGAAAGTCAGCCAAGGCCTGAAGAACTTGAATTCCAGTAGGCATTATGCCCATATGGAGAATCACAGACATTTGAAGTAAATTTAATTATGGTGCTACTAATAAACTACATTATTTTAAAAATCTAGTCATTCAGTTCTGAGGGGAACCCTGTACAGGAGTTTGCTTTATGAAGTCACAGAGAATAAATGTATATATTGTAATTAATTCAACATTTATGAAAGATATTGTGCTAGAGACATTAGGGATATAAAGACAACAATGAAACTGTACTTACCTATAAGGAGTTTACATACTATTAGAGGGATATAAACAGGTAAGAAAACACAAAAAAAATTTCATATAAATGCATATGTGTATATGTAAAGAGAGGGAAGGAAAGAGTGAGAGTTAGAGAGAAAGGTCACTAACTGGTGAGATAATTTGTTAAAGTTTTCAGGGTGTAGAATCTGAGTTGTGCATTGAATCAATTTAAGTATTCTATGAGGCAGAAGGATTGTATTCCAGGGGCAGGGGTAGATTGGGGGGCAAATTGTGCAAAGGAACAGAAGCAGGCATGGAATGCTGTGTATGAAGAACAGCTTGACTAAACAGTGAATATAGGAAGGAGTATAACAAACTTTTTGAGTGTGAGGAACGTGTGTGTGTGTGTGTGTGTGTGTGTGTGTGTGTCCTGTGAGTTGAAGATTGTAGCTGTTACACACTGAAGTCTATATCTTAGGGATAACATTTTGGCACCTATGTGGAGGAAGGACATGAAAAAGGCTGGAAACAGATAAATCATTAAGCAATAGTCCAGAAAAAAAGATTATTAGGGTAGAGACTGTGTGAATACATGATTTGAGAATATTGGCTTTTCGATTTGTTAAAAAATTTTGGCTCATTAAGATTATTTTATTTTTTGTAATTTCATAGCTTAATGTTAGACACATGGGAATCATGCAAATACTTTATTAGTGACAGTTTGATATGATGAAAAGAAAGTCACAAGACTAGGGTTTGAATTTTAGCTCTGCTACTATCTCTCTCTCTCTCTCTCCCTCCCGCCCACCTCTGTCTCTCTCTTTCTCCTTCTGTATGTGTATGTCTTTGTCTCTCTTGATATGTGTGTGTGTTTGTGTGTATGTATATATGTATGTATATCACCATTGGTAAATCACTTAATCTTTTGGGGGCCTCCTTTTCTTAATCTGAAAATGAGAGGTTTGGGCCAAAGTATTTCTAAGATTCTTTCCAGATCTAAATCTATGATCCTATGTATACAATGAGGATAACAATAGTTGCCGTTGAGAAAATTTTTTTAAAATGATTTCATATTTTATATTTGATTCCATTCAATTGATTCTATTCTGTGGCTGACTGAACCATGTTTCTTTGTCTCTGAGTTAAGTTCAGAAGTTCATGAGTCCAGAAGTTCAGCTTTCCTCTCTCAATTAAGTTTAAAAGTTATTTCCCTACAAATCACTTTAATTGAAAGAAAACTGTTATGTCTGTAGCACTAATTGCCCTTGAACAATTGAAAGAAATCTATTATCCTTTACAGATGCAGGTGGGTGGCAGGGAGTCTGGTCCATTCTCTCTGCAATGTTGGCTGTCTTTCAAGAAAGTCTGGTCTATCATTGCTGTGATACTAAGTAGCCATGCAAAGGAATACCAGCAATGAGCAACAAGATCAAAGGAGGGGTTGGTGCTAGCCCTTCATTCCTGCATTCCATCTAATCATGTTGTTTTCCACCTGTGATGCTTCCTGTTCTTTGTTAATCTTGTACTTCCCAAGACCATATAAAGCACAATAAGCCCTACTTCATGGTCTTTTGGCTGACTGAGGAGCTGAGAGACCCATTTTATTGGTAATTGCTGGCCTTACCAGTTAACTGAAGATGCTCAGAACTTTGTGCCTCAGTTTACCTTACCTTCAATCATAGCACCCTCATATAGCTGTTGTGAGAGTCAAGTGAAACAATGTAACATGTTATAGACATGTTTTAAAGACATCACTTATTATCAGTGTTACCTCCCCCAGAAATGAATACAGTTTCATCACATCCAAAACACATTACCTTCCTACCAAAATTGGCTTATCTTCCTAGACATTTCTTTGCCATTAAGAATGCCATTATCCTTCCAGTCCCCTTGGATTATTGTGATAGCCTCTTCATTGTTTTCTCTGGCTCCATTTTCTCCTGCCTCCAATTCACCTTGTATCTCATAGCCAGACTAATATTCTCCGAAAGTCACTTCTCCTCCCCAACATCACTAAGACTAGGCGATTTACCATGTGCTTAAGGATAAAGTTTAAATTCTCATTCATTCCATACCCTCCACAATCCATCTCAAATCTATCTCTTTACCTGTAGGGTCTAATTCTTTCAAACATATAATGATAGCCTGCACTTATCTAGCACTTTAAGGTTTGCAAAGCACCTTACATATATTATCTCACTGTATTTTCACAATAAAACTAGGAACTAGGTGCTATTGCTCTCTCCATTTTACAGATAAGGAAACTGAGGCAGTCTGAACTTAAATGACTTGTTCAGGGTCATACAATTAGTAAATGTCTGAGGCAGGAGTTAAACACAGGCCCAACTCCAGGTTTACTCCAAGTCCAACATTCTATCCACTGCACCACCTAACTACCATGCTTCTGCACCTCTATCTGTGCCTCTTTCTAAACCTGAAAATCATTTTCTTCACATTTCAATTTATTTAAAGTCTTTCCACCCTTCAAAGACTAACTTCTATCCTACCTTTCCAATGAAGCCTTCCTTTACTATTCTACCTCATAAAGATGTGCCCACCTATTTCCAAATTCTGTCTCTTGTACTCAGAACCATGCATTGCAGTATCTATTAATTTATCCACTGAAGAACAGAATCTTAAAGTCAGATGGATGCCCTAAGGGCACCTCAACCACATCTATTACCTGAGCCTAGAATCATAGAATCAGAATTGCATTTTTGGAAGGGACATCATACATTGTCTCATTTTACACTTTCCAACCAAATAAGAATCCACACTATACCATACCCAGTAAGAGGCCATCCAGTCTCTTCCGAAAGACCCCTATTGTTGGAAACATATGATGATAAGAAAGAAACAGAACAGAGCCAGCCATCACAAATAATCATGTATTACTTATGTTGCATTGGACAAGATCATTGGTTGGTCTTACTACTTCAAGTCTTTTCCCATTCCAATCCATCTTCCACTCACCTGTCAAACTGATATTCCTAGAATACAGATCTCGCCATATCATCTCCCCCTACTAAATAAACTCACATGGTTCCCTAAAACCTCCAGGATTAAATATAAAATCTTTGACTTGGCTTTTGAAGCTCTTTAAAAAATATTCCTTTTCAAGAGTTCCAATCTTCTTATATCTTATTTCTCTCCACCTACTCTGCAATCCAGGAACACTGACCGCCTTCCTCTTCCTTGCATGGGTCTATCCAATTTTTGTCTTGTGCGAAAACTTTATTCAGTTGTGGGAATTGTGAGAGGATTTTGTTGCATTGCTTGAACCTAGCCCTTCATGGGTGGGAAGTTGAACCACCTCATTCTGTTGCTTAGAGACCTTTAGCTAAGGACCTGGGTTATGTTGACCAGAAACGCAATCAGATCTGGAGATTCATGTAAAGAGTTTTCTCACAATAATAAATCTCAAGCAACCCATATGTCTTTTCTGAAAACTGGCCCTGCACTGGTCAGTCAGTTATAGTTTCCATGCTCCTTTGATTGCATACAGACACTTGGGGGGAGTGGGACATCTCTTTTTCTGATTTCAGGGAATTGTACCTGTATGCTCTTCCTCTCCCAACTTGGAGAGTCCCTAATCTTTCCTCCAATTAGAAATCAAATTACCTAATTTAATATGCTGGTTAATTATTTTCTTTTAACTAATTGGTCTTATTTGATTGTTTTTAATACATAAAATCTATCTTACTCTGTATTCAGGGTCTTTGGACTGACTGGGGAGTCCATTGACCCTTTTGTTATGCCTGGTTTCCTAATAAATCATATAGCTCAGATTGTTTGCTCAGTTATTATTAATTATCTACCACAACATATAAGTTTTGTTTGAACATAGTTGTTTGCATGTGGTCTCCCTCATTAGACTGTGGATTCATTCAAAGTAGTGATTGTCTTTTGCCTTTTTCTTATCCCTAGTGCTTAGCACAGCACCTGGTACATAGTAGGTTTTTAATAAATGCTAGTTGACTGACTGACCTCTCCATGTCTCTTCTCTCATCTGTAAAATTAGGGTAATTATACTTATGTAATGTACTTCAAGTAGTTGGAGGGAGGAAAGTGATTTTTAACCTGTAATTCCATATCAGATGTGAGATAGTATAATTATCACTGTTATGTTATTCCTCCCAAAGGCAGACACATTCAGACAGCTCAGATTAGGTTTTCTTCCTATTACTAGCTTTATTCTGTTTCACAAGAAAATCCTTCAAGAATTTTGAAGATGATGTTCTTCTCTAATGCTGCTCCACCCCACAACATCTCCTCTCCTTTTAGTTAAACGTTCATGGTTCCTTTAATCAATTATCATATGGAGTGGGTATGAATCCATCCACCACTATGGTCATCCTTCTACAGATATACTTCAACTTGTGGTTTCCTCTTTAATATGTGGCAAGCAAAATGGGATACAATATTCCTGATGCGGTCTGACCAGAACACAGTACAGTTGGGAATCATCTGGATATTGTATTTCTATTAACAAAGGCTATGATTGCATTAGGTTGATTTTTTTGGTTTAGTTTTGGATGGTACTTCATACTGTTGATTGAAATCAAACTTATAGTCCACTGAAAACCCTAACTAGGGATTTTTCACCTAAATTTCTTTTTAGTGACATCTTTCCTCACTTATACAACTGATTTTCGATTCCTTTTGAAAGTGTACTCTCATTACTTCATCTTATTAGTTTTAGATAACTGTTCCAGGCTATCAGGAGCTTTTTTGAATTTTGCTTTTGTCATTCAATATTTTGATCATCCCTGCGATCTTCACGTCATTTGAAAATGACCATCTATGGGGGCAGCTAGGTGGCGCAGTGAGTAGAGCACCAGCCCTGGAGTCAGGAGGACCTGAGTTCAAATCCGGCCTCAGACACTTGACACATGTACTAGCTGTGTGACCTTGGGCAAGTCACTTAACCCCCAATTGCCCTGCCAAAAAGCAAAAAAAAAAAAAAAAAAAGCAAAAAAAGAAAATGACCACCTACAGGTTCATCAAATATTTTGATATATGCATAGAACAGAATAGGACCAAAGATAGAGCACACTGCAAGAGACCTTCTTTCACAATTACTCTGATAAATTAAGCATCAATATTTGCAAGCTCTAGTCAATCAACGAGCCCCTCACCCATCTAAGTGTACCATCTATCATACAAAATGAAAGAACTTTGTTAAATGCTTTCAGAACTCTAGAAACTTAGTTTGAACATTTCCCTTATTTGCCAAAACAAAAAAGTGTATGAGGTTGGTCTCACATTTTCTTTCTTGATGAACCAATGATCACTATTCCCTTTTACAAATGTTCACACACTCTTTTAAAACGGCCATTCTAGGTGTTTACTTAGGACCGAGTCAAATTCATTAGGCTAAAGATTATTGAATACAACTCTTTTCTCCTTTTGAAACCTGGAATAACTTTTGCATCCTTCTACTACTTGTTAATATGTATTTCTTCAAGGATTAATAATAGTAATTTTTAATTTAATATTTTAGTTTTCAACATTGATTTCCACAAGACTTTGAGTTACAAATTTTCTCCCCATTTCTACCCTCCTCCCCATTCCAAGATGGCATATATTCTGATTGCCTCGTTCCCCAATCAACCCTCTCCTCTTTCACCATACTCCCCCCATTCCCTTTCCCCTTACTCTCTTGTAGGGCAGGATATATTTCTATGCCCCATTCCCTATATATCTTGTTTCCCTGCTGCATGCAAAAAACAACTTTTTTGAGCATCTGCTTTTAAAACTTTGAGTTCCAAATTCTCTCCCCTTCTCCCTTTCCACCAACCCTCCCCAGGAAGGCAAGCAATTCAACATAGATCACACAGGTATCATTATGTAAAACACTTCCACAATGCTCATGTTGTGAAAGGCTAACTACATTTCCTTCCATCCTATCCTGTCCCCCTTTATTCAATTTTCTCCCTTGACCCTGTCCCTTTTCAAAGGTGTTTGCTTTTGATTACCTCCTCCACCTATCTGTCCACAATTCTATCATGCCCGCTTTTTTATCCCCTTCCCCTTACTTTCCTGTGGAGTAAGATACCCAATTGAGTGTGTATGTTCTTCCCTCCTCAAGTTGGATCCGATGAGAGTAAGAACTAGTGGAAATTACCCTGAATTTGGAGTTGAAGAATGTGGATTTCAAGTATTGGCCTTGATGCTCACTAGGTGAGTAAACTCTATCAGACAATTTAAACTCTCTAGGACTCAGATTCTTCATCTATAAAATGATGGGATTGAATAAACCATAAGTTCTTCTAAATATCTAAATTCTATGATGCCATGATATCCATAAGTTTTTACTTACCTTTGAGGTAACCTGTCAATTGAGAACACCTAACTCATACCCCGACCTCTACTATACTTATCTTCTATTCGTTTCCTTCTTTTTCATTATTTTCTCTTTCCTTTTTTCTATCTTTTAAAATTTTTCTCTTCTGTTCATCTTTTTCTTATGCACTTCTTTAATTGCAAAGGGGGAAGAAAAATCCCATTCCTTCAGTTAATATACACTTAAAATTTCTCCAGGAGAAAGGCCAAAGAAAACTATAAAAAAAGTCAGCTTAAGAGTCAACTAGGTTTTAATTACAATCTTATCATATTAGTTTTAACTATTATTCTATGCTATGTTATTTTTAAAAGTATGCAATCTTATAAGAATGCATTATCTATAATTGTAAAAATGAATTAATTTGTAATTAAAATGGATTAAAATTTTATTTTTAAAGGTTAGTTAGGTTTAAGGTCTCTCCTCTGTAATAGCCATCTATTTCATTCTTCTTAAAGTCATCTACTAGTCCAGAGGAGCTTCCCTTTTCATTTAGTGGGAAAAAATTTAGTTTCTGGACTATGGAGAAACATAGTAGGAAAAAATACTCAAGCAGGAGACTTACCTTCTGAATTATCAAGGATCCCATCAGCAACTCTATTAGGCTTCAGACCCTCTGGCTGATCTAGTGGGAAGAATGACCTGAGGCATGGAGCTTCTCTTTTCTGTAGCTTGTTCCAGTTCCCCTGCCTTTTCAAGAAGAACCCATGCAATAATTTCAGCTGAACTTTGCCATAGCAGTCATTCCAGCTCCTCAGGTGACAAACTCAATCTGTTCAGTAGAAGCTTCCAAAATGTTTGCATTCCTTTTCCTAACTTAGCCCTTGTATTCTAGCCTGCTGTCCTGCTCATAGGGCAAAAGCCAAGGTATTTTCAGCAGTTTCTGAGACCTGAGAGTTAATGTTTCTCTTGGGCACTTCATACCTTCTGCTCTTGAATCAAGTACTAAGAAACCCTAGGGTCCATGATCCCAAGGGAGGCAAATATCTATAATAAGCCAGGACATGGAGGGCCAATCTCTCAATAACTAAACAATCATCCCTAGACACAGAATCTCTCCCCATGATTCAGAGTCTCCTGCTTTAGGAGAGAAAACCTCAGGCAGGATGGGCTTACTATTCACATCTGTTTCAAACTTTGCCCTTTTTGAAGTGTCTTCTATCTGCATCGGTCCCAGTGGCTCTATTCGGAGCCATGAACTAAACAAAATGGGGTTACCTCTGTATGTGACTTTTCAGAAACAAAGTTTCAAGTTAGCTGGTCCCTAAACAAAGATCTCCCAAAATCTAGGATAAAATCAAAGAAAATAATGACAGATAATGAGGTGTTAAAATAAATGGAAATATGTGTAATCACAAAAAAATGTAATGGAAAGGACTAATATGCAAAACATAACATTTTTTGGCATGAGCAGCATGGGAATTTCTTTTCCTTGACTCTATATTTGTTACAAAGGTTGTATATTTTTCCAGTGAGGAGGATGTGAAGGAGGGAAAAAATAAATGCTTGATAATTGAATAAGAAATAATTAAACCAAAAAAGTAGTGGGCAGATGATGAGGTTTTAATGTGTTAAAAATTTTATAACCCTATGCTACCTTTTTACTAGATAGATAGGAAGAAAAAAGAAAGAGAGAGAGAGAGAGAGAGAGAAAGGGAGAGAGAGAGAGAGAGAGCATTTATTAAATCCTTACTATATGCCAGGCACTATGTTAAATGCTAGTAATACAAATATAATAAAATAAGATGGTCCCTACCCTCAAAGATCTTTCATAATGAGTAAATAAAATACACAAAGGGAGCCCAGAAAAGTGCGTGGATGAAATGCTATGGTTAATGAAGAAGAGGATCTGGGAAAGTAAGATAAAGTGTGGGTGGGCTCTGAAATACTAGTTGTATTGGAGGAGTTATGAATCAGAAAAGTGGGACCTTGAGTGAAGATTCAAAGAATCTTGAAGTAACTAAGTGACATAGTGAATAGATGCCCTGGGCCTAGAATCAGGATGAACTGAGTTTAAATTCAGACTCAGAAATGTATTAGCTGTGTGACTTTGCGCAAGTCACTTAACCCCAAATGCTCTGCCTTCCCCCATCCAAAGAAAAAAAAAGAAGAAACAAAATACAAAAAAAAATGGCTAGAAAATGAATTTCTTCAGAAGGCCTTTCTGCAGATAATAGATAGCTCCGTATGGTATTTTTTTTTTTAATTAGGATATAGACAGCAATCCCTTATTTGCATATACAATTACCTAGGCAAACTGTACCAGATAATTGAGAAAATTCAGATAATAAAAATGCCCAGAATACCGACTGGGTCTGTGGTATTCATGTGAGTTAGAAGGTGTTAGTAAAAAAAAAGTAAGGACCTTTTTTATCAGTTAGTATGGAGGACTTGGGATTCTTATAGTAACTTGAAGAGCCTTCTGTGTTTATATCTTTTCCAGTCAATTAACAACTACCTATACACAAAATGTAGTTTCATCTCCCTATTAAGGGAAAAAATGAAAAAGCTGAAAAAGTACAAATTTTCTCTTTATTATGTCATTATAAATGAAATATTACTACAGAAAGTAGAAGAAATATTTCAAAGGGAAAAACAAAGAGGTTTATCTGCCTCAATTTCCTCAATTGTACAATGGGAATAATAATAGCATGTATCTCACATAATTACTTTGAGAAGAAAATGAGATATTTGTAAAAGCATTTAACAGAATCTGGCACATACTTAATAAATGTTTTTTTCATTCAATTCTATTCTGTAATCATTCTGGAAAGTAATTTGAAATTATGCGCAAAAAATTACTAAGTAGTTAATGCCTTTTGACTGAATGATACTATGACCAGGCTGAAAAACACACACACACACACACATACACATATAACTCTCTTTTTGTGGGAGCAAAAAATTATAAATGAAGGCGATGCCCATCAGTTGAGGAATGGCTGAATAGGTCATGGTATATAATGTGATGGAAGACTAGTGTGCTATAAGAAAGAAAAGAAAAAAATTATTTCAAAAAGAAATTAAAATACTTATATGAATTGGTGCAGAGTGAAGAGAGCAGGAACAGAAGAAGAATTTACATTTAATATCAATATTGTAAAAATGAAGAATTGTGAAAGACTTTTATATAGACTGATGAAGAATGAAATGAGAATAAGAGAACAATTTATACATTAACAAACACCATTGTCAAAACAAACCAAAACAAAAAAAAAAGCCCTGAAAACTTTAAGAACTATTATGATCAATACAATGATCATTCATGATTCCAGGAGACCAATGATGAAATATACTATCCATTACAGAGGGGTGATGCATGTAGGGTGCTCAACGAAACACATACATGTGTACACATTTGTGTGTATATATAGCCATTGAAGGAATTTTTTGCCATGCATATTTCATGTAATAAATTTATTTTTCTTTCTTTTTCCCAATAAGATGAAGGATTTGGATAAAATAGCTTCTGTAATTTGATAGCCACAGATTTGAAATTTACGCACTTTCAGATAAGGTCACTATATTATTAATTTATATAACTGTTTCACCTTTTTACAAGAGACTTCCCATGATGCAGGCATGCTTGGATAAAAATTGTAGCATAAAAACAAAACATCAGTAAAACCTTGTCAGTTTTTTGAATAATGTATTTTCCTTGAGTCTTAAAAATCTAAGCAAAGGAAATAAGGAAAAATGCATATACATTATACATATATACACTAGGTACACATATATACATATTAATAATGATGATAACAGTAGCTACAATTTACATAGCACCTACTATGCAGCAAAAATGCATGGCTACAGTTTTCTCTACATATATTGTAAACCATGGATAACAGGCAAGGTGAATTCATAATCTTAATATAGGAAGGCAAACGTGACCCATAGTATCCCTGAAATTCGAAGGAATCAGACTACTGATTGAAAAGTGATTCTGGCAGGGTGAAAAAGAAACAGCTTGGGTAAAAGGACAGTGGAATTGAACTATATTCTAAAAATATGCACTCATGGGAGGAAATCCAATCTAACTGAAAACAAGGTCTTTATTTTTTTTTTACTAACACCTTCTCTCTCTCTCTCTCCCTTCTTCCTTCTCTCTCCCTCCAAAGAGTGCCTCTGATAATTTCGTGACTTGCTTAATGATGATTTCATCCGTCAAAAGGTGGATGAACCTTGGGGAATGGCTGAACAAGTTGTGATGTATGAATGTAATGGAATACTATTGCACAATAAGAAATGATAAGCAGACGGACTTCAGAAAAACCTGGAAACACTTATATGAACTGATGCTGAGTGAGGGGAGCAGAACCAGGAGAACATTACACACGATTACAGACACATGATATCTGTAAGGACTAACTTTGATAGACTTGGCTTTTCTTCACAATGGAAGATTTTAAGACCACTTCAAAAGAAACAATTATGGAGTCTGAATGCAGATTGAAGCAAACTATTTGCTTTTTTTTTTGTCTCTTCTTTCCTGTGGTTCATTCCATTGGTTATAATTCTTCTTTGTCATATGTCTAATATGAAAATATGTTTAATGTGAATGTGTATGTAGAGCCTATATCAGATTGCATGCCATCTTGGGTGGGGGAAATGGGGAGGAGAGTGAGGGGGAGAAAATTTGGAACTCAAAAGCTTGTGGAACTGAATGTTGTAAACTAAAAATAAACAAATTAATTTAAAAGAAAAAAATAGTGAACGAACTAACATAAGAAACTTACAGGGCCTAAAAATCTACAAGGGAACTCAATCAAAAAGAGATGGTAGTTCTCATTAATGGAATTCTGTAAATCCAATGAAAAAATAATTTCAAGGAGTGGGGAAAGTAGAGTTGTTTAAACAAGAATGATATGGAGTCTTCTGGGAAATTGGCAGAAAAATCTCTGAAGAGCACCAAATAAAGTAACAGAAATGAGAAGAGGTAGAGGATACAATGTCATACAAGGTAAATTGTGCAAAAGAACAGAAAGTATCACAGTGTACCTTTTCCACAATCACCTATTCATTCTCCCGTGCTGGGCTAGGTTGTCTAGGTAAGAACTTTCTGTACAATCTACATATCTTTACCCTTCTGATGCCTTACTCCTGGGTCTTATTTTCCAACATTTTTTTTTGTCAATGTCACCTAGTCCAACCTTTGTGTTCAAATCACAGCTATTTTGACTAGTTTGACCAATATTTGACAGTTTCATAATGTTTCCTTTTTATCTTTTTTATTCAGTTCCTCATATTCTGAAACAAGGTGTCAAAACCTACTATTATTGCTCTTTTAAAGTTATTTCTTCTTTGGTAAGACTATGAACTTCTTTTTTATAAATTTTACTTTATGGTTATTAGGTACACACATATTTAAAATTTGTGTGCTCTCATTCTGAATAGAATCTTTTAGCATGATAAAATGTCCTTGTTTACCTCTTCTGTTTCATGGTTTGAATTCCACTTTGCTTGATTTTTATCTATGTCACTCTTACTTTTCATGATTTAGTATGATAATATGGTTAATTTTATATCACCCTTTCAGACAAATCTATTGAATATTTATAGATGGAATGTTGTCAAGTCTGAAAACAAATGACCAAAAAGTCACAAAAATTATAATTCTAAAAATACCAAAGAGCTCACACAGGTCATCACAAAAACACAGTTAACTCTAAGAAACAAAATAAAATAAAAATAAAAATAAACTCTTGGGGCCAACAGCAGTTATAAGCAAAAATCTTTCTTTATCCTGTTGGAGGAGGGAAACTAGACATATGTTCTAGGGCCTACTTTAGTAGGAGATCCACTTTAGTATGGGTAAATCTTAATACACATAGCAATGGGATACACAGTGAGGTGTAGCCTTGACAATGAGGGGTAACAGCAACAATGAAATAAGTTTGATTCATGACAGGGTTTCATGCCTGGAACATGGGTCCTGTAGGTTCTTGACCAAGCTCAAAGACCATCTAGGGCTGGTGTGAAAAAAAAATATTCTGAGATTTTGCAGCAAGTCAGTTCATCCAGAGTGCAAAGGATTGTTATTATGCCAAGCTCGGGGCACAGCTTGTTTTCTGGGACTTAGCTCTCTAGAAAACAGGGTGTCTTCTAATAATGAAAAGAGAGGAGTGGTCTTGGTATGGGGATCCTGACAATGTGTTTCCTGAAAACAGCTGGATTCTTGACTTTAATTTATTCATTAACTTATTTTCTTCCTATTGAAAAGTCTAGTCAACTTAGCTTTACTAATATCAGATGTTTTGTCACATTTGTTCTTCTTTAAATTCTTATTTAATTTATCATAAGGGAATAAAAATTTTCATAGATCTTTTCTTGGACCTGTGAAGTCATCAGTGTGGATACTCCTTCTGATAATGTAGGCCAGTCATCCATGACTGCCTATTCTGCATGTCTCTTGGCCATGTCCTTCTTGTCAGTCTTTTAAAGGGTTCCCAGCTGCCAGGGTAGGAACGTGTTTTGAAATCTCTTGACATTGATGGGATACCAATGAGTTGTACAGTCCGGCCATCAGTTACGTAGTCCTTTCTGGTTATAGCCCCTTTGAACACTTCAGATTTGAACCCTCTCTTGTAACAAGCAAAACCAATACAGTGGCAGTGTATTGCCAAGGATGAAACATTCTGCCCTCTATGCTAAGAGGAGGCAAATAGAGTTTTATTACCTATTGTTTGGGACTATGACTGGTTACTCTGATTGTTTAGTGTTTTGGTTCCTTTTAGTGTTATTTTCATGTATACTATCTTAATCATGTGTATAATCTTAATAATAATCTTAATCATGTGTATCTTTTTACTTTCATCTTTTGGTTCCACTTACTTCACTCTATCACTTCATACAAGTCTTCCCATGTTTCTTTCCCATCTTTCTTTCACTTTCTCATATTCATCATTTTCTATTCAATAACATTATATCAATTCATTTACCACAGTTTGTCCAGCCATTCCCAAACTTTGTTTTGAATTCTTGATTCCCACAAAGTAAAATGTCACTATGAATTTTTTCTTGTACATATGAGGCTTGTCTTTAACAACCTAAGTGTAGACGACCAGTAGTGGGGTCTCTCGCTTAAAAGGTGTGAACAGTTTAATTATTATTCTCACATGGTTCCAAATTATTTCTCAGCATGCTTAAAACAATTCACATTAGTTGAACTTTTCATGTGTTTGTTTGTTCATAGCCATACATTTCTCTGATGACATCCTTTGTATTGCTGTTCTTATGTGATTCTTTGCAATTTTTGTTTATGAAAAATTAAAATCTCATCATTTACTATGATTAACATGAGCTTAACAAAACTCTCAAAAGTCTTCTTCATTACATGACTAACTGTAGATTTAAAAACACCAAAAATAACTCTGAGCTCTTAGCAAATAAAAGCATATTAACATTATCTTACCCGTGTCTCTTATTCATTTTTAGTTTTCTTTTTATTGATCTATCAGAAACGTTTAGCTATTCAGGCTATAGGATGTCAGCTAGCTGTAAACTAATTTGTTTTGAATTGAGAAAGGTGCATCATCTCAAATAACTCCCTTTTGGAGTGGAGGCATGGTTGTACTTCAAAGACTTCCTGAAGGACACATGTCTCTCTGAAAATTCTTCTTAAAAATATTCTTGAATGATCTTCTGGGTGACAGTGTTCAGATTTTTTTTTTGTCTTCCTATATTTTCTTGGTTGACTCTAATCTCAAGTCTGCTCCATTATCACCTATCCTGTGAGCCTGTCACTTGGCATTGTAGATTTTTCAGTGTTTCTCAAGGATTGACTCATTTTCTCAGCATGTTCTGCCATTTGGGTATTACTATAGACAGTTATATTTTCCATTGTCATAGCTCACTTGCTTCTGTAGATTACTATTTAGGCTTTCTATTATCATTTTAATGTTACTTTTCCCTCATTATTTCCTTTGACAGATATTAGTAACCTTCATGCTGACTTTGGTTCTTCTGGTTGAATAAAATTCTATAAACTCCTTTGCTTTTGAGATATTCATACGAATGATTTTTTCTTGCCTAATGATATTATGTACATCATTAATCCATGTGAAGCTGTTTCTTAATACATCTTATGTTGCTGTATTTTGTTTTTCCATCTAACATTTGCTTCTTGCATTTTACCCTTTTTTGGCTACACCCTGGCATGTTTTTTTTGTGTTGGAACATATTCTTTACATTTGATTTTGCTTGATTTATATCTTTCTATGTGGCTTTTAACCATTTTCCTTTCTCCTTCATGTTCCTTTTGTTGCTTTTTGAGAGATATGAAATGAGCCTGATTCTCTTCAAAATTAGTGTTCTACTATTGTAACTGGAAAGTCCCAGGTGTGTAAGCTTCATGAGCACTTCTTACACTTCTCTTGTTTTTTCTCTTTTTTTATTTAATATATTTAGTTTTAAGCATTGATTTTCGCAAGAGTTTGAATTACAAATTTTCTCCCCATTTCTACCCTCTCCCCCCACTCCAAGACAGCATATATTCTGGTTGCCTTGTTCCCCAGTCAGCCCTCCCTTCTGTCACCCCACTCCCCTCCCATCCCCTTTTCCCTTCCTTTCTTGTAAGGCAAGATAAATTTCTATGCCCCATTGCCTGTGTATTTTATTTCCTAGTTGCATGCAAAAACTTTTTTTTGTTGTTTTAGAACATCTATTTTTAAATCTTTGAGTTCCAAATTCTCTCCCCTCTTCCCTTCCCACCCACCCTCCCTAAGAAGTCAAGCAATTCAACATAGGCCACATGCGTATCATTATGTATAACCCTTCCACAATACTCATGTTGTGAAAGACTAACTATATTTTGCTCCTTCCCAACCCATCCCCTTTTATTGAATTTTCTCCCTTGACCCTGTCCCCTTTCCAAAGTGTTTGTTTTTGATTACCTCCACCCCCATCTGCCCTCCCTTCTATCATCCCCCCTTTTTTTATCTTCTTCGTCCTTTTTTCCTGTGGGGTAAGATACGCAATTGAGTATGTATGGTATTTCCTCCTCAGGTCAAATCTGATGAGAGCAAGATTCACTCATTCCCCCTCCTCTGCCTTCTCTTCTCTTCCTACAGAACTGCTTTTTCTTGCCACTTTTATTCGAGATTATTTATCCCATTCTATCTCTCCCTATCTCCCTCTCTCAATATATTCCTCTCTCATCCCTTAATTTGATTTTATTTCTTTTAGATATCTTCCCTTCCACTTCAACTCACCCTGTGCCTGTTCTCTCTCTCTCTCTCTCTCTCTCTCTCTCTCTCCCCATATATATATATATATATATATATATATATATATATATATATACACAAATACATACATACACACACTCACATATACATACACACACTCACATATACATACATATACATAAACATATACACACACACACACACATATATATATATATGCATATTCCCTTCAGCTACCCTAATACCGCAGTCTCATGAATCATACACATCATCTTTCCATGTAGGAATGTAAACAAAACAGTTCAACTTTAGTAAGTCCCTTGCAATTTCTTTTTCTTGTTCTTTTTCTTGATTACCTTTTCATGCTTCTCTTGATTCTTGTGTTGGAAAGTCAAATTTGCTATTCAGCTCTGGTATTTTCACTGAGAAAGCTTGAAAGTCCTCTATTTTATTGAAAATCCCTATTTTGCCTTGGAACATAATACTCAGTTTTGCGGGGTGGGTAATTCTTGGTTTTAATCCTAGTTCCATTGACCTCCAGAATATTATATTCCAAGCACTTTGATTTCTTAATGTAGAAGCTGCTAGATCTTGGATTATTCTGATTGCGTTTCCACAATACTCAAATTGTTTCTTTCTGGCTGCTTGCAGTATTTTCTCCTCGATCTGGGAACTCTGGAATTTGGCAACAATATTCCTAGGACATTTCTTTTTGGGATCTATTTGAGGAGGTGATCTGTGGATTCTTTCGATTTCTATTTTGCCCTGTGGCTCTAGAATATCAGGGCAGTTCTCCTTGATAATTTCTTGAAAGATGATATCTAGGCTCTTTTTTTGATCATGGCTTTCAATTAGTCCAATAATTTTTAAATTATCTCTCCTGGAGCTATTTTCCAGGTCAGTTTGTCTTCCATTTTTTCATTCCTTTGGTTCTGTTTTATAATATCTTGATTTCTCATAAAGTCACTAGCTTCCACTTGCTCCAATCTAATTTTTAAGGTAGTATTTTCTTCAGTGGTCTTTTGGACCTCCTTTTCCATTTGGCTAATTCTGCCTTTCAAGGCATTCTTCTCCTCATTGGCTTTTTGGAGCTCTTTTGCCATTTGAGTTAGTCTATTTTTTAAGGTGTTGTTTTCTTCAGTGTATTTTTCAGTGTTTTCTTGGGTCTCCTTTAGCAAGTCATTGACTTGTTTTTCATGGTTTTCTCACATCCTTCTCATTTCTCTTCCCAATTTTTCCTCTACTTCTCTAACTTGCTTTTCCAAATCCTTTTTGAGTTCTTCCATGGCCTGGGACCAGTTCATGTTTTTCTTTGAGGCTTCTTTTGTAGGCTCGTTGACTTTGTTAACTTCTTCTGTCTGTATGTTTTGGTCTTCTTTGTCTCCAAAGAAAGAATCCAAAGTCTGAGACTGAATCTGGGTGTGTTTTCGCTGCCTGGCCATATTCCCAACCAACTAACTTGACCCTTGTGTTTTTCAGTGGAGTATGACTGCTTGTAGAGTAAAGAGTTCTATGTTCTAAGCTTGGGGGGATGCGCCAGCTCTACCACACCAGCACTCCTCCTTCCCCAAGAACCCCCAACCCAGACTGGACTTAGATCTTCAGCAGGCTGTGCACTCCTGCTCTGATCTGCCACTTAATTCTTCCCACCAGGTGGGCCTGGGGCTGGAAGCAACTGCAGCTGTAGTTCAGTAGGTGCCCCACCTCCGCTGCCCTGGGGGCAGTAGCCAAACCACGAACTCCTTTTTTCACTCTGTCCCCAGCAGCTTTTCCCACTAGCCTTTTCTGTTGTCTTTGGTGTTTGTGGGTTGAGAAGTCTGGTATCTGCTGCAGCTCACTGATTCAGGGAGCTAGGGCACGTTCTGCCTGGCTCCTGGTCTGGTTGGTCCACACCTCCCATGCTGGGCTCTGCTCTTTTCTGCTCTGTTCCCAGCTCTGTGTGGGATAGACCCCAACCAGAGACCATCCAGGCTGTCCTGGACTAGATCCCTGCTTCCCTCTGCTATTTTGTGGGTTCTGCAGTTCTAGAATTGGTTCAGAGCCATTTTTATAGGTTTTTGGAGGGACTCAGGGGGAAGCTCATGCTAGTCCCTGCTTTCCAGCCACCATCTTGGCTCTGCCCCCTCTTACACTTCTCTTGAGAATGTTTCTCTTATTTATATGGACCACTACAACACCCCCCATCATCAGTAGTAGTTGTATAGCCCTTTGAGGTTTTCAAAAGGCTTTGCAAGGATTATCTTATTTTATTCTTCTAACAATCTTGGAAAGGAAGTGCTACCAATATCCTAGCTTGTCCAAGGTCACACTGATACAGACAGTAGCTCATGTATACTACTCTATTCTCTGAATTAACTGTTTTACAAAAGCAGCTACATATTTTATATATTTAGATACAAACTGTATATTATGTAAACAAACTGAACAGTCATTTGAGATAACAATGTCAATCATCAGCATCTATTTATGTTACATGTATCATGGCTAAGGAGAAAAAAGATGACTATACCAATTTGATCAATATATGTCTACCCTTTAATTGACAAATAACCAACTATTTATAAAGTACTGTGCTAGGTACTACAGAAATAATATGAAGTAAAAGTCATAGTTCCTATAATTATGTGCTATTTGGAGAAATAAAAAGTACATATAAATGCAAAAAGATAGCTAAAAATATGTCAGAACATTTGTCGGTAGGTGATCCAAACAAAAGGGTTATATTGTCCTACCAAATCCTGCCTTGCAGGTAGATGCCACCAGATGCTGCCTATGCCAGTGTTCTCTGTCTTCTAAGGTCCCAGAATACCCAGGTATTAATTGATCCCTCTGCTCTAGGCTTGCTGAGTGTCAACATTAGGGCCTCAAAGGGATGACAAGTAAATTTAAGTTCAAATGTATGTGGGAAATGTTTCAATTCCTGGAATCTGAGAGGTGCTCAATGTGAAAGAAGCAAGGATACTGTCAGATCTGCACTATCCTCTTCCTGAGTGATTGGCTGAAAAAGAGAATATTTTTGTCTCTGACTGGAGGGTTGAGTTTTAAAAAAAAATCTAAAGTTTTCCCTTCTTTGATGCCTGGAAGGGGAAATCTTGGAAAAACAAAACTATTACCTCTCAGCCTCAGTCAGTCATGCCTAAGGCTACTAGTAATGTGAGTGCAAAAAAATTTTCCCTCTTTTTATCCTCCTCCCTGCCCCTCTCCTCCTTCAACACTCCATTCTTCTTTTCTCTCCTTTTCCAGATTTTTCACATTCACTTGAAGAAGTTTGGACCTTGGGAAGTGAGACTGCTAGTGTTCAGAGGCCTCATTTTCATTGTTGCAAAATCTTAAACTGCAAAAGATAGATAACAAGATTAGCTGACTGCCAAAAACTACCGTAGGAAAGACAATAATTGTCCCCAAAAGTTGGGCATTGAACAGCTTGAACCAGTTTACAAAGACAAAGAGACTCATTTTAAAGGGTGGGTGTGTAATTTTTTGCCAAAATATGTTTAATTTACTTTTCTCTATGGCAATCTGACAAAACTTTGGTTGTGTAGCAAGTACGCATTTGCTATTTTTCAGGTTCCTATATTTGATTTTTTCTTGTAAGAGGAGAGAGCATGAAGTAGAGAGGAATCTGTGTCTCTTCTTTATAAGAATGGTACTTTTCACATTAGATGAGGAGTATGACAATTAAAAAAAATATGAGATCTAATAATGATGCTGGCATGAGACCCTAACTAGTACAATACAAGGAATGGGGGTACTCTTTCTGGACCTTGGTTTATCTGACTTAAATTGAATTATTCTAATATTTCAAATTTCAGCATTCCTTGTTTGTATTTCTTCTTGGTTGGGGAAGATGAGAGGAGAGGAAGGTATGGGAAAAGAGGGAAAAGAACAAGAGAAAAACAAAGGAGAGCAAAAGAAAATTAGTCATCTCAATGATTACCTAGGAAGGTAAATAGAGAACTCACAATCCAGCACTCATTCAGGAGACTTTATGAGTTAAGAGAGACTTTGGCATTTTAGAATGGACAGATCAGCTAAGATGTTAGTTCTGTGAAGGGTGTTCGAGAGATATTGTTTTCTGGTGCCTTTAAGGAATTTGAAGTACTAAGGCAAAATGAAATTGTGATGGACCAAGCTAGGCCCAGGAAATTGTAGCTAGATAGAATAGCATGTGAATTAAGTGTCAAGTACTTAGGACTGGATAGTTTTCTTTTATTATCACTTTCAATTACCTTACTCTGAATTTATATATCTCTTGTAAATAAATGGTAGAAATTCATTGTTGTGGGTTTTTATGTACATAGACAAGGAGTAAAATGGAAAGAGGGAGAAGATATCAACTTTGAGTGAAAAGTTATGGTCAAAGAAGGAGAAGGAGGGGAAAGTAATTAGGGATTGATTATAACAGACCTCTCAATAAAAGTAATAAATAGATTCAGGTGTCAGGAAAATTGCAGAACTTCAAAAGCTTAGATTGGAGTTAAGTGATGATAGTAAGGTGGGAATAATTGAAAAGTGAACCCATTGAATTCAAATGTTTCCATGAACCCTCTGGTTCTTAGAAGAGGCTAGAACCCCTGGGTAACCAACTTGAATGAGCAAGAACTAAAACCAAGGCTAGATCCTTTCTTAGTTTGTTGGTCACTGAATCATTGTTTTCCCACTTTGTTTTAGTGAGGAAGATTTTGGAATAACGCTGTTGGTTTGGTTATATGGAAGCTGTCAAATCTTGACACTTCCACTTCCACAATATCTCTCACATATACTTCCTTCTTTCCACCCACACTAGTGCTACTGTAGTTTTGAGCCACATTCCCTCTAACTTGGATTGTCAATAGCTTCTAGGTTGGTTTCCCTGCTGCCTGTCTTTATATTCTCTAACCCATCCACCACACAGATGCCAAAAAAGTCCTTTGAAGGCTACCATGTTTCTTTTGAGATAAAAGTAATTCCAGTGGCTCTTAATGGACTCTAGGGTAAAATGAAGCTGCCTTGCCCTGGTATCTGAAGTCTCCCACTGTCTGGTTCCAACCTAGTGGTGGTGGTGGTTATTGTCCTTTGTTTTCAAAGAGGACCAAAATGACATCACTATGTTAACATCAAGTTACTGTGTGTCTGACTGTGGTTGATCAGACCAATATGAGCCTGGAATGCTCTACCTCATGTCAGGCACAAATAGTGTACTTGTACATTTGGGGTGGATTCTTTAAATTTGTGCATCTCATTTCTTTTGAGCTACTTCAATTTGGCTTTGCTCATAGAACACAGCATTGTATTTGATGTAGGCACACTGTGGTGGGTAGTCCCATGCCAGTGTCTCTCATATCATGCAATCATTCCAAAATTTTTAGAGAGACCTTTAGAAGGCCTTCGAGTCACTTCTTCTGACTACCATGTGAGTACTTGCCTTGTGTGAGGTCTCTATAAAATATTCTTTTAGGTAAACATACATTTGGCCTTGAACATTGAACATTGAACAACATGGCCAGCTCATTGGAGTTGTGCTCTCTGCATAGATTTTTAATAGTTGGCAGCTTAGTTCAAGAAAGGACCTCTGTGTCTGGTGCCTTATTCTACCAGGTAATCTTCAGAATCTTCCTAAGACAATTGAAATGTAAGCGATTCAGTTTCCTGGAATACTGGTGCTGATATACTGTCTAGGCTTCACAGGTGTACAACAATGAGGTCAGCACAAAGGCTCTGTAGACCTTCAGTTTGGTAGTCAATCTAATACCTCTTCTCTTTCACACCTCCTCTCACCTACCTTCATTCTGTCTCATTCACTATGTATATTTATGGCAGAGAAATCTTGGATCCTTTGCACTTAACACTCAGAAATTGTGGGACCCTAACAGCAGCTATTTGTAACTTCTGGGGCAATTTGAAGGATTTCTTTCTCTTGGCTTCAAAAACAGTGTATTTTTAAAAGAAAATATTAAATTAAATTATACATTTCCTTTCACAGATAGCTAAAAGCTGACTTTTCCATGGAAATGAAGAACTACACAGTTGTGACTGAGTTCATCCTGCTGGGAATCCCTGAGACAGTGGGGCTGGAGACAGTGCTCTTTGTTCTTTTCTTGTCTTTGTACCTATGCACACTGTCAGGGAATGTGCTCATCCTCATGGCCATTGTCTCTTCCTCTCGTCTTCATACCCCTATGTATTTCTTCCTGGGAAACCTATCTGTATTTGACATTTGTTACTCCTCAGTTACCTCGCCAAAAATGTTGTTCTATCTCTCTGGACAGACATCCGCCATCTCTTTCCAGGGATGTGCAGCCCAATTGTTCTTCTATCATTTCCTGGGCTCCACTGAGTGTTTCCTATACACCGTAATGGCATATGATCGTTTTGTTGCAATCTGTCACCCTCTACGTTACACAGTTATCATGAATCATAGGGCATGCTCTATCCTAGCAACAAGCACCTGGATGGGTGGTTGTGTTCATGCCACTATCCTGACCTCCCTTACTTTCCAGTTACCTTATTGTGAACCCAACCAAGTAGGCTACTATTTCTGTGACATTCCTGCTGTTTTACCTCTGGCCTGTGCAGACACATCTTTAGCCCAGAGGGTTAGTTTCACTAATGTTGGTCTTTTGTCTCTCATATGTTTCTTCCTCATCCTCATTTCCTATACTCGCATTGGCATCTCCATATCCAGAATACGCTCCACTGAAGGTAGACGGAGAGCCTTTTCCACCTGCAGTGCACACCTCACAGCAATCCTTTGTGCCTATGGGCCCATCATCATCATCTATCTACAACCTACTCCCAGTCCCTTGCTTGGTTCAGCGGTTCAGATATTAAATAATCTTGTGACCCCCATGTTGAACCCCTTGATCTATAGTTTAAGGAATAAGGATGTGAAATTTGCCCTCAACAAAGTGTTATATAAAAAGGGGCTCATTATTGAGCATGAATAAGCCTCTGAGTATTGATGGCCAAAGCTTGATTCCTCCTTTGTGATCCTAATTCTTAAGAACATCTTTTAAACTTTTTTAAGAAAGTACAAACCAATGTAAATTATTTTATCTTTTGAGCTAGCTGATTCTTACCAAATATGTTTATGTGTGCATGCATTTCCCCATGTTTTATAATGAAATTGTCCACATAATTACATATTTTTAATAATGAGAATTTTCTTTTTATTATAAACTTAATAAACATCAGCAAGCACTAACATTTCAACATATAAATACAAAAAAGAAAAATGCATATGGAACTACAAACTTACATCGTGTACACATCTTCAAAACTTATCAGTCTCATACTCTAGTAACAAAACTGCCACACTTACATCCATGTCTGAATCCCTCTGAAATTCCTTTTGCTCTCTTTGGTATATTTGTAAATGATCCATTGATGCATATTTTTCTTTCTTTTGTTTTTTTTTAAATCTCTATCACTTCCCACCATCTCCACCTGCTCCCAAAAAGAAACTCTACTTTCAAGTAGGTATAGTCAAGCCAAGAAATCAATAAATTGGCTATGTCTGAAATTATGTCTCTCATTCTGTACTTCTGGTCTAAATCTTCTCTACAAAGAGGTGGGAAACACATTTCATCTTCAGTCTTTTGAATTCCTGATTGGCAATTGCATTGATCAGAATTCTGAAATCTTTTAATATAGTTTCCTTTACATTATTGTGATGATTGTGTAAACTGTTTTCCTGTCTTATTTCACTCTGCATCTGTAATTGTTACGCAACAAATGTACTGGTTGGTTGATTTTGCTTTATAAACAAACTGCTTCTTAGTTCTTTTATCCTGTCAGAGAACATGTAAAAAGTAGACAGACCCACTCACCTACCCCTAGTCCTTCAGTCAGAGGTGTGTCTTTTCTATTTTATAAGGACAAGAAAAAAAAAGGTAAGAAGAAAATGTAAAAGGCCAGAGCTTTGATGGAGTACTGAAATTGCTTTCTGTTTCTTTCCTCTCTTCTCAGTCCATGAAAAAGGAGAATTGGGTCTTCCAGTGGAAACTGGATAACACCACTGTGCCCAAGCATGCCAATTAGAAGTATCAATAAAAGCTATGGTATCAGCTGATGAAAATGCCTAACATTTGACTGATGGAGTAGAATCCCTATGGTGAGACAATAAATCAATAAGAGAGTTGCTACATTATTAATCTTTTAAGCAATGAGACCCATTTGTGCAAATCATAGCCAAATAGCAACCAGAGAAGATATACATAGGAGGATATATATTGGACAAATTCAGAGTGAAAAAGCTTTCCTGATGGAAGCAAGGCAGCCAACCAATAGAGAGAGTTCCAGATGCAATGTAAGGGGACATTCCCTGAAATGGTAAAGAGATTGCATTTGAAAATCAAACAAAATAATTTATGCGATATTTGAACATTGAATGCCTTAGAAGATAAGTCCTTGCAGGGTAGAAGAGTTAAACATCTTGTCAAATATTAAAAAAAATAAAATTAAAATGATAGTTTGATTATTCCTTATATCTTTTACATACATTAAGCAATCTAACCACTCTCTGATGCTAGAAAGTTATTTTTAATTATTTGTTCACAAAATGCCATGGTCTTAGCGCAAACTTAAAACCTCCATCAAGTATAACTATTCTTTTGTTTTCTCTTTGGTTTTTTTGTATCATTTAGTGCATAGGTGTCAAACATGTGGCCTGGAAGCAGCATATGCAGCCACACTCCAAGTATGGCCTGAACCAGATTAAAATGTAATTGGAAATATTTTTAAAATAAATAAAAATATGATAAAATATACATAATGTTAATGTGTTTTTTCTAAGTCAGTATGCTCCCTTCCACAGAGATCCTTATACTTATTTTAGTGACTCCCATTCTATTTAACTATGTTATCACCAAGCTAATGTATACCCAATTTGAAAAACTCTCACCTGGGTTAGAGGATGGCTAGAGGTATGTCTCTCATATCTTGGAGGGGTGGAAAAAGTGAGAGAGGAAAATGAAAAATAAACAAAGCTGTGATGGAGTGTTGAAATTGCTTCCTGTTTCTTTCCCTTCTCACCCAGTGCAGAAGAGTAAGAGTTGCTTCCATCAGTGGACACTAGAAAACAACTTCAAGCCTACCATGGCAATTAGATAGTATCAGTAAGAGCAAGCGACAAACTGAAGAAGGCAGTCACAAAAAGGGGACAATTTTTATGTCCTTTTGTAATGTCATAGGCATCTAGGATAATTTGGGGAGTAGAGAAGCATCCTTACCATCTTGCCTACGTGGCTAATTTTTATGACAAATCAAACGAGTGTAATATAAAACGTGTTCATAAAACAGGAAGGAGGACACTGTCACTAGTTTGTGAAGTGTGTGGAGGAGATACTCTAAGGTGTAAGAAGACCTGAAAGCAGGAGAGCACTAGGTTGTGGGAGACTTTGAATGCCATACAAAGGGTTTTATATTTGATGTTGGAATTGAGAGAAATGCTTATTAATAACCAATGATTTGGGGAGATGCAGAGGTCCTCCCTTTTTCTAAAGTCCTATTTAAAAAGTTCAGTCTCTTGAAGGACATTATTGATAAAGAGATTGAACTAAGTTTCTTAACAGTACTGTTCAGACCCCACCCAAGCTGGGAAGCCATTGGGCTCTACTCAGGTTTGGGTGGGGAAAAATTCTTTGAATAGATTGCCCAGGGCTGGGGTAAGTAAATGAAATAATCAAAGTTCACTTGAATAGGATCAGCATCTCATGGTAATATTCATTCTGTCATTAATGATTAACCAGAGTTGATTGCCACCCACCCTTGGGATGACTCCCCTTCCAGTGGGGTCATAAGATCATGAGTCTTTTCATTATTTTACGGAAATCTTTCCATGTTTTTCTAAGATGTTTGGGCTCATTATTTCTTAGAGCACATTACTATTCCATCACAATCATATACCACAACTTGTTTAACCATTCCACAATTGATGGGTATCCCCACAGTTTCCCATTCTTCGCCACCACAAAGTGAATTTATATAAACATTTTAAAACATATAGATCTTTTTTCCTTTTTTCCCTAATTATATTTGGGGATAGACTTAGTAGTGGTATTGTTGGATCAAAGGATACAAGCAGTTTAATAACTCTTTGGGCATAATTCCGGATTGTTCTCCAAAATGGTCCAATCAGTATACTGTTCCAACAACTGTGAATTAGGGTCCCAATTTTTCCACATCCTTTCCAACATTTGTCACTTTCCTCTTCAATCATTTTAGGCAATCTGATAGGTGTAAAATTTTATCTCAAAATTATTTTAATTTGCATTTCTCTAATCAGTGATGATTTAGAACATTTTTCATGACTATAAATTGTTTTGATTTCTTCATTGAAAAACTACCTGCCCATATCTATGGACCATTTATCAATTGGGGAATGGGTCATATTGTTATAGATTTGACAAAGTTCTTTATATATTTCACATATGAGACCTTTATCTGAAAAACTGTCTATAAAATGTTTCTCTATTTTCTATTTTTCTTCTGGTTTTGACTACTTTTGTTTGTACAAAACTTTTTTATTTTAATGTAATCAAGATCATCAACTTTACACTTAAATTTTTGCTTTATTTCTTGTTTATTCATAAATTATTCACCTATACATAAGTCTGATAAGTAATATGTTCCATGTTCTTCAAATTATCTTGTAATATTTCTCTTTATATCTGGATCATATACCATTTTGACCTTATCTTGGTAAATGATATGACACAGGGGTGGGGAACCTGTGGCCTTCTAGGTCCTTGGGTGTGGCCTTTTGATTGAGTCCAAATTTTACAGAACAAATCCTTTTATTAAGAAGACTTGTTCTGTGAAGTTTTGATTCGGTCAAGAGGTCACATTTGAGGATCTAGAGGGCCACATGTATCCTTGAAGTCACAGGTTCCCTACCCCTAGTGTAACATATTTGTCTATACATAATTTCTGCCATATTGCTTTTCAGTTTTCCAAACAATTTTTACCAATAATGATTTCTTATCCCAAAATTTCAAGTCTTTACACTTGTCAAATACAAGGTTACTATATTTTGTGTTGCTGTAAATTGTATGTCTATTGTGTTCCATTGATCTATTTTTCTATTTCTTAGCCAGTACCAGAAAGTTTTGATAATTACTGCCTTATAATATACTTTAAAATCTAGTTCTGCTAAATCTGCTTCCTTTACATTTTTTTCATTAGTTCCTCTGATATTTTTGACTTTTTGTTCTTCCAAATGTATTATGTGATTATTTTTTCTAATGCAGCAAAAAAAAAAAAGTGGTAATTCAATTGGGACGGCATTAAATAAATAGCTTAGTTTAGGTAAAATTGTCATTTTCATTATGCTGGCCCTGCCTGCCCATGAACAATTCATATTTCTCCAATTATTTAAATCTTATTTGTATAAAAATTATTTTGGGGCAGCTAGGTGGCACAGTGAGTAGAGCACTGGTCCTGGAGTCAGGAGGACCTGAGTTCAAATCTGCCTCAGACACTTGACATACTTACTAGCTGTGTGACCTTGGGCAAGTCACTTAACCCCAATTGCCCTGCCAAAACAAAACAAAACAAAAAGTTGTTTTTTTTAGAATTTTGCTTACCTAGCTTCTGGGTTTGTTTTTGCAGGTGTACTCCTAGGTATTTTATATTGTCTAGAGTTATTTTAAATGGGGTATCACTTACTATTTCTTCTTGAAGGGTTTGTTTGTGATACATAGAATACTGATGATTCATGTGGCTTTACTTTGTATCCTGCTACTTTGATAAAATTTTTAATTGTCTCAACTTTTAGTTGAGTCTTCAAGATTTTCCAAGTATATCATCAAGTCATCTGCAAAATGAAATACTTTTATCACCTCATTCCCTATTCTGATTTCTTCTATTTTTGTTCTTCTCTTATTTTTATTGCTAGGATTTCCAATATTATATTAAATGATATTGGTGACAGTGGGCATCCTTGTTTTATACCTAATCTTAATAGCGAGGCTTCTAGCTTATCCCCATTACAAATAATGCTTGCTAATGGTTTTAGATAAAATTTTTTATCAATATAAGGAAAAATCCATTTATGCCAATATTTCAAATATTTTTAATAGAAATGAGTGTTGTACTTTATCAAAAGTTTTTTCTCCTTCTATTGATATAATCATGATTTTAAACCTTTTAATATTGATATAATAAATTATGTTAATACTTTTATTTATGTTAAATCATCTATACAATCCTAGTATAAATCCCACTTGGTCATAATGTCTCATTTTTTGTAATATATTGGCATAATCTTTTAGCTATTATTTTATTTAGGATTTTTATATTCATATTTATTAATGAAACTGGTTTATAATTTTCTTTCTCCATTTTTACTCTCCCTGGTTTGGGTATCAGTATCATATTTGTTTCATATAAGGAGTTTTGTAGGAGCCCTTCTTTACCTATTATTCTAAATAATTTATTGAATATTGGAATCTTTAAATGTTTGATAAAATTTACTTGTGAATCCATCAAATTCTGGTCCTTTTTTCTTAGGAAATTCATTTATGGCCTGTTTGATTTCTTTTTTCTAAAATAAGTCTATTTAGATATTCTATTTCTTCATCTGATAATCTAGGCAATTTATATTTTTGTAAATATTCTTCAATTTTACTTCAATTTTTAAATATATTGGCATATAACTGGGCAAAATTACTCCTTGTAATTCCTTTAATTTCATCTTCATTAGCGGTATTTTCACCCTTTTCATTTTTAATACTGGTGACTTCGTTTTCTTCTCTATCTTTTTTAAACAAAATTAGTCAATTTTTTACACCCAATTTTATTAAGCTCATCTTTAGCTTTTTCAGGATTTCCAATTAAGTGTTTAATTGGGGATTTTTATTTTGTTCTTTTTCTAATTTTTAAAAATTGTATACCCAATTCATTGATCTCTTCTTTCTCTCTTGATGTATGCATTTACAGATATAAATTCTTTTCTGATCACTGCCTTTGCTGTATCCATAGGTTTTGATATATTGTCTTACTGTTGTGATTCTCTTTAATGAAATTATTGATTATTTCTATGATTTGTTCATCAATCCACCCCTTCTTTAAGATTAGGTTGTTTAACCTCCATTTAGTTTTTCATATATTTTTCTGTGGTTCCTTATTAAATGTAATTTTATTGCATGGTGATGTGAAAAGGATATTTTTAATATTTCTGTTTTTCTGCTCTTAACTCTAAAATTTTTGTGTCCTAATATATAATCAATCTTTCTAAAGGTGCCATAAACTGCTGAGAAAAATGTGTATTCCTTTCTATTTCCATTCAGTTTCTCCAGATATCTATCATATCTAGCTTATCTAAAATTCCATTAACTTTCTTAACTTCTTTCTTATTTATTTTTTGGTTAGATTTATCTAGTTCTGAGTGAGGAAGATTAAAGCCCCCACTATTATAATACTTCTCTCTATCTCCACTTACAATTCATTTCAGTTTTCTTTTTAAGATTTAAATACTATAGTATTTGGTGCATACAGGTTTAGTATCAATATTGCTTCATTGTCAATGGTAACTTTTATCAAACCATAGTTACCTTGTTTATCTCTTTTCATCAAATCTATTTTAGATTTAACTTTGTCTGAGATCATAATTGCTACCACTGCCTTTCTTGAACCAGATGAAGCATAGTAAATACTACTCCAACCCTCTATTTTAGCTCTATGCGTATCTCTCATTCTTAAATGTTTCTTGTTAATACTATATTGTTAGATTCTTATTTTTAATCCATTCAGCAATTCACTTCCCTTTTATGGGTGAGTTCATCCCATTCACAAAGTTATGATGTTTATTTGTGAATTTTCCTCCATCTTATTTTTACTCACTATTGTCCTTTTCAGCCTTTCTTTTTACCCTTTCCCTGTTACCTTATTTTCTTCCCTTGCCTTCCTATTCCTTATTCTATGCAACTCCCCAAGAGTCCCTCCATTATCCTCTCCCCTCAACCTCCAAAATCTGAATCTACACACCTTTCTAACAGTCCCTCCCTTAGCCTGTTCCCCAGTTTTCTTACCTCTCTACAAGTCCAGAAGACTTCTACACTCCTCCAGATGTACATGTTTCTTCTTTTTCATGTGAGAAAAACATCCCTGAAATTTGGTGCCTGGAGGTAAGAAATTTTAACTAAGCTAGATTTTCCCTAAAATACAAAACATCCTCAAAACTTAATTTGTTCAGGGTGAATGTGGTTCAAACTATTTTGTAGTCACTTAATTGAGTACAAGGCAAACACACAAGGATATTTCATAGGCTTGATGAGTCCTACTGATCTGACACATCCCCATTACAAATGGGAAGGCAATGGGAATTGTAGCAATTAATAAATTCTGTCTCCTTGTTGTATATCATTTCAGATTATGCAGCAGATAGAGCTCTGGACCTGAAATCAGGAAGACTCAGGTATTTAAATCTGGCCTTAGACATTTACTAGCTGTGTGGCTCTGGGACAATCACTTAACCTCAGTCTTCCTCAGTTTCCTCATCTGAAAAATGGTGATATCAATAGCACTTGTCTTCCAGGTTTATTGTGAGGATAAAATAAAAGAATATTTATAAAGTGCTTTGCCAACTTATAAGTATATGTAAATGCAACTTACTATTAATATGCCCATGCTACTGTTATACTTCTTTTGCTAGATATTATATGGCCTGTAAATATATCTTTTTAATTCTAATCCTGAGCCTATCCAAATTAGCCTGAATCAGGCCTACCCCAGAACAAGTAGATTATTCTAAAAATCTATGATGAGGTTAAAAAGAGTGTGTTTAGGGGCTTAATACTAACTCTCCCTTTCAACCCAGAGATTTGCTTAGATGATTTGAAGTCTTACTGAGCATAAAAGGCATCAGTGCATAGACCAAAATAATTGATTAAAGGAAAATGTTTGCTTAGATAAGCTATGGTATCCATGGGTGGCAATGGTTATAGATTTTCTCTACCCACCTAAGCTCAGAACCTCCATTGGGATGGATCCATATGCTCCTAGGGAAGAATCAGCTGAGTTTTATCTGGGCCAGTCAACTGAAGTATTAATACCCTGGAGAAAGTAGGTATACTACTAGAAAACTTTCTTTTTCTTTATTTGTTTTTATTTTTTGTTAGCTTTATTGATGTGTTTTATTTATATTTACCAATTATTTCCATCTCATGAGAAGTTACTTGTAAGAAAGTAAAACTGTTAAATTGTGCTCATAATCAGTCAGTGACCTCATCTGAAAGTGCAGGCTATAGTTTGGATCTATAGTACCACCCCATCACCCTATACATATGCAACATACTTCTTTTTAAAAACAATTAATAGAAATTCATTTTCTCTCCCTTCCACCCCCCCCCTGAAGGGAGGGAAGAAAAAACAATCAAATTTCTTATGACAAATATGTATAGTCATGGAAAACAAATTTCCTCAATGACTGTATAAAAAATACATATATACATACATACATATACACACTCTATATATAATGTATATATACATACACACTCTACGTATCTACACACATAAATACATACACATATGTATATAGAGAGAGTGTGTATGTATATATATGGTATAAGGAGGCATAAATACATATAAATGGAGAGAGAATGTGTGTATGTATATATGAGTATGTATATGTATATGTATGTACATGTGCATGTACATGTATATGTATATACGTATGTGTTTTTAAACAGTCATTGGGGAAATTTGTTATATATTTATTATGTATATATGTTATATATTTGTTTTATATATATGCATATATACAGCGAGTGAGTGTGTGTGTGTGTGTGTGTGTGTGTGTGTGTGTGTGTGCGCGTGATTCTGACCCTATGTCTATCACTTCTCTATAATGAAAGGCATGTTTTATAAATTGGTCTCCTGGATTCATGGATGGTCAATGCACTGATCATAGTTCTTACAGCTTTCAAAGTCATTTGTTTGTATAGTGTTGTTTTTGCATTAATTGTTCTACCATTTCTCCTCATTTCATTCTTCATCAGTTTATAAAAGTCCTTATAATTATTCATTTTTATAAAACTTACAGCATAAATTATTGTCCTTCTGGTTTTGTTCATTTCACTCTTTATCAGTTTATTTACAGTTTTCTGTGTTTTTGAAATGATCTCCTTCCTCATTTCTTACAACACAGTAGGACTCCATCGTACCCATGAACCCTAACTTGTTCAGCCATTTTTCAATTGTTGAAAAACCTCTTCATTTGGAATTGTCATCACAAAAAAGAGCTGCTATAATTTTTTTATATATAAATGACATTTTGTTCTTTCTTTGATTTCTTTTTGGTATAGGCCTAGCAGTGGAAACTTTTAAAGAAACATCTTTTGGACTTATGCACCAAAGGCCATGTACCCTGAAGTCATGAAGCAGGAATGCTTGTGAAATTAGAGGCATTTGGCAATAGTAAGATGGTGTGGTAACCAGTGTGTGATAAATTTCTCACTACTACCTTTCAGCATAAAGGGGAGAGACTCTCTGGACATCAATTATAGAATGAGAGATAGAATGTTATGAGTAGAAAAGAAGTTGGGCATTTTTATTTCCTATACTCCTTTGCTTGCTTGGGAGAGCAGAAAAGCTGGCTAGATACCTATATCATAAAACTACCACATTTATGGCCTTAACTATCAATGTGCTTAAGTCTAGGACTCTAGGCAAAGTGATGTTTTATTTTTTTGTTGTTTTATTCCTTTTATTGATTCCATTACTAAGAAGAACATGGCATAGGGTCAAGCTTGTTTGCTTGTGCATTGGAGAACTGATCACATGATAAAAATTCATTGAAATACAGCTGATTAAGGAAGGAGGTAGAGGTTTCCCAGTGAAATGAATTCTTCACTAACTACACCATGAGACTAGAAAAATGAGCTTGGCCACCCAGTGAGAGGGAGGGCTGAATGACAGGAGGATTCCACTCCCCAAAAATCATAGAAAGTCCAGAACTTGCTTTGGTGTTGAGTAGAGAACATAACCACAAAGATGAGCATGGGAGATCAGATCAGAGATGATCAGGGATTTAAAATTTGAATCACAGAGGTCATCCAGTCTCCATCTTACAGATGAGGAAACTGAGACCTGGAGAGGTTAAGTAATTTGTCCAGTGTAACACAGGTAGTATCATAACTATTTAGAAATTTAGAATACAACTTAGGTCCTCTAAACTTAGAAATATTAACATAAAACTTAGTTCCTCTGACTCCAGAGGCAGTTCTTGTTTCCACTTGGAATACCAGAAACTGCAAGGCACCTTTGGTAAAGAAAATATTAGTGGCTTAGTAGCACCACCTGGTGGTTCAATTAAAATCTGGTTTGTCCTTTAAAAAGTATTTCTAATAATTTATGTTTCTTGCTTACTACCTACAACTGAGGTGGGCAGCCAGGTGGATCAATGGATAGAGCACCAGGCTTGAAGTCAGAAATACTCAGCTTTTTTTAAAAAGTTCAAACCTGGGCTCAGTCACTTACTAGCAAGTCACTTTACCCTGTTTGCCTCTATTTCTTCTTTTGTAAAATGAGTTGGAGAAGAAATGGCAAGCCACCCCAGTATCTATGTCAAGAAAGAATTTGGACCCTAGTGAACAACAAAGTTATGCTGAAGCCCAATACTGACAATAATGAAGCCCAAATGTCATTGCATTTCTATTAGAGTCTTCCTAGAATGGCCCACTACACAGGGACTTGACCCTGGGTTTTTGAAAGCCATTAAAAGCAAATCTTGTCAGGTCTCACTAAAATGAAAAGACTTTGAAGATTGATCTGGTGATAAACTGCCTTTTTATTGTTTGAGCATTGTCCTGCCGAAATAGGAAAGGGTTCATCTTGAGGTTTGGTAGCAAAATGATGAATTTTTTTCATCACAGAAACTGTCATAATAACATCTATTAGATATATTGAGACTGTGATCTGTGTTGGTAGAAGAATATATAGATCATAAATGGTAGCAAAGTTACTTTACAATGAAATGTCTTACAAATTTTATTTTATTAGAGTAGCAAAGCTTCTGTGAATATCCAGCATGCATTTATTAAGCACTTACTATATGCAAAATACTAGGGGTGATGGAATATTTAAATAAAGCTGTTCTTACCCGATAGAGCTCACAGGCTACCATGGAGCTATCACACCCTGTTTACACAGGGTGCCCCAAAAGCTTTAGTAAAATTTTCTGTTATAAAAAGCTTAAAACTGCACTAAGATTTTGGGGATAGCCTGAATACAGTAGTATAAGATATCATGAGAAAAGTGCATTTGAGAAGCTCAGAACAAAGTGCTTTGTAAATCTGGGGCAAGGAGAGATCAGAGATCAGGGAAGGCATTATCCCTGAGATGACATTTAAGTTGAGCTTTATGGATGATAAGACTGGACTTGCTTTCTAAGGTTCTAGCTCAAATTGCATATAAATCTATGGATGGGTAGAAACTGAGCAAGCAAAAAGTAGGAGTCAAGACAATCCAGTCATAGAAGACAGTAAAAAGGGTGAAAAAAGGATGGAGTCTACTGGGGAACAGAGAATAGAATAAACAGAGAGTAATATGAAATAGGGGCAGTTAGGTGGCACAGTCGATAGAGCTGTGGGCTTGGAGTCATGAAGACTCATGTTCCTGAGTTCAAAACTGGCCTCAGACACTAACTGTGTGATCCTTAGGAAATCACCCAACCCTGTTTGCCTCAGTCCCTTATCTGTAAAATGAGCTGGAGAAGGAAATGCCAAACCATTACAATATCTTTATCAAGAAAATCCCAAGTGAGGTCAGACATAACTGAAATGATTGAACAGTAGAAACAATATGAAATAAAGGTGGATTGGTAAAGTGGTTCCAGACTGCAGAAGGCTTTGAATACTAGCCAAAGGTGGTTAGACTCGGTAGACGATAAAGAACCAGTGAACATTTTTGAGCAGAGTACTTTGAACAAAGCTATGTATTAGAAAGAACATTGTGACAATGATAAGAAGTGTAGGTTGGAGACAGGAGAGAGGAATCAGAAGAACCTTTTAGAAGGCTAGTCTAGGCAGGTGGTAATGAGGGGCAGTACTAAGATGGGGACAGCAGCAATAAAGGGAAGAGGACAGAGGTAAGATGCTGTGGAGGTGAAATCAATAGGACTCGGTAATTGTTTAGAGATGACAGAAAATGTAGAGAAGAGGCAAAGATAATTTCAAGGTTCAGGATAAGAGTTAGCTTTTATATAGCAATTTAAAGTTTGCAAAGAAGTTTATATACTTTAATGAAGATCATTTGACCTCATTAAAAACCCTTTGAGTTGAATGCTATTGTTATCCCCATTTTACAAACTAGGAAACTGAGGCTGAGAGAAGTTAAGTAACTTGCTCAGGGTCACACAGTTTATAAATGTCTAAAGCAGAATTTGAATGCAGTTCTCCCTAATTCCAAGTCTAGCATACACTCTACTAGGCTACCTAGTTGCCTCTATATGGCAATATAAGAGGCAGGGTGAAGACAGGTATCACAGACAGAAATAATAGAGTCATAAAAAGGAACAGATTTAGAGTGGAAAATGAGAAGCTCAGTTTTGGGCAAGGTGAACTTACTGTACCACTTGGACATTCAAACAGGCAAAGTGGAGGTGTGGATCTGGAATTCAAAAAAGAGTTTCAATCCGAAGCTATAGATTTGGAAATCATCTGCATAGAGTTTGTGATGGAAACCATCAGAGAAAATAATACTGTCCAGGGAGAGAGGATAAAGAGAGAAGAAAAGAGGATTGAGGACAGTTTAGGAAGATCCTCATTAATGGATCAATAAAAGTTGAGAGTCCAGAGAATGAGTCAGAGAAGGAGCAATGATGGACCCAAAGAGTATGGTGTCTCTGAAATTAATGGAGGAGACATTATCAAGTAGTAAATTCCAATAGTAGCAAAAGATCCAGCAAGGTCAAGGAAAATGAGAACTGGAAAAAAACACCATTATATTTGTCAACCTTAGAATATCTTCATTAGAATGATGGATCTTGAGAAAGAGCAGTGAATTTGGAAATTTCTTTATCAAGAAATTTTATAGGACAGTAGCTAAATGAGGCATGGAGGAGGGAAAGAATCAAAGAAGGCTTTTACTTTTATTTTAAAGCCTGGAGGCATCTATCATGTTTGTAGAAAAGGGGGTGGGGAGAAAGAGGCGAGAGAGAGAGAGAGAGAGAGAGAGAGAGAGAGAGAGCGCAAAAATATTCAAAAGAAAGGGGAATGAGTGTTAGATCACAGTTCTTAAGGAAATAAAAGAAATGTGATCAAAGGAACAGAAAAATTGATTCATCTTTTTGTGGCTCTAAGGTTCATTCTAGCTCCAAAATGTTGTGCTATGTTAGGATATGCCCTACTAAATGGACTGGACCAACATGAATTTTATTCATTACACTGAATTCATCAACATATTTAAGAGTTGATAAATCAGTCATAAATCTACATGTGGAAAGGATCTTAGAGGATCTTAGCTTTCTTTTAGATGAGGCAACTTTGAGCAATGAGTCAACCAAGACCAAGTGAAATAACTTGGGAAAAAATTAAGTTATGACTTCATATTTATTAACATTCAGGGCCCCTCAATTTATCCCCCTTCTCAATTAGACCTAGGTCCACAACACTGCAGGAATAATTATGTATTCATCTTCATCACTAATGATCTTCCTTCAAAGTTTTGTTCTCCACCAAATGAAACCAAATGGCCATGAATTAAAAGTAAAGAGACTAAAGTGAACAGAGTAAATATGCAAAACAGTCAAATGAAACAGGTATGAAACACTGAGATCCATTCCCAAATGACTGCCACCTCCACATGTGTCCCCCAGGAAATATTCTGCTTGATTCCCAACTAACCATTCTGCCTCTAGAAGAACATGAAAGGAGGGTACAACACTCCCTAACAGAGAGCTGCTGGGGAAACTGTGCCACAACTCTAAGAAATATTGGACTTCTCAACTTGTGAAATAGTCACTTAAATGCCACACAAGTCTTTGTAGTCATGGACTGAGGACCTGATTAGATACTAGAGGTCTGCACACAACTGTCATTTTCTTCCCTGTTCTAGACAGCTAATCCTTAATAGTTCTACTATTCAGTGTTTTGTCCTTCCTGAGATGCCCTGTCCAGCCCTTTATGAATGGAACAAGTTTCTGAGATATTCACATTTTGTTTTTGAGATAGCATTGTACATGAACTAGATTCACAGCTTTGGCTCAGGAAGGCTTCCCTTTGCAGGTTAACAGTCATTTGTTCTTTACCCTGTGGGACTGAGAATTGTCAGTGTGACTGGTTAGATATCTCCCTTCTAGATGACCCCTCCCAGCTGTACTTTTTTCAGCTCCACCCTCTCAGGCTTTAGGGCATCAGAGAAGTTTCCCCAGGCTGGGAGATGGGACAGGGATGGAGGGGAGGAACCTCTGCCTATCTAGGTTCTACCAGTTCCAGCTAAGGGCCCTCCTGGTACTCAGACTACTCAAAGTATATCATCATTAACCACCTGCCACTTGCCTCCCCAAAGGAGTCATTGATGGGTCCTGGCTATTCCAACTGCCTATATATTAAAAAAATTTTTTAAAAGTCCCACACAGACCAAATGTGTTTGACCTGAAAAGAAAAAGTCCTCCAAACCTGTCCTCCAAGACAAAGTGAGAAAAGTCCAACATAGCTTCTATGAACACAAAAGAAGGGAATTGACCATATATAGGGGTTCTGAACCTTTGTCATGGTATGGACCCCTTTGAAAGTTTAATGAAACAAGTAAACCCCTTTGAAGAATATTGTTTTTAAATGCACGAAATAAAACAGGATTATACAATAAATTGTGTATATTGAAATGTAGTTATCAAAATATATTTTAAAAAAGTAAGTTCATGGACCCCAGGTTAGGACTAAACCCCCTACCTAATAGAATTAATCAGCGCTGGGAAGTATTAAAAGATAACAAAGGAGAAGTCTGACTTCAGTCCTAGGCTAAACCTAGGGAGCTTGACCAACCCACCTGTAGAGTTTAGGCCATAGTTAGTCACCAAGTGTTGATCAAGTGCTCACAAGGAAAAGCAGCACTAAACTTCTCAATGATAAACCTTTCTTAAAACAACAACAACAAACTGACAGCATCCTAGGCCCTAAAGAGGCTGAGAGTCTATGAGGTTAGAAAAAATAAGCATGTTTTCAGTTGAAATAAGTACAAAATTATAAAAATGCATCAAGCAGAAAAGGGGAGTTAGAAATTATTTTGGCAAATTCCAGAAGGGACTGAATAAATCTGGAAGGCCCTCTGGTAACAAGTCATTGCTGGGCTTCCAGTCTCTGCATGTTTCCTTCTGAGATAACAGTAAGGTCTTTTAATAACAGAAGTGTATCCTTCATACTCACTCAAACTTTTCTGCTCTCCTCTTGGCAACAAGCCCATTCAGAGCATAGGATGGAGGAAATTACTTGAGCAACCTCTCAGAAACTGAGATGAAGGTATAAGGAAGAAATGGTCCCATGGCTTACACTCCTGAAGTGTTTACCACTTGATGCAGTACTTTTCTCAAGGCCAATTTCACTTCCTTGTTCCTCAGTGTATAAATTAAGGGATTCAGGGAAGGGGTGACAATATTATTTAACACCTGAATCACAGAATCCAGCCAAGGAGTAGAAGCAGGTCTGAGATAGATGAGGACTACAGGCCCATAGAACAAGAGGATGGAAGTCAGGTGAGCACTGCAGGTGGAGAAAGCTCGGCGCCTGCCCTCTGATGAGCCGATTTTCAGTATGGAGAACACAATGCGAATGTATGAAATGACAATAAGCAGGAAACATAGAAGAGCCACAATGCCAACATTGGTGAAACTCACCATCTGAGCTAGAGAGGTATCTGCACAAGCTAGGGGCAACACTACAGGGATATCACAAAAGAAATAATTTACCTCATTTGGGCCACAGTAGGGTAACTTAAAGATGAGAAATGTAAGCACAGCTGCATGCAGACAACCACCCAACCAGGTACCCATAGTCAGGACAGTACACACCCTTTGGTTCATAATGACTGTATACCTCAGTGGGTGACAGATGGCTGCAAAGCGGTCATATGCCATCACAGTATAGAGGAAACACTCAGTGCAACCCAGAAAATGGTAGAAGAATAGTTGGGATGCACAGCCCTGGAAAGTGATGGTGTGACTGTATCCCATGAGGTAGAGCAGCATCTTAGGAGAACTTACTGAAGGAAAAAATATGTCAAACAGAGATAGATTTGCCAGGAAAAAATACATGGGAGTGTGAAGCTGGGAAGAAGAAATGATAGCTGTGAGGATAAGCAGATTCCCCAGTAGGGTGAGGAGGTAGAATGTCAGAAACAGGATAAAAAGCTCAATCTCCAGCCCTTTAGTGTGGGGTATTCCCATCAGGATGAACTTGATCACTCCTGTGTGATTCTTCAGCCCCCAAGGAGGATCAACCCTGGTAAAATAAAAAATAATCAGATAGAATGTTATAAGTAACAGAGTAAGAGAATCACAGAAATCTAGAACTGGAAGCTAACTCAGACGCCATCTAGTCCAACACACATCTGAACAGCTAACCCAAGCACAATGTCATTAATGCCACTCCTGACAATCCCACCTCTGCTAGTAGATCTTCAACAATTAGGAAGCTACTCCTTGCCAAGATAACCCATTCCACTTTTTTATTATTTGAATTGTGAGAGAAAATATAGACCGTCAAAATCTATTTCTGTGTAATCTCTACCCATTGCTCTTAGTTGTACATTTTGGAGCCAGGCAGAATAAATCATAATAGGTAGATGCATTTTCTTATTAGCAAATAAACTCATTGAAAGCAAGGACTATCTTTACTTTTGTATTTGTATCCCTACCACTTAGCACAGTGTTCGAAATATGGCAAATGCTTAATGAATGCTTTATGTGCATTCATCTTTGTGAGGAAAGGGAACTTCTCAGTCTCCCTAAAAATTACCTATAGAACCCTGCTCCCTTCCAGACCCTGCTCTCAAATAATCAGCTCAGTTTATGTTTAAAAAATTCACTTCTGTGAGAGAACATGTTGTTGGGGAAGAAATGTTAAGGAAGCCAGTTCTGATCTAATAGTCTGTTCTGGGATGTATTAAAACCTAAGAAATAAAAAGGCTAGATCCAATTCTAGGCTTGCTGCAGGGAACTTGGCCAACCTACCTGTAGAGTTTATAACATGGACAGTGATCAGGCATCAGTTGGCTGCCCAATGGGCAAAAGTAGCCCTAAACTTCTCAAAAGATCCTTTAAAAACCCTTTAAAAACATGTTATCAACTGAAATATAAAGGCACTAAGTTATTAAAAAGTTTCATACTTTCTGGACTATGATAATATGAACTAAGCTTCTGATATTTGACGTGCACCCAACAGGGAATGAATCGCAGGAAAAGTTGTCCTCAGGGCCCCCCAAATTTGGTAAAGTACCATAGATCTGAGGCTAGAAGTAGCCTCAAACTAATTGGTTCACCACTCTCATTTTATAGATGAGGAGGCTGAGGTTGATGGAGATTAAATGTCTTATCCAAGGTCAGTAAGCATCAGAGGAAGGATTTGGATCCACCTTCTCTGATCCTACAATCAGTGCCATTTCCCCTGTATCACACAAGTCTCCTTTGGAGCCTCCCTTGTCTCTTACTCTAAGCAGGCTCCAGCCACTGAAAGCCACAGGTATGGGACAGGTCCAAGTCTTCAGGAAACTATGCCATTGGATAAATTTCTATTAAGTAGATCTAACACCCTGTTTCTGAGCCAGTTTTCTCCCTTCTCCAGGAATTTGGAGCCCAGGGACCCTTTCTCTAAATCAGCTTTCAGAAAAAGCTGTAAAATGTGAGTCTTTGAGAAAAAATCAAATTTCAGCTCAACATGAGAATAAAATTTTAACAATTAATTTAATTATAATCTAATAATAATCAGCAGTAAAATATCTAATCTAATAACCAGTAATAAAATGAGCTACTCAGTAAGTTGTGAGCTCCTCATCAATGAGGGTATTCAAGCAGAATTTGGATGGCTACATCTAAGAAGAGACTTTTGCAATGATTGGTATAGTACCCATGACCCCCTTCATCTATCCCCATGTGGCTGAGGCTACTTAGCCCCTGCCTCAAAGTTTAACCCTGCACAAAGTACTAGGACCAATGTTCTCCCTAGGTAGGGAAATGAAAGGACCCATAGGTCAGTTGAAGTAGCTGAAGTGACTTAGTATTAAGTCAATCTAACTGCTAGTTTACCCCTGTAACTTTGGACTTGGCTCTGGTAATTGTACACTAGTTTCTCAAACTGGATCTATTTTGTTCCCTTGGACCCAAGTCTCTGCCTTGTAACCTGTCCCATATCCCACTAGGGTCTTGTGTTGATTTCACTTTTTTTCCCCTAACAACTGGAATTTTGATTACAGCCCTGATAAATGAATCCTTTATTGTTACACTGTACTTGGTCTCCTTTTTTGCCAGCTTCCTAGATTTGTACCTTCTGGTTGTTATACAATTACTCTGACACCTGGTTTTTCCTGCCTATTGTCTTCCCTTAGAAATCTCTCACAGGGAGCATCTATGTATTTTAGGCCATTCTCTATTGATTCTTTACCCATCTGTTCAGACATTTTTCAGGTAACCATTGCTTGGATCATTTCAGTTGTTCTGCTTCACATTTTTAAAAATTGGATTTGTGATTTAATCAGTATAAAAATACTGATGGGCACCTTCTCTGTAACTTATAGTCTTTGAGAGTTTCCTGAGGCACTGAGAGGTTGACTGTCTTACAACCTAGGTCTTCAAGACTTTGAGTCCAGTTCTCTATCCATGATAATCTACTGCCTCTCCTGCTCCATTTTTAATGGTCAGAGTCACCAAGCCTCAGTGTAAGGGATGTCTGTAAGGGATGACAGAATAGAGATAATCTCTAAGATCTTATTCTATAGCCTATGAATGTCAGTCATTTCTGAATTCCTATTAATTTAAATGATTAACCCTCAAAGGTGTATTTGCAATTGAAGACTTATTTGTAAGTTGAAAATATAATCCCATCTCAGTTAAAAGAATTTCTACATCTCTAAGAAGTTGCCAGAAATATCTGGAGGTCTAGCATGAACCTGGGTTCATATCCTGCCTCCACCAAACCTGTGTGACCTTGAACAAGTAATTTAATCTTCCCACTGCTCAGTTTTCTCCTCTGAAAAATGAGGGTGTTGCACTAGATGGCCTCTAAGGTTCCTCCCAGCTGTGGATCACTGTTCCCCATGACATAAGAACACAGTGACATGTACACAACTAGATGTACATTTAACAACTTTTATCAGTTAATGAATCCTTGACTTCATCTTCTCTGGTGTATGGGAGAAGGAGAGAAAGGGATGGACAGAAAGGAAGAAAAGGAGAAGTAAAAAGACATAAAGAACAGGTTAAGTCTTAGACATTTACATGGTTAAATTAGTTTGAGAGAAAATTTTTCTGTGCCTTCCCCAAGTTTTCCTTGAATGAGAAATGAAAGTCTCTAGTTAAAAGTTCCTTCTGCAAAGGTGCTGTGGAGAAGGGCTTGGGTTCCAGAAGCAGGAATCCTTTGAAATCCTCCTCCTTTGTCAGAGACAGTTAAATTGAATCACACAGACCTGGCTGTGCTTTTGTCCCATGTAGTAATTTCCATTAAGACTCCAAGAACCTCGATATTCCCATATATAGAGGAGCTTACATGGCCTTGATCTCCCTTTGGAATCCATTCCCTGCTATGCTCCTGACTCTTTAGGGAGCCTGATGAACAGAGGGACCAATTTACTCTGCATCCCTTCTTTCTTTCTGGAGGCATTTGTAATAATATAGAGATTTGTGAGGTTTGTTATATGTAGTTTTACCAATATCTGTGATTCCAAGCAACTCTTGTAGCATTAATATATCTAGGTTTTAGGGAAATGAGGATTGACTTTGACCCTTCAGGTGTGGAAAGAGATAATAATTGTTTTGATAATGACTTAGTAGATAGAGATAGAAGAAGAGTCTCTAATGCGCCCTAACATACATATACAAATACATACGTGTGTACATACATATGTATGTATGTATTACAAATATATACACACACAACAGTCCCATTACCACCAAGGCAGAAACAGAAGAAGGAACTCATCCTTTTGGATAACGTTGGTGTTCATTCATTTTAACTGTCTAGTCGGTGAGGTTTTTTGCTGGAGTGCTGTGTGGGGTGGTTACCAAAAAAAGAGAAAAAATCCAACACATCAATCTCTATCTCTTTCAGCTACTTGTTCATTTCCTTATTAAGTATTTCTCAGGACTTAAAAGGAGTATGGGTTATGAATGTCACAGAGATTATTAAAACTAGAGAAAAAATGACTAATTAGCTCAACCAGACTTCTCCTTAAGCTAAAGAAAATCTCCCCATTTGGGGTTAACGTATACTCTTTGCTCAATCTTGAACTGTGCCATTATTGACTTGGACTAAATTCATGATGCATCTCCATATACTTAAACAGAAATTTCAAATAGCATAGAAACACAGACAAACATTGAAATCTCTTTGTATTCTCAAACCAAACTTTACACAGCTTACTAGATCTTTCTTTAGGTATCCCCAGACAGGATGTCCACCTTTGTCCCAATGGGAATCCCATAGGATGCATTTGTCTTCTTATGTTTGACCCCATCTAACCTGGGGGCATTCCCAAGCAAGTATGGCACTTCTCAGAGTAACTTCTCCTGAGAGAATTGGACTAGATTTTGGATTTCACTTATTCCATATGAGAAGTTCCTCACTGAAGAAGAACTCACTTTCCAAACAGAACATGGGGAATAGATCTATTCAACAACTTTCAAAATAATTCTCATGAAGTTAGACTGAATTTTGTAAATTTAGTGGGTGTATATGCAGATGCTTCACCTTCTGTGACAGGAAAGCGTGAAAGATTTATTCCACAGATAAAAAAAGTATTAACAGATCTAGATGCTCTCGTTTCTTTTCATCGTAGCTTGCATCAACAAAATCTCTGTACTAAAGCTACTTTTTTAAGCAACACTTTGCAACAAGTTATAGGTATTGATAACTCTATTCATGCAAATGCAACATAGTATCATCAGTTTCATAATTATTTCATTTTCTATCTATAATTCTGCTAGGTTTCAAATCCATGGAACAAGATGCCCCCGTGCCAGGTTCACCCCTGTTTTGTATCCCCAGAACGCAAACATAATAGGCTCTTAATAAATGTTTGTTAAATTGAATTCATGATATCTGTCATTGTGTCTTTGCATTCCAGAAGCTAGAAAAGTATGATAGATTCTTTATAAATGGATGTACCTTTTTATAATAGTACTAGTGTACCATAAATGGTACTACCACTTATAGTAGTTGCTTCATAAATGATTATTGCCTGGCTTGGTTTCATTTTTCTTGGCTTAGATTAACATGACTTGATTTAGTGTAGACTGGACTAAATTGGAATGCCAGAATTTCTTGTACTTCATATAGCCAGACATAAGTCCACTAGGCTTGCTGGTAGCTAGATTCTGCATCTCTAGATCATTTTGGATAAATAAAAAAAGATTCCTATTTTCATTTTGCAAGGCTAAAATCTTTCTTTGCAGGATTTGTTGTTTATCAATGAAACCATTCATTTTTACAACTATGTGCCTTGGAGTTTTCCATAGGTATTTTTTTTTCCTGAAGAGGATCTGTATATTCTTTCAATTGACATCTTGTTTTCTCTGTTCAGAAATTCTGGGCAGTTTGTATTATATTATATTGTATCACATCATATTGTATATTATTTTTGCATAACAGTGTTCAAGTTTTTTGTTTTTTCATGTTATTATGGGAACACTTTAATCCTTAAATTAAATTTACATGTCCTGTCTTTAACAGTATGAATTTTTTGTATAGATCATGACTTCTTTTAATGTTATGGCTTTTTCCTTCTACTTTTCCAGATTTCATTTACTTCCATATAATCAGTGATCTTCTCCATGGTTTCTTTAGTGAAACTTGCTACTGTGGATTCAAGTTTTGCTATTCTTCCAATTATTTCCACTATTCAGGTCATAAATTCAGTTTTCAAAATTCTTATTTCTATTTTAAACCATTTTGGAATATCTCGCTATGCTTCCATGCTCTCTTTAGAGTCCACCCGGTCTTCTGCAACATTAAGTATTGATTTATTTTCAATTGTCTTACAATATTTACTCATAGATGCCTGAAATCTTTTTACCTGACTTTTCATGCTCAAAATCATTAATTGTGTTTTCTTCCTCTTTAGATTTCAGTTAATTTTTTTGAGGGGAGGGGTGGCCTTATTTTCCTTTATTGATCACTTTCTGACTCCTTCCTCTTTGACAGTAGTTACCCTACATGTTGGATCTCACCAAAGTGTTGCAATCTTCTCACTCACTGTTAAATTCATGTTTAACAATACTCTCTCTGCTCATAGCGACCTCCCAGAAGTCAGAAATGGACCCACATGGATCTTGAACTCTTTCCCTTAGGCTTGGAGATGTACTGTAGAGGCAAACACTTAAGTCCAGTCCCCTTTCCATTTGTTCCTCAATTGTCTGGCTGAACTCTGTTGTGCCACAGAGTGCTGCCATGCTATGCATGCTACACTTGTTCTTAAGCAAATTTCAGTCCTTTGGATCTCCTATAGGTGGAGTGGTGTGTAGAATTGAGTTCTTTGAAACTTTGCTGCTAGAAGTATCATGGGTGGTGGGGGAGGGGATGCTGAGTGAGTACATTAAGAGTTAGGGATTTTTCTCTGTTGTTAGTTCATTGGAGTTTTTCCTTATTTGAGTTCTTGGTGTCATAGAGTGTGGAGACAGCTAAAATAGCCTTATCTCTTGGATAGAATGCCTAGTTTTCAGAGGTTTGAGAGTTTATGAGAATCTGAGAAAATGTCTAGTCCTCTATCTTATTAGTCACGAGAAGTACCTAGAAGTCTCCAAAGTGATTTATCTAAAATATTGAACTGACCAAGTCAGCCTTCTGCTCAGTGAATTCCAGTGCCTTTCTATTACAATATAAATTCCTCAGTTTGGCATTAAAAGTTTCACCTAGAAGAGGCTTTTCCTACTTTCCCATTCCCCCCAGCTGCCAATGTCTCACCTCTCAGAAAGCATTCTACCTACTTTTTCTTTCTATTTCTCTATTTTTCTCTTTCTGTCTCTTTCCATCTCTGTCTACTTCTCCCACATATACATACATACATACACACACAGACACAGACACACACACACACACACACCTGACTGTATATACAGGATCATCTAAACACATATACACATGTGTATATAGCTAGATAGATAGATTATGAAAAATATTTTTCTTAGTAATCATTATCTTGGAAATGGAGAGCTTCCCCATCTCCCTTTCTTTCAAAGTTTAGTCCTTCTTTAGAAGAACTTTAAGATCTAATCTAAATGGATCTATTCCTGCTCATTATGTTGCCCAGACAAGTCTGGGAAAATGTTGATTCCTCTCTATTGTTAAGACAGGTGATATAGAAATTGATGTCTCTTTGATCAGGATTAAGTGACCTAAGTCCCTCAAGACTTCATTTTAATATAGCCCACCTCCCAGCATATTGACCAATTAGAGTTGATTGACATTCCACAGGAACACCTACTCTTTGAAAGGCATATAACCTGCAGCCCCCAATTCCAAACTGAATTAGTTCTGAAATGGCCCCCTTAAGGGGACTCAGTTTTATACTGTAACACCCATGCAATGTGTGTCAAGCCAGCTAGAGAGAAATTACATCATGGACACATGCACCCTAATTTCATTTGTCTCTTTCTAGAACAGACTCCATTTCGAATTGGGGTTCATGGGATTCACATGATACAAATATATGTACATGTATGCACATGAAGAGAGTATGTATAATACACACACATATACACATATACAGAGATATATACACACAGATTTGTATGTATACATATGTCAGGTGTGTATGTATATACTTATGTACATATACATACATGCATGCATATATACATATATACATACGTGTGTATTTCTTGTAACTATCTAGTTATTGACATTCTCTCCCCCCATTAGAATGAATGTACCTTGAGTACAGAGACTTTTTTGCCTTTCTTTGTATCTCCAGTGCTTCCCACACTCTCTGGCACATATTAAGTTCTAATTAAATTCTTGACAATTGGCTGGTCTTTGTTAGCTGTCATATAGTCTACAAGCATCCTATTTTTTTTAAATTCCAAAACTTGAGCATTGGAAGAACCTATATCATACCCAGTTCATAATAAGGTCCAAAGTAAAAAGTTGCTGGATTCTATGCTTTTTCCCTCGTGAACAAACAATAAATACAGAGGGATCTTGTATCCCCTAAACCATTCATGTAGTTGTGTGACATGAAAGATTTGATCTGCTGACAGATACTGTTGGTCAAGCCCTTCATGATTCCTTTTCAAATATTCCTTTAAAAAAACCCTTTGATTCATTTCTAGGTTACTCTCACAAAATTCAAGTAACGATGGCATAGGGCTTGGCATCTATTGATATTATATAGGATAAGGAGGTATGGCTATAATGTAATTTATTTGAAAAAGATCTGGAGGTTTATTGGACCCTACAGTAAGTACATTATTATGAGTCAGTATCATGAAATCACATCTGAGAACACTAATACAATCTTAGGCTATATTAATACAGGCACATGACATATAGAACTAGGGAGGTTATATACTTGTTGTCTATGGCCGTGATCAGACAGGATCTGACAATTGGAACCATTTCAAAGTGGAACTGGTGTCTAGTAAGGTTATGTTCCCTACACTGCCCTCTCCAAAGTTCTTCAAGCAAAGATTCTTTAGGTAGTTTGTAATGGAAGCTCTTGTTCAGATGCAGCCTATATTAGATGGATTCTAAGCTCCCTTACAACTCTGAAATTCTGGGATTCCTTGCTTTTGTGATGTTAATTTCTTAAAGGAAATATATAACCTTGATTTCTATTATTTTTATTAAATTTATTTATTTAGTATATTTAGTTTTCAGCATTGATTTTCGCAAGAGCTTGAATTACAAATTTTCTCCCCATTTCCACCCCCCCCACCCCAAGATGGCATATATTCTGGTTGCCCTTTTCCCCAGTCAGCCCTCCCTTCTGTCACCCCACTCCCTTCCCATCTGCTTTTCCCTTCCTTTCTTGTAGGGCAAGATAAATTTCTACGCCCCATTGCCTGTGTATCTTATTTTCTAGTTGCATGCAAAAACTGGTTTTTTTTGTTTTTGAACATCTGTTTTTAAAACTTTGAGTTCCAAATTCTCTCCCCTCTTCCCTTCCCACCCACCCTCTCTAAGAAGTCAAGCAATTCAACATAGGCCACAAGTGTATCATTATGTACAACCCTTCCACAATACTCACGTTGTGAAAGACTAACTGTATTTTGCTCCTTCCCAACCCATCCCCGTTTATTGAATTTTCTCCCTTGACCCTGTCCCCTTTCGAAAGTGTTTGTTTTTGATTACCTCCACCCCCATCTGTCCTCCCCTCCGTCATCCCCCCTTTTTTTATCTTCTTCCCTCTTCTTTCTTGTGGGATAAGATACCCAATTGAGTATGTATGGTATTCCCTCCTCAGGCCAAATCTGGTGAGAGCAAGATTCACTCATTCCCCCTCACTTGCCCTCTCCCCTCCTCCCACAGAACTGCTTCCTCTTGCCACCTTTATGGGAGATAATCCACCCTATTCTATCTCTCCCTATCTCCCTATATCTCTTGATATATTCCTCTCACATCCCTTAATTTGATTTTATTTCTTTTAAATATCTTCCCTTCATCTTCAACTCACCCTGTGTCTGCTCTCTCTCTCTCTTTCTCTCTCTCTCATATATATATATATATATATATATACATATATACACACACACATACATATATACATACGTACACATTCACTTATATATATATATACATAAACATAAATATATATATATAAATATATATATATATATATATAGCATATTCCCTTCAGCTACCCTAATACTGAGGTCTCATGAACCATACACATCATCTTTCCACGTAGGAATGTAAACAAAACAGTTCAACTTTAGTAAGTCCCTTGCAATTTCTTTTTCTCATTCTTTTTCTTGATTACCTTTTCATGCTTCTCTTTATTGTTGTGTTTGAAAGTCAAATTTTCTATTAAGCTCTGTTCTTTTCACTGAGAAAGCTTGAAAGTCCTCTATTTTATTGAAAATCCATATTTTGCCTTGGAGCATGATACTCAGTTTTGCTGAGTAGGTGATTCTTGGTTTCAATCCTAGCTCCGTTGACCTCCAGAATATCTTATTCCAAGCCCTTTGATCTCTTAATGTAGAAGCTGCCAGATCTTGTGTTGTTCTGATTTTGTTTCCACAATACTCAAATTGTTTCTTTCTGGCTGCTTGCAATATTTTCTCCTTGATCTGGGAGCTCTCTAATTTGGCGACAATATTCCTAGGAGATTTCTTTTGGGGATCTATTTGAGGAGGCGATTGGTGGATTCTTTCGATTTCTATTTTGCCCTGTGGCTCTAGAATATCAGGGCAGTTCTCCTTGATAATTTCTTGAAAGATGATATCTAGGCTCTTTTTTTTGATCATGGCTTTCAGGGAGTCCAATAATTTTTAAATGATCTCTCCTGGATCTATTTTCTAGGTCAGTGGTTTCTCCAATGAGATATTTCACATTCTCTTCCATTTTTTCATTCCTTTGGTTCTGTTTTACAATACCTTGATTTTTCATAAAGTCACTAGCTTCCACTTGCTGCAGTCTAATTTTTAAGGTAGTATTTTCTTCAGTGGTCTTTTGGACCTCCTTTTCCATTTGGCTAATTCAGCCTCTCAAGGCATTCTTCTCCTCATTGGCTTTTTGGAGCTCTTTTGCCATTTGATTTAGTCTAATTTTTAAGGTGTTGTTTTCTTCAGTGTATTTTTCAGTGTTTTTTTGGTTCTCCTTTAGCAAGTCATTGACTTGTTTTTCATGGTTTTCTCGCATCCTTCTCATTTCTCTTCCCAATTTTTCCTCTACTTCTCTATCCTGCTTCTCCAAATCCTTTTTGAGCTCCTCCATGGCCTGGGACCAGTTCATGTTTTTCTTGGAGGCTTTTGTTGTAGGCTCTTTGACTTTGTTAACTTCTTCTGTCTGTATGTTTTGGTCTTCTTTGTCACCAGAGAAAGAATCCAAAGTCTGAGACTGAATCTGGGTGTGTTTTCGCTGCCTGGCCATATTCCCAGCCAACTAAGTTGACCCTTGAGTTTTTCAGTGCGGTATGATTGCTTGTGGATATAAGAGAACTATGTTCCACGCTTGAGGGGATGCGCCAGCTCTGCCACACCAGCACTCCTCCTTCCCCAAGAACCCTCAACCCAGACTGGACTTAGATCTTCAGCAGGCTCTTCACTCCTGCTGTGATCAGCCACTTAATTCATCCCACCAGGTGGGCCTGGGGCCGGAAGCAACTGCAGCTGTAGTTCTGTAGTTGTGCCACCTTCACTGCCCCCTGGGATGGTAGCCGAACTGGGAACTCCTTCCATTCCCGCAGCTTTTCCCACTAACCTTCTCTGTTGTCTTTGGTGTTTGTGGGTTGAGAAGTCTGGTAACTTCTGCAGCTCACTGATTCAGGGCTCTAGGGCATGCTCTGCCCAGCTCCTGGTCTGGTTGGTCCACACCGCTCATGCTGGACTCTGCTCTGCTCTGCTCCACTCTCCTCCCAGTTCCCTGTGGGATAGATCTCATCCAGAGATCATCCAGGCTGTCCTGGGCTGAGGTCCTGCTTCCCTCTGCTGTTTTTTGGGTTCTGCAGTTCTAGAATTGGTTCAGAGCCATTTTTATAGGTTTTTGGAGGGATTCAGTGGGGAGCTCATGCTAGTCCCTGCTTTCCAGCCGCCATCTTCAATTTCTATTATTAATTGATAAATTTTACAATTTCAATTTTAAGTCTTCTACTAGAGAAAGGCTATTTCATGCCACTTTGCTCAACTATCTTGAGGGAATGACATATTATTTGTGTGTTAAAGTTCGGTTTTATTTAGGCTTTTCTATAGTACAAAAACAGAACTGATAAACTTTTTAAAAAAGATGTAAAATAGTAGCATGAAAATGAAGAAAAATTCATTACTGGATTGCCAGTCTTATTATCCTTTCTAGGCTAGGAAACTGCCAAGGTAATGTTCTTCCGTGTTCCACAGAGAAGCTAGAGAGCTACTTGTCAGGACTTCAAGTCTAATTGTTTGCAAGTAACTGGGAAACAACCTTTCAGAAAGTAAAGAATGAGCGTCCAGAAAGATCTTCAAGGCTCCCCAGAGAGAACACACTGTAGGGTGAGAGCAGTCTTTAAATTTATGAAGAAAGTACTTCAATATAAGAAAAACAGGATACATAGGTGCTCATTGCACATGGCAATGTCAAGCCACAAAAATTAGCAAATAAAGACATGGCTTCTCTCTTTACATCAATCTATATATGAGTATGGAAGGATGGAGAAGCAAATATCAAGTACTCCTATATGTGTCCTTAAGAACAGTATCTCAGTTGTTTACTCTTCTTTTTCATCTAAGTGAGGAAGCTCAGGGACCCTGAGAGTAACCTCATCCCTAGGGGCCCTTTTTCCATTTTAAGATGTCTTTTACCCACTTCTTTTTGTTATGCCAATTATTCTGTTCTTGCATATATATTAACCATCTTTTAACACTCTCTAATAACTGCTGTATAAACTCTTTGAATTGCATCCTGTGACCAATATCTCCAACCAGCTGATAACTAGTGAACAATGGGGAAAAAACACAGATAATTTTGACCACCAGGAAGAGTCACAGGCTGTGGGGTGAGTCTTCTCCTCATATTGCTTTTTTATTAAGCTCTGCACACCTTACATAGTTGCTAATTTTCTCTGCAGCCTTTGGCTTATACCCCACAGAAGGCCATTTCGTAGACCAGGAAGCTACTTCACTACCAAAAAATAAGAAAATAAATAAAATCAGAATTTGGAGCACATAGCTGTACTCTAAAGGTGAGGCAGAAGGGATCCTCAGTGATTAATTTAGAAATGCCAAGAATGGATAGGCCCTATCATCATAAGAAAAGTACAGAAATTTTGGCAAACTAACAGATGTAATTGTTTCATCTCAGACTTAGGTTTGGAGTCTTGTGAGTCTTTTATTCTATTTTCCTTCCTATTTATTATTTGGAATTACGGCATGGCCAAATGAAATGAGTGTGGAAATAAGGGTCAAAAGACTTGAGTGTTAGTCCTAGTGATTCAAATTCCTATATAAACAGTTAATGTCTCTGAGCCTTGGTTTCTTTATGTGGGAAATGGAGACGATAATGCCAATAATGCATAGTACACAGGGAAATTGTGTGAAATAAAGGCTACAGAACTATTCTATAACTTCACACAACAAAAATGTAATAACTTAGCCCTATGAAATATCAATGTTTCACTCCCTTCCCTTTTCTTAAAGAAAGTTTCCACTGTAGAAACACTGATCTAACAATAGAAATCCTAATGATAATGAGAAGCTAAGTGATGAGTGATTCTCATGTTCATCATACCAGTGAACCATTTTCTTTATCTTTCAGTCTTTAGGAGTTTAAAATATAATTTTTGTAACTCTAAGCTCAGAAATCTCCTAGGCATCTGCTGCCTCTTCAGACAGTAATGTTGGGGTCTAGTCTGACTGACTCTATATTCCTTGATTTTCCTTCAAAATAGAGAATCAAAAATTATTCCCTCCCTGAGTTTGATCAATATTGAGATGAAAACTTTTGGCAAATGTGGTATTATAATATTAATCATGCCCACAAATAGTCATGGACAAAAGCAGTAAGGGTTAAGGCATCAGGAGACATGGCTTTATTTCTGGCTCTGCCACTAGTTTGCTAGAGTTCCCTAGGTAAGTCGGTTCCTTTTCTCTGTGGGGCCAGTTACCTTATTTGCAAGCATTCTAATATTCAACTAGAGGACTTCTGAAGTCCCTATGAGTTAAGATTTTCTAAGTTTGTAACTTGCCCATGATTGAAGAGAAGGGAGAAATGAAAGAATAAAATGCGGCTTATTCAAATAAGAATGGCAGGGTTAATTTAGACTCGATGTTCTATGAGAGAACTGTTAGCCAGTGGGTCCCCACCCTAGCCGTTAGTGGAGGAACTCTGTATTGCCACTACATTGACACTTGATATCTTACAGTTTCAGAATAGAGTCAGGATTAGGATATGATAAGATGGATATGTGTGTAAAGAACTGAGTACTTTCTTAATGACAGCCAGCAAGCACTGCTCTCTAGGCTTTATGCGGAGCCATGGTATCAACAGCACCTAGTCATAGGGAAAACATTTTCTCCTAAAAGAATCTTAGAAAAGGAAAAAGACAAGGAAGGAGAGTATTTTGGAGGAGATTATGAGAAAGATGTCATTTGTTAGAGGGAGATCTGTAGAGAGTGAACCCTGTGGAATACTTTAAAGGCTATTATCCTACTAGGAAGCATGTTCAATACTAGATCTTGGTTTCTTTGTTTTAGCACTCTGTCCTATAGGGTATATCGCAAATGAGATTTGTGTCACTTCATTGATTCAAATATGGAGGTATGCAGCCATCTATAAAGGTGCAATCCTTTCTCTGATATTTATTTATGTCATGTTTCTTGAAAGTGGGGTGTCATTCCTATCAGCATAACATTCCTTTCATTCATTCTCCTTTCTCTGTCCACACAGACATCAACCACCCTAATTCAGATCCTCTTCATCTTTTCCCTACACTATTGTAATAGTGTCCTGATTGTTCCCAAACCATATTTTCCATATCTGCCAAAGTGATTTTCCTAAAACAATAGCCTTTTCTTACCTCCCTCTGGCATTTATAATTTTTCATGGTTTGGCTCAAATAAGCTTTTCTGGCCATATTATATATTTTCCTTTTCATGTGTTTTGCCATCCATCCAAGGTGCCCTTGGGATGGATAGTGGGGCATGGCACTCCATTTCTCATCTCCAGCCTTTTGAAGAAGCTGTCCTACATTCCTGGATTTAACTGCCTTTTTTTAACCACAGCTTCATAAAATTTCCAGTTTCCATACACACTCAACCCAAGGTGCTACTTTCTAAATGAAAGCTGTCCTGACCCTCATAACTGCTAATTCTCTGTCCAGCCAAATCACATTGGATCTATTTTGTATATAGAGTCAATTGGCATAAAGGGGACAGTCCTTGGAGCATACGCAGATATGCCCTGCTTTGCTAAACCTTTGTAAACTACTTGGAAAGTTAGGGCAAGTCTACTTGCAGTTATACATGACTAAGGGCCTAGGACTGTGTATTAATAATGAGTTCCCTAGTTGGCTGCTGATCCAGAAAAACTAATAGTCCAGGGAATTATGTAAAAGCAAGGTACAGAACCTTTCAAATCTTCCTATCCATGAGATATGAGGACTATTTCATGCTGGCACTGAGACTTAGGTGGCGCCAGTTGTCCTGTCTCACACCCAGGTACCATGTGGCCATGAGCACATACCCTCATCAGTCTCTATGTCTTGATGTTAGGTGAATGAACACCTAAGGATAACTTCAGGGTTTTGAAAGGTCTAGAGGCCCCAGGTAGACTGTGAGATAGCAGTTACAATGTTCCAGGAGTGGCAGTGGCTCAGAGTAGGAAACTTTTCTGTATTAGGAGTGAAAAGACTCATCAATGACAGAGAGAAGCACCAGCTATGGATTCAAGGTGGTGGAAGACCATTGGATACAACTGAATTTACCAAACAGAAGAGAGCTGCATCTGAGGGAAACTCCATTAGATTTCTTTCAAATTCTTTCTTATAGAAATTGTATATTAAGTTTGTACCAACTCTCCCTGATGATTCTATATGTATTTGTAGGTGAGGACACTTGAGCTCAAGTGTAGTTGAGCTAATTGAGTCTCCTGGCTGATTATTAATGAGAAGTATGGTGTGATGGAGTTGCTTCTGAAATCCATAGGATAATACTACAAAGTTAATCCTAGACACCCTTCCACTCCCAGGTACTCTGTGACCACTAACCTGGGAATGTGAGAAAACAGTGTGGAGTTTTGGGGGAATTTATTGATAATGGAAAGTGTATTGGATTTGTAGTCAGAAGACCTATATTTAACCTCTGGATCTCTTATACTGTTAATTGTATATGGTTAAGAGTTGGAACAAACTGTACAGATCAATCAACTCTCTTTATATAGGAAGAAACTGAGAGTCAGAAAAGCTAACTCCCTTAGCAAGTATTGCTAAATAACACACTTAGCAAGTATTAAAATCAGGATTTAAACATGGGTCCTTCAATGTCAAATCTGTACCTTTCCAAAGCACCTCACTTCTTCCTTTTACCATTCTCAGGCTCAATTTCCCAACCTGTAAATGAAGGAGTTGGACTAACAAGTTCCACCTCTGATAATTTGTAATTTACATGGTGGTGGATCTCTTTTCACTGACATTTCCTTCTTCTCCTTTAGGTAAAGTACCTACAATCTAAATGGAAAGGAAGAATCAGAGCCTTGTAACTACATTCATCCTCATGGGGATTCCACATCCACCAGAACTGGACAGCACCCTGTTTGGAATATTCTTAGTGATCTATGCACTTACTCTGGTGGGAAACCTTCTCATCTTGACAGTGATCAAGGTAGATAACCATCTCCACACTCCCATGTACTACTTCCTGGCCAACCTCTCCTTCATTGACACATGTTTCTCCACTGTCACCGTGCCCAAGATTCTCATGGGTCTCCTATCTCCAGAGGGTGGGGCCATATCTTTTCAAAGTTGTGTAGCTCAGCTCTATTTTTTTCACATTCTGGGGGGCTCTGAGTGCTTACTTTATACAGTCATGTCCTATGACCGCTACCTGGCTATAACTTACCCTCTGCGCTATGCTACCATGATGAGTGGGAAAACTTGTGCCCTTCTAGCTGGAGGCACATGGCTCACTGGTGCCCTTCTCTCTGCTATCCAGACTACTTTGACCTTCCGTCTTCCCTATTGTGGACCCAACCAGATTGAGCATTACCTTTGTGATGCACCCCCCATTCTCAAATTGGCCTGTGCAGATACCTCAGACAATGAGACAGTAATTTTTCTTAACATTGGAGTACTTACTTTCACTTGTTTCTTCCTGATTTTCCTTTCCTATATGTCCATTGTCCGTGCTATCCTGAAGATCCACACAGCACAGGGCAGATACAAAGCCTTCCAGACCTGTGCCTCCCACTGCATTGTAGTTCTCTGTTTCTTTTTACCTTGTCTTTTTATTTACCTGAGACCAGGCACCAAAGACGCCGTGGATATAATTGTTGCTATTTTCTTTACTGTGCTCACACCCATGCTGAACCCCATGGTGTACACACTGAGGAACAAAGAGGTGAAGACAGCTCTGCTCAGGCTACGAAGCAGAGATTTTGCTAAAAGAAAATAGATAATTAGGGGTGAGTGGCTTGGTCATGTGTATATTTTCTGATGTGTGTATGCGTGTGTATACATATATATGTATATCTATGTGAGTATATATGTGTGTATGTAAGTATATCTTGCCAAACTCCATTGGGATTTCTTTCTGTAGCCAGAATTATCTCTGCTATTATACTCCTAATGATGACTCTGTGGTCTTTTAACATATTTATGCTTGTGAAATTTATTTGAAAATTAAAAAAGAAAGGAAATTTAGAAATAAGAAAAGTCAGGGTGTATGAACATCCTATTCACTGGGTTCCTCACGGATGTCTTACAAAAGCTGTGATAACAGGGTTGAAGAACTCATCTGATTAATGAGAGGTAACAGTGTGGTCATGATGAGAGGACTTACATGGAGAGAGAAATCTTAGGTTAGGATTCCAACTCTGTCTCATACTGCTTTAGAGATTTGGATCACACTGCCTTGCTTCTTATCTCAGTTTATCATCTCTAAAATGGTGGAAATAATATTTATTTTCTCCATTGACACTGTATTTTTGAGGAATGAGATGTGAACTCTGAAATGAGGTGTTAATGTACTCTGAACATTAATAATAGCAGCTAACATTTGTACAGTACTTACTATGTGCCAGGTACTATGTTAAATGCTTTAATTATCTCATGTGATCTTTATAACCAGCTGAGGAGGCAGGTGTTATTATTATCCCCATTTTACAGATGAGGAAACTGAGGCAAACAGTAGTTAAGTGACTTGCCCAGGGTCACAGAGCAAGTAAGTATCTGAAGCTGGATTTGAAATCAGGTCTTCCTCACTCCAGGCCCAGTACTCTATCCACTGTGCCATCTAGCAGCCCCATGAATATGTCAACTATCATCGTTATTATTATATCCCATGAAAATATATGGGAGCTGTGGGAAAGATGGGAAAATGTGGCTCATGGAGGTGGAGGCAAGACTCCCTCTACACACCCCATATGTTTCTTCACTTAAGAGGAATCGTCCTTACCAGGCTGATCACAGAACATTGGACTTTTGAACACTTCTGGTTAGTAAGAAGAAGAAACAATACTACTTGAAACAGAAATTGTATTAAAAGAGATCAGATTTCACAAAAATACATAAGGACCGTTATCTCTGGCAGAATGTACTGTGGGTGTCCCCTCTCAACTCTCTGAAGAGCTGATAACATGTCTCTAGAGAAAACCATGCTTAACCCTGCACTTTGAGTAAAAAGCCTGTTGTAAAATCATTGTGAAAAAGGAGGGGACTGTATCATTAACTGAGATATGGGAATGGATTCAAGGGCAGACAACTGGGCAGGAGCAGGAAAAGAAAATAATCCTGGAACATTAAACATGTCCTTGCTATGAGAAAGAAGGACTTCCAGTAGTATCTATATGCATTTTGACTCACAGTAGAAAATTATGGTGAATAATGGAAGAGGAGCTGATTAGCTTGGAAATGAGCTTGGGCAATACTTCATTTTACTTTTTTTTCCTGTCTCTCCTCCTGAGTTTAGTTTAAGTAAACAACCCAGCTCTCTAGGTCTGTATTCATCTCCACTGCTTTTACATGACCTTATGTCTTGGCAGAAAGGGGAAGAAAAGGGAAAGGGAATAAACATTTATTAAGTGCCAACTATGTCACTGTGCTAAGTGCTTTTACAAATATTATCTCTTTTGATCCACACAAAAACCCTACAAAACAGGTTCTATTATTATCCCATTCTACAGTTGAGGAAATTGAATTAAACATAAATGACGTCTAGGGTCATACAGCTAATATGTGTCTGAGGCTGGATTTGAACTCAGGATTTCCTGACTCCAGGCCCAGCATTCTTTGCACTGTGCCACCAACTGTCTCTTTGATATTGAAAGGGACTCTCGACATCATCCAATCCAAACCAACCATGAACAAACTGAATTGCCTTGTTTTGTCTCTCCCACATTGTTGGCTGGATTGAAGTTAATGAAGTGAATCAGCAAGAACAGTACTCTAGATATTTTCACACATCATCTGTTACTGATCCAGATGGGCTGAGTAGTATTAGGCCCAACTTTCTATACCAAACCATGACTTCTCCCTCAGTTCTTTGATATTCTGCTACAGGTTCTGCACTATTCTGGTGTTGGTCTCCTTATCCTTGCATGATCTCCAATTTGGAGTTAGTTCCCAGCCCTGGGGTGCCATTGGCAGACCCCACTTGGCCTTTAGAGATTAAATAGGTCTCTGGTCTCCTATTCAACTTCCTTGTTGGTGGTGAGACCCTGTATTGGACTTGTCTCGCTGCGTCTCCCAGTGTTTCAAGTATTTAAGGGTAGGACCCTGACTCCATGTGCAGATCATCAGAGTCTGTGATAATCCCACAATGTAAAATAAGATAAAATAAATCATGGCAGATTGGTCCTTGTCCATATCTTCCTCCTGCTCTCCCATGCCCCACCTTCTACAATTCTTTTCTTAAGAATGACGTTTAGGTAGGACTGAGGAGAACCCCACAATGAATAGATCTGGAGAACTGAACTAGGTCCTCAAGCTTCTTGCACATATACAAGCCCACAGAATGTGTCCCTATGATTTCTTAAGTCCAGAAGCTTTCACTGCCTCCTGAAATTAGACAGACAGAAAGGAGCAATAGGGACTGCCTCAGGCCTCTTCCTATTCCCCTTTCTCCCTCCCAAGGAGTCTTGAGTTCATTGTTGAAAACAAACTCCACAGTAGTTGAAGGGACTCCCAGAAACTGACTTTTGGTGAATTGGGTCATGAAAACAATAGCCTCCTATGTTGGAATGACATTTCTGAGGGAATTGGAATGGTCTTCATGGAAGAAGTACAATGTCACATCAACTTAATAAAGAGATGACCCACAGTCTTTGCACAGGATTAGTCTGGGCTGAGCACTCTGCATTGGCTTTTCCCAACAGGTCAGGCAGGGGTAAGACATTCCACAATGAGCTACAGTCATCTCATCTCAGACATTTTTCTAGTCTACTATCATTTCATCTTCTTTACAATCTCTGTTGCCCACCTCAGTGAATGGCTCTGAGTATGAGTCAAGGAAAAGCCCTTGAACATGAGTGGAAGGCTGAAGAAATGACTCTTCTCTCTGTGCCTCAGGTCCCAGATGTGTTTTACCTGGTTGTGTTCAAGTTTGCTTATTGAACTAACATTTAGATCGCTCCAACTGGCCACCTCTGGGGGATTAATTTGGCTATTAATTATGAGAGTGAGTCATTAATATCTCTCCAAGGGTCAAAGAGCCTGATGGCAGGCCAGACTTTGGTTCAAATCATGTCTTAAACCCTTCCTAGCTATATGAGAGTCTGAGAGTCACTGTCACTGTCCTCTTCTTAGAAGTAGGGACAATAATTCCGTTAGCACTTTCAAAGTTCTTAGTAAACTTTGAAATTCAATGATAGTAATTATCATTGCAGGCAAATGCAAAAAGGGCCACTCGGAGATGAAGGAGTGGTTTTGAAAAGGGGGTTAAGGAGATTAAGGTGAGAAAGACTATTCAAGACATGTTGACGACAAAAAAAAATCAATTATTTTATCTCCACATTTGCCTCTGTTAATCTGTCTCTGCTTCCATTAGATCTGTCTTTCACTGATCTGGAAGGAACCCAACCTGCTGTAGTACCTTCTTTAGGGATGATTTTACCTCCTTGTTCCTCAAACTATAGATCAAAGGGTTCAGCATAGGGGTGACCAAATTATTCAGGATCTGAACAGTGGCATTCAGCCAAGGATTGGGGGTAGGCTGTAGGTAGATGAGGACCACAGGCATATAAAATAAGAGGATGGCTGTGAGGTGGGCACTGCAAGTGGAGAAGGCTCTACGTCTGCCCTCAGCTGAGCGTATCTTCAAGATGGAGCAAACAATGCGACTATAAGAAGTAAGGATAAGAAGGAAGCAACTGAAGGGCATGAGGCCCACACTTATGAAACCCACCATCTCCAGGGCTGAGGTATCTGCACAGGCTAGCTTCAGCATCACTGGGATATCACAGAAGAAGTATTCTACCCTATTGGGACCACAGTAGGGCAACTGGAAGGTGAGGGCAGTTAGGAAGGTTGCCTGAATACAGCCAAAAAATGAAGTCCCCGTGGCCAACATAGCACATATCTTATGGCTCATGATTACTGTGTACCGAAGAGGGTAACAGATGGCAACAAAGCGGTCATAGGCCATCACGGTGTATAGAAAACACTCAGTGCAGCCAAGAAAATGATAGAAAAAGAGTTGGCATACACAGCCTCCATAAGATATGGCATGACTATTCCCAGAAAGGAAGAATAGCATTTTGGGAGAACTCACTGAAGGGAAAAATATGTCAAAAATAGACAACTTGCACAGGAAGAAATACATGGGGGTGTGGAGACGAGAGGAAGAAATTATGGCCAACAGAATGGTTAGGTTCCCTAGCAAGGTAAAAATGTAGAAAGATAAGAACACAAAGAAGAGTTCAATCTCCATCCCCTCTGTGTGGGGGATTCCTAGAAGGATGAACTCAGTTACCACTGTATGATTCTTCATCTCCATGAAAGATTCAATACTTAGTGTTGGAGCACAGGACACCAAAGGATGGGTACAGACATCAGAGATGCAAAATGAAGATCAATAGGCATGAAGAAAATATACCTGTCAAAATATGCACACAAAGATACAAATAAAACTACTTTTGGTTGAAATAGAGGCTTTCAGTAGATTATAGATATATGATTGACATACTATATTATATTGCTTTAAGGGTACCAACTGCTCTCTCATATGGCATCTCATTTGAGAGGAAGCATGGAATGATGTGCTCTGGACTTAGAGTAAGAAAGAACTAAATAGGAACACTGCTTCAGACACCAGATGTGCAATCTTAGACACAGTCTTTTTCAACCTTACTTTCTTCATCAGTGAAACAAGGATAATATACTCACAAAGCCATTTTGGGGATCAAATGTAAAGTGCTTTACAAACTCTAGAGTGCTATTTAGTTGTTGCTGCTGTTATTATTCCTATAATTAATCTTCATAATGGCTCTGTGGTGAAGGTAGGATGGTTATTTTTATCCTCAGTTAACAGAGAAGGAAATTGGGGATCAAAGAAGTTCAAAGATTTCCACAAGTTTACCTACTTGATAAGTGGTGGAAGAAGCAATTGAAACTATATTTTAGGACACCAACTTCTTTCCAATATCCACTGAGTAGGTTCACAATGGAGTGAAATCAGTCATGTCTGCAGAATGAGCCTTGCATTGCTATGGAACTTCTATTGGCTTCTTTTGTTTTTTATGAGCTCTGATAGTAGCCAGTTTTCTTCATCATTCCTTCTATTAAGTATATAACAAGACAAAAAGGATTACTTTGGGAAAGAGCCAAGGACCATCTGGACAGTGGATTGCTTTCTACAATGAGATCAAGGTTGGTTTATGGGACAGCATGACTGTGTATAATACAACATCAGCCTCAAAAACTTAGAGCTGTGTTTGGTTAAACAACCAGAAAAGATTCGAAACCCCTCAGAAGTGAGAAAAGCTCATAATGGACTTAGAAGGGGTGAAAGATGTCCTGAATCTGAAAGAATTATTCAAATAGCTAGATTCAGACAAGGCATGCCCTTTCACGTAACTGGAGTATGGTACTCTCTTCTAAGGTGAATGTGTCAGTTATCATCACTTTACCCCATAAGCTGAGGGCATTTTGACTTTATACATTTTTATATTAGATATTTTCGGTTTTTAAATTAATTATAAGAATTTTTGTAACATCTTCATTTCCTAATATATCCCCAATTCTTTGTGATAAAGAATGAAAATAGAGGAAAAAAAGCAATTTAACAAAACTAAGCAACACATCAATCAAGTCTGATGGAGCCTGGAGTGTTCCACAACCATTGCTCCTCCCCTCTGAAAAAAAATGGGACCAAGATTCATTCTCATGTCTCGTTTTCAAGATCATTCCTGGTCATTGCTTTTGCACAGTCTTCTATTTCAATTTTGTTTTTTGTTGTGATTTCCCCTTGCATTGTGTTAGTCTTCATTCATATTGTTTTCCTGATTGTTTACTCTTAATCAATATCTTCCCGATCTTCCCTGTATTCTTCACTTGATTACATTCATGTACACAATTTGTTTAGTGGTTCTCCAATCAATGAATGCCTACTTTGTTTCCAATTCTTTGAAATGGCAAGAAGTGATGCTACAAATACTTTGTAGTATATCTAATACGACATTTAAAAAGTTCAAGGAGTAATTTCTGGGTAATTAATCATTTTATTAATCATGCTAGCATATAATTAACAAAAGGGGTCAGTAACACTCTCTAATGCCAAAGACTCCTCATAGAACCCACTCAACATACCTATGCTCTTGGAAGAGTAGGTGTTCCTGAGAATGGCAATCACATCTGATTGGTTAAGAAGTAATGAGAGAGAATGAATATTACAATAAAAGATAGACCTATTCTAATGAGAGCCTGGGTGATTTGACTTCACCATGTCATTTACTTCTAAATCACTCCAGCCTTGGGCAATCTATCTGCGCATATCTGCCTGAGTGGAACACAATGGATCAGAATTCACCTTAGATTAAACTTTTTGTAAGGTTTTCTAGTTGGGTGAGACAATAACTGCACCTAGATAAGATAGTATAGGTGGGGTAAATTTTGGGGAAAGTTCAGGAATCTCCCCAATCATTTTTTATTTAATAATCATTTTCTCATTCCCCATTTGATTCCATTTACAGACATGAATCTCTTCAATGAATCACTAACTGATATGACAAACACTTCATTGGGGCCTTCTAATTACAGGGCTTATGATGGGAAACCACATAAGGGCAAAAGCCAAAAAGATTGATCATATTGACAAAATCAAAGGGGAAAGTCTCCTCTGTTAAGTAAACTTACAGATAAAAGGTGCATAGGAAAAAGCAAATAATAAAAAAAAAAATAAAATGGATCATTTCATAGAAGTCTCATCTCATATAGCAATCTGCTTCTCTGGGAACATCTGATGCAGCCTTCTGCTTTGGGTGTGGTTTCAGAAGAGTTTCCAGCTGATTGACTTCTCTGGTTCAGGTCACTTGGAAAGATCTTCTTCTCTGTTAAAAAAAATATGCTACAAAATTGGTCTTAACAAAATTTTAAATTTACTTTGTCAATAACCAGGTCAAAGAGTGAAGTTAGCTAAAACCTTGTCTCTCCTGTTAGAAAATCAAATTTGGAACCTTTTATACCAGAGACTTTACACTTTTAGGTTGGGCAATTGTCATATTGATATATCCAAGAAACTCAGATACAAACCAAAAATTAGAACCCATTTTTACACTTAGCATGGAGAATTCCTACATTAGAAAAGTGAGATTCCACTAAAGAATTATTAACAGAACACTTTTTATAAAAAAGACGGATTAATACAAAAAAGAATTTATTTATAAGTTGCCAGATTAACTTCAATTGTAACAAAAGGTTCCAGGATGGTTCCAGATTTTTTTTTTGCCTAAGCATTCCTTCCTAAAAGTAGTTCTTTTTCTTAAAAATAGCTTAAAATTTATCCTGATGTTAAAAAGATAATCACTAGACTTTCAAGAAGCAAATTAGTTGGAAACCTCTAAACTGACAGATATTTCTTATTCAACACTCAAAGCAAAAATTAATCCTCAAAATTGTAATTTATCATGACTAAGTTGGTTTAAATTGTCTGTAAATCAATTCCAAAAGTACAATGAAAATGAAATAAATTCCTAATTACCACCGCCCCCCAGTCAAAAAAGTATTGCATTGAGGAGGAGATTCTGTTTTTCCTAAGTGAAGCAATGCCAAAAATATACCCAATTAAATTACTTTTATCACAATAACAAAGTTTACAGGCCTTTAACAATTTATTCAATATGTTTTTCTTCATTTTTCTTCATTTAAAGTATAAATTCATCCTGGTATAAAATATATCACTGGAAACCAAGAAAATAATTACATTCTCGAATTCCACATAGTTCATTTAAATCCCTAGAAAAACAGCACTGGCCAATTGCTATAAACCTCCAGATTAACATACACACACATACACACACACACACACACACACACACACTAACCTTTACCTTAGATGATTTTACAAGGTCTTTTCTTTGTACCTTTACCCACACATTAATCAAGTATCAATTTTCCTTTTAAAATACCTATGTAAACATTTGATAGGTTTTAGCATTATGACGATAAGTCCAAATAACTTAGTTAACAATCTCTTAGTTTTTATGTGATAGTCAAAAAATTTTAGATGAAACTTCTCTCTTAAATACATAGGCAAACCTCAAAGTTTATAATTTCTTAATTATAGTACTTCAGAATATTATGCACATGGTCAGCAGGGCTGGTAAAATTATATGACAGTTTTCAAATCTTTTTTTTTTCTTTTACCTTCTTTTAATATTACAATTCTTAATCTAACAGCATCTAGATTATGAGAGAAGTTGCTTTTCTAACATCTGATAACAATGGTTTACCAAATTTCACAATACAAGAAAATTTAGGAACATGACAATACCGTAAACAATATTATGTATTTGAAACCCGAAACAAACCTATTACCAATCAAGTGGCCACCATTCAGTGGAATGTGTTTCCAAATTACTGTACACAGAAAACCATTCATCTCCTCACCATTCACAGAGTATACTGAAAACTCCTTATAAGGTTATCTAATATGAAGCAATTACATCTAATTAAAGAAATAATTAAAAAGTTAATATACAGCATCTGCCCTATACCAGGCACTGTGTTAAGCACTGTATAATTGTGTGATTCTGTCAACAACCCTGGGAAGTGAGTTCTATCATTATCCCCTTTTAGAATAGTAAACTGAGGGCAGCTAGGTGGCACAGTGAGTAGAGTACCAGCCCTGGAGTCAAGAGGACCTACATTCAAATCTGCCTCAGACACTTGACACACTTACTAGCTGTGTGACCTTGGGCAAGTCACTTAACCCCAATTGCCCTGCCTTCCCCCTCCAAAAAAAAGAACAGTAAATTGAGGTAAACAGATATAAGGTAACTTACTTGGGGTCACATGGCTAATAAATTTCTTAATACCAAATAGCAAATGTCTTTTATATTAGGTTCTGATTTGCCATAATTATCCTGATGGGAGAACACACTCAGACTGCATTCTGTTTCCCTTCAGGACAGAGTTTGGCTTAAATCAAATCAAGTCAAATCCAGATTTATAATCATTAATGTTAACATTTAAATCTCCAAGGCCCAGTTACTATTAATGATTCAAAAGAAAAAAAGATTTTTATCCATAAATTCATGTTAGTATATATGTATGCATGTGTATATTACATATGTGTGTATGTATGTATATGTATAGGTATAGGTATAGGTATAAACACACATGAATGAGATAGATCAGTGGTGACCATTTCTAGCTCTGTATAATCTTTTCCCTTACTTCCTCAAAGAGCTAGATCAATTCTCAATCTCTGACTCCTTTGCCTATCTTTGAGACTTTTCAGACAAGGGGCTGGCCTAAGTATTCAGCTTCCAATTCCCAATATAGACACATACTTAGAAATATTTATAAAGTTTTACAAACAGTTTGAATTCACACCTGTTAGGTGTGGTTAGGTTAACTTAAAGTTAGCTGGGCTAAAACATTATGAGATTCTGAGATCTAAGGTATTTGAGCTAATGCTGGCAAGGCATGGCCAGTTTCCCCAAGATTTAATTAAATAATTATCAATTTGAATAAAAAGAAACTTTCAAATTCTGTATAATAGTCACAGATAACAAGAATCAATATTTTTGCCATGTCCAAAACTTATATGCTGTTATATTTAATATGGGCTTCCTTCAGATTGACCAGAAAAGTGAGTGGACATGAACTCTAGGCTAAAGCTGGTTAAAGACTGATTTTTTTTAAAGGAATAAAAAAATCTTTTCCTTTGGAATTTCTGGTTCTTAACTAAAATCTTAAAATATTGACACCTAACTCAGTTACCAATCTGCAAACACTCAATTTTACTGATTGTTTATTTATTTTTATAACATATTTACTTCAGTCTTTTAACAATTAAATCCATAATCTAAAAAAATGAAAGAAAAGAAATTTTTTCTAACCATATTTCTAAAAACAATGAATAATCAAATTTAAAATTAAATGCCTAATATTGGCACTTTTTAAAAACACATTAGAAATCACATAACTGAAGTAACTTGGTCACACAGCTAACATGCTTCCTCACCCATATGATACAATAATAATAATAAATTTCATTTAAAATAAGACCATAATAAATTCTATCACACCTGCATCTCTTTTTCAAATAATATCATATAGAACTTCAACTTCTAATTTCAATTAGCATTATATTTTACACAAGGGTTATTTATTTCACGCATTTTATATTATGGGATTCACTATTTTCAGCTAATCCACTGCCGAAGATTTTAAAAGTGACAGTATTAAAGAGATTTTAATTGTCACAGTTGTGAAAACATTACTCATCAAATTTCTCCTAATGCCCATGTCTGTATTGGCCTTCAAATTAAGTTGGAAAATTCTCAATATATCTATTTACACAAAAAATAAAATTTGCCTATATATTCTCAATATACTCACTCAAACCATCTGAAACTATGACTTGGGCACCCAGGTCAACTTTGAGAACAATAGGATCTTGAAGCATGTGCCCTCCATTTTTTTTCCCAAGCCTGTTAACAGTTTACAGAAGGCTTAACTGCCTACTTAACTGTAGAGATCTATTGTGTTATCTTATTAAAAGTCATACTCACCTTCCTTTCTTTCCTGCTACTCTTCAATTTTCACAATCTGGAGAGAGTTAACACTCAATAATTTAGAAATCATGAGAGTTGTATTTCTCTCACACCTTTTGCCAACATTATTTATAAAAGTGGCTTTCACAAGGTTAATATACGTTTTTTAATTTATTTTTTATTTTTAGTTTACAACACTCAGTTCCACAAGTTTTTGAGTTCCAAATTTTCTCTACCTCTCTCTCCTCTCCCCTCCCCACCCAAGACATCATGTAATCTGATACAGGTTCTACATATACCTTCGCATTAAACTTATTTACACAATAGTCAAATTGTAAAGAAGAATTATAACCCATGGAATGGATGAGGAGAAAGAAAAAACAAAACCAAAAAATGAAGGGAAAAAAAAGAGAGCAAATAGTTTGCCTCAATCTGCAAACTCCATAATTCTTTCTCTGGATGTAGATAGCTTTTTCCAACATGAGTCTTTTGGAGTTCTTTGAACCCTGTATTGCTGAGAAGAGCCAAGTCTATTAAAGTTAGCCATCACAGATACTGTGGGTCTGTAATCATGTATAATGTTCTCATACTAAAGTGATTTCACTTAAGGCTATGATAGAAAAACCCTGATCAACATTGTCTTAAAAGATTAAAAAACTTTTTTGTTTTTGTGGTTGTAAACACAATACTCCAATGACAGATATATTGAAGGGTGGGAAGGTAGAGGGGGGAAAATCTCTTCTCCCATTCCACCTCCAAATCTGTAGACTCACAACAAAAGACAGAAAGAGAACTCTAAAATTAATATTACCCCTTTCAAAATATTATAGCTGAGAGAGTCTCACCTTGCTTTTTCAGTTCCTCCACCTAGCAAATGAGGGCCATTATCTCAATGATTCCCACAGAGGTGAAACAAAGACACAGATTTAAAAAAAATGGAAATCAAAGTTAAAATAAAAACTACTTCTCTTGCTTGTGAGTATTTTTCTACTCTCCTCTTTTACGTGACTTGTATGCTTCCTTTCGTGCTCATTACAGACTTTTTTTACTCATTGCCACACCTACTCCTGTAATTAAATTTATCTACCTAAAAACAGGCTTCCCAAGTCTTTTAGCTTCTACAAGAGTTTATATCCTCATGGCTTGCCTCGATGTTCCTTTCTGAAACATTTCCTGCAAGAAATTTTGGACCATGTCTACTTCAATAGCAGAGCTGAGATGCCTAGGCCATGATCTCAAAATAAACGCTGAATTTCCCAGGTAGTTCACCCAATATCTCTGCCAAATCACCCCCAGAAACTCAGTTTAAAAATAAGACTTCTCTGAAAGCCTTCTTTGGCAGAGGCTTCCCACAACTTGTGTATGCCTCAATATAGCTCCATTAGCCTGGCCTTGAGAGGATCTTGCCAAGAGACCTTGATCCTGTTGATCATTCCATTACTGTTGAAAGTCAGAATTGGAAAGCTGCAGCTCAAAAGCTTAAAACAAACAAAACATATCCAGAGAAAATCTAATTACTGGCAAAAGGGAGAGTCAGATCACAGAGTCCTAAGAAAAATCTTCCCCTTGCAGAGAAATTCTCCATCTGGGCCCAAGATATTGGGCAGTTTTTTGTTAAGAATTTGGAATGCAAAAAAAAAATTAAAAATTAAAAAATTAAAAACAAACAAACACAAAACCAAGAATATGAAACACAGAGCTCTAGTCCCTTCATCTGGTCACCAAACTATGACATATGAAAAGTATGAGAGGCATTTCTGAGTAATCAATAATTTTATTCATAATGCTAGCATACAAGTAATAAAAAGGTCAGCAATACTCTCTAATGTTAAAGACCCCTTATAGAACCCACTCAATGCTTATATGCCCTTGGAAGAGTGGGTGTTGTTGAGGGTAGCAATCAACACTGATTGGTTAACAAGTAATGAGAGAGAATGAATATTGCAATGAAAGATAGAACTATTCTAATGAGAGGCTGGGTGATATGACTTTGATCATGCCATTTACTTCCAAATCACCTCAAGCCTTGGGCTACCTAGACAAAGGATCTATACCCCCTACCCAAATCTGCCTCAGTGGAACTCAATGGGTCAGTATTTACCTTACATTAAATTCTTTGTAAGGTTTTCTAGTTGGGTGAAGCAACTATATCCAGACAAGATAGGCTAGGTGGCGCAAAATTTTAGGAAAGGTCAGGGAATTTGTCATTTAATAATCATTTCTCTCACTAACCTTTCTTTCTATCTTTGACCTCTTTATAACATATTCCTAGCAGTGAGTTTGCTAGATCAAAGAGTTATGAAACTCTTCTTTAATTTCCTAACATAAATTCTAGTTGCCCAGAAAGACTGGACCAATTCACAGCTCTCCCAACAATCCATTATGGTACCTGTCTTTCCAGGTGCTCTCCAACATTTGCTTTCTCTACCTTTTGCTATCTTTGCCAAAGTGTTATGTGAGATTTTTTTTAAATGCCCTGCAAATTGTTTTGGTGTGCATTTCTCTTATAATTAGTAATTTGGATCAGTCTTCAATGTTGTTGTAAATTGTTTGTGATTCTTATTGGGAGGAATTATTTGTTTGTAACTTTTGACTACTTGTCCATAGATTCATAGAATCTGAGTGTTTAAAGGAACCTCAGGGCCATCTAGTTGAAACCACAACTTGAAAGGAATTCTCTAACACACCTGAGAAGTCCTCATTCAGCTTGAAGAACTCCCAGGAAGAAAACCACACCATCTCTCTAGGTAGCCCATAATACTTGGGGATACTTATAATTGTTAGGAAATTTTTGCCTAATAAAGAGTCTAAACTTATACTCAATGCTCTTAGATCTGCCCTCTTCAGCCAAAGGTAACAAGCCTGGTTCCTCCAGTATAGAACAACCTTTCAAACACTTGAAGACAGCTATCATTTCTCCCAAGTCTTCTCTTCTCTAGGCTAAACCTACCTAGTTCTTTCAATTAATCTTCATGTGACATTGAATCAAGACCCTTCTCTGGACACACTCCAGCTTATTAATGTTCTTCTTCAACTATGAATCCCTGAATTGAACATGATATTCTAGCTGAGGTCTGAAAGAGGCAGAGCACAGTTGAACTAACTTAATCCTGGAAGCTATGCCCCTTATAAAGCAGCCTAAGATTTCATTTTCTTTTTTTGGCCAGCACATCACACTACTGACTCATGTTGAGTTTGCAGTCAACCAAAAGCCCCAGATCTTCTTTCAGAAGAATTACTGTACACCCATACCTCCTCCATCTTATACTTGTGAAACTGATATTTGTATTCAAGTGTAAGACTTTGCATTTATTCCTACTGAATTTCATTTATTAGATTTATCCCAATAACCTAGCCTATCGAGATTGATTTAGATTGTCACTCTGACATCCACTATATTAGCTATCTCTTGCATCTTTGTGGCATCTGCTAAAATAGCTACTTTTCTATGAGAATTTCCACTGTGAGTTAATTGAAATGATTGGGTGAATTTGGGAGCATAATTGTTCATACACCTTCAATACTTTAAAAAACATTTTTAATGTGGGGGATCCCTTCCTTAACACAAATTTCAACCCTTCTAAATCTCAGTAGATATCTTCATAAATTCATCAACCCCTTAGAGATGAGCCAACCTACAAGGCTCTAAGATACTTTTTGATTGCAGTGATTTTGTCATGGCCAAAAATTAATCACTCTTCCACAAATCTAGAGTTAAGCCTCTTTAATCTTGTCTAGGATGTTTTACATACAATATGGCACTAATATGGCATTCAAAGCTTTTCCTGACTAGGTAGGACCTGCCACACTTTACACTATACTAGCACAAGTGAGGCATAGGAGAATGATATGATTATTTATTAATATAACTCCTTGTTGCCATTATGTTTTATAAATCAGTTTGTGGGTGAACTTAGTAAATATGAATCAGCTCCCCCAAGATGAACTGATAATATCAAAGCCCTGAACTTGCAAGGCTGAGGATAAGACCCTAGAATTGTAGTGACCTCCTGAGGTACAGACACCTTTACAGTGGCCCAGGTAGAATTAAGGCCAGCCTGTCTCTGTCTCTCTGTCTGTTCCTCTCTCTGTCTCTCTCTCTGTCTGTCTGTCTCTCTCTGTCTTTCTCTCTCTCTGTCTTTCTCTCTCTCTCTCTCTCTCTTTCTCTTTCTCTTTCTCTCTCTCTCTCTTTCTCTCTCTCTCTGTGTGTTTCTCTCTCTCTCTCTCTCTCTCTCTCTCTCTCTCTCTCTCTCTCTTTCTCTTTGTCTCTCTCTCTCTCTGTCCACGTGCACATAGTATAAAAACAAAATGACACCTTGGGGCTTACGTAAATTGTTATTGTCATGGTTGTTATTATTACTACCCTAAACCATTTTCAACAGAGATATGTGTGACATTTTGGCTCTCCTTGCGGCAGTGAAGAAGCCTTGAACCCCACTCCCTCAAGATGATACAGCCTCTTGAAATTCTACAAAGACCTTAAAGTCTATTTCAAATGCTACCTTCTTTAAGAACATTTCCCTGATCTCTATCTGGTATATGTATTCTAATTCTTTCCTGTTCCCATGCCTTCTCCAAACAGTCAGAAAGTATGTAATTGCATTTATCATTTCACATATGTAATTAATAACTTGGGCAGAGGGGTGGGAGATTGGGAGTAGCATGGAATAGTGAATAGAGTTTAAAAGTTTCTATGAGATCTGGTTTCAAATCTGCCTGTAACACCTAGTAGCTGTATGACCATAGGCAAGTTCTTCAACCTTTATGAGCCTTGGGCAGCTCCCCAGAACTTGTATCCTTGAAAGACAGAATGGCATAGCAGATAAGATTGTGGAGTTGGCATCAGGAAGACCCAGGTTCAAATCCTTCCTCAAATACTTACTAGCTGTGCAACCCTAGATAAGTAAGTTATCTTTTGAGTCTCAATTTCCTTAGCTATAAAATAGATATAGTATCACCTACCTTACAGAGTTACTATAAGAATAGGACTGAATGAGATATTGTAATAAAAACTTTTGTGAATCTTTTGCTGTTCAGTTATTTCAGGCATGTCAGACTTTTCATGACCCCATTTGGGATTTTCCTTGTGAAGACACTACAGTGCTTTGCTATTTCCTTCTCTAGCTCATTTAAAAGATGAGAAAACTGAGGCAAACAGGGTTAAGTGATTTTCCCAGGGTCTCACAGCTGGTAAGTGTCTGAATCCAGATTTAAACTCAGGAATGTGAGTCTTCCTGACACCAGGCCCAGCACCCTATCCACTGTACCATTTGGCTGTCCTCATCCTCACTGTGAATCTTTGAGGACCATTAAAATTGTAAGTTGATCCAGGGGGCAGAGCCAAGATGGTGGCTGGAAAGCAGGGACTAGCATGAGCTCCCCGCCAAGTCCCTCCAAAAACCTACAAAAAATGGCTCTGAACCAATTCTAGAACTGCAGAACCCACAAAATAGCAGAGGGAAGCAGGGCTCCAGCCCAGGACAGCCTGGATGGTTGCTGGGTGAAGTCTTTCATGCACGGAGCTGGGAGTGCAGTGGAGCGGAGCAGAGCCCAGCATGGGCCACAACAGGAGCCAGGCGGAACAGGCCCTAGCGCCCTGAATCAGTGAGCTGCAGCAGTTACCAGACTTCTCAACACACAAACACCAAAGACAACAGAGAAGGTTAGTGGGAAAAGCTTCTGGGGACAGGGTGATAGAGTTTGCAGTTCAGCCACCACCCCAGGGCAGCTAAAGCTGCAGAGGTGGGGCAGCTAAAGAACTACAGCTGCAGTTGTTTCTGCCCCAGGCCCACCTGGTGGGAGGAATTAAGTGGCTGATCAGAGCTGGAGTGCAGAGCTGGCTTAAGATCTAAGTCCAGTCTGGTTTGGGGGTTCTTGGGGAAGGAGGAGTGCTGGTGTGGCAGAGCTGGCTGTAATAGCTCTGAAATCAACAGCACATCCCCCCAAGCTTGGGACATAGTACTCTTTACTCTACAAGCAGTCATACTCCGCTGAAAAACTCAAGGGTCAAGTAAGTTAGCTGGGAACATGGACAGGCAGCGAAAACGGACTCAGATTCAGTCTCAGACTTTGGAATCTTTCTTTGGTGACAAAGAAGACCAAAATATACAGCCAGAAAAAGTCAACAAAGTCAAAGAGCCTACAACAAAAGCCTCCAAGAAAAACATGAACTGGTCTCAGGCCATGGAAGAGCTCAAAAAGGATCTGGAAAAGCAGGATAGAGAAGTAGAGGAAAAATTGGGAAGAGAAATGAGAAGGATGCGAGAAAACCATGAAAAACAAGTCAATGACTTGCTAAAGGAGAACCAAAAAAACACTGAAAAATATACGGAAGAAAACAACACCTTAAAAAATAGACTAACTCAAATGGTAAAAGAGCTCCAAAAAGCCAATGAGGAGAAGAATGCCTTGAAAGGCAGAATTAGCCAAATGGAAAAGGAGGTCCAAAAGACCACTGAAGAAAATACTACCTTAAAAATTAGACTGGAGCAAGTGGAAGCTAGTGACTTTATGAGAAATCAAGATATTATAAAACAGAACCAAAGGAATGAAAAAGTGGAAGACAATGTCAAATATCTCATTGGAGAAACCACTGACCTGAAAAATAGATCCAGGAGAGATAATTTAAAAATTATTGGACTACCTGAAAGCCATGATCAAAAAAAAGAGCCTAGATATCATCTTTCAAGAAATTATCAAGGAGAACTGCCCTGATATTCTAGCGCCACAGGGCAAAATAGAAATTGAAAGAATCCACAAATCGCCTCCTCAAATAGATCCCCCCAAAAAAATCTCTTAGGAATATTGTCACCAAATTCCAGAGCTGCCAGATCAAGGAGAAAATACTGCAAGCAGCCAGAAAGAAACAATTTGAGTATTGTGGAAACACAATCAGAATAACCTAAGATCTAGTAACTTCTACATTAAGAGATCAAAGGGCTTGGAATACGATATTCCAGAGGTCAATGGAACCAAGAATCACCTACCCGGCAAAACTGAGTATCATGCTCTAAGGCAAAATATGGATTTTCAATAAAATAGAGGACTTTCAAGCTTTCTCGGTGAAAAGACCAGAGCTGAATAGAAAATTTGACTTTCAAACACAAGAATCAAGAGAAGCATGAAAAGGTAATCAAGAAAAAGAACAAGAAAAAGAAATCGCAAGGGACTTACTAAAGTTCAACTGTTTTGTTTACATTCCTATATGGAAAGATGATGTGTATGATTCATGAGACCTCAGTATTAGGGTAGCTGAAGGGAATATGCATATATATATATATATATATATATATATATATATATATATATATATATATACACACACACACACACACACACACACACACACACACACATATATGTGCATATGTGTGTGTGTGTGTGTGTGTATATATGGAGAGAGAGAGAGAGAGAGAGAGAGAGGGCACAGGGTGAGTTGAAGATGAAGGGATGATATCTAAAAGAAATAAAATCAGATTAAGGGATGAGAGAGGAATATATTGAGAGAGGGAGAAAGAGAGAGACAGAATGGGGTAAATTATCTCACATAAAAGTGGCAAGAAAAAGCAGTTCTGTAGGAAGAGAAGAGAGGGCAGGTGAGGGGGAATGAGTGAATCTTGCCCTCATCAGATTCGACCTGAGGAGGGAATACCATACACACTCAATTGGGTACCTTATCCCACAGGAAAGAAGGAGGAAAAAGATAAAAAAGGGGGGGATGATAGAAGAGGGGCAGATGAGAGAGGAGGTAATCAAAAACAAACACTTTCAAAAAGGGACAGGGTCAAGGGAGAAAATTAGATAAAGGAGGATAGGTTAGGAAGGAGCAAAATACAGTTAGTCTTTCACAACATGAGTATTGTGGAAGGGTTATACATAATGATACGCATGTGGCCTATGTTGAATTGCTTGACTTCTTAGGGAGGGTGGGTGGGAAGGGAAGGGGGGTGGGGATTTGGAACTCAAAGTTTTAAAAACAGATGTTCAAAAACAAAAAAAAACTTTTTGCATGCAACTAGAAAATAAAATACACAGGCAATGGGGCATAGAAATTTATCTTGCCCTACAAGAAAGGAAGGGAAAAGGGGATGGGAGGGGAGTGGGGTGACAGAAGGGAGGGCTGATTGTGGAACAGGGCAACCAGAATATATACCATCTTGGAGTGGGGGGAGGGTAGAAATGGGGAGAAAATTTGTAATTCAAACTCTTGTGAAAATCAATGCTGAAAACTAAATATATTAAATAAATTAAATTAAAAAGAAAAAAATTATAAGTTGCTTTTATTAATACTAAATCATAAAATGGCTGTGAGCTATATTGGAAGAGGAAATTCCTATATCAGGAGTGCCTCACATTGACAAAATCCCAGATCTTTTACGTGTTTATATCTTCACCGGTGACATAAAATCAGTATTGGGAAAAGAAAAGATACTTGAAGTTAGGAGAGAACCTGATACAAATCCCTTCTCTGACACAATAATTCTATCACCCTGGGAAAGTCATTTCACCTTTCTAAGCATCAATTTCCTCATATGTAAAAGAGCATAATTATTCTTATATTACCCATTTCACAGTGTTGTGGGGAAAACATTTTATGAACCTTAAAGCACTATACAAATTTGAACTACTATTGTCAAGAGAGGTAGTATGGTATGGAGACCTAAAGTGTTGAAGCCAGGAAGACCTGGGTTCAAGTCATGCTTCTTACACAAACTACTGTGTGACCTACACAAGTCACTTAACTTCACAGTACTCTAAGGTGGCAACTCATTAAGAGTATATGTTGCAGAGTAGCCTTCAACCTGAATTAATAGGAGTCTTCTCACCTGAAAGTTCTCCATAATAATGCAATTGTAAGTCTAGTACTTATCCTAAATATTCATATAATTTTAAAATTAGAAGAGACCTAAGTCTATGTCCATGACCATATAAAGGATACTGTTCCTCACTATATTCAGGGTTAAACAAATAGAAAAAATGAGACTATATTGATCCCCATATCCAAGATGAAAGTTTAGTAAGAGGGTCAATAGCCCAAGTCCAGGGAGCTCAATCCCACCCCACCCCCCCACAGAAGCTACCCTACCATCCATTCCAATACCGCTATGGACTTGCTGTATTTTTTAGGACTTCCCAGTAGGAAGGAAAGTCCTAAAAATAGCACCAAAAAATGTATGATTCTTAGAACAAAGGATCATTCAGCAGCCCTCTTCCTCATGGCTGTGTTCTCTTGATGGAATGTGAGAGCAGGAAAAACAGAGGGACAAACAGTTCCGGTACTTACCTTTTTCATGGGTGAATGTGGCAGACCTTGGTGGAGGGCTATTTCTCCCACCTAGTGTCTAAGAATATCATCTATAACCTAACATTCATTGATTCCCAGAAACTGAAAATAGGGCAGGTTGGGCTCCCACCAAAGGAGTTCCAATTCTATCCTTATTTATCAGCAAAGGAATCTCTGAGGGATTGCACAAACAAGACCCACCTCAGACCATACACCCTGAATTGATTCCTCAGAGACTTCAATAATGAAAAAAAATTCTTCGATTTCCTGGTGCAGCTCTTGGGACATGATACTCTGAAGGAGCAATTAGTTCAGAGTAACCCCCCATCTCTCCCATTGGGTAACAGTGATGGTGAGGTCATAGGAAACACAGGATCTGAAATGGGAAATTCCAGATATGCCTTCTAGGTCTGGTTGAATTACCTTCTACCCTACCTTCATAAAGTTCTCTTTCACTGTGCTCCATCTCCTATTCTGTTGATCTTTACAAGTATTACAGTTTATCCCAATTCTACTCCAACCTGCATTCCTACATCTTGGTTATCATAGATTTCGTTTATATTTAATTTAATGATTGTCTTGATTCAAGGAAAGAATTCAATCAATATCATTTAGAACTTGTATATTAAACATCCATCTTTTTAGGGCACCTACATTTAAAAGAACCTTGACAAACTGGAGTGCTTCCAGAAGAAGGTTAGAAAAATTGGTGAAGGTATTGGAAATTGTGTGCAATTGCCTAGAAACAGTTGAAAGAATCTGGTATTTAGCCTAGAGTATAGGCAACATAGGACAAACATGAAAACAGCTTCTAAAAATGTGAATGGAACACTTAAATTTCACTGTCATTTGAACTGGTTCAAGGAAGGAAGAATACACATGCACACTCAAAGGGGTAGAGAAATTCATCTTGCCCAACATGGAAGTGGAAGAAAGAGGGGTTAAAGGAAAGGGGAAGAGAATAAGAAGAAAGATAGATTAAGGGAGGCAGTGGTAAGAAGCAAAACAGACTTTTAATGAGGGCACAGTGTAAAAAAAAAGGAGAATAAAGATGATAATAATAAGATATTAATAAGAGAAATACACAATTAACAATCATAATTGTGAATATGAATGGAATGACACCCACAAAATGGAAAATAGAAGATTGTATTAGAAACCAAAACAAACTATGTTGTTTATAAGAAACACATTTGAAACAGAAAGACACACAGTTGAAATAGGAGGCCAGAGCAGAATCGATTATACTTCAGATGAAGTACAAAAAGACAAAGGCAGCATTACTTAGGGGGAAATTTATATCTCTTAATACTTATATCAATAAAACAGAGAAATGCAAATAATTAAATTGGGAATGCTACTAAAAAAATCTAGAAAAAAATTTAAAATCCCCAATATGCCAAAATAATATATATCAAAATAAAAATCCTAAAAATCATATAAGAAATTAATAAAATTTGTACAAAAACATTTCAATTTGACATAATCAAAATTATCCATTTTGCATTTTGTAATGCTCTCTATCTCTTGTTGGGTCATGAATTCTTTACTTTTCCACAAATCTGATAAGTAAACTATTCCTTGCTTTCCCAAATTACTTAGAGTATCAACTTTTACTCCTAAATCATGAACCCATTTTGACTTTATTTTGGTATATGGTGTAAGATATTGGTCTATGCCCAGTTTTTTCCCTACCATTTTCCAATTTTCCCAACAGTTTTTGTGAAATAGTGAATTATTAGCCCAGAAGCTGGCCTCTTTGGGTTTATCAAAGAGTAGATTGCTAAACTTGTTGATTTCACCTACTTGTGTACCTATCCTATTCCACTGATCCACACCCCTGTTTCTTAACCAGTAACAAGAATTAGGAGGGAAGCAGAAAATTGGGAGAAAATCATTGCAACTAGTATCTCTGATAAAGGCCTCATATCTAAAATATACAGGGAGCTGAGCCAAATATATAGGAATACAAGCCATTCCCCAATTGAGAAATGGTCAAAGGATATGAACAGGCAGTTTTCAGAGGAAGAAATTAAAGCTATCTACAGGCATATGAAAAAATGCTCTGGATCACTACTGATTAGAGAAATGCAAATCAAAACAACTCTTAGATACCACATCTCTCCTGTCAGATTGGCTAAAATAACAAAACAGGAAAATGATAAATGCTGGAAAGGATGTGGGGAAATTGGAACATTGTTGCATTGCTGGTGGAGTTGTGAGCTGATCCAGCCATTTTGGAGAGCAGTTTGGAACTATGCCCAAAGGGCTATAGAAATGTTCATACCCTTTGACCCAGCAATACCACTTCTAGGGTTGTATCCCAAAGAAATCACACAAGCGGGAAAAGGACCCATATGTACAAAAATATTTATAGCAGCTCTTTTTGTGGTAGCTAAGAATTGGAAATCAAAGGGATGCCCATCAATTGGGGAATGGCTGAACAAGCTGTGGTATATGAAGGTGATGGAATACTATTGTGCCATAAGAAATGGGGATGATGCAGACTTCATAACAACCTGGAAAAACCTACATGACATAATGCTGAGTGAGCGGAGCAGAGCCAGGAGAACGTTGTGCACAGCCACAGATATATTGATTCCGTGAGGACCAACCCTGACATACTGCGCTTTTCTCAGCAACCTAAGGGGCAAGGACAACTCCAGGGGACTCACGATGGAGAATGCTATCTTCATCCAGAGAAAGAACTGCGAAGTTTGAATACAGATCGAGGCGCACTACATGCTCACCTTTTTTGCTTCTTTTTTTGTTTTTGTTTTTGGGGTTTTTTTTTTGGTTCTGTTTCTTCTTTCTCATGATTCATTCCATTGGTCAAAATTCTTCTCCACGACTTGACTAGTGCATAAATTAATTCAATGCGAAGTTATACATGACAGTTATATGAGATTCCATGCCATCTTGGGGAGGGAGCGGGGAGGGAGGGGAGGAAAACTGGAACTCAAAACCATGTAGAACCGTGTGTGGTAAACTAAAAATAAATAAAGAAATTCAAAAAAAGAAAAAAAAAGATCAAAGTAAAAAAAATGTTATTGGGAAATGTTTAAAAAATAAAAAAAAACATAAAAAAAGAAATTAATATAATTTAAAGTTTATAAAAAACATTGAACTAATAAATAAAACAAGAAGCTAGTTTATTTTAAAAAAAACTATTAAATAAACTATTGGATTTTTTATTTTAAAAAGAAAGGGGGCAGCTAGGTGGCACAGTAAGTAGAGCACTGGCCCTCGAGTCAGGAGGACTTGAGTTCAAATCTGGCTTGAGACACTTGACATGCTAGCTGTGTGACCTTGGGCAAGTTACTTAACCCCAACTGCCCTGTCTTCCCCTCCAAAAAATTTTTTAAAAAAGGAAAGAACAAAACCAAATTATCCATATAAAAATGAAAAGGGTGAATGCACAAGCACTGAAGCTGAAATTAAAGCAATTATCAGGAGCCATTTTGCCCAAATCAATGCCAATAAAACTGACAATTTAACTGGTGAATAAATATACAAAAATATAAATTGCCTAGATTAACAGAGCTGAAAGTAGAATATTTTATTAGCCCCATCTCAGAATACATTGAACAATACATGAATGAGCTCCTTGAGAAATAAAAAAGGACCAGATTTGATTTACAGGTGAATTCTATGAATTATTTTTAAAACAATGAATTCCAATAATGTATAAACTGTTTTTTTAAATATGTAAAGAATGAATCCTACCAAATTGTTTCTATGATACAAATATAATTTTAATACCTAAAGCAGGGAGAGCATAAGACAAAGAAAACTCTAAACTGATCTTCCTAATGAATATTGATGGAAAATTTTTAAATAAAATGCTAGCAAGAAGCTTATAGTAATATTACACAAAGATTATACTCTATGACCAGGCTGTACTTATGTCAGGAATGTAGAACTGGTTCATTATGAGGAAAAATATAAACTTAATTTATCATATAAATAACAAAAACAAGAAAAATTACATAACTATACTGAAGGATACAGAAACAGCTTCTGACAAAATATAACACTCATTCCTATTAAAAACACTAGAAAGCATAGGAATAAATGAAGCTTTTCTCAAAATGAAAAGTGGCATCTATCTTAAACAAAAGGCAAGTATTATCTGTAATGGGAATAAACTACAAGCCTTTCTAATAATATCAGGGGTAAAGCAAGGATATGCATTTCAACATTATCACTCAATAATGTCAAGAAATGCAATCTCTAGCAATAAGAAATGAAAATGGAATAAAAATAAATAATGAGGAAACAAAACTATCACTTTTTTGATAGATTATGTGATGGCATATTTAGAGACCCCTAGAGACAACTAAAAATTACTCAGAAAATTTAACAGCTTTAGAAAAGTTGGAGGATATAAAATAAACCCACACAAATCATCAACATTTCTATATATTACCAAAATAAAACCCCACCAAGAAGAGATAGAAAAGAGAAACTGCATTTAAATGATTGTGGATGGTATAAAATACTTGAGAGTCTGCCAAAACACAAACAGGAGCATATGGACACCATTGTAAACAATCTTCACACAAATAAAGACAGATTTAAGTAATTAGAGAAATATCAACTGCTCATGGATAGGTCAAGCTAATATAATAAAAATTACAATACTACGTAAATTAGTTTACTTATGCAGTACTATTCCAATCAAATTACCAAAGAATTATTTTATAGAATTAGAAAATATAGCAGTAAAATTCATCTAGAGAAACAAAAGGTCAAGACTGTTAAAGGAAACAGAGAAAAAAATTAAAGAAGAGGGCCTAGCAGCATCATATCTCAAGCTATATTACAAAGTGATTTGGTACTGGACAAGAAATAGAGTCACTGATCAGTGAAATAGATTAGGTACACAGTATACAGAAACAAATAAGCACAATATTGTAGTGTTTGATAGACCCGATCATCCCAGCTATTGGGACAAGCACTTTTTATTTGACAAAAATTGTTAGGAAAACTAGAAAGCAGTCTGGGATAAATTAGACATAAATCAATATCCCACAGCATTTATGACCAAATGAGAAATGGAGACATTCACAGGAGGTAAAATGGATAACTTTGATTACATAAAATTAAAATATTTTGCACCAACAAAACCAATGCAGTCAAAATTATAAGAAAATAGAGGAAGAGATGGGACTATTTGATCATTTATCAATTGGGGAATGGCTTTTAATGTTTATAAATTTATATTTAATTATATTTATTATAAATTATAATATATAGTATAGTATAATATAATATAACATAACATGTTATGTTACATTATATTACATTACATTATATTATATATTTATAAATTTATAAAATCAGTTCTCTCTATATTTGAGAAATGAGACCTATATCAGAGAAATTTGCTGTAAATTCCCTTTACCCATCTCTTCCTCCATGGAGAATAGCTGAACAAGTTATGTTGTGTGGATATGATAGAATACAATTGTGCTATAAGAAATGATGAAGGGGATGGTCTCGCATGAACTGATACAACGTGAAGTGGGCAGAACCAAGAGAACAGTCTAAATAGTAATAGCAATATTGTAAAGAAAGAGGATCAAAAGGATTGAAGAAATTAAGGAGGAGAGATAGAAGATTCAAGAGTCTCTGTTGAGTAACAAATGCTAACACTCCATCTGTAGGTTTCTCTCTCACTTCTCAGAAAGGAACCCAACCTGCTGTAGCACCTTTTTTAGGGATGCTTTCACTTCTTTGTTCCTTAGGCTGAAGATCAAGGGGTTCAGCATAGGGGTGACCAGATTATTCAAGATCTGAACAGTGGCATTCAGCTGAGGATTGGGGGTAGGCTGTAAGTAAATGAGGACTACAGGTATATATAAGAGAAGAATGGCTGTGAGGTGAGCACTGCAAGTGGAGAAGGCTTTATACCGTCCCTCTGCCGTGTGGATCTTCAAGACGGAGCAAATGATGCGGCTATAAGAAGTAAGGATGAGAAAAAAGCAGCTAAGTGGCATAAGGCCCACACTGATGAAACCCACCATCTCCAAGGCTGAGGTATCTGCACAGGCTAGCTTTAGCATCACTGGGATATCACAGAAGTAATAGTCCACCTTATTGGGACCACAGTAGGGCAACTGAAAGGTGAGAGAAGTTAGGAAGGTTGCCTGAATACAGCCAAAAAATGAAGTCCCCATTGCCAATATGGCACATACCTTATGGCTCATGATGACTCTGTACCGCAGAGGAAAACAAATGGCAATAAAACGGTCATAGGCCATCACAGTGCACAGAAAACATTCAGTACAGCCAAGGAAATGATAGAAAAAGAGTTGGCATATACACCCCCTATAGGAGATGGCATGGCTTTTTCCAGAGAGGTAGGACAACATTTTGGGAGAACTCACTGAAGGGAAAAATATGTCCAAAATAGATAGCTTACACAGAAAAAAATACATAGGTGTATGAAGGTGAGATGAAGAGATAATGGCCAATAAAATAATCAGGTTCCCCAGCAGGGTAAAGAAATAGAAAGATAAAAACACAACAAAAAGTTGAATCTCTAATTCCTCAGTGTGGGGGATTCCCAGGAGAATAAACTCAGTCACCACTGTATAATTCTTCATCTGTGTAGAAAAAAAAATCAACCAATCCCTGGTATGGAGTGCACAGGATCCCAAAGAGTGGGTGCTAGTGTCAGAGATCCAAGACAAGGTTCAATGGACATGATACAAATATACCTATAAAAGAAAAAAAATAATAACTGATGGCTTTATGATGGAAGAGTTTTGGCTGATTTTTTACATATAGCTGATATTTATAGCCTTATAGTTACAAAATGCTTTCTTATTTGTTACTTCATTTGAGAGATAGAAGAGCTTAATGGCTAGCGTCTTGAACTTGGAGTAAGAAAGATCTGTGTTTGAAAACTGCCTTAGATATTTACAAGTTGTCTGACCCTGGGCAAGTCAATTATTCATCATCATCTTCCTCCTCAGCATCATCATCACCATCACCTTCATCACCCAGGCATGCATCTCCAAACGCCTCTTAGAACTCTCAAACTGAATGTCCCATAGGTATCGCAGATCCAAAATGTTCAAAATATGAATGATTATCTTTTCTCCAAAGCCTCCCCCTTTCTGAACTACCCTAATGTTATCAAGGGCATCTTCATCGTCTTAGTTACTAGACCTACAACCTTGACCTGTCACCCATACATCCAATCCATTGTCAAATCTTCCTTTCTGCCTTGTTGACTTTCTTGTTCCCTTTTCTGTACTCGCACAGCCATAACACTAACCCAGATGCTTATCACCTCTCACCTAAACTACTGAAATAGTCTTATATATGGTCCCCCTGCCTTATATCTTCCCGCTCCAATTCATCTTTCATCCAGGTGTCAAAGTACTCTTTCAAAAGTAAAGGTCTAATTGTTATCCCCTTGCCCAATGAGCTCCAGTGGCTCCCTATTATCTTTAAGATTATATGTGAAGTTATGTTTGGAACTTAAAACTCTTCATAACCTGGTTGAGGCTTACTTTTCCATTCTTCTTACACCGTATATACTTCTTACTTCTATTAACTCTACTAATGTACTTTTAGTTACTCTAACAAGACACTCCATCCACAGCCTCCACTTTGTTTCCTCTTCATAATTTTCCATAGTCTGGCCTCCAACCATTCAAAATATACTCTCCAAATTTACCAATAATCAAAATTCTGATTATGAGACTTAATGTCTTTTTCATAATCCTCATCCTTTTTGACTTGTCTGCAGCCTTTGATACTGTTGATCAGCTTCTTCCCCTAAAACTCTCTTCTCTCCAAGTTTCCATGAGACTACAAACTCTCCACTATGTTTGATCAAATAGACTGAAAAGAGCAGCATCAACTGAAATATGGAAGATTTTAAAAAATCAACTCAGAGAAAACTGAGGATGCCTTAAATAGGAAAGTATCCCTCGGAAAGCAAGTAAAGGCCAGGACAAGCCTTCACATATAATGGGACACAGAGACAGACATCTGCAGTGAATGTGTCACTGGTTAAGATACCACAAGCATAAGACATTTTGAATTTGTACCTTTTCACACTACATAGCTTTTAATGACCATTTTCACTGTGGATCACTGTAATTTCCAAACTTCAAGGACTGAATGAAATCAAAAGCATAATCTCTCACATTTTATTAGGGCTTCGAAAGATTTCTCAATGTGAGTCCTCCATTCACTGTGCAGATCTCAGCCACTCTAAACTTTTGTCGATGGTTTCACAAAGGCATCACCCCTTTTGTTGTGAGCCTCCGTGCATATTTCTAGATGACTTCTTGAATGACAGTTCATCACCATGCCTATTATTGAAGCTTTTTAAGTCAAAGAGGACTTGATTAAATTTGCACTATGCTTTTCTAGCCTCTAAGAATTCAGGGTAACCTTAGTATGACAAAGGGGGCACCCAAGTAGAATTATCTTTATCTCTTATTTTTTTTCAGAACACCAGAGAATGGGGTAGACAGACATCTGCCTCAGAGCTCATTTAGTATAAAAGAGATTCATGGTTTTGCGTCATAATATAAAGTAGTCTCTCTTTGGAAGACTAGGGATATATTGTTGTGCCTATCTTTTCTCTAGTGAATGATAAGCATTATCAAGATGAGCAGTGGGAAAACAGTAAATTCTTCCTAACCTTTGTGTAGCAGGACTCACGGAGAAGTTTATAAATTATACTGGCAAAGTGGATAGAGCAAAAGTCCTGGAGTCAGGAAAACCTGAGTTCAAATTCAGCCTTGGATACTATCTACTTCTGTTTGCCTCAGTTTCCTCATCTGTAAAATGGGAGTAATGCTGACACTTATCTCCCAGGTTTGTTGTGAGGATCAAATGAGATGATAATTGCAAAGCGCTTGGGACTGTGACTGGTATATAATAAGCACCGTATAAGTGCTATTCATTATTATTGTTGTTTTCTCTCAAGTTTGATTTCTAAAGACACTGCCATCATTTCTTACCTATGCTTCTTTCAATGGGGAGAATATTTGCCACTATGTGTGATATTCTATTAGAAATATGACAAGGACTGCCTGTGTACAATTAGACTTAGTGCTATAACAATCCAGGTGCTATGGGCAACTTCAATGAAAAGCATGAGCACAATATTATTGGTCCTAAGGACAACTAGATCATGGGTGCAAGTGCACCATTGTCCATTAGGGAGTCTTGTGCCCCAGTTGATGTTGTTGGGGAGTCTTGGGTACTAGAAGAGAAGCCCTATGGAAAAGGGATCCTAGAGGCATGATGTGAGCAGCACAGACTAGCAAAGTATGTTACAGCGAGGTCTGAGCCTGGCAGTCCCTGAAAGAAGGAAATAAACTCCTACCATCACACTCTGGAAATGCTTCCCCTCTGAAAGCACCATGGACCAAAGTTCCAGCTACCTTTTGCTTTTTATAGTTATGGTTATAGGCCTGTACCTTCCCCCCTCCAACCCTAACTGATGATCTAATGGTTAGAGGCGATTGAAGTGTGTCAAATACAGCTTAACTGTTCTGATGGATGCAATAAAGTTAAAGATTGGCATTCATGCACAGTGGGCAGCAAGAATGTTGAATGAACAACACTCATGCCCTACATAGTAACATTGGTCAAATGTGGGGCCCATAGTATAGGGAGAGAAAAAAACAGGAAAAGAAATATTCCCACAATTTTTCTTTTTCATTGCTAATACTTATCAAAGCTTGGTGAAATACCATCACCCTGATGTCAAAAGAAATGGTTGGAACTTGGTTGTGGCATTGTGAATAAACTCCAAAACTTAGGAGGATACATGATTTCATCAAATGTATTCTGCCTCTGCAATCATAGATGACAAGTTACATAGCGGATGGTCTCTGACTTTGCTGTGGCCAAAATTTCAACATCCTGAGACCAATCAAGAAAAAAAATCTCTGTAAATTTAGCAAGGCTAATTTTATGTACAATATTTTGGAATCTGAAGCCTTCCAGTTTGAAGGGGCCTGCCAGATCTTACCCTCCTCTAGTACCACTTAGATGAAACCATGGCAACCACTGGGTGGCTAGGTGACACAGAGGATAGAGTGCCAGGCCTGTAGTCAAGAAGACCCATCCTTCTGAGTTCAAGTCTGGCCTTAGACAGTGACTAACTGTGTGATCCTGAGCAAGTCACTTAACACTATTTGCCTCAGTTCATCATCTGTCAAATGAGCTGGAAAAGGAAATGGCAAACCACTCCAGTATCTTTGCCAAGCAAATCCCAAATGGGGTCACAAAGAGTTGGACATGACTAAAAACGACTGAACAGCAGCAAATCTCCTCTCTACCAGTGGGGCACAAGAAAATGATGTCATATATTTGCTAATAAAACAATATTGTCACACTTATTTATTTTGACCTAGGTTAGTGCACACTTATTTCCCCCAGCCTGGTTGGTGAATTGATCAAATAAAGTAACTGACCATAGAAGTATGAGGACCAGATTATGGAACTCTATGTGCTCAAGTGGGCCTCCAACTGACAGTCACTTTTGCTCTTGGCAACCAACTTAACTGCAAAAAGAACCAGTCAATCCTTAGCATTCTGCCATACCCATCTTCTTATCAACCTACCTGCCTTTCCAGAAAGTACTGAAAACTAAACTTGTGTAAATTATTTCCTAGTAACTCATTGCCTGAATAATGTGTAAATGTGCATTATGGAGGCTTTTTCCTTGTTTTGACCTACTCTGACTATGCACTGAGGATGACATTTCTACTCAATCAATCAAAAAATCAGTCAAATAATGGCAAAGTCTTAGGGCAAGAGTAATAATAAAAGAACATTTTCTATAGTTTTTTTCAAGGCTTTCAATTACACCATGAAGTAGTACAAGTATCCACATTTTCCAGATAAAGAAACTGAGACTCAGGGAAGTAAGAGGTCTTATTCAACATTTTACAAATGGCAAGTATAGGAGTGGAGATGGAAACAAAGGTTTCTCCTGAAATCAGAACTAATACTCTTTCTACTATGCCAAACTACTGATACCTATCTGTATGGACATGAAGTTGAATCCACTCTCCTCCTACCAAGGCATCCAATCAAAACCTTCTCTGAATTGCTGATGACAGCTAAAATGTGTACTCTGTGTTTGGCTAAGGTGGACCAAATGCTTCCTATTGATAACCCTCAGCTCTAAGGCCAACATCCATTCACTGACTGCAAATATATACACCTGAGTTTTCCAACCCAGAGAGTCTCAAGAAAAATTAAGAGATTTTACTTCTTACCAGAAATACCTCATGATTTCTCTCCAGCCTTATGCCCATTAAGACATACATCAGGATTATTTTTTACGTCTATCATAGCTTTGCTATCCTGGGGCAACAAACTCCAACTCTAACTCAAAGTATCTGTAATATAGCTACATGTGAGAGAGCCCAAATTCCCTGTCTACATGCTATAAAAACATATACAGCCTTGAAGTATTGTACAGATGCATTATTGTTGTTATCAGTATTACTCTAAGTCATTTTAAATAGAGATACATACACAGAGCAGTTTGGCTCATTGTGTGCCCACATTTTGTAGCCCTATTGTCTTCAGGATCCCAAGATGTTACAGTCTCTTGAAAGTCTAGAAATACATTATAATCTGGCTCAAATGCTACCTTCTCCAAGAAACCTTCCTAACACATATATCCCCATTCCCTCCTATTTTGTGTCCCTTCCAAGTAGACATAAAATATTAAATTTCAGTTACCATTACTCATATAGATGCAGCATGATATAGAAATGTGTTGAGTTTGGAGTCAGGAAGACATGAGTTCAAATATTCCTGTGCGACCGTAGGCAGATCACTAACTGCTCTGGACCTTAAGCAAATTTACAACTTGATCTCCTCTCGAGGCATCATGGCACAGTGAATTGAGTGTTGGTGCTGGAAACTTAACTTTGAATCTTGTCTCAGACACTTACTAGCTTTGTCAATCTGGTCCAATCAATGAACATCTCTGGGCCCTGTTTTCTTAGCTATAAAATGAAGATAACAGTAAGGAGCAAATGAATGAATTAAAATTAAAAGACTTCAATGTTAAAATGTTATATAAATGCCAGCTTCTATTCTTGCTAAATCATAAATTGGCTATGAGCTATATTGGGGTGGGTTAATTCCCATGTTATGAATTCTCCTCCTCGAGAAAATCACATATTTTTTCTCACATTTGTGTCATTACTCATAAGATAAAATCAGTGTGGAGTAATCAAAAGGTCCTTGCAGTTGGGAATGACTTTGGTTTGACTCCCAGTTCTGATACTTACAAGGTATCAAGTTCCTTTCATTCTCTGAGATCAGTTTTAGTGTCTATAAAATGGGAAGAATTAATATTATTTGCTTGATAGGGTTGTGAGAAAAGTATTTTATAAACTTTGCAATATTGAACAAATGGGAGACGCTATTATTAATTCTAGAGCTAGAAGGGACTTAAGGCTTATAATTTTATTATTCTATGTAAGGTTTGTTTAGAGTACATTCCTCATTATATTCAATCAAGGGAACAAGGGGGAAATAAGACTATATAGACCAGGATATCTAAGATAAAATTCTAATGGGAGGTAAAAGAGGTAAGGACTAAGTTTCTTTATCGCTCCCTACTAAATGACTTTATATCCATTAAGACTCAGGTCCAAGGAAGTCAACCCCTACTCCTCACTTGTAGGACCCAACCTATTGCCTACTTTAGTAGATCTGTGGCTTTGATATATTTCAATGGATTTCCTAGTAAGAAGGAGACCCTCCAGATCCTTCAAAGTATCATCTAACAGTCCTGTTCTTCTCCTTTTCTTCAGTCACTGTGAAAGCAGGGAAGACAGATATCTGGACAACTAGCCCAGGTACTTACACTGTTCATGTGTGAATGTGGCAGGTCTTGGTAGAAGGTTGTTTCCCCTACCTAATGATGTAAGACTATCAAGTGTACCCTAACAATCATTGATTCTTAACTACTGAAAGCAGGGAAGATTGTGCTCTTACTAGAGGAGCTGCAATATTGTTATTATTTATCAGTAAGGGTGTCTCTGAGGGACTTATAACCAAGACATACCCCCTGAATTTCTTCCTCAGAGGCTTCAGAAGCAAGAAAGGTCTTTGGATCCCCTGATGTGGCTCTTGGGACATGATGCATTCAGTGAATCCTCTGAGGAAGCAATTAGTTCAGAGTTTCCTTCGTCTTATCAGTCATTCATCTCTTGGACAACAGCAATGGTGGAATAAGAAAAAAGGATCTAAAATGGGTGCCTCCCAGTTGTGATTACCTTGTGTAATAACCTTCAGTCCTGACCCCAAAATCCCCATTCACTGTGCTCATTGTCTGCTTATCTCCTATCTTTTCAGTCTTTCTAAGTAATGCAATTTGCAATCACTTCATTTCAATGTTATTATCATCATTTATTTCTGTTTTATTTAACAATTGTCTCAATTCAAGGAAATTATTAAGCTGGTATTAGTCAATAAATATGTATTAAGCCTCTAGATGTCATTCTGGGTGCTACATTTGAAAGCGAATTTAAGAAACTAAAATGCTTCCGGGGAAGATGAGTTAAAAAAATGATGAGATTGGAATCCATGTCGTATTAGGAACAGTTGAAGGAACTGGAGACTTAGAGAGGACTAAGAATAAACAAGTTTTTTGTTTGTTTGTTTTTTTAACAATTTGAAGGGATGGCACATAGCTATTAATAGCAAATATCTTTGTGGAGCAAGGTTTTATAGGTTAGGGTGAAAAGTGAAACCAAAAGTACGGGGGAAAAAACAACCTCATTCTTTCTTACTAAATCCTCCAAATAGAAAAGAAGAGATACAGATTCTTCTCATACTTTTCTCTTCCCCCTGGATGATTGAGCCTGCACATCATTTTCCCCTAGTTCTCACCTTTTCCCATCACTTACTTGGCCAGAAAACTTGACTAAGGCACCTATGGTTAAAGTAGCCTGACTCAGGATAAAAAAAAAATTAATTACTTGGCCTTAGTCTACTGGTGATTTGGTCTCAAGAATTGTGGATTTTTCTCTGAAATTTTAGGCATTTATTGATATGTTTTATTAATAAAAAAAATCATCAGTTTAAGATCTTCTTATAATAGTTCATAGAATCCTCCACCATCACTTCAATGTTTTGGACAGAAAAGTTAGATCTCTGACCAGGCTGTGTATTTAGTTTGACTTCTCTTATATTAACATATAGACATGCAGCACAAAGTGTTCATAAATTTTGTGTCAAGGCAAAATGCTTTCAAAAATACAAATTAAATCAGAGATTACAGCAGACTTAAAGAACATAGAAACTTAACAGTAAAATGCCTTCTTTTTGTAGGTAGAGATAAAGTTGGGGGAGAGGCAAGGAGTTAGAGATCATCAACAGTTCTAGGATTCTCTCTGGAAGAAGGGTTAAGGTTCTTTTCAGCCAAAGGTTTACAGGCAGATGAAGCTTGGTAAATCCATACAGCCAATTAAACATCAGTTTTAATTAATTCCCATTCAAAATGTGCAAACTTCTTCTGTTAGGATGGCTTATTTTATTCATCCATGTTTCTTTTTACCTCCTCCCCTGACTCTCTCTCTCTCTCTCTCTCTCTCTCTCTCTCTCTCTCTCTCTCTCTCTGTCTCCCTCTCTCCTCTCTCCCCTCTCTCTCCTCTTCTCTTAACTTTTCAGAAGAAAACTGGGAGAAAGGAAAGGAGCAGAAGAAACCTGATTTTCTAGACACTATTCAGTAGTCTAGAATCCCGGGGTTTTGCTTGTTCTCCTTGATGAAGGTATTGATTACCACTTTCCATATTCTGCTTCCTTTGTCTTTGATTCAGTCACTATGCCCTGCCATACCAGGCAGCCCGGACCTGGATTTGCCATTTATCTAACCCTTCTGGATGAACCATCAAATATACACACTACAAATTAACTAAGGCATAAAACATATTCTCAAAGAATAGAAAGAAAATTCAGTGTTTTCTTTGACCAATCTCTAAAACTCTGAATAAACAATATTCATTTAGCAAAATCTCAAATCTCATATATATATATATATGTGTGTGTGTGTGTATACTATATATATATGTGTATATATATGTATATATATGTATATGTATGTATATATATATATATATATGTCTGACAGCCACCCCAAACTCAATAAGACCCATTAAACATGAAGAAATAGCCTGCTTGAAAGTATTTCCACAAAACCCCTCAAAATAAAGCACAGGGTCTGATGAAATTGTTCAAGTAGTTAGCGACAGGCATGAGAGCAAAAGAACATAGAAGGGGCTGAGCGGGAAAGATGACTGAGAGTTTGGATCAAATCTCTTACACTTTCTAACTGTATAAATGTAAAAAAGTCATTAGAATTCCATTTAAAATAACTGCAAACAACATAAAATACTTGAGACACTACTTGTCAAGACAAAACCCAATAGCTATATGAACATGATTACAAAACATTTTTCACAGAAATAAAGTCAGATTTAAACAATCAGAAAAATATTAATTGCTCATGGGTAGGTTTAGTCAATATAATAAAAATAATTCTACCCAAATGAATCCACCTTTCCAGTGCCATATCAAAGTAACCCCCACAAATTATAGAACTATAAAGAATAATAAAAATATTCATCTGGAAGAACAAAAGATCAAGAAAATCTAGGAAACCAATGAAAAAAACGTCACGGAAAGTACCACATTTCAAACTGTATTACAAAGCAGTAATCATCAAAACAATGTGGTACTGGCTAAGAAATGGAGAGGTGTATCAGTTGAGTACTATTAGGTACACAATACACATCAGTAAATAAACATAGGAATCTTGTATTTGACAAACCCAAAGATCCAAGATTTGGTGACAAGAACTCACTATTTGACAAAAAATACTGGGAAAACTGGAAAGCACCAACAGCTCAAACCTCAGAATAATTAAATAAGCAAAGGTCTCTCTAAAATGCAAGCCCCAGGACTCGTAGAGGAAGATAACCTTGCTTTCTCAAAAAACAGACAGGACAGTTTTTTGCTTTTAAAAGTGAAAGGAGCTTAGACACAAAAGTAGTAACTTAACTAAAAAGTTTACTTCTAAAATCTTTAAACATGACTAGAACCTTTATAAACCCTTGGGCAAACACATCTTAATTTAAAAAAAAAAAAGGTGTTTTTTTGGGAGGAAGGGAGGGCAGCTAGGTAGCCCGGTGGATAGAGCCCCAGCCCTGGAGTCAGAAGGACTTGAGTTCAAATCCAGCCTCAGACACTTGACACTAGCTGTGTGACCTGGGCAGTCACTTAACCCCAATTGCTTCACCAAAAAAAAAAAAAGATTTTGAAGTTAAAAAAAGTCATTCAAGTTGTTTCCCCACGCAAAAGAAAAAAAAAACCGAGTTTTAAATTTGGAGTGAAGATAGTGTGATAATTAAGTCTTCAGGACAGAGATAACAGGTGATACATTATCCTAACGGCAATCCAAATGACTTACAAGGAAGTTATACACTCACTTCAGAACCTACTATCAACAGCCTCCTTTCTCTTTTTCCTTTTTACTCTTTTTCCCTCCACCTCTCTGACAAAAGACCTGACTCTTTTTCAGATTCATGCCTAAGGAGAAATAGGAACTTGAATATGAAAGGAAAATTATGCCCTCCTAGGTCAGCCTGATTCCACAAAAGGAGAGCATGAGCTTCACCTCTGCCCAGATGATGCAGCCCTACCTTCCAACACAGATGCCTCAGGAGCAAGAGGTGACAATGATTTCTTTCCCTAAGAAAAATGGAGCCCATAATACCAAGACCCTAATAAATTTTGGTTGGATTGAATTAAATGGCACCTCAAATGTAGTGGGGACAACCCTGAAATAGTGTTCCAAGGCTAGAAATTTACAGTCAAAGTATCTTTATCAGAACATCGGGGCTGTCCACACTGAGGTGGAGTGTTAGCTTCAGCCTCTATGCATGCCATTCATATCTTCTGCTCTAACCACTTTTCCTTTCAGCTGTTCCTTAGGCCTCTTTGGAGCCCTTCTCATCCATCTATAACCATCCAAGTGTTTAACAGTGCCTGATAAAGAAAGTATTTAATAAATGCTAGTTAGCACTTTTTCTTCTCCTTTCCCCATTAATAAATCAGAATGTAGAATATAGAACTGAAATATATTTCTATAATGGCATTTAGAATCACCTGTTCCTATTCCCCTTCCCAGCCTTTCTTCCCCTCATCCTCACATTTTTGTTTTCGTTTTCTCACATGAACTAACCTTCAAATCACAGGGCAGGGGATGACTAAAACCCTTCTTTCCTGAGTCCAAAGTCAGAAATTTTGCTCCACCTCTTGCATAGAGGTCTTATTTCCTAAATAAAGCTTCAAGTGCCCCAGGGGGTAACATTCTGTTTCCTAACCCTTACTACCCAAAGCACTCTGAATTACTTGTAGCTCCTATATATTTGATAGTTAGCTGGTCTCCAAATCTTAAGATTGTTGTGGAAACTACTTGCTTAAAGTTAAGGTTTTAAGACTGTTTCATATTACTGAGTCTTAGAACAGGTTTTAGTGTGAATATAATTTTGATAATCTCTATTGGATTTAATCAGTATTTACTCAGTTCATTGTGATTTAATGGGTATCAGTGAATGTTAGTGAATTGAGCAGAATGGGATAGTTTTAGTCAATGTTAGTTAATGCCATTAAAATTAGTTATGACTAATTAACCATGTATTGATCATATTAATTGCATTTGATTTAAAAGATCATTACCAGCTGTATTAGCTAGGCCAGGTCTAAAAACATATATTAACGTGAGTTAAGGACTTGTATCTGCAATATCCCTCATCCCTAGGAATCACTACTGCCATTCCTAAGTAACCTTTGCTTTAAAACCACAACTTGCTTGGGCCCCTAGGGGGCCCCTTAGGCCCCCTAGTCAGCCAATCACTAATGTTTGATGGCATGTGGAAAGCCATGGCTGAGATGAGCTGCAGCTGATGACCAATGAAAGGCCTACTGATAAAAGTGGTTGTGGTTGACTTAGACATTGCCATTAGCCAGTTATGAGAAATCCCCCCTGCATAAGCGAACTTCTGAAGATTAGCCTGTGATTAGGAACCTCCCAGGGACTTCCGAAGGATAGATAAAATCCTTCAGCCTCTGAGCATCAAGGTCCTTGGCTGAGAGGTGGGTCTTGGACCTCATTGCTCAGGGAGCCAACTCTGCACTGCTAATAAATTGATAAGTAAATGAGAAAGGTGAAAAGGGTTGGAGTCAGGATTATGTCTCTCCCACTAAACAGAATGAGAATGTTCTGCTAAAACAAGATAACTAGGTAGATTTTTAAGGATCTTAGATCATTTTATTCCTCTTTCTCCTCTACCAATACCATGAAATACAGGCTTATCTAGACATTCCTGGGAAGTCCTGCCAATTCAGCCTAGGGGCTGAATTATTGAGTCCTACTTATGAGATGGGACAGATGGACACTTGGAGAAAAAGAGCAGAAGGGGTGGAGTTTGCCCACTGGGAAAAGCAGGCAATCAGGACAGCACCTTGGGGGTGTAAGGACCAAGATACTGTGACTGGGCAGAAGAAAATACCAGATAAAACAAACAGCACTAATAGACAAGTCATTTTATTCTTGGTAGTAGAATATTTGCAGCAAATAAGCAAATACTGAAGAGCTCAAGTACACATGACAAAGCAAGTGAGGATATAAGATTGCAACATGCAGAGAAAACCTTTTCCTTCATCTCAGAGAGAGGGAGATGTGTATTTCTATCCTAGATCTACTACTATTGCTGTTCAGCAGACAACAAGGCATAAAAGCCAAGGGCCTGCAGCGCATAATCATAGAGTTCCACCTCCATGAGCACAGATTAGTCTCTATGTCTCCACGAGCAGCCATAGGTGGCGTGGGGAGCTCATCAGTGCTTGTAGAGGTAGGGGATGTAAACGCCACACAGACAGAATCAGAATGGTCCAGTGCACTTTAGGTATCTCTTCCTAAGCCCATCCCCCAAGCACAAAGTTAGGTTAAACCTAATGCCTGCCTTCTACCGCTAGCTGCCTTTGTGTGGGGACCTTAACCTGCTTACCAGCTTTATCCAGCTAGATAAAGTATAACAAGAATTTTTTTCAAGTCATCTAATGCAAATAATTCTAGTTCTGTTATAGAATAACATGTTGTGGTAGATGCATGTCTTACCATTATCTAAATTTTCATTCCTCAAAAGTGAAATCCCCACCTACACATAGACTAAAAGACACTTCAAATCAGCCCCTCCCTCCTTCTGTTTACTCATTTATAAATCGGGGGGAACCACTCTTTTTTTCATATACTTTAAGATAGTCTAAAGGGGGGGAAAGGAAAATCTAGAGCAATGTCTGTCCTCCCCAGTCCTGAACCTGATGGATTTTATGCAGTGACAGATCCTGGTAGCCACAAAGAATGATCTAGTATAAAAGTGTGGAACTGAAACAGGCTTTTCTTGATTCTCTGAGTTGTTTAATTCTTCCTCCCATTTCTCCCCGTGCCCCCGCAAAAATGTTTTTTTTTTATTTTGTGCATATTTTCAAACTTGCTAATTTCCTGCTTTCCTCAGTAGAATGCAAGCTGCTTCTGTGAGGAGACTATCATTTTTGTGCATAGCATTAGCTGTTACCACATGTCCAACACACACTAGGGCCCTTGATAAACACTTAAATTGGAACAGAGAAGTCCTTACGGGGAATGAGCATAATAGGGAAAGCAGACAGCACAGCAACAGGTTTTAGCAGCATAGAGGATAAAGAGCAGCAGCCAAAGATAAACACTTCCACTGCTATTCTCACAGGCCAAAGACAGCAGGATCCACAGATGATTTCAGGAGAGCATTGGCAGCTTTGATGCATTCACCCAGGGAGGAATCTGTAAACACAAGAGGATGGATAACAGGACAAATGCCAGGAAAAGCAGAGAAGTGGATTCACTTCACTAGTCTGTATTCTATTCCCTTTCATTACTCCTTCCTTTATTCATTCTTTCTCCCCCTTTTTGTTGTAGTTGTATTATTTCAGTAGTGTCTGACTCTTTGTGACTCCATTTGGAGTTTTCTTGGCAAAGATACCGGAGTAGTTTACCATTTCCTTCTCCAAGTCATTTTAGTGATGAGGAACTAAAGCAAACAGGGTTAAGTGACTTGCCCAGGATCACACAGTTAGTAAGCATCTGAGGCAAGATTTGAACTCAGATCTTCCTAACTCCAGGGCCAGCAGCTATCCATTGTACTACCTAATTACCCCTACTCCCATTCTGCCCTCCCCCGACCATTTCTAGCTCCAACAAACATTCATTAAGCATGTATTACATTTAAAAGAAGGCACTGCTACATTTCCACCAACAGTCATGCTCTTTCTCCTTTCTCATCCCTTAAATTCCCCTTTCACTCATGTTGGCCCCACAAACACTTCTGAGGTACAATGTTCTTGAAAGCAGAGGAGTGAATGAATAGCTGTTAGATCAGTCTCAGGCTCACCTTGGGGGCATCTCTGGGACTAAAATAGGAGGGATGCTAGCAGCCTGGCAGCAGGAATGTGAATAGAGCCAAGACTACTCTGTCAAGAGTTCTTGGTATCCCACCACCCTTTCCCACAGGCATTTCCAACCTTCTTCTGGTGTCTCCTCTGTGTCCCTCACTACCTGTGACTCCTTCCTCTGGGTTGAAAGACCAAAAAAGTAGAACATAAAGGAATCAGGCCATCAATCCCTCCATCTCCCACCCTAAACAGGTCCTGATTTATGAGGAAAAAGGTTCTCAAGACAGAATCCTTACCAGATCGAGCCTGGATCCATGCCACAGCCTTCCTTTCTAGGAGTTCCCATTCTTCTCTCTGGTCCCAACTAGAGCTGTGCATCCACAGCACAGCCAAGATGGTGGCCCATCTTGGGACATCTTTACTCTAGAGAATATATGAAACACAAAGGCCCAGGGTCAGGGGACCCCAGAAAGGTGCAGACAAACCTTTGGATGGTACTTGAAACATTCATCCAAAGCAGATTATCTACTTCTCCTTCCAGTTTCCTGCCCTCATTGCTCTCCTCAATGAACAAATGTCTACTGAGCATCTATGCATGAGGAACTGTCTAGTTTGAAGGCCTAGAAAGCATTTCCATCAACCTCCCTCAGTCACAGACCATACCTAATGGGCAATGGTTCCCATCACTCTGCCCAAAAGTGGATTACTCTCCCTTGCTCCCTCTCTCTTGCTCTTCCCTCTAATAGACATCCCACCTCCCTATACCCTCCTTTCTCTGGGATTTTACCTGGGCAGGCAATGCGGCCAATGTACTCTGAACACTCATACCCAGGACTGAGGCCAGAGCTTCATCCAGTTCCCAGGAACCATCTGCCTTCTGGAGGGAAATCAGCTGCAGAAGTGGAGACTCTGGAGAGGATGTGTCTGGGGGAAATAAATAGTAAACTTCAGCATCACTCACACCCCATGGCAGCTGAGGGAAAATGTCATTCTGTAAAGACCTACTATACATGAATGGGAAAAATGAGCAGGGTGAAATGGAGAGGGCTCCTTCCCAGAAACCTAGTTTGAGAGCCCCTATGCTTCACATCCAAGGGATCTCAGACAGCAAATGCTTCCAAAATTCCTCCAAGGCCTTGCTGAGCCCCAGGGCAATCCATCTGGAGGCCATGTGGCACTGCAAGTCAGGATTGCCAGACCAAAAGTACAGCAAGCCCCGGTCTCCAGAATAGGCCACCAGCTAATCCTGCCTGAATTTCTGACCAGTAATTCCCCATCCACCACCCCTAGCCAGCGAGGAGCAAGACCCTACCCACAGTAAAAGTCATCAAGGAGGTCCTCCCAACTAGGGCAAGCCAGGACCAAGGCCATGAAGCCCAATGAAAGCCAGTAGTAAGGCCCCAGAACCTGGGCACAAGAGACATGGGACAGTATAGAAGCAGAGCCCAACACTCACATACAAGTACAAAGTCATAAAATAGGAGAAAAAATGAGCAAAAACAAAAAACAAAAAATTTCTGCTATATAAAGTTACTGTGGTGACAGGGAAGATTCAAGGCACAAACTTCGATGAGAACTACTATGTCAAAATGAATACATGTGAAGTCTCAAAGAAAAATGCAAATTGGTATGAGCCTTAAAAATATACTAACAGAAGAGCTTAACAAGAATTTTTATTTATTTTTTCTCCAATGATAATATTTTAAATAGTATTTTATTTCTTTCCCAATTATATGTCAAGACATTTTTAGCATTCATTTTCACAAGATTTGAAATGCATTTTAAAAGAAAATTATAAAACTAGAAGAAAAATTGGGAAATGAATAGTGTAAGAGAATCATGAAAAAACATTCAGGACCTTGGTAAAAGAAACCAAAAAAAAGGAAAAAGTTGTAAAAAAATTCACCAAAAAAAAAAATAACTCCTTAAAAAAAAATTGGCCAAATGGGGAAAAAATGGTACAAAAGCTGACTGAAGAAAATAATTCCTTAAAAATTAGAATTGGGCGTGAGGAAGCAAAAGATTCCATGAGACATGAGGATATGATAAAACATAATTAAAAGAATAAATAATAGAATATGTGAAATTTCTCATTGGAAAAAAAAATGACCTAGGTATCTGGGAGAGATAATTTAAGAATTATTGAACTACAAGAATGCCATGATCAAAAAAAAAGGTCCCTGGACATCATATTTCAAGTGATTATCAAGGAAAACTGTCCCAATATATTAGAACCAGAGGAAAAATAGAAATGGCAAAAATCCACAGATCACAACCTGAAAGAGATCCCAAAATGAAAATTCCAAGGAATATCATAGGCAAATTCCAGAGCTTTTAGGTCAAGGAGAAAATACTGCAAGTAGACAATAAGAAACAATTCAACATCATGGAGGCACAGTCAGGATTATACAGGATTTAACAGCTTCTACATAAAAGAACCAGAAGGCTTAGAATATGAAATTCCGGAAGGCGAAGGAGTTAGGATTACAACCAAGAATCACTTATCCAGCCAAAGTGACTATACTCCAACAGTAAGGGGAAAAAAAACTGTCATTTAATGAAGTAGAAGACTTTCAAGCATTTCTAATTAAAAGACCAGACCTGAATAAAAAAAAAATATTGTCAAATACAAGACTCAAGAGAAACATAAAAAGGTAAAAGAAAAGCAAGAAAGAAAAAACATAAGAGATTCAATGAGTTTAAACTATTTATATTCCTACATGGCAAGGTGATACTTGTAACTGTTAGAACATTTATCGTTATAAGGGCAATTAGGACTATCCATAGGCAGAGGACACAGGTGTGAGAGGCATATGATGGGATGATACGAAAAAAATTCAGCAGTAAAAAAGAAGATTATACTGGGAGAAGAGGGAAGGGGATAAAGAATGGGGTAAATTATCTCACATAAAAGAGGCGTGAAGCAGCTATTAGAATGGAGGGGAAGATGGGGGAGTGGTAGGCAAAGTTTAATCTTACTCTCATTAGGATTGATTCAAAGAGGGAATAACATACTCAGTTGGATATAGAAATCTGTCTTACCCTTTAGGAAAATAAAAAGTGTTGAGGATAAGAGAAGAGGGAGTGGGGGCTGAGAGGAGTGGGGATTAGAGGAGGCAGTGATCAGAGGTAAAACACTTGTGAGGAGCAACAAGGTGAAAGGGAAGAGAAGAAGGATAAACCAGAGGGAAACAGGATGGAGGGATATACACAGTTATTTATCATTATTATAAATATGAATGGAATGAACTCACCCATAAAAGAGAAGTGAATAGGAGAATAGATTAAAAACAAGAATCTGACAATATTTTGTTTACAAGAAATACATTTTAAACAGTGTGTTGGCAATCAAAATGGGCTCTTAGCACTCAGTTCAACCAAGTGCCCTAGAAGAGTTTGGCCTTTGTTTCCTTGATTAGACTGGGAGTCCTTGGTGACCTCCTTGCCTCAGGGGAGGGCCTAGTTTACATGGGTTTGAGTGGCATGTTTGAGACATCAGAGGCTTTTAGACCACGTGGGTTTAAGTTGCCTCTTTGTGACGATTTTAGGTCACGTGGGTGAGTTGCATGTGACCCTGAAAAAGATATAAAACCAGGGGTTGGCTTTCTCTTTTTCAGAGCTCTGACCCACAAGCAGTGGTGGCACGCATGACTCCGGGCCAGCCCATGTTATGAGCTCCCGGGCTGAACTTACATGTTGGTAACTATGAATTGTACGTGGCCTGTCTGATGATGTTTGTAATTTGTCTGTATTTGCTCTGAAGTTCAGGGTGCTGGCTTTTTCCCCCGAACTAAGTGAATGGTATTTGTATGCTGAATTAAACTTGTTAACCCCTTAACGTTGCTTTCCTTAGTAAAGCAGATCAAAAGAACCTGGGCTTTTGCAGTGTTCTGCGAACTGGTTGTTGTTGGTTTTACAACCCCAAAGCAGCTGCTAGCCAGATTGTTGAAACAAACAGACATACAGAGTAAAGGTAAAGGGCTGGAACAGAATCTACTATGGTTCAAGTGAGTTAAAAAAAAGGATAGCAATCATAATCTGGGAGAAAACAAAAGAAAAAATAGACCTAATTAAAAGAGACAAGGAAGAAAACTAAGGTGAGTGAATAGATATCATAGATAATGAAGTAATATCAATATTAAACAGATATGCACCAAATGGTGTAGCATCTAAGTTTTTGAAGAAGTTGAAGATAGGAAAACTATACTCGTGTGGGACCTCCTCCTCCCCCTCTCAGAAGTAGATAAATCTAACCACAAAATGAATAAGAAAGAAGTTAAGAAGGTGAATAGAATTCTGGAAAAGTTAGATATGATAGACCTCTAGAAAAAAGTGAATAGAAAGGAATATACTTTTTCCTCAGTGGTACATGGCAACTACACAAAAATTGACCATATACTAGGGCATAAAAACCTCAGAATTAAATGCAGAAAGGCAGAAATATTAAATGCATCCTTTTCAGATCATAATGCAATAAAAATTACATTCAATAAAGTGGAAAGATACATTAAACATTAATTGGAAACTAAATGATCCAATACTAAAGCATAAGTGGGTCAAAGAAGAAATCATAGAAATGATCAATAATTTCATTAAAGAGAATAGCAAAAATGAGAAAACACACTAAAATTTATGGGATACAGGACAAAGTAGTACTTAGGGGTAATATTCTATCTCTAAATGCTTACATCAATAAAACAGAGAAAGAACAGATTAATGAATTGTGCATGGAAATATTAAAAAAAAAACCTAGAACAAATTAAAAATTAAATGTGAAATAAAACACCAAATTAAAAATCCTGAAAATCAAAAGAAAGATTAGTAAAATTTGAAAAACACCATTGAACTACTAAATAAAACTGGAAGCTGAAAACAATGAAAAAGTACTAAATAAAACTGGAAGCTGAAAAAAATGAAAAAAAAAGCCAATAAAATAGATGAAGCATTGGTTAGTTTGATTTTAAAAAGGAAAGAAGAAAACCAAACTACCAGTATCAAAAATGAAAGGGCCAAATTTACCAACAACGAAACAGAAATTAAAACAATCAGTAGGAGCTATTTTGTCCAATTATATGCCAATAAATCTGAGACTCTAAACGAAATAGATGAATATTTACAAAAATATAAGTTGCCCAGATTAATAGAAGAGGAAATAGAAAACTTAACTTTAACTCCGTTTTAGAAAAAGATATTGAACAAGCCATCAATAGACTTCTGAAGAAAAAAAAATTCCCAGGGACAGAGGGATTCATAAGCGAATTCAACCAAACATTTAAAACAACAATTAAACCATAATACTATCAAAATTATTTGGAAATATAGGCAAAGAAGGAGACCTACCAAATTATGGTGCTGATACTTAAGCCAGGAAGAGTGAAAATACAAAAAGAAAACTACAGACCAGTTTCCCAATGAATATTGGTGCAAAAATTTTAAATAAATTTAAATAAAATACTAGGAAAGAGATTATAGCAATGTATCACAAAGATTATTCACTATGAACAGATGGGATTTATAGCAGGAATATACCGGTGATGTTTCAATAAAGAAAACTATCAGCATAAGTGACCACATCATTTACAAGACCAACAGCCCTCATATGTATCTCAATAGATACAGAAAAAAGCCTTTGACAAAATACAACACCCTTCCTATGAAAAATACTAGAAAGCATAGGAATTCAACCTTTCTTAAAATGATAAGTAATATTTATCTAAAACCATCAGCAAGCATTACCTGTAACAGGGATAAGCTAGAAACGTTCCCAAAACAGTCAGGGATGAAGCAAGAATGCTCATTATCTCATTATTCAATATTGCACTGTATCAGCTATAGCAATAAGAGAAGAAAAAAGAAATTAAAAGAATTAAAATGGGCAATGGTACAAAACTGTTACTCTTTGCAGATGATATGATGATATACTTAAAAGAATCCTAGAGAATCAACTAAAAAACTAGCTGAAATAATTAACAACTTTATTAAAGTGGTGGGACACAAAATAAACCCACATACAGCATTAGCATTTCTATATATTACCAACAAAGTCTAGCAGCAAGAAATACAGAAAAAGAAATTCCATTGAAAATAACTAATGTATACCTAAACCAAATTGCTTGCCTTCTCAATGAAGGTGGTGAGGAGGAAAGGAGAGAATGTGGAAATCAAAACGTTAAAAATGAATGTTAAATTACATGTTTTACATGTATCAGGGAAAAATACTAAATTAAAAAATAAATAAAATAACTAGACAATATAAAATACTTTGGGGTCTACCTGCCAAGACAAACCCAAGAACTATATGAACAAAATTACAAAACACTTTTCACATCAATAGTCAGGTCTAAACAACTGGAAAAATATTAATTGCTCATGGGTAGGCTGAGTCAATTTAATAAAAATGAAAATTCTACCTTAATTAGTCTACTTATTCAGTGTCTCACCAATCCAACTACCAAAAAATTATTTTGTAGAGCTAAGAAAAAATAAAATTCAATTGGAAGAACAAAAGGTCAAAAATATCAAGGTAATCAACAAAAAAAAAATTTGAAGGAAGGTGGTCCAGCTGTACCAAGTCTCAAATGGAGTTAATAAAGCAGTAATTATTAGAAACAATCTGGTACTGGCTAATAGAGTGGTGGATCACTCAAACAGATTAGGTACACAGGACAATGTAGCATATAACCATAGTAATCTAATGTTTGATAAACACCCAAATCCAAGCTTTTGGGAGAAAAACTCCCAATTTGACAAAATCTGCAAGGAAAACTGGAAAACAGTATGGCAAAAACTTGGTATAGAGCAAGATTTCATACTGTATACCAAGAGAAATCGATCAAATGGGTACATGATTTATATATAAAGGGTGATACTATTAGCACATTAGGAGAGCATGGAATAGTTTACATGTCAGATGAATGGATAAGGGAAGAATTTAAGACCAAACAAGATCTAGAGAGCATAACAAAATGCAAAATGAATAATTTTGATTATATGAAATCAAAAAGTTTTTGCATAGACAAAACTAATGCAACCAAAATTATAAGGAAAGCAGATAACTGGGGGGTGGGGTGGGGAATACAGCAAGTTTCTCTGATGAAGGCCTCATTTCTCAAGTATACAAAGAACTGAGTCAAACTTATAAGAATACAAAACATTCCCCAATTGACAAATGGTCCAAGTATATGAACAGGTGGTTTTCACACAAAGAAATCAAAGCTATCTACAGTCACATAAAAAATGCTTCAAATCACTACTGAGTAGAGAATTGTCAATTGAAATAACTCTGACAACTCATACACCTCACATCCAATGATTGGATAATAATACATTTTTTTAAAATTTAATTTATTTATTTAACATATTTAGTTTTCAGCATTGGTTTTCACAAGAGTTTGAATTACAAATTTTCTCCCTATTTCTACCCTCCCCCCCCCACTCCAAGATGGTGTATATTCTGGTTGCCCTGTTCCCCAGTCAGCCCTCCCTTCTGTCACCTCACGCCCCTCCCATCCCCTTTTCCCTTCCCCTCTTGTAGGGCAAGCTAAATTTCTACTCCCCATTGCCTGTGTATCCTATTTTCTAGTTGCATGCAAAAAACTTTTTTTTGTTTTTGAACATCTGTTTTTAAAAACTTTGAGTTCCAAATTCTCCCCCCTTCTCCCTTCCCACCCACGCTCCCTAAGAAGTCAAGCAATTCAACATAGGCCACATGTGTATCATTATGTGTAACCCTTCCACAATACTCATGTTGTGAAAGACTAACTATATTTTGCTTCTTCCAAACCCATCCCCCTTTATTGAATTCTCTCCCTTGACCCTGTCCCCTTGTGAAAGTGTTTGTTTTTGATTACCTCCACCCCCATCTGCCCTCCTCTCCATCATCCCCCCCTTTTTTTATCTTCTTCCCTCTTCTTTCCTGTGGGGTAAGATACCCAGTTGGGTATGTATGGTATTCTCTCCTCAGGCCCAATCTGATGACAGCAAGATTCATTCATTCCCCCCTCACCTGCCCTCTCCCCTCCTCCCACAGAACTGCTTCCTCTTGCCACCTTTATACGAGATAATCCACCCCATTCTGTCTCTCCCTATCTCCCTCTCTATATGTTTCTCTCTCATCCCTTAATTTGGTTTTATTTCTTTTAGATATCTTCCCTTCATCTTCAATTCACCCTGTGTCTGCTCTCTCTCTCTCTCTCTCTCTCTCTCTGTATATACATATATATGTATATATATATGTATATATATGTATATATATACACATACACAGGTATATACATACATACACATTCACATATATATATATATATATACATAAACATACATACATATATGCATATTCCCTTCAGCTACCCTAATACTGAGGTCTCATGAACCATACATGTCATCTTTCCATGTTTGGAATGTAAACAAAACAGTTCAACTTTAGTAATTCCCTTGCAATTTCTTTTTCTTGTTCTTTTTCTTGATTACCTTTTCATGCTTCTCTTGATTCTTGTGGTTGAAAGTCAAATTTTCTATTCAGTTCTGGTCTTTTCACTTAGAAAGCTTGAAAGTCCTCTATTTTATTAAAAATCCATATTTTGCCTTGGAACATGATACTCAGTTTTGCTGGGTAGGTAATTCTTGGTTTTAATCCTAGCTCCATTGACCTCCGGAATATCATATTCCAAGCCCTTCGATCTCTTAATGTAGAAGCTGCCAGATCTTGGATTATTCTGATTGTGTTTCCACAATATTCAAATTGTTTCTTTCTCGCTCCTTGCAGTATTTTCTCCTTCATCTGGCAGCTCTGGAATTTGGCGATAGTATTCCTAGGAGATTTCTTTTTGGGATCTATTTGAGGAGGCAATTTGTGGATTCTTTCAATTTCTATTTTGCCCTGTGGCTCTAGAATATCAGGGCACTTCTCCTTGATAATTTCTTGAAAGATGATATCTAGGCTCTTTTTTTGATCATGGCTTTCAGGTAGTCCAATAATTTTTAAATTATCTCTCCTGGATCATTTTCCAGGTCAGTGGTTTTTCCAATGAGATATTTGACATTGTCTTCCACTTTTTCATTCCTTTGGTTCTGTTTTATAATATCTTGATTTCTCATAAAGTCACTAGCTTCCACTTGCTCCAATCTAATTTTTAAAGTAGTATTTTCTTCAGTGGTCTTTTGGACCTCCTTTTCCATTTGGCTAATTCTGCCTTTCAAGGCATTCTTCTCCTCATTGGCTTTTTGGAGCTCTTTTGACATTTGAGTTAGTCTATTTTTTAAGGTGTTGTTTTCTTCAGTATATTTTTCAGTATTTTTTTGGGTCTCCTTTAGCAAGTCATTGACTTGTTTTTCATGGTTTTCTCGCATCCTTCTCATTTCTCTTCCCAATTTTTCCTCTACTTTTCTAACTTGCTTTTCCAAATCCTTTTTGAGCTCTTCCATGGCCTGGGACCAGTTCATGTTTTTCTTGGAGGCTTTTGGTGTAGGCTCTTGCACTTTGTTGACTTCTTTAGGCTGTATGTTTTGGTCTTCTTTGTCTCCAAAGAAAGAATCCAAAGTCTGAGACTGAATCTGGGTGTGTTTTCGCTGCCTGGCCATATTCCCAACCAACTAACTTGACCCTTGAGTTTTTCAGTGGGGTATGACTGCTTGTAGACTAAAGAGTTCTATGTCCACATTTGGGGGGGATGTGCCAGCTCTGCCACACCAGCACTGCTCCTTCCCCAAGAACCGCCAACCCGGATTGGGCTTAGATCTTCAGCAGGCTGTGCACTCCTGCTCTGATCCACCACTTAATTCCTCCCACCAGGTGGGCCTGGGGCCAGAAGCAACAACAGCTGTAGCTGCCCCACCTCCGCTGCCTCCGGGGCTGGTAGCTGAACCTCGAACTCCTTCCACTCCTGCAGCTTTTCCCACTAACCTTCTCCACTGTCTTTGGTGTTTGTGGGTTGAGAAGTCTGGTAACTGCCATAGCTCACTGATTCAGTGTGCTAGGGCACTTTCTGCCCAGCTTCTGGTCTGGTTGGTCCGCGCAGCTCACCCTAGGCTCGGCTGGGCTCAGCTCCCTTCTGCTCCCAGCTCCGTGTGGGATAGACCTCACCCAGAGACCATCAAAGCTGTCCTGGGCTGGAGCGCTGCTTCCCTCTGCTGTTTTGTGGGTTCTGCCGTTCTAGAATTGGTTCAGAGCCATTTTTTATAGGTTTTTGGAGGGACTCGGAAGGGAGGTCATGCTAGTCCCTGCTTTCCAGCCGCCATCTTGGCTCCGCCCCCCTGGATAATACTACATAAAAGGAAAATGACAAATGTTGGAGGGGATGTGGGAAAACTGGGATACTAATGCACTGTTGGTGGAGTTGTAAATTGATGCAACCCTCTGGAAAGCAATTTGGAACTATGCCCAAAGGGCAATCAAACTGTGCATACCTTTTGATCCAGCTATACCATTCTTAGGTCTGTATCCCAAAGAGAATGAAAAGGAAAAAAGCAGGGAAAGAGCCTATTCATACAAAAATATTTATTCCAGCTCTTTTCATGATGGCTACAAATTAGAAATCGGGGGAATGTCTGTCAATTGGGGAATGCCTGAACAAGTTCAGGAATATGATAGTAATGGAATATTATTGTGGTACAAGAAATGATAAGCAGGATGACTTCAAAAAAAAACAGAAAACTTACATGAACTAATAAAAAGTGAAGTAAGCAGAACCAGGAAAATATTGTACACAGTAACAATAATATTGTACACTGAAAAACTGTGAATGATTTAGCTATTCTCAGAAATACAATGATAAGACTCATGATGAAAAATGCTATCATCTTCCAGAGAAAAAACTGATGCTGACTGAAGATACTATTTTTCACCTTGTTCCTTCCTTTGTCTTTCTGTCTTCCTTTCTTTCCTCCTTTCTTCCTTCCCTTCCTTCCTTCCTTTCTTTCCTTCCTTTCTTCCTTTCTTTCCTCCTTCCTTCCCTTCCTTCCTTCTTTCCTTCCATCCTTCCTTCTTTCCTTCCATCCTTCCTTCTTTCCTTCCATCCTTTCCTTCCTTCCATTCTTTCCTTCCTTCCTTTCCTTCCTTTCTTTCTTCCTTCATCCTTGGCTTCTTGCACAAAATGCCTAATATGTTTTACATAATGGCACACATATAACCTATATCAGTTACTATCTGGGGTAGGGGTAGGGAGAGAGGGCAAATTAAAATTTGGCACTCAAAAACTTTTTTGAAAATGACTAAAATTGTTCTTACATGTAATTGGAAGAAAACAAAATGATTTAAAAAAAAGAAATAACTACAGAAAAAGCATCCCAAGCACAATGAAAAAGTCTGACCATGAAAACTACCAATAGGAATGGTAGAGGAGCATATATAGAGGGTAATCAGTAGCCTGTGAGTATATACCATCTATCTTTATCTTTCTGCCAGTTCCGAGTAATAAATATTAACGCACTAAATGACAGAAGAGCTAGATTAACATTTGAATCAGAAAGAAACTTTTAAGAGTAGGTTCATCCTGTACTGCGATCTCAGGAAATGTTTGATGATATCTGTTTATCCTGTCTTGACTTTATCTCATTTCTGACTGGCAAACTCCTACTCCTAAGTCTTTCTTCTCTTCTGGTTAACCAGATATATTGATAAATTGCAACTGGAAAGTAAGGAGGTAAGGAGAAAGCTTTGAAAAATCAGGAATATATATCAAGATTCAAGTTTCATGAAGTAATTTATCTTTAAGAATATTTCTTATCAAGAAAGCTTAGAGACTTCTCTTCAATGATAACCATTTTATAGTGCTTCAGAATTCAGTTATGTGAAAATAAATATTTTTCACACAATCAATATCAGTATGGTCTCTTTTTTAAAAAAAGAAAATATTAATGACTAAAAATTTAATGAGCATAAAAAACTAGAAATTATAGTGGGCTATATGTGCCCCAAAATTAAGATGTATGATTCTCCTCCAAATGTGTGTTTTGTTTGGAGTATTAATTGAAAGTAAATAGGATATTAATTTAATTTTAACCCTGTACAAAGCAATTATTTAAAATACTGCCAAACTTTCAAAATGCTTTATTTTTGCATCTTCTTGTCTTTTTTTATATTTCCTACCTATCAATATCTACTTTTTTAAAAAATAGTAACATTAAAAGAACTTGGTTTACAAAAAAGAAAGAAAAGAAATTCTGGTGGAATGCCTCTAGACTATTCAGCTTATCATGGAGAATGAATTATTCTCAGAAACAATGGAGGCTCCTTTCTTTGCAAAGCTGGAGATACGATGGATTTGGAATAATGCATATACTGTCAGGCAGAGCTAATGCGTGGATTGGCTATATTTTGTTACAATACAAAGGATGGGAGAACAGAAATAGTCAGAAACAAAAGGGATATAAAAACAAATTATCCCAATAATTTTTTTAAAACAAAAAAGAAGGGAAGAGCCTTGTGAGATTGGAAATGTTTTCCCCTTCATTTTCCAGAAGAAAAAAAAAATGGAATCTCCTTATTATAAGCAACTGACCTTGATTTTGACTGCTAGCAAAATTCTTCAATGTACTACTAAATCATGAATTTTTTAAAGGTAAGAAGAGCTTCATGTGTCGGGGGATTGGGAGCACCTAAAGAGAACAAGGGAATCCTCACATATGTTAACAACTTGGGAAGTTCAATGTAGAGAAGGAAGTAAAGAGGCAGAACATGTAGAGCTATAGAATAAGCCTGATGGGCTTCTTATGGAAGTGATGCTGGGAGCTGAGTCTTTTTGGTAAAGCACATTTTTGGCTTTTAGAAGAATGATGAAGTAGATTCACCAGGAAGATCATTTGTTAAATAGCCGGAGAAAAATGAAGCAAAAATGAAGGATTGATGACTTCCTGACTAACACAGCCTTTTCAGAGAATCATAAAATTTCAGCATTTTAAGGAACCACAGTAGTCCCCTGGTCAAATTCAAAATGACCCCACAGGAATCCCCACAAAAATATCCCTCCAACCTTTATTTAAAGACCTCCTGTCAAGGGGTACCCACTACCTTAAGGCAGCCCCTCCTACTTTTGCATAGCTGATAAGGTACTTTTTTTCTTATACCAAACTTTCTTTTGTGACTTTGCAAGTTCTAACTATGGCTTCCAGTTTAGTCCTCTAGACCCATTTCTCCATAACAATAGAAAGCTTTTCTGTCTTCCTGAGATATAAATCTATTCAAGAACACATGAGACCTTCCTGAGATTATCTCACCTGATAACCACTTTCCACGCCTCCTGATCCTGTGAGGGCAAAGGATATCACCAGAACAAACCCAGAATACATTCCTGAAGATCATGAGGAACTGAGCAAGAAACTAAAGACCTTAGAACCACAGCTATATTTTGTTTTAAATCACTGCTACATGTTGAATGCAAGAGGAAAAGTAGAGATGGGAAGTGAAGAACAGATTAAGATTGAAAAAAAATCGGGATTTCCAAATGACTGCCAGGAAATACGGACACAAAGGCTATTTACAATCGCAGCCTCTTCTCCATTATCTTGCCTTTCAACACCTTTCTTCCTTTCCAATCTTATTAACTAAACTCAAACTGTTCTCTCCTAAATTATCAATGGCCTCTTAACTTCCCAATCAGACGGACTTTCCTCAATCCTAATCCTTCTTGACCTGTCCGCAGCAATTTACATTGGGGGCATCCTTAGCTTCTTGGATACTCACTCTTCTACATAACTGTGGTTTAAGGGATCCAGGAATAAAATGGCTACACTTTTAGCCATTTTTGTGACACTGCTCTCCATCTAGCCAACCCTTCTCAGTCTCCCTTCCTGGACCATCATTCATACCACAATCCCTAACTGTGGGTATACTCAAAGGTTCTTCCTGAGGACTTCTATTTTCTCTTTATACTGAGTAGGTAACATAACCACTCCATTAAATTTAATTTTCTCCACACACATCACATTCAGATCTCTATTTCTAGCCCTCTTTTCTTTCATAGAGCTATAATCTCACATAACCAAATGCCTGTTCAACATTTTAAACTCAATGTCCTGTAGGAATCTCAAACTCAATATGTCCAAAAAAGAACTCATTATCTTTATCCCCAAATCCATCCTTCTTCATAACTTATTTCTGATAAGGGCATAATCATCCTTTCTGTCAACAGATTCACTTGGGGCCATCCTCAATTCCTCTTATTCATCCCACATACACAGATCAGTTGCCAAATCTGATGATGTCTGCCTCGTATATCACTCACTTCCCTTTCTATCCACCTACATGGTCATCAACCTAATTCACTGTCCCTGGGATTACTGCATTGCCTCCTCACTGACCTCTCTGTTTTAAGTCTCTCTCCACTCCAGTCCAACCTCTAGACATCTGAGAAAGTGATTTTCCTAAAATGCAGACCTAACCATGTGACTTCCCTTCTTAATAAACTCCAGTGATACCTTATAACCTCACAGATCACATAGTAAGGAGCACTCCAGACACATCTGTGATAGCAGATCCTGGAAAAAGATGGGGCTGTTTGGTGCCAACCTCCATAAACAAGATTCCTCTCCTTTTACTGAAAGTCTGGTGAAGACTGGAGCAGAGAAGAGAGGAGAAGAAAGAGCTGATGTTTAGCCACCAGGAAAAGTACATCTTTGTGAAGAAATGATGCAAGTAACCAGGGAACCAGGCAGTCAAGCAAGGGCCACAGCGGCAATATGGAAACAAATCTTCCTTCCTTTGCCTAATATATTTCAGAGGTAAAGCCTCAAAGAAATAATCATTTGGAAAAGAGGTTTGCAGCACACAAAGGGGTAATGACCCAAAGCAGAGTCCAAAGCCTCTAGTCCTCTAGTCCTCTAGCCATGGAATCCCTTTGTGAACTAGATGACTGGGTTAACTTGGGGTGATGCCATTTTAAAAGAAGGCTTACCTGAATTAGCAAACATGGCAGTCTTCTTTTTATGAAGAGAGAGCAGCCACTTTAGAAAAATCCTACAGGTGGAATAGGTCAAAATACAAAATAAAAGAAAAAATGGAATCTTACCTCTGGCAGATATCATTGTGGAAGAGTCTGATTCACAAATATTGCTATCATTGCAGTCATCAGGCTCCGACAAATAACCACACGCTCCTAAGGTGTTATATATCAGAGATGCAGCATATGAAAATGGAATGGGACAAGGAGTTATAAAAATACCTGAAAAGCAGCAGGACAGGAGTTCAGATCATAACAGCCTAAGTATACCCAGGTCAGGCATGAAATCCAGAGGAAGAAAGACTATACTTCAAGGTGTATGCACCCAGCATACTTTCTCTCTCTAGCTATAAGACCCTCCTACAGGAGCTTCTGTCTCTGAAGGTGTCAAAGTGGTCCGATACACCACCTGTTCAATGTATCCCCAGGACCTTCTTGGTAGGTAACACCCATCTACAAAATATTTTGCACCCATCTACACATCTGTAATTTAAGGGATACAGGTATAAAATACCTTTATTTTTAACCATTTTTGTGACACTGCTCTCCATCTGGCCAACCCTTCTCAGTCTCCCTTCCTGAACCATCATTCATGCAATTCCCTAACTGTGGTTATACTCAAAGGTTCTTCCTGAGGACTTCTACTTTCTCTTTATACTGAGTGGGTGACATAACCAGCTCCCATAAATTTAATTACCTCCACGCAGATCACGCCCAGATCTGTATTTCTAGCCCTCATCTCTCTCCTAAAGCTATAATCTCACATGACCAAATGCCTATTGAACATTTTAAACTCAGTATCCTGTAGGCATCTCAAATTCAACATGTCCGAAAAAGAACTCAGTATCTTTCTCCCCAAATCGATCCTTCTTCATAATTTATTTCTGTTAAGGGCACGGCCATCCTTTCAGTCTACAGGTTTATAATCTTGGAGTCATTCTCAATTCCTCTTATTCATCCCACACAGACAGATCAGTTGCCAAATCTGCTCATGTCTACCTCCCATAGCACTCACTTCCCTTTCTATCCACCTACATGGTCATCAACCTAATTCACTGTCCCTGGGATTATTGCATTGTTTCCTCACTGGAGTTTCTGCCTTAAGTCTCTCCCCACTCCAATCCAACCTCCAGGCATCTGAAAAAGTGATTTTTTCTAAAATGCGGACCTAACCATGTGACTTCCCTTCCTAATAAACTCCAGTGACTCCTTATAACCTCATTGATCACATAGTAAGGAGCACTCCAGACACATCTGTAATAGCAGATCCTGGAAAAAGAGGGGGCTGTTTGGTGCCAACCTCCATAAACAAGATTGCTCTTCTTTTAATGCAAGTCTGGTAAAGATTGGAGCAGAGAAGAGAGAAGAAAGACCTGATGCTAAGCCACCAAGAAGAGTGCACCTTTGGGAAGAAATAATATGTGACCAAGGGACAAGGCAACCAAGCAAGGGCCATAGTGGTAATATGGAAACAAATCAACTTCCTTCCCTTGCCTAACACTTTTCAGACATAAAGCCTCAAAGAAATAAGCATTTAGAACAAGAGGTTTGCAGCATACAAAGGGGTAATGACCCAAAGCAGAGTCCAGAGGTCCCCTCCCCCAGCCATGGAATCTTCTCTGAATATGATGCTTCAGCTACTTTGGGGTGATGCCATTTTAAAAGAAGACTTTTCTGAATTAGCAAACCTGGCAGTCTAATTCTTTGTGAAGAGAGAGCAAGTACTTCTGAAAAATCCTACAGGTGGAATAGGCCAAAATACAAAATAAAAGAAAAAAATGGAACCTTACCACTAGCAGGTATGTCTGAGTCACCATCATGATAATCATCAAAATATGCTTCCATAGTGTCGATTGTGGAAAGACATAAAGGTATAAGGCAAGGAAATGCAGAAACACCTGAAACGCAGCAGGACAGGAGTTAAGATCAGAAAGGCCTCAGTATCCCTGGATCAGGCAGGAAGTCTAGAGGAAGGAAAACTATTGTCCAAGATGTGTGGCCCCTGGCATACTCTCTCTCTCTAGCTATAAGATCCTCCCCCAGGAACTTCTATCTCTGTGTCAAACTGGTCCCCTACACCATCTGTTCACTGTGTCCCCAGCATCTTCTTGGAAGGTAATACTGAGCTACAGAACATTTTGTACCCATCTACTTAACTGTACTTTCAGGGATACAGGAATAAAATGGCTATAATTTTAGCAATTATGGCTTTCTTAACCTCTAAGATTTCTACTTCTTGATATTTTCCCCTGTCAACTTTATTTCTTTTTTCTCTATGATTTTTCCCTCTCCCCCAAGAGATACTTCCTCCCCTGCAATTGCAGCAGGAAAACTACTCCAATAAAGGATATGAAAATTCCAGCCATGATTTCCAGAAAGGAAAAGAAAAACACCAAAAAATTTGGTGTTCCAGAAAACACAAATATGACTTCTTTATATCTAGAATATAAGTAAAGGGACTCAGATCCACTTCACCTGCACTTCTTGCAATATGGTGCAAAGCTGAGGCACTGCCATAAGTAAAAGGCAATGGAATATCCCTCCGACTCAGGGGCCCCTGAATGGGCTGATTGAGCTCCTTGTTGATAGCAACGTAGGCAGTGTGAGAGGAGACAACTCCCGACTGAAGGCTGACATCCACCACTTTCTTCTTCTCTTCTGTAGCATCCTGTAAGTTTCCATCAAGGGTCTGGATCAAGGACTTGGCAGCCAGGCGATGAATAGTAAGTCTGAAACAAGACAATCTTCTGTGCTGCCTGTGGGGACCTGGGAAGGTAGTCCTAACCCCTAATTCCTAAGGATTCTCAATAGCCAGGGAAAGCAAATGGGGAATAAAAAGAGTAAATGTCTGGGTCCATAGGAGAGAGATTAATGAGAAATGGAGAAAAAGAAGCCACAACAACAGGCAAATAATAAAGGAGGGAGGAATGGCCAATGATTCTTACTTGTCATCTGCTTTGGGCTCCAGGGAGAATGGCACTGTGTTCTTGAAGGCATCACCTTGGAGTGTGTAGTGAAGACACATCTCACCTGCTGCCTCTTTGGACTAGAAGAGGAAAAGCAGAGAGGTCAGGGAGTAGACAGACCTTTAAGGGGAGTCTTGAGGTCTAAATCACAGGTATAAGATTATAGCTCTAGAGCTCACACTAATTTCAGAGGTCATCCCAGTCTGACCCCCTCACTATACACAGCTGGCAACAGATGCCCAAAGGTGCTCAATGACTTGTCCCTGATCATAAGTCATAAGCATCTAAGGTGATATTTAAACCCAGGTCCTTGGATCCCAGAGCCATGACTCTGTCCCACATATCACACTAGATCAGAACGGAGCGAGGTTCAGGGAAAAAAAAAACAAACATTCTCAAAGTCCGGGTTTACCACAAGGGAAAGGAAATTAGAGCACTTTTCCTCCCTTCCACATGCCATCCTCTAGATAAGCCCAATAACCACCCACTGACAAAAAAGGAAAAGCCCAGGATACTGTTTGGACATCTGCTACCACAACCATGGAACAAAAAAGTAGGAACGGGCACTTACTGCATTTGTCCCTTTCAACTGGGCATAGACGATTAACCTCTGACCCTGGAAGATGACAGTAGGAGCTGGAGAGAGCAAGGTAGTCTCTATCCCAGGGGGCAGAGTCCAGGTCAGGGAGACATCCTGTACCACTGGCTGCAGAGCCCGCTTGAGGGACCGGAGAGCCTAGGGGAACAGAATGGAGGCTGCAGAGTTTGAGGTGGAAGGGAACCCAAGAAAAGGAGAGTTTACAGGAAGGGAGGGGACTTGATAGGAGGGGATAACTAAGGGCTGAGAAGATACTTCCTCCTCCTTGGTCAGGTGAGAAACCAGGCTTCAACCCTCTTCTAAACTCCTGAACATATCACAGCAACCTGTTCCCCCAATTCTTTTTGTCATTTACAGGAAAATTGAGATAGTGGGATTTTTACAGTCGACAACGAAGGTAAATCCAAGATGTAGAGCCACAATGTCCAGGGAAGCAGTGAAAAGTCCTGGTCTCTGAGGTCAGCTCCAGTCTTTATACGTTTCATGTTCATGTCCCTTAAGTGTCTGTCTGTCACGACCAGAGACTTTCCCAGGGAACATCCTGGACACCTTTCAACACAGAGCGAGGTCACCCCAGCGCCACGCTCAAGAGCTCTCAGATCTACAGCCATAATGAATGGCCTGAGGCCCAGAAAGGGAAAGGTCCCTCTTCACCCACCAGGCACATTCCCAAGCACCTCAACACAAAAAATGCTTGAGCATAGGACATGGGGAGAAGGACTTACCCCTACTCAGGTAACCGCTGTGGTGCCTCAGTGTGAAACAGATGCTTTTGAAAAAAAGAAAACCATCTCACCTTGGGCTGCATTCTGTCCCTGCCTGTGATGAACTCTGCAGTGCCCCCAGCTGCCCGAGCAATGCCTTTAACGAGACCGGTGGAAGCCCCTTCTCCAATTCCAAAAGAGAAACACCTGTAATGAGAGGACAGCAGGCTGCGCAAAGGAAGTCTCAGGAAAGGCTTTCTGACTCCTACTTCAGTGGGGAATTAGAGGACAAATGCCTTAAGGGGTAGAGTCCTGCTGAGGGATCAGAGTCCTTCTTTAGGTACCTAGCCATCTACAGATCATCATCACAGAATCATAGATGGAGAGCAGGAAGAAACCTCTGAGGCTGTCTGGCCCAAACTCCTCATATTACAGATGAAGAAACTGAGGATCAGAGCCATGGTGAGTAAGTCTGAGTCACAGGCTGAATCCTGAAAACCATACCTGTGATTCTGACTGTGGCGTTGAACTTCAGCAATGACCTTCCAGGTATCACAAACTTCTCCATCTGTGAAGACGAAGAGCTGCGAAGGGAGACAAGCAACCACAGATCCTGTCAAAGTCACGTCAGGTTCCTCAGCCCAGGGCTCTCCTGACCCAAACTACAGCAGATGTCCCACTGTAGAGCAGGCTTCCTCACTATTCAGTTCCACACTACCGTGGGTCCGTAAGGGGAGGCTGGAGGCCACTTGTCAGCAGCCTGTAAATGTGTTAGAGGTTTGATATGGGGCCACGGCAAGGAGAAGGCTATAAGCATTGATGAAGCACCTATTATGTGCCAGACACTATGCTAAGCACTTTAAAAGTATCTCAACAACTGTGATGTAGGTGATTTCATTCAGAGCACCTGGGAGGGTTTAGAGCCTCCTAAACTGCTGCGTCAGGGCTTTCTGTGAGCAGGACCTTTCACTGGAACCCTGCAGAGATGTGGAGAGGCAGTGGGTGTAATAGAAAGAAGCATGGACTTAGAGTCCATCAGTAAAGACCTGGGTTCAAAGCCATCTCTATCACTTAACTAGTTCTGTGGCCAGGAGCAAGTCTCTCAACTCAAAACCTTAGTTTGCCCAGCTGTAAAGTGGAGGAAATAACATCTGTAGGACCAACCTCACAATGTTGTTGTAGGAATGAAATGATACAAATTATATCATTATCAGTTAATTTCTCATTCGTGTCATTGGCATCATAAATTGCTATTTGAGTTTTCAGTTGTTGTTACTGAATAGCCAATAGGTCTCATTACTAGTGCAAGGGGTGAGATCCTTCTTATATGAGGGGAGACTCTATTTGACCTCCCCAATCTGTTCTTAAGATTGATTTAACATGAGGCACCTAGGTGGTCCAACGGATAGAACACCAGCCCTGGAGGCAGCAGGGCCTGAGTTCTAATCCAGCCTTAGATACTTACTAGCTGGGGGACTCTGGGCAAGTCACTGAACCCCAACTGCCTCCAAAACAAACCTGATTACCTCTGACTTCAGACAGGATTAATGCTAAGGACCCATTAACTAAACAGGACTTGTGTCTCCCTTTCTCCCAGTCCCAGTTCCTCACCTGCCGAGGGTGGCCTGGCCTGCAGGACTTGCTATAAATGTCCTTCAGGGGCTCTAAGATTTCAGTCCCTCCCAGGTTTGCTTCTAGAGCCTTTACTCTCTGCACAGCCTCCTCCATGGACTTCTGGGTATACTCCACACTCTCTCTGAGACACATACATACATACACATGAGAGTTCCATGAGAGACATTTTCCAGCAGTGTCAGGAACTTAAGCCTCCTCCCCCTCTCATAAGCCCCAGCTCCAAAGACAGGGCTTATCCTAGAATTCTGTAACTATACCATTTGTAATTTCTGCCTCAAAACTTCCCCTTTTACCCTCCATCCTCCTCCCCACCTCAGCAACTCTAGCCAGAGACTCACGGAAAGAATGACTCAAAGGAGGATCCAAAGCCATAGATATTGAAAAAACAGCCAAGGGGCAAACTCTTCAGCAACAGGACCAGAGTTTCCTGAGTGAGAAGAAAGATAGATAAGACATTTTTTAAAAAGTGGAGTCTGCCAATATTCATCCTTGAGATACTAAGGTCTCACCCTGTTCTCCCCTCCATGATTTCAATCACAGTGAGTTACCCTTTAAGTGGTAACATTCAAATTCAGCCCAACATAAACAAATGAGCAGTACCTTACAAGATTAATTTACTCTCATAAGTTCCATTTTTACTCCTGAAAAAAATGTATGCTAGAGGGGTATAAAAGAGGGGAAAAAAGCTGGTACCTTGGCACTCTCTATGCGTGACTGGGTACATTCTTTACTATTCATTTGGGAACACATGCTCCCTGAGCGGTCCATGAGGAAGATAAATTCAGCAGTGTTCTCTCCCTGAGACTCAGGGATGCTAGGGTAGAAACTCACCATCACAGCTGGATCTCCCATCATGGAACCTACCCAGAGGAAAAAAAATAAATTAAATTAAAAAATGAAAACATATACCACAGGCCAGCAGAAAACAAAATGATGTGGAAAAGGAGCTGAGTGAGGGTAAAGGGTTTAATTATTACACCTTGAGCTTGTATTTTTGGTTGGCATTTTTGTCCTAGTTGCAAAAGAACTTAAGACAACTCACAAAATTGCCAATGAAAATCTGAACAGGGCAATGAACCATCACATGCAGACCATACATCTAAATCTCTCGACATTATGAGAAGAACATCAGAACTACACAATTGGGCTGGTCACACAACAGAAGAGACACTCCCAAAAGATCTCATCCAGCTAGAACCATGTGCCTAATCTAATCACCTTAAACTGAAGATGGATAAAATGTAAGATCCTACCAACAAAACAAACTGTGCAAGCACACAGCAGGTAAGCCATAGTGAGACAACAGCTTCTATAAAAAGACAATACATTAGACAGTAGGGTCTTGGCTATCTCTTTCAATTCTGGGATTCTGGGTCTGAGACTGTACTACATTATGATTTTAAATTAGGTCAAACTATCAGAGTATAATGTTCAACAGACAGAGCAGTAACTCTGTTCTTTCTTTGAGCCTTAGCATTTCTACATTTGGTATAATAATGAAATCCTTCCTTGTTCTCTTTCAGCAAGGTAATGAATAACCCTCTTTGGATTCCTGAGACCCCCACTGCATACCATAGTTACAACCATCCCACAACTAATTCAGCACCTCTCTGCCAAGTGTCTGCATGCCTGGAAGGAAGATCCTCAGCAAGGTGAGCAAGCTCCTGAGATTGGCTCACCTGGTTTGGCATCAGCCTGGGCTAGCTCCACAGACACACTGGGTGTGTTCACCTCTCTGTAGTAAACAAGAATCTCCACATCCCGATCAAACTGATGCCCTTTAGCCAAGGAAATCTGAAAAAGGATGGGGCAGAGCATGCTAAGACAAGAAGGAAAATTCCAGGAGCTTCTTCTGGATTCCCAGATGAGAACAAGATGCTGGAGAGTTAACTTCCCATTGGTCAGTGATGTTCGGGGATGGAGTTGATATGAAAAAAGAAAAGTCTAGGTCTAGAAGGAGGGGGACAGGGTACAATATCACCACCTTATGGGTGAGTTCAGGACATTGGACAGTAGCTGGAAACAAAAAAGGAGGGCTTTGAGGTATGGAAGTACGCAGGGGCACCAAAGCAATGATGTTCCCTGCCTAGTTAGTTACCTGGGCAACAGTCTTGTCATCTTCCAAGTACTGCAGGGGACTCAGAGCACAGTTGGACTGGACTTTCTCAATGCCGTTGTGAGAGCAGACGTTGGCACTGACACTAAATGTGTAGGGCAGCTCCTTAGCAGGAAGCCGAGGGATTTGAGAGGTGATGTCTGCCTCAGCTGACTCTGCAATGAGCCACACAGTGAGGATCCCAGGAGGAACTAAGATCCCTTTTCTCACCTAGGTCACAGGATCCAGGTAGAACTAGATGCCTCCATTGTTCTATCCACAATCTGCCACCCCTTGCTACTGGAGGCCAGGCTCCTCACCTTGCAGGACATAGCGCGGATTCAAGATGGTTGGCAGGACAAAGCGAACAGCCCCATCTGCCTCCAGGGACAGTTCCTGAACATAGCTCAGAGTGACAGCAGCCTTCTGGCCAGGGGGCAAATTTCCTAGACTACAGCTGAAGATGTCACCAGAGCTGCTATCCTGCTCCAGAAGGAAGGCTTGTTGGCCTTGGGAGATGGCATTCTCATAATTCTCCTGGGCCTGAGGGGCGAGAGGAAAAGCAGGAATGAAAAAGTCTTAGGAACAAACAGAATAGAAAAAGAAGGCTTTGGAGAGAGAGGCAGAAGGGAAGATAAGGAAAGGGGTTAGGGAACGCAGTCGGCAAGAAAATGATAGCAGGGCTGAGAGCAAAAGCAAAAGCCACTCAGGCTGACTTCTCTCCAAAGGGCTTCAGTAAAGAAACAGAGATTCAGGGCCAGAAAGTCCCTGGAGGACTTCCTAGTTCAACCCACTCATTTAACAGAAGAGAACACTGTGGGCAAAACAGCAGCTCCAGTGAGGACAAAAGCAATTCAGTGTTTCCCACTGAGACTACAATAAAACATACCAATTTAATATGAAGAATGCAAAGGGGAGCCCTGGGGTGCCATGCCTACTACCTGCTGCTTCTCCTGTATTTCTGCCACTATACTCTTCCCATCCACCAGAGCCTGGAAGCTATAAACAGCAGAGTCTTCATCCATGGGGAACACAAAGAACGCTTCCACAGGATCTGCTTCCTCATTCTTGTAGTCCAGGGTTGCAGACACATCTGCCACAAACTCACGGATAGACACAGCCACAGAGATGCTCTTAAGAGGCACTGGAGGAAGGAAATGCACAACAGCCCTCAATTCCCAGCACCAAATACTCCACATACAGCCTACAGAGTTCTGGAGTTCTCTCTCCTTCTTCTTATCCTTGTTTGTACTCATGGTAGACTTACCTGGCTGCTTGGAGCAGGTGAGAAGACCACAAGGGTACTCCATGGTGAAACTCTAGTTAAAAAAAAAAAATGAAGTCTTAAGTAATCCATAAACATTGTTCCAACACCATTGTCGACCTAACTTTTTACTGGAACCAGAATTCTCTGCCAGAAACAATCCACAAGTTGGAAGGCAGGCAAAGGTGGCAGGAAAGAGGGAAAGAAGAGGTCAGAGAACAGACGTGTCTCCATTCAGTCTGAGAAGCCAAGAGTCAAGTTCCCCTAGGCTCAGGTCAGTGACCCACTAACTTAGCCACAGTGAACCTTACTTACTGATAGAACTGTACTAGCTGCTACACAGGAGATTCACAGAGACTAGAAAGTAAGTGGTGGCTTCAGCCCCAGAACAGGTCAAAGATGATGACTGGTGACATAAGTGGGCAGTCCCTCTTGTATTCAGGGAGGAACTATATAGTCGACAAAAGAGTTTGTTTCCATTGGTAAAGGCCGTGGTTATTTCCGAGGAGAGTATACTATTGCTGAACAAACCTCTCTGAGTGACCTAAATCCTAAAGGAAGCCAGATTCTCCTTTTTTTTTTTTTTGGTCATCCTTAGCTTTCCTTACCAGTCTCAGTTCAACCCATGTTTCAGCACTCTTCTCTTTTTGTTTCCCTCATAATGTTTTAATTTTTTAATTTATTTTTTTATTTTTAGTTTACAACTCTCAGTTCCACAAGTTTTTGAGTTCCAAATTTTCTCCTCCTCCTCCTTTCCCCTGACCCAAGATGGCACGTAATCCAATATAGCTTCATGTTAAATTTATTTTCACAGTAGTCAAGTTGTAAAGAAGAATTACAACAAATGGAATGAACCACGAGAAAGAAGAAACAAAAACAAAAAAGGAAAAAAAAGAGAGCCAATAGTTTGCTTCAATTTGCATTCAGACTCTGTAATTCTTTCTCTGGATGTGAAAAGCTTTTTCCATCATGTGTCCTTCAGAGATGCCTTAGAACCTTGAATTGCTGAGAAGAGCCAAGCCAAAGTTAGTCATCAAAGATACCGTGTGTCTGTAATCCTGTACAATGTTCTCCTGGTTGTGCTCCTCTCACTCATCAGCACTCTTGAATGTTATTCTTATATGACAAAGGCATGCATTTGCATTCTTTCTTCATTGCCTGACCTTGCTTTCACCTTCTTTACAACTATTGCAAAAGAAAATCTAAGTTGTTTGTAAAGTTCTCCAAGCAGTCATGGGTTGGGGGGGTGGGGTTTCTTTCAGCTTTTCCCCTATGTCTGGGAATCATTGAAGAATTTCATTTTTGAAAGCAGCCTTGTGCTGAAGTCATCAACAATGGTTGGTTGAATGACAAAGCATTTATTAAGCACTTACTGTGTGCAAAGTACTGTGACACAAGTTTAGAAAGCAAGATAATTCCTGCTTCTAAGGACCTTCTAGTCTAAAGGGAATCTCCAATAGATTCAAAAGTTTCCTACTGTTTTGGAAAACCCGTAGAAATCTAGGTCATGAAATTCACCTTTTCCTGCCTCTACACCCTTTGAAGTCTGCTCTTAAAATCTAGAGCCTGTGTCAAACTCTCCCTGGCTCTCCACTACTCTATCACAAAGTATGATCCAGAGTGATCACTTCCCTACCAAAATTTCTGTCCCCTCAACCCACAACCAGTTCTTCCTCATTGGTGAGCATCAAATTCAAAATGGACTTCCCCTACTTAGTTTTTCCCATTTTTGAAGGATGAAATTATCATTAAAGTCAAAAAAATATTAGTTGTCCTAGTTGGGGAAAGGGAGGGAGAAGAAAAGTGTTCTAGTAGACCTTTAGAGGACTAAAATGTCTGAGTCAAATTTGTGATGTGTCTCTGTGTCCTCACTGATGTCCTCTTTCAGGTTGTCTGCAATATACTTCGATGACAGTATTTATGACATCTTTTTCTGCTACCACTTGTTTTTATTCAACTCTTCTGCCTACCTTGCTTTCTACCTCCAGTTCTTGGATTTTCTAATCAGAAAATCTTCTGAAAGAAAATTGTTAATATAATGACAAAAAAATTATTAATACCAAATGTTATTTGCCACCCCCTTAATGATCCTAGTAATGTCAGAATTTCAATAATGTTTTTACATTCCTACTCTTAAGATATTTACTCATGATTAGGTTAGGCTGAACTGTACCCTAACTCCCCCACCTAGAGATTTTACTATGGAAAGGAACCTAGCCTAAGATGGAGCTCAGTTTCTAACGTCCTTGCCTCCTTCCATTTTGGATTCATGGCATGAAGGGCAAAACAGGCAGAATAAAGTGGGTTTCCTTGCCAAAGTCCACCAGGGACCCCTGACCAGGTCTTGCTACCTCATACTACCTCCTGCCCCTATTCTCAAAGTATTAAAACTATGGAAGTAGCCTTGAGATTAATATGTCTATTTTCTATGAGTTACCTTACCAGGAAGATGCACTGAACACAGAACAAGACTGTTTGCTGAAAAGAGCCAATCAGGAGCTTGTAGTGAGCCAAAGTCTTGCTCACTCCTAGACTCCTTTGCTGGTGTTCACTTGCTAACCTTGCTGAGCTGAAACCCCACCCCCACCTGGCCCAAACCAGCCTTGTGGTTAACTTTTCCTTCAAAGCATCCTGCTTCTACATCCACCTATTTGTAAGAATTGTCTATTCTTTATTCCTCCATGAACCTCCTCTTTGTGCTTTTCAAGTAAAAATCTCCCCTTCTTTTCCTAGGGTATGGGTTCCTTTGTACTAGGGACCACTGTACCGCTGTCTAGTCTTCCTCCTAATAAAATGTTTCTGCTTTCAACCTAGCTTGGACTCCTCTGCATTTTGAGGGGTGAGCTTCACCCTGCTGACAGAACCTATCCCAGTGACTTGGCTCCTGGGACATCCCCCAGGGTGGCAGGTTTCCTACCCTGGTATCTACCCTGGTTTCTCAATCAAAGATGCTTTATTCTTTAACTCATGGCTTTGATTTATCTCAGGACTTGACACTTCTAAATAAGCAATGCCATTGGGTATAGAGAGGGTTGTCACGTTTTAGGAAGTCTTCTCCCAGGCTTTTCTCTACTATGAGCCATAGGTCTGTCCCTGACCTGTATTACTCTCCAGGGGCCTCTCTGGGTAAGACAAGGAGACTTCCCACTGGTACCCTAATATCTTATGGAAAGAAATAGTGCTGCCTTTGCCTATTTCAAAAAAAAAAAAAATTCTGACAAGATAGCTAAGAGAAGATACTGAACATTCGTCAACAAGAAAAGGTCAAAACAGTCTCAAGAAGTCATTGCTAATCTTGACTAAACCTCCCGAGGATACCCAGAAAGTGAAAATTGATGGAAAGTGTTCCTACCCTTCTGAAACCTGTGGAACAATTTCTTGGCCCTCCATGCTCAGTTCTAACATCTATTTTTAAAATATTTTGATATTTGAAAATAGTTTTTCTTTAGTATTTAACAATATTTTAATAAATAACTTCTACTTATTTGCATGCTTTCTTTTCCCGTAGAATACGAGCTCCTTGAGAGCAGAAGTTACTTTTGCTTTTTCTTGTAACCTCAGCATTTGCATAGTGCCTAGCACATGTTTTGGTTGTTCTGGTTCACTCCTGTCTGACTGTTCTTGACACATTTGGGGTTTTCTGGGCAAAGATACTGGAGTGCTTTGACATTTCCTTCTCCAGGTCATTTTACAGAGGAGGAACTAAGAGGCAAAGAGAGTTAAGGGACTTGCCCAGGATCACACAGCTAGTAAGAGTCTGAGGGTGGGTTTGAACTGAGGATTATTCCTGACTCCAAGCTTGGCACTCTATCCACTATACCATCTAGCTGTCTAGGCATATGATAGGTGTTTAATGAATGCTTGCTAATTATCACCTAAAAGCAGTAAAATCTAGGCTCACCCTGAGAACTCAACCAGTGCAGTTCACATTTACTCCACATGACACCCCCAAGTCAACTCTAAACATCCAGTCCCCAGTTTCTCCAAGAATGTGATCAGGAACATTCAGGGAAATCCTAGCTAAGGCTGGGTGGGGCCTGCAAAATGTAGTCAGAACAAAGAGGCCTGCAGAAAGGCCTGGATAATAGAACCTGCAGCATTGCCATAGAGCTGGCTGGAAAGAGAACTCTGCCCCTCCGGCAGCTCTAAGAGTAGGAAGGTATGGAGCAATAAATAGATTGTCCAAAACCGTGGAAACATACAAGGCCTGGGCAACATGGACAAAGCTCTCATAATGGCTGAAAGTTAGAGCTGGAAGGTTCCATAAGAAGTACTAGCTTTTCATTTAACGGGAAATCGATGCTCAGAGGCTGAAGTGATTTGTCCAAGATTCAGAAACAGAATTCAAATTCAGGTCTTCTGAATCTTGGTTCCAAGTCTGCAGTTCTTTCCAATGCACAACCCTTCCTCTCAGGCTTAGGAGGAAACTAAGGCGTTTAATAGCGGGGTGGGGGGAGGACGCGGATTTTCAAAGCTAGTGAACATCAGACTGGTCTAAGCTCTAAAACCGAAGCCCAGATTTAGAGACTTTCTCCCTCTTTCTTAGGGCCACCTCCTCCGTATCTGGCATAAGAAATCCTTGCGGCCCTAATCAGCCAGTGCCCAGTAGTGAAGATGCCAGTTCTTTAAGGAAGACCCCCCAGCCATGAGGCAGAGATAAACCCAGTGACTAGCAGACCTTACATTCAGGACCAGGATCGGCCAGATACTATTTAAATGGCTTCTGCAGGTGAGCCTTGAGGAAGACCAGACTTCCATAGCGGCAAGAAACTCTGAGCAGGAGAGGATGAGGCTCCATTCCTTCTGTCCCAGCGCTAAGAGGGGTGTCGAGTGCAAGGGATACGGAAGGCAGCGAGCCATCGGGAAGAGAAGGAAATACACTGCTCCATACCCAGTCTCCTGGGGTTTACGTGAACGGACACAGACAAATTTCACTCCTAGAGCCTGAACTAAAAGAACAACAGGACTTGCTGAGATGGTTCAGGTGCGGGTGGGGATAAAGCTGGGAGTGAGGACGAGGGTGAGGGTGAGAGAGCGAGTGGGAAGGCTGGAGGGAAATCCACACTCACCATTGGCTGAGGCACTATATCTTGGGAGAGGAAGTAAGATCCCAGGTTCTAGGGAAGGGGCCCACATTACCCATCTGCTCAGTACTTACGACTTGCTAGTTTCCAGAAAAGTGAAAGAAACAGCTGGTTCGGTTTCCAAGAAAGCCCCGCCTTCCCCTAGGCACCGACTACAAACTATGTAATCGACAATCAAGGGATTGTCTGCAAGTTCATTACTCCACATTCAAACGTTCACCATATGTTCTTAAAGGTTCACAAAAAGCCCTTCTGTCAGAAATTCTCGAAGTGTGGTCAGCCTATTACTCCTGGGGTTCTCTAAATTCTTTTCCGAGGGTCCTCAAGGTTGGTATTTTCATGATACTAAGACGTTATTTGCCTACTAAAATACTCCTCCCTTGTCCAACACCACCAACTTCAACCAAAACAAATGATAATAGATTGAATGCAGAAGCTGTTGTGAGAATCCAGATGTCTTCTATTAAGACAGATGTTAGAAATGGGGGAGGGGTGTGTGAAGCAAAACAGTGCTGATGAGGGCACAGTCTCTGAGAACCCCCTTGAATCTGGAGTACAGTCTGTGGGAACTCCCTTGAGCCCCACCCTGAATCTTCCCACTTGATCTAGCTTTTCATGCCCAAATAGCCTCTGGATTGCATTCTGGCTGTTTTCCTCCTCCCTACACCCCCAAACGCCATCAAAATCTCTATACCCTAGCTCTCTTATTGTCTGTCATCTCCAGGTAGCCTTCAGCTATTTCCCACGCTGGAGTCTGACCTCACCCCAGTCACCCCAGTCCACTCTAAACCCCTCATCTAGTCATTCCAGACTACTCAAGACCACCCTAGGTTCTGCTTACAAGCTTTGTGTATATAAGTCTCCTCTTGCCTCCATGAAGGCGTTCAGATTCAATCTAACTCAGTAGATTGAACCTGGTTCGCTTGTGAAAACAAGCATCACAAAGGGTGGGATTTCTTAAGACAACCCATTATGGCAAACCCATAATAAACTTTGTCTTTTCCCTTGGCTGAGAAGGATTGAGTAGAGGTCTTTTGGCAGGAGGCAGCCTGCCGGTACTTTGGGGTGTCAAGCACCCCTCAACCCCAAACCTCTTCAGTGCGACTTTCTTATTTGTTTCCTATGGAAAACAGTTATTTCCATAAAATTGTGCAATTTGTTAAATTTAGTAGGCTTGCTATTGTTACTTTTGTGAATTAATATATTTTTCAAACTTCAAGTCCAAGCTAAAATCCCACCTTCTACAGGAAGCCTTGGCAAACCCCACTTCAGAGGGCAGTAGTTGCCCTCTTCTATTATTTCCTATTTATCCAGTAAATAACTTGCTTTATACATATTTGTTTGCAAGTTGTTCCCTTCTATTAGATTGTAAAATCCTTGAGGGCCGGAACTATCTTTTGCCTCTTTTTTTGTCCCAGAAGTACTTAGCACAATGCTTTGGACATAAGTAGGAGTTTCATAAATGTAAACTGATTGAAAATGAATTTCTAATAGTCCATAAATGTTTATGAAACACCAAATATATACTGACAACTTCCCTAAGTGCTGGAGATGCCAAAAGGAAAAAGAAACCTAGTCCCTGAGTCCCTGCCCTCTAGAAGTTTACAATTTAATGGGGGGGGAGGTACATTAAAAAAAACTAAGGGGAAAAGGAAAGAGGGGAGGAGAAAGTTTGGCAGCTAGATGGGGAAGTCCATCAAGGGCAAATTAAGAGCTGGTTGGCTTGGGTGGCCCCTTTAAATGTAGATTTGGGGAGGAAATCTTTGCTGTCCAATCAGAGGGGCTGACGCTATCTTTCAGGATGATGGGGCTCCTGATCATGAGGTTCCTGGGAGTGTGATGGAAAAATCCAAAGGAGTATAGCAAATATTGATAGCTATCACCTACAAAAACAATTATCTTGTGGGGGGGTTCCTCAGTCATTTTTATAAGTGTAAAGGGGTGCTGCCTTAAGTCACCCTTGATCCAAGGAGGAGGATGAGGAGCAAAGCAGCAAGTTAGGGATTTGGGCTAGAGAACAAAATCTGTAAAAGTGATAGCCCTGATTTGCCTTGTCATTTCTCAAGTCCCTCTTGGTCACCTATATTGATCTCTCCCCTTTGATTTACATTCTCTGGTCTCTTGGGGGTGAAAGAGAGAAGGAGAGAGCAGGGAAGGAGCATGGCTCCTTAGCACAGGGAGAATTTGCATTACCAGCAAAGTCCAAATTGCACAGCATAGCAGAGCTTATCCCATGACTCTAGCATGTGTTTCCTCTCTATAGAATCATAGAGTATTTCTCCTCATACACACTGATAAAGTGTCACAAGTCTCATGACTAAGAATATTTCTGGTCTGGCTTTGGCTGGATATGGGGACAGCTGAGGCACTATCAGAAATTGCTCGTGCTGCTTTCAACATAGGCCTTTTATATCAGGCAGTCAGTCAATAAATATTTCTTATGATCCTACTGTTGCCATCTAGGAGTCTTGGGATTCCTGAAATGCAAGGGCAAGGGGAACAAGTCTTCCTTGAAAGAATTCAACCACTCAAGCTTTCTTTCAGTCAGAGACAAGGGTTATTGTGTCACCAAAAGAAGCAGGTGAGATTTGAAAAATCTGTGCATTTGCTAGGGACAAGACTGATGTATTTTATAGGGAAAGATATTGTGGGAAGATTTAGATGGGAGCAAGGAGTGAACAGGAGGTAACAGAGCAGGAGTCTAGTTGAGATTAAGGGTGGGAAGTAGCCAGGGGTGGTCCTGAAATAACAGACAATGGAAGACTGAGCTGGGTCAGAAGTAATAGAGAACTGAAGGTTGGGCTGGCTCAAAGGTAATGGAGAATTGAAGGTTGGGCTGGGTCAGGGCCACAAGGAAAGGAGAGTTGAAAGAATTATTGAGTATCTAGATGGGGGTATAGGGGAAGGTTTAGGAGCTGGGTTGCTTTTTTGGGGTCCAGGTCCCATACCCCTTCACTCCTATGTGCCAGACACTAGGTGAAGTGCTAGATCACAGAGTCAATGAGTAGCAACAATTTGGCATTTAGGATCAGGATCAGGACCCTTCCATTTCCAGAGATATTTCTGTATCATTTTTCTGTTTTCTGTACTGTTTTCTCATTTCTAAATGTATACTGTGGTTGAACTCTAATTAATTGGTCTTGATGTGGTTCTAAAGGGTTTAGGGACCCCTCAAGGAGCAGAGAGCAAGAAAGGGTCATCTGGGATAAATTCATACATTCAAGCATTCTTTAATTTAAGTTGGCAAAGGTTTATTGTAATGCTAACACAGTGGGCAGAGCTCCTTAGGAAACTTTCAACCTAACAGGAATGATGCTAAAGCTTATATAGGAAAAGATGTGGATTATCTGGCAGATATGCTAATGAGGTGATAGCCTACAATCTTGGTCATAGGCATCATTCACTACGGGAAACCAGGAGGTAGGGGAATGGGGTGAGGGATTTTCAAAGGGGTGTATTTTGAGTCTGTTATGTCTGCAGCAAGATAGCTTTGAGAGTTGATGTCTATAGATTGACCTCTGGATTGTATAATAACTGTGGAAAGTAATACATGATAATTCTGATATAAGATAGTCCTGTTTCTACAAGGGAAATTCTACAGAGGTTAGCTGGTGCTTGTAACAGGAAAACATAGGGGAGCCAAGATGGTGACTGGAAAGCAGAGGCTTACTTAAGCTCTCCCCCAAATCCTTCCAAATGCCTGAAAAAATGGCTCTGAATAAATTCTAGAGCTGCAGAACCCACGAAATAGAAGAGTGAAGCAGGTCTCCAGCCCAGGACAACCTGTATGGTCACTGGGAAGGGTCTATTGCACAGTGTTGGGAACAGAGCACAGCCCAGCATGGACCATACCAGGAATGACCAGACCAGGAATAGATCAGGTGGAGCAGGCCTTAGGGTCATGAATCACTGATCTGTAGGAGGTACCAGAATTCTCAACCCACAAATGGCAAGGACAATGGAGGTTAGTGGGAAAACTGCTGGATCTGGTTGAGAGCATTCAAGCCCCAGCCCTGGGGGTAGCAGAGGTGTTGCAGTGGCACCAGCAGGAAGCTCCTGGGGCTGCTTCCAGAGCTCCAGCTGTGGTTGCTTCCAGCCCCAGGCCACCAGGTTGGAGGAATCAAGCAGTGGTTCAGAGCAAGAATGCAGGGAGTGCTTTGCTGGCACAGAGGCAGGGTTCTCTTACTTTGCCCTGCTTGGAAGTAGCTCTGAAAACAGCAGAGCAGCGCCTAAAGCTTGGGACAAAGTACTCTACTCTACAAGCAGTCATACCCTGACAAAAAGCTCAAGGGTCAAGCAGTTGGCTGGGAGCATGACCCGACAGTGAAAAAGAACTCAGACTCAGACTATAGAATCTTTTTTTTGGTGACAAAGAAGATCAAAATATACAGCCAGAAGAAGTAAACCAAGTCAAAGAGCCTACACCAAAAGCATCCAAGAAAAATATGAATTGGTCTCAGGTCATGGAAGGGCTCAAAAATGATTTGGAAAAGCAAGTAAGAGAAGTAGAGGAAAAATTGGGAAGAAAAATGAAAGTGATACAAGAAAACCATGAAAAACAAGTCTTGCTAAAGTAGACCCCCCAAAAAATACTGAAGAAAATAACACCTTAAAAAATAAACTAACCCAAATGACAAAAGAGCTCCAAAAAGCCAATGAGGAGGAAGAATGCCTTAAAAGGCAGAATTAGACAAATAGAACAGGAGGTCCAAAAGACCACTGAAGAAAATACTACCTTAAAAATTAGATTGGAGCAAGTGGAAGCTAGTGACTTTATGAGAAATCAAGAAATTATAAAATAGAACCAAAGGAATGAAAAAGTGGAAGACAATGTGAAATATCTCCACTGACCTGGAAAATAGCTCCAGGAGAGACGATTTAAAAATTATCAGACTACCTGAAAGCCATGATCAAAAAGAGAGCCTGGACATCATCTTTCAAGAAATTATCAAGGAAAACTTCCCTGATATTTTAGAACCAGAGGGTAAAATAGAAATTGAAAGAATCCACTGATTACATCTTGAAAAAGACACCAAAAAGAAATGTTGTTGCCAAAATCCAGAGTTCCTGGGTCCAGGAGAAAATACTGCAAGCAGCCAGAAAGAAACAATTTGAGTATTGTGGAACCACAATCAGGATAACACGAGATCTAGCAGCTTCTGCCTTAAGGGACTGAAAGGCTTAGAATATGATATTCTGGAGGTCAAAGGAGCTGGGATTAAAACCAAGAATCACCTACCCAGCAAACTAAGTATAATGCTCCAAGGCAAAATATAGATTTTCAATAAAATAGATGACTTTCAAGCATTCTTAATGAAAATACTGGAGCTGACTAGAAAATTTGACTTTCAAATACAAGAATCAAGAGAAGCATGAAAAGGTAAACAAGAAAGAGAAATCATAAGGGACTTACTAAAGTTTAGCTGTTTTGTTTACATTCCTTCATGGAAAGATGATGTTTGTAATTCATGAGACCTTTCTCAGTATTAGGGTAGTTGAAGGGAATATACATATATAGAGAGAGAGGGCACAGGGTGAGTTGAGTATGAAGAGATGATATCTAAAAAAAATAAAATTAAGGGGTGAGAGAGGAATATATTGAGAGAGGGAAAAAGAGAGAAATAGAATGGGGTAAATTATCTCACATAAAAGTGGCAAGAAAAAGCAGTTCTGTTGGAAGGGAAGAGAGGGCAGGTGAGGGGGAATGAGTGAATCTTGGTTTCATTGGACTTGAGGAGGGAATAACATACTCAATTGTGTATCTTACCCACAGGAAAGTAGGAGGAAAGGGATAAGAAAGGGGGGGATGATAGAAAGGAGGGCAGATTGGGGGAGGAGGTAATCAAAAGCAAACACTTTAGAAAAGGGACAGGGTCAAGGGAGAAAATTGAATAAAGGGGGACAGGATAGGATGGAAGGAAATATAGTTAGTCTTTCACAACATGACTATTATGGAAGTGTTTGCATAATGTTACATGTGTGGCCTATGTTGAATTGCTTGCCTTCTTAGGGAAGGTGGGTGGGGAGGGAAGAGGGAAGAGAATTTGGAACTCAAAGTTCTCAAAACAAATCCTCAAAAAAGTTGTTTTTGCATGCATCTGGGAAATAAGATATAAAGACAATGGTGTATAGAAATCTGTCTTGCTCTACAAGAAAGTAAGGGGAAAGGGGATGGGGGAGGGGAGTGGGATGACAGAAGGAAGGGCTAACTGGGGAATGGGGCAATCAGAATGTATGCCATCTTGAAGTGGGGGGAGGGTAGAAATGAGGAGAAAACTTGTAACTCAAAATCTTGTGTAAATCAATGTTGAAAACTAAAAATATTAAATAAGAAAGTAAGAATTTAAGGAAAAAAAACAAGAAAATATAGTATGTTTTCTGGGGCCCACTCATGAGTTATTACTAGGCATAGTGTCCTTGGGCTAGAGAGAAAACTGTCAGGGATAGTGTTTTAAGGCTAGGGAGAAATATGAACTTGGAAATAGCATCCAAGCACAAGCACCCAAACACCCCATCATTCCCTCTGCTCAGTGGGTTCCTTATGTCTGGGAGCATATGAGGGGATGGGAACCCAGATGAGACCAAAACCATTTAACCCTTCAACAGTATGGGAAAGATTGTAGCTCCTCCTGCTTGGTAGGAATTTGCTGCTGTGGATGGGGAAACAAACCTCAGTGTTATTGTCACCCTATTCCTGAATGATGATGAGAGAAAACAAACATTTGGAGTCCCTGGCTTGGGCCCAGGCCTTGCCTCATGGATCTAAATGTGTTTGAGGACTGAGTTGAATGGGTACATCCAGCCTTGAAGAGAAACATTATTTTTCAACCTGGTCAGTCATCCTTTTTGGCCAAGTAAGTGTCCTGGACTTCCCTTAATCCTTTTGGTACTTACTTCTTAGGCTCATGAGGTAAGAAATTGTGTTTAAATGACCTAGGAGAGAAGCAAGTGCCCCTTGGGGATCACCCCAAGGCCATTACTGAAATGCCAAGGACAATAAAGGAGCACGATAGGGAGTATGACCTGCTGTGGTACTGTTATACCAGAAGCAAGTGAGACACTCCACAGAGTGTAAGTTTTAAATGGAGAATTTATTAGCCGGCGGTCATTCGGGTTCAACCCAAATCAAAATGACCCAGAGTTTGGGGTGGAGAAGTCAAATTTATACAGTAGATCAAGGAGCAGTGGTTAATTATCTCTTGAAACTTGCATATGTTATTTTAGCAGGCTTGGCAAGCCTCTTCCACTTTTGTGATCATGATACATGAAGAGGAACCTCCTAAACAGACTGCAACTACAGCATATCATACTGCTGACAAAGTGTCAACTGAATTACAACCCAGGATCTCTCTGTTCAATTTGCCATTTACATCCCATAACATAAGATAAGAATAAGGGATTCAAGAGAATGTCCGGGGCTGAGGCCTTCATCCTTCAAGGCCATAGGCAGACCAAGGGACGCTCCAGCTGGGTTTGTTGACACAAGATAGAGACGTCTCTCAGCCCGCTCAGGAAAGAAACAGAGATTGCTAGGCATCAGGCCCTTCCCTTGGCCATACTCCATACTCCCAGAACAGTCACGGGGTGGGGGGAGGGTGCCAAGGACCCACTGAATGCCAAACGGCAGGAACTAAGTCTGATTTTCTTACACAAACTGGAGTTTTTTAGTTAGGGGCTGGGGGCAGGGTTTTTCTAGCAATAGCTGGCTGTTCAGGTATCACATTTCCCACTTCTTTATGGAGCTATTCAAATCTTTGAAAAAAAGAGGTTTGGGCCACAAAGACAGGGACAGAATTTACATGAGAACGAATAAGGTTGGAGATATGAGTGAGTAATCAGGAACCTATAGTTATAGGCAGGATCAATAAAATGAGGGGGCCAGCCAAAGTGCTATCAGGGTGGTGAGCCAGGGGGGACATTGGTCCCCTGAAAATCACCCAATGTCAGCTTAGGTTGGTCCCAGGTGCATAGGTCTGCAGTAAAAATTCCCTAAATGCATCTCATAAAGCAGGGGTTTGGGAAGTAACTGAAGGCATGCATATAATAACAATAGAGGACAAGGCTCAGGTAGAAATTCAGAAGCTTCTTCAATTAGAGTGGCTGTAGCAGCCAGGGAGTCTAATTGGTTTGAAAATAGGCAGCTGGCTTGGGGTCAGATCCTAAGGACTGAGTTAGGACTCCCAAAGCCTGTGCTCTCCCTTCATCAACATACCAAGTGAAAAGTTTGTAAAGACAAGAGTGTTGACAAGGGTCAGTTAAAGTATATACCTGTAAAATATTAAGCAAGATGCTCCTCTCAGGATTAGGGTCTCATCCCTTAATGGAATGTCCTTAAGTCAGTCTGATCTGGCCTTGCCGACAGAGGTAGGGGTATTTCCTGAGCAAAGATTAGAGAACAAAGAAGCCCAGGTCCTGGATCTTCTTCCAGTTACTCATTAATTCAGGCTACAAAATGGTATAAAACATTCCACATTTCCCCCTTTTGGTCAAAGGCAAACTGAAAATTTCACCTTAAGACCAATCAAGGTATGGAAAAACCTTCTATATTCCTCAGGGGTAAAGTTCTAAAAATCCTTATCTAGGTGGAGTCAGGTTTTTTTTTCCATTTCTGTGTTTGGACATCCCCAGGGATGGGCAGAAATCATAAACTAATTGTGAACAAACAGAGGGAGGAAAAACAGTCTTGGGAATGCAAGGACTCAGAAAGGGAGCTGTCCTTCGTGCAGGTACTGGTCCAGAGTCTCGGGAGGGGCTGCCTGTGTCTGATGCTGTCCCCTTTAGGCTCTTTGAAACTGCAGGGCAAGGTCTCCTATAGGTTCAGATGTCCACTCCTCGGATGTGACAGAAGGAGCAAGGAGTCGATATCCACCTACCAGGGGCTCCCAGAACACATGTGATGTGATGATTGAGAGAAAAAAACACAACATAGGTCCCAGCCACACAGGGCTAAGTTCAAACAAATACATTAAGTAGTTCAGTATCCCAGCCACACAGGGCTGTGTTCAAACAATTACAATAAAGTTTTTCTTCCCATAATTGACAAAACCGCACAATTACATTGAGTCAGGTACAGACTTAGATGATTCACAATAGAGGGGGAGATTTGCATGTCACATGCTTTACATTTACAAATTGGATAACCAAGAAAACTTAAACATGAACCATACAAAGTAATGCAATCATTATTAACAATCATATATAACATCATAAACTTTTAGCCATGCCATGTCTTTTTGATGGCATTTACAAAATAATCCACAAACTATTCTTAACAAAGCTACAAATGTTTCTGATTCAATTCCAGCAATTAATTGCACATTTTGTATACAAAGTAACTTTAAATTACAGTCACAATGTCCATTCAAAGCAGTATTTTTAAATCCCAGATGCCTGATTGTAGTTATCTGGTCCCTTGATAGTAAGAGAGAGTTCTGCTTCTCTGGTTCATATCTAGAAATTCTCAGACAATTCTAACTTAATATAACTTGCAGATACTTTACAAAGGAGATATATTTTCGCTTGTACCACTATCTTATACAATTTTTCTTGTGCTAGCATCCAAATTTAAGATCTTATTGCCAAAACATACTTATCAGCCCGAATTTCCAGAATTGATAAATTTTGGAGCCAATCATACACATCTGTATATAATTCTTAGGGGAATCAATCTGATCCTATTGCCTTTTGCAAAATTCGCTATCCCTTCCTTTTATTAGACATTGATCACATTACATCTTTGCCTTATTTGCTTTGTCTAATCATTTTCCCCCTTTTGGAGGATGTTATCCCTATATTATTTTGATGCTTTATTTAGGTTAAAATTGTAAGCTATTCATACCTGTATCCTATTATAATAACTCAGAGATATTTCAATATTCATCTATTACCTAACAGATTTAACATAGTGCTTACAAAACTTCTTGATAATATAAATTTGCTATGAAAGAAACGAGGGACAATGTCATATATCTTAACAGAAGGAAAGAACTTCCTTAGCTCTGTTTGATTCCAGGCATGAGTCATATAGTCACTAGGTGCTGAAAGCAGGGCTTAAGAGTAATCAGGTGGGGATTTTCCTTTTCAGAAAGGAAATAGCAGAATTGGGAAATAGAGTCAGGAAGATCCTACCTAGGCAGTGTCCAAGGTCGTCTTCAAAACTTTCCCAGGCACAGACATCCCCCTTTAAAGTTCTCAGCTTATAATGCCTGCCATACTACTACTGGCTTCATGTGACCTTATTCTTGTAATCAGAGCTTAAAACAATATTAAATTGGAGTCCCATAAAATCTTAAATAGCAAATAAATATCCTTCAGATGAGACTGCCCAAATTTCGTTGAGCTAATAATTATCAAATCAAGTTCAACCATAAGACAAAACAACTCATAAGTTAGTACTTTTTACTGACATAACTGTGTATACTGGAATCCCATTCCAGCTTCTTAAACAAACTAAAGAGGTTAATGACTGATCTCACAAGTTGATGGATTTGTCCCTGTTAACCCATTATGGAGGAAAAAGGAACACTTCAGGAATTAAGTCTTATACACATTGTTAAGCTCTAACTCTCACTTAAAATCACAAAAACATTTTCCAAAACACTTCTAGAATTGTTTCCCTAAACTGAAAATGTCTCTGATTTAGTCGCAGTAATTAATTACACTATTTGTATCAATACCTAATTGATCTTATATCACTTTATAACATCTAAGAACTCTATTTCACATAAATACAATATAACTTTAAAATCCCAGTCTTAGTCTATGGGATAATGATTCAACCTTACATTTGTAAACAATATTATCTCATAAAACTTCTCTTTCCTTTGTTTCAAATTATTCTCATTAACACTTTAGAAACCATATTATCTTTCATTTGGCTATACAAGAGTACCAATATAACCAGTCATTTGATTAAAACAACAAGATTTCACATATTTGCGTTTATCCAATTTCCCATTTTTTTAAAAAAACATCTTGTTTCACAATGGTAACAAATTCTGGCAGATAACTTCCCATTTGTCACTACCTGCTTATTTCTGATTAAAGAGATCTGCCATCTCATCTCCCCCTGAGGGTAGGTTCTTTTCCATCAGATGGCAAGCTTCACTAATAAGAACTGTATCCTTAAGACCCACATCCTCAAAACCTAATCTTATTCTACAACCAATTAGCTTACAGGTGGAAATTCAGCAGGCCTTCTGAAAATCATACAAAAAGATTTTACAGAGCATTTTAAAAGTATTTCCCCTTCCTCAAAACAGTTCAAAATGTATCTTGATATAAACAGGGACAAATTCCCAAAGTGCCATCACAAATTAGTCCATAAACCTCCAAATTAACATACATAAATACATCTTTAGATGATACAGGCCTGGAAATCACACCAAATTCTTTGTTATTACAGAATTTCTAGGTATCACAAAATTCTTTAATCAAAAAGATGTTGTAATGGGGATAACACTTAGTTTCTATACCCACTTAAATTAGCTTTTATTACAATAACAAAGTTTACCAGGACTTTTAAAAGCTTTGTCCATGGGAATCCCTCTACCCTGAAAACTTTCACAAGATTGAATATCTAAACGTCCTTGGTTCAGTTAACGACCTCAATTTCTTAATTAAGTACAATTCTTAATCTAACAACATCCAGATTATAAAAGAAATTATTTTCTAACAGCATAGGTACCATGATGTTAACCAATTTGTATATAATAACAAATTTAGAAATAAGTACACCACAAACAATTATTATGTATTTAAAACTTGAAACAGATTCTAATTAATTACCAATCTAATTATCATAACTGAGTTGGATAAGCAAATCAAATCTGGTTTGTAACCACTAGTGGTAACATTTTTAATTTCTAAGGCCCAATACTCTTAGCATTGTAAAAGAAAACATTACTGTTTATAAAACCATATTTTAACAGTTCACAAGAGAACCCCAAAAGGCCTCTGCACAAATTCCTGACTTATAACAAAAACAATTTCAATTGAACTTCCTTTTAAATAAAGACAAAACTTGGAAGTTTATAATTTCTTAGGTTACAGCAATTGTCCAACTTCTTAACCTAATGCAACTTTAAGCCCTAAACATTATTATGTGTGTAAAGTTTGAACTACTCATTTCTGTCCAGGTAAATACATTTCTAAACCAAATATGACAGTTTAAAATTACCAATTTCATCACATCCTCTAAAAGCACCCAATTCACATATATCAAACTCAGATTAAAATCGCATCAGGGTCTTCTCAAATTACTCAAACTAAGAATTTTAGAAATATAATTTTAGAAATACAGAAACAATAAATTTCAGATGACACCAATTGCAATTCCAGATTATCACATATAGGAATTGTTGATCCTATTACTTCTGGTATTTCTATATTAATACATTAATATACATGCATAACATATATCAATACATTGATATCTTAAATACACTTTATTTATTTAAGTGTATATTCTCAATCAGGTAACAAGTTTCTTTTAGCTTCAGCTTCCCACAGTCTTTCAATGTGGAGGGTGGGGGAAGGGGTGTGGCCGGGAGCACATGGCAGCTAAGAGCAACATCCCCCCACCTAAATTCCTTTTATACAAGTTTTCTCTCTTTCTTTCCTAATTCTTGACCCAAAGTACCTCAAACATTTCAAGTGAATAATCAATTACATACTCTCCCAGCTTTTATTTTAAGAATCTAACCATCCCTTAATTCAGAGCCCATTTATCAATTTAGGTGAGCAAATTTCTAAACCTCTATGCACAGAGAATCTTCCACCTCGTCTTTAAACCACCAGATATATTCTCATAATAAAAACTTTCTCACATGGAAAGTCTGTTCTCATGATTAAGTATCAGTATTATTAATTATTCACTTGTTACAACCACATATAACAGTTCCAAATTTTATCACATATAGAAATTATTCAACTTATTATTTTGGTATCCAAAAACCACTTCAAAGGTTAACAATTACATTAAATCAGAGAGAGAGATAATAATGTTGTGTCTAAAATATAAACAACCATCATTATTATTTCCCTTTACAAATCAGAAAACAGGTCAAACAGAGATGAGAATACAGTTTTGCAATTGGAACAAAGAAGTATGAAGTTACCTAGAGCAGGAGCTGGTATCCCAGTGGTGACAGTTCTGGGAGGCAGAAAGTCCAAATCCATCTACCTCGCCCTTCCCCCAGGACCGCAGAAGTTACTGAGCCTAGGGCAGTTTGCAGCTGCTGAGGACAGAGTGGGCAGGATGCGTAGGACCTGGATGACATTTCCAAGCTTTGCCAAAAGAATGGGCTACGAAGGTACCCAGGGGCACAGGACTGACTGTCAGTCTGTGAATTTCTGTCCTTCTCCTCCTTTTTACCAGGTGGGGAAGGGTGATTTAAGTTTTCCCTACAGCTCTCCTGCATTCTCTTCTAATCTGATCTGGGAGGAGAGGAGTTTGTTTTTTTAACTGCTCTAACTTTTACTGCAGCCCCAGCTCTGTCAGAGACAGGACAACAATGGTGAAAGATCTCAATGATTGTAATTCAAGTAAACTTCACCTTTTGCTCACTCCTAAAAAGCCTCTCTGCACTTAAATCTAAGGGAAAAGATTCCTTAGTTGCAGCCTGAAATCTCTGGCTGCCTGCATTTCAGATTTTTACCAAAATATAGACATTTCACAATTTGACATAGACTCACGGACACAGACAAATCCAAAACATACAGAACATGGGACAAAATACAAAACATAGAAGACATAGAGCAGAACCAAATGGATCGAATTGAAAGCTAAACCGAGTCCCCTCAGAGGAAAGAAAAAATAAACCAGATTTCCTCCTCAGGGATAACGACCTCCAATCTTCCCACACCCAAACACCAACAGAAAAACACTTTCATGGGTTAACTGAGGGCTAAACAGGTCCCCTCAGAGGAAAGAAAAGTGAACTAGATTTCCTCCTTAGGGATACGACCCTCAATCTCCCCACAACCCAACACAAAACAGAAAACCAAATGGCATGGGTTGATTGAGGGCTAAACAGGTGCCCTCAGAGGAAAGAAAAGTAAACCAGATTTCCTCCTTAGGGATACGACCCCCAATCTCCCCACACCCCAGCAGGAAGAGGCTGACATCTCAGCTCTTCCAATCTCTGTCCACCTTCCCCTCATCAGGGGTGTCATGGTAACAGAGACCAGAGTGGCTAGCCCAGACCAGAAAATCTTACCTCTAGAGATCTGAAAACGAGAATTCTCCATAGGCCGAAAAGGGACAAGTCAGCAAAGAGCCCATCCTCCGAGACCCTCACCCCACATCAGAGTCCTAGGAAAAGAAATCCCCAGGAGCCAGCTCTCTGAAGTGAGAGAAGGTGGATCGGGGGCAGAGACTCCCTGTTGAGGTCCAGAATTCTGTGTGTGTCTCCAGAGCGGTAACACGAAATACTGCCTCATCTCGCTGGGGCCTCCAAAATGTTATACCAGAAGCAAGTGAGGCACTCCACAGAGTATAAGTTTTAAATGGAGAATTTATTAGCCGGTGGTCATTCAGGTTCAAGCCAAATCAAAATGACCCAGAGTTTGGGGTGGAGAAGTCAAGTTTATACAGTAGATCAAGGAGCAGTGGTTAATTATCTCTTGAAACTTGCATATGTTATTTTAGCAGGCTTGGCAAGCCTCTTCCACTTTTGTGATCATGATACATGAAGAGGAACCTCCTAAACAGACTGCAACTACAGCATATCATACTGCTGACAAAGTGTCAACTGAATTACAGCCCAGGATCTCTCTGTTCAATTTGCCATTTACATCCCATAACATAAGATAAGAATAAGGGATTCAAGAGAATGTCCGGGGCTGAGGCCTTCATCCTTCAAGGCCATAGGCAGACCAAGGGACGCTCCAGCTGGGTTTGTTGACACAAGATAGAGACGTCTCTCAGCCCGCTCAGGAAAGAAACAGAGATTGCTAGGCATCAGGCCCCTCCCTTGGCCATACTCCATACTCCCAGAACAGTCACGGGGTGGGGGGAGGGTGCCAAGGACACCCACTGAACGCCAAACGGCAGGAACTAAGTCTGATTTTCTTACACAAACTGGGGTTTCTTAGTTAGGAGCTAGGGGCAAGGTTTTTCTAGCAATAGCTGGCTGTTCAGGTATCACAGTACCTCCTCCTCTCAGATCTGGGGATTTCAGTACCTTGATCCTGCTGGCCAAACTTCTTAAAATTTGAATATACCACAAGTGCTTTGCTCTGCTTTCTCAAATCGGTCCCTATTTTCCCATTTCCATTGTAAACAGCTTTCCTTCTTTCCAGGAATAATCCCCTTAAAAACCTCCCTCCCTTTGAAGAGGGTTTGGGGTGAGGGGTGCTCGACACCCCAAAGTACCAGACACACTGGGTCCTGCCAAAAGAATTCGACTCAAGCTTTCTCAGCCAAGGGAAAAGACAAAGTTTATTAAGAGTTAGCCAAATAGGCCTGCCCCAAGAGATCGCACCCCTTGTGATACCTGTAAGGAAAGCCGGCCAGATCAATCTGAGCTAGATTGAATCTGACCCCCTTCATGGAGGCAAGATGGAGATTATATACACAAAGATTGTGGAAGGGATTGAGGGGTGGTCTGGGGTGACCAGAGGAGGGGTCTAGGGAAGGAGTTGAGGAGGAGTCTAAGGAGGAGCTTGAAGGGACTGGGATGAGGTCAGACTCCAGGATGGGAAATAGCTGAAGGCTACCTGGAAATGGAAATGACAGACAATAAAGGGCTAGGGTGACAGAGCTAGGGTATAGATATTTTGATCAGGATTAAGGATGGGAAACAGGATTAAGGGTGGGAAACAGCTGGACAATAGAGGGCTGGGCAAGGCAGGCATTTGGGGCTAATGGTTATAGCCTCAGGCCAAGGCCAGATCAAGTGGGAAGATTCAAGGAGAGTTCAAGGGTTCAAGGGGTTCCCAGAGACTGTGCCCTCATCACCTTCAGTTCCTCCCACCCAACCCCACTTTATCCTACACAGATTTACCTTTCTGTAGTAGTTTGTTGTCCTAGTTGTTGTTAAGTCCTGTCCAACTCTTCTCAACCCTATTTGGGGTTTTCTTGGTAGACATACTGGAGTGGTTTGCCATTTTCTTCTCCAGCTCACTTTATAGTTAAAGAACTGAGGCAAATGGGGTTAAGGGACTTGCCCAGGGTCACACAGCTAGTGAGTGTCTGAGGCTGGCTTTGAACTCAGGAAGATTCATCTTTCTTATTCTAAACCCAGTGCTCAGTCCACTCACCCACCTAGTTGCCCTTCCTGAGGTAGAGCTCTGATCAAATGATTTTCAAAATGTTTTACTTTCTCTGTAAGGCACAAAAACCCAGTCTGGCCTAATATCTTTTTTGTAGTCTAGCCATAATTTCTTTATCCTGCCCTATCTACTATTTCCCTTCACATATCCTACATTACAGCCAAAGGGGATTACTTCACCTTTCCTAAACATAGTCAATAAGATAATGCCAAAAGAGATCTTATATCTTTCATTATACAAATGAAGAAACCTCCTGGACTTGTTTTAGTCTTCTGTACCTCAAAGCCCTTCCTTACCTCTGTATAAATTCTACCCATCCTTCAAATCTCAGATCAGATGACATCTCCTCCAAAAAGCCTTCTTAGCTTCCCAGTGCTGTGGGTTCCTTTCAATAAGATAAGACCTCTTATAAAACTTCCTTTCTTTCACAAGATCCCAAATCTAGAGTTGAAGGTAATCTCAGTTCATCTAGAAAAGCCCTCTAATTTGACAGTTGAAATAACTGAAACCCAGGAGACTTGCCCAAGGTAAAATATTAGTAAGTATCAGAAGTAGCATATGAACCAAGATCCTCTGGCTCCAGAGCCAGGGTTCTATCTGCTATGTCATACACTTATCTCACTCTACTTTTTATGGGGGTTCTCTATGCATGTGTCCTATCTCTCCTAGTGGATCATAAGCATTTTCAGATCAGGTACCATGTCTTTTTCCATGGTTTTTTTTTTTTAATCTCTCACTGTCATAATGTATAACCAAAAGGAATTAATGAATACACTTTTGTTAAGTGACTACTGTGTGCTGTGCACTGTGCTATGGGCTGGGACACTTAAGAGATATAAAAAGAGGCAAAAAGAGAGTCCCTGCCCTCAAGGATCTTACAATCTAATGAGGGAGACAACATGCAAACAAATATTTATAAAGCAAGCTATGAGCAGAATGAATAGGAAATAATTAACAGAAAAGTGATGATGAGGAAGACTTCCAGGAAAAGGAGGATTATAGCTGAGACTTAAAGAAGTCTAGGGAGGTCTACAGGTGGAACATAGGAGGGAGAGCATTCCAGGCATGAGGGAGAGCCAGAGAAAAGCCCCAGAGGCAGAAGATGAAAACTTCTTGTTCCTTCAATAGCTAGGAGGCCAGTACCACTGGATAGAAGAATCCATGTTTAGGAGTAAGGCGTAAGAAGAGTGGAAAGGTAGGAAGATGCTGGTTTATGAACAGTTTTGAACGCCAGATATAGCATTTTGTATTTGATCCTGGAGGATATTGTATTGGTAATTAAGGTGGGACTTTTTTTTTTACTGTTTTAGAATGCTAAATTAATTATGTGCCTTTGATTATGTCTTACTAGGTGCAAAGCTCCAGGCACACACCCTTTTGCTAACTAGGTATAAAACTCCAAGTTCATACCCTTTTGCTGATTAGGTGTGAATCCTTCTGGTCCTGAACAGGATATAAAAACTTAAAGGTTAGCATTTTGTCTGGGGCTCTCACTCACTGGAGGAGTGTTGTTATGGAGACTCTGGGCAGCTGTTGCTGATAGCTCCCCCACCCCTGGCTTTGAAGAAAACCAGATGTTTTGTTTGGGGGATCTCAGTCACTGGAAGAATGGCATGGGACTCTGGGCAAGCCGTAGTAACTGCCCCGGCTATGCTAACCCAGACCCATTGGTTCTTTGGTAACCATGAATTGTGATTTGGTCTGTTTATATTGTGTATGTTTGTAATTTGTTTGTATTTGCTCTGAAGTTCAGATTGCTGCCTTTTCCCCCTGAACTAAGTGAATGATATTTGTGTGTTGGATTAAAGTGAGATTGTTAACCCCTTAAAGTTACTTTCCTTAGTAAAGCAGATAAAAGAACCTGTTCTGGCAGCTCTTGTTGCTGGTCCTATTGGGTCTTACACCCCCACAACAGCTGCTTACAAAATTGTTGCTACAGATATTCGAGGTAAAAAAAAATGGAAAAGTAAGAGAAGGGCTAGGATATATATAAATGCATACATACATATAGATCTATCTATCTATCTATCTATCTATATCTATATCCATCTCTATCTATCTATACACACACACACACACACATAAATACATACACATATGCTGTCAACCCTTACAGATTTTGCTCTAAGGGTGACAAACACAATTAGTTTCTTTGTGCATGTTTATTTCTCTCAAAGCTGGTGGATCATGCATATAGAGATATGCATGGGAATTCATTGTGAAGATGAGCACAAGGAAGCTTAGACCTTATGTTTTGAGAGTAATTCCCCTTCCCTTCCTGACTCAGGATGCCTGTGTCAGCCAAAATTACTCTTCATAGGTGTTAACCACAATATAAGAAAGAAATTTTCTTAATAGGAATATTGAAAATACAATTAAGATAAGAGAAGTATCAAAGTGTCAAATGAAATTATAGTTCCAAGATGTCTATGTTTCTAGTATCATTAACATTTCACAATATAACAAAACATAAAATAATAGAAGATGTGTCTGTAAAATACCAAGATAAGAAAAATGCCATTATTCTTGATAGTGTCTGTTTCCATGTGCCTCGTCCTTGGCAGTCATAAATGGAAGAATGCTCCTGGTCACCTTCAATTGGCCTGGTAGTTGCAGGAAGGAGCATTTTAGGTTCACATACAGAGCAAATCAAAGTGTGTCTTTTAGGTGAGAACATGCAAAGCATTATGAAAAGTTAAGCTCAAAGTAGGCCAAAATGTCTTTCTCTTAATTGGTCGATCCAGGTTTTATTCTATGTATATGTATATGTGTGTGTGCGTGTTTACATATATGTGTTTACATATATGTTTGCATATGTTTACATTTATGCACAGACATGTGTGTGCATGCATGTATATATGTGTATTGTATATGTATGTACACAGGGGGCGGAGCCAAGATGGTGGCTGGTAAGCAGGGAATAGCGTGAGCTCCATACCGAGACCCTCCAAAAACTTATAAAAAATGGCTCTGAACCAATTCTAGAATGGCAGAACCCACAAAACAGCAGAGGGAAGCAGGGCTCCAGCCCAGGACAGCCTGGATGGTCTCTGGGCGAGGTCTATCCCACACGGAACTCAGAGCTGGGAACGGAGTGGAGCAGAGCCCAGCCTGAGTGGCGTGGACCATCCAGACCAGAAGCCAGGCGGAGGGGGCCCTAGCGCCCTGATTCAATGAGCTGCGGCAGTTAGGAGACTTCTCAACCCACAAATACCAAAGACTGCGGAGAAGGTTAGTGGGAAAAGCTGCGGGAGTGGAAGGAGTTCGTGGTTTGGCTTCCAGCCCCGGGGGCAGCGGAGGTGGGGCAGCTGCAGCTGTTGTTACTTCCAGCTCCTGGCCCACCTGGTGGGAGGAGTTAAGTGGCGGATCGGAGCAGGGGTGCACAGCCTGCCGAAGATCTAAGCCCAGTTCGGGTTGGGGGTTCTTGGGGAAGGAGCAGTGCTGGTGTGGCAGAGTTGGCACCTCCCCCCCAAACATGGAACATAGAACTCTGTAATCTACAAGCAGTCATACCCCACTGAAAAACTCAAGGGTCAAGTTAGTTGGCTGGGAATATGGCCAGGCAGCGAAAACGCACCCAGATTCAGTCTCAGACTTTGGATTCTTTCTTTGTTGACAAAGAAGACCAAAACATACAGACAGAAGAAATTAATAAAGTCAAAGAGCCTACAACAGAAACCTCCAAGAAAAACAGGAACTGGAAGAGCTCAAAAAGGAGTTGGAAAAGCAAGTTAGAGAAGTAGAGGAAAAATTGGGAAGAGAAATGAGAAGGATGCGAGAAAACCATGAAAAACAAGTCAATGACTTGCTAAAGGAGACCCAAAAAAATACTGAAAAATACACTGAAGAAAACAACACCTTAAAAAACAGACTAACTCAAATGGCAAAAGAGCTCCAAAAAGCCAATGAGGAGAAGAATGCCTTGAAAGGCAGAATTAGCCAAATGGAAAAGGAGGTCCAAAAGACCACTGAAGAAAATACTACTTTAAAAATTAGATTGGAGCAAGTGGAAGCTAGTGACTTTATGAGAAATCAGGATATTATAAAACAGAACCAAAGGAATGAAAAAATGGAAGACAATGTGAAATATCTCCTTGGAAAAACCACTGACCTGGAAAATAGATCCAGGAGAGATCATTTAAAAATTATTGGACTACCTGAAAGCCATGATCAAAAAAAGAGCCTAGATACCATCTTTCAAGAAATTATCAAGGAGAACTGCCCTGATATTCTAGAGCCACAGGGCAAAATAGAAATTGAAAGAATCCATCGATGGCCTCCTCAAACAGATCCCAAAAAGAAATCTCCTAGGAATATTGTTGCCAAATTCCAGAGCTGCCAGATCAAGGAGAAAATACTGAAAGCAGCCAGAAAGAAACAATTTGACTACTAGGGAAACACAATCAGAATAACCCAAGATCTGGCAGCTTCTACATTAAGAGATCGAAGGGCTTGGAATGCGATATTCCGGAGGTCAATGGAGCTAGGATTAAAACCTAGAATCACCTACCCAGCAAAACTGAGTATCATGTTCCAAGGCAAAATATGGATTTTCAATAAAATAGAGGACTTTCAAGCTTTCTCAGTGAAAAGACCAGAACTGAATAGAAAATTTGACTTTCAAACACAAAAATCAAGAGAAGCATGAAAAAGTAATCAAGAAACGGAAATTGCAAGGGACTTACTAAAGTTGAACTGTTTTGTTTACATTCCTACATGGAAAGATGATGAGTATGATTCATGAGACCTCAGTATTAGGGTAGTTGAAGGGAATATGCATATATATATGTTTATGTATTTATATAAGTGAATGTGTATGTATGTATGTATCTATGTGTATATGTATGCATGTGTATGTATGTATATATATATGTGTGTTTTTATATATGTGTATACATGTATATGTATATTATATATATATATATATATGTAAAAGAGAGAGAGCAGACACAGGGTGAGTTGAAGATGAAGGGAAGATATCTAAAAGAAATAAAATGAAATTAAGGGATGAGAGAGCAACATACTGAGAGAGGGAAATAGGGAGAGATAGAATGGGGTGGATTATCTCGCATAAAGGTGGCAAGAGGAAGCAGTTCTGTGGGAGGAGGGGAGAGGGCAGGTGAGGGGGGAATGAGTGAACCTTGCTCTCATCAGATTTGGCCTGAGGAGGGAATACCATACATACTCAGTTGGGTATCTTACCCCACAGGAAAGAAGAGGGAGGAAGATTAAAAAAAAATAAAAGGTGGGGGGATGATGGAGGGGAGGGCAGATAGGGGTGGAGGTAATCAAAACAAACACTTTGGAAAGGGGACAGGGTCAAGGGAGAAAATATCTATGTACACACACACACACACACACACACACACACACACACATATATGGCTTTGAAGAAAAAGCATTTGCTGTTTGATCCTGGAAGCCATAGGGAGCCACTGGAATTTATTGAGTAGGGAATATGACATATTCAAACCCGAGCTTTAAGAAAATCACTTTAATGGCTGGATGAAGGATGGAGATGAGTGGGGAGAGAATTCAGGTGGGCACACTCACCAGCAGGCTATTGCAGTAGTCTAGTTTAAGATGATGAGGACCTGCATCAGAGTGGTCAAAGTATCAGAAAAGAGGAGGAATACTTTTGAGATGTTGCAAAGGTAAAATTGATGAGCCTTCACCATGGCTTTCTATATGGGGAGTGAGAGTGAGGAGTTGAGGAGGACTCTTAGGTTTTGAACCTGTGGGAATGAGAGGATAGTGTTGCCCTCTACAGTAATATGGAAGGTGGGGGGCAGGGGATAGGAAAGGTTATAAATTTGCTTTTGCACATGTGTTTAAGATGTCTACTGGGCATAGAGTTCAAGATGTCTGAAAGGCAAGCTGTTGAAATGAGATTGGAGGTCAGCAAAGAAGTTCAAGGAAAGGCTGGGTGGACTTCAAAATCATCAGCAGGGAGATAGCAATTAAATCTGTGGTAGCTGATGAGATCACCTTGAGAAGGAATATAGAGGGAGAAGAGAAAAAACTACATTTAATCCTTCTAAGCTACAGATAATCTCTGTCTTAAACATTGGCTCTTCTTGGGTAAGAAAGACCTATAGTTCAGGAAGTCCTTTTTAAAACATATCTGCAAAGTCTGCCTTTATTAAAGCTGCTGCTGCTGCTGTATTTCAAGAGTTGATTATTTGGTCCTTTGTATTAGAAGAAAGACATTTTTGGCCTATTCTGAGCTCAAATTAACCTATGTTAATGCTTTCTGTGTTCTGTAATAACTGACATGCTTTACTTTGCTCTCTGAGTGAGCCCTAAATGCCTGTTCCTGTGGAAGCAACTACAAGACTAGATGAAGCTGACCAGGAACATTCTTCTGTTTATGACTACCAAGGACAAGGTGCCTTGAACCAGACACTGTCTTGAATAAAGAGACTTTTCCTGTTTTCTTATATTATGTCATGTTGATGATAGAAGAAACACAGACATACTGGATCTGTAATTTCAATTAACACTTGGACATTTATTTTATGGTATTTACAATCTATCCTATTAAGAAATTCCTTTCTCATCAATGCAAGGACCTAAAACAATTCCAAAGGACTCATGATGGAAAAAGTCATACACATCCAGAGAAAGAACTGTGGAGTCTGAATGCAGAGCAAAGCAGACTATTTTCTTTTTGTTTTGTTTTGTTTTTCTCATGGTTTCTCTCATTCATTATAATTCTTCTATAGAACATGACTAATGTGAAAATGGTTAATAGGAATGTATATGTAGAGCCTCTATCAGATTAAACACTGTCTTGGGGAAGGGGAGAAAATTTAAAACTTATGGAAGTGAATGTTGAAAACTGAAAATAAACTAATAATAAAAAAGAAAAGAAAAAAAAGAAATTCCTTTCTCATATTATAGTAAACACATATGGAGACTATAATTTTGGTTGACACAGGCATCCTGAGATGGGATTGCTCTAGGTGTATAAAGGGTCTCCTTAACTTGTTTACCTCTGAGTTCAGAATTATTTTCTGACTCCCATGCAATGCATGATTCTCTGGCTTAATGAGAATAAATAAGCATGTCATAGGACATGTACTGCCTGATTCTGTTTGTTCCTTGGTCAAACTTTTGGTAAGGTGAACCCTATTCTGTTTGTTCTTGAACAAAACTTTGATAAGGGAGAACCCCAATCCATTTATTCTTCGGACAAATGTTGGGTTAAAGGGGAAACTAATTCAGTTTGCTTCTTTGAACTGAACCTTTGGCAAATGGTTGACACAGTCTTCAGCCCTTTACTGTGTCCTTAGCCCATTTTTCTTCTCCCTTTACAATCTTTCTCTTAGCAATCTCATTCATTCCCAATGCTTCAACTGTCAAACTTCTCAAATATCTCCAAGGTGTACAGTGCCCCTTTGAGGCACTATTGTGTTTTATAGATGTCTGGGTTATTGTCTTGTCTCCCTACTAAATTGTAAAGACCTTCAGAGGATGGTCTATGATTTATCATCTAAATGTTATATCTAGTACCTAGTACAATACATGGTACACTGTATGTGTTTGGTTAATACTTGTCAATTGAATGATTAACTATATGTCCATCAGTTCCTAATATAATAATCTTCTGTTATAGCTGAAGCTATTAAGTAAATCTTTATTGTTTCTAATCAGAGAGCTTTAAGAAAGCTACCTTGAGTTTCCCCATTTGGCAACTGTAGGCTGCCCTGTTACTCTTGAGAGAAAATATTGTCTCCACATCAATTGTAAATGTCTACTTGTCCAATTATTTCCTTTGAAATATTTTGTCAACTTTCCAAAATTTTTCCAAGTTAATATTTCCGTTTATATTCAGTGGGGGGGGACGGGGAGGAGAGGATAAAGAAGAAACCCCCTAGACTTGTCAGAAAAGGCCCTGAGTTTGTGCCAGCTCTGCCTCAAACAGCTGGGTGAACTCAACAAAGTGATGTCAACTCTCTGAGCCTTAATCTCCTCATCAAAAACAAGGAGAGTCATATGTACTATTTTAATATTGTTATGAGAAAAGCATTTTGTAAACTCTATTGTGCTAGATAAAGGTGAGCTGATGAAATAGCTGAGGTTGTTCTCTCTTAATGGGAGAGGACAAGTTTGCTTTCCTAGCCTATTGTTGTCTTTTGACAGAATCATAAATTAGGGGATTAAGCTGTTGTCTTTAACCAAAACCATAGATTATTGGCCTCACATGCATGTGTCTCCTGTTCATCAAACTCACCTTCTGTCTCTGACATCTTTACTCACGCTTTGTGGTTTGGTGTCTTCTTGCAGGACTGACTTTCCTGTGAAGATGAAGGACCATGAAGAGCTGACTTAGTTTATTTTGCTGGGAATCCCTCACATACAGGGTCTGGAGACTCTTTGTCATCTTCTTCTTCATCTTCCTCTTTATCCTGATAGGGAACTCACTCGTTCTTCAGGCCATCTGATTGTCCTCTCACCTTCACACACCTATCTATTTCTTCTTGGGACTTTTTTTTTCTATTTTTGACATATTTTTCCTTTCAGCGACCTATCCAACAATACTATGGTACCTCTCAGGGCAAAGCCAAGCTATCTCTTATAGAGGCTGTGCCTCACAGGTCATCTAAAATTTGGGGGGGGGTGTACTAAATATTAGCCTTCACAGTTTAGTCTAAGAAAGACAAACAGGTTACATCCATGTTTATTTCTCTCAAAGTGGGCAGCGTGCATGTGTCCATGTATGGGAGCTACAGTTTGGAACTGAGCTCATTTTGAGGTTAGGGTATACTTTTTACATACCTTTTATCAGGGGTTGATGTTACCCCATCATCATTTCACCTCTGTACAGAAGAAATACCTCTTTTATCAGACCACCCCTCTCACTCCACCCCCCCCCCCCCCATTCGGGCTATCTAGAGAAAAGAATCTATCTCCATCCAAGCTTGAGCAGAACATAATGGGCTTCCCTACCTTAGATTAAATTACTTGCAAACTTGGGTGGGGGGCTGACCAGAATAAGGAGGGTCAATGCAATCTCATTATCAGTAATGTCCTTCTGAAGGAAAAAACTGAACTTAAAGTCGATATTTTGGGAGAAGTAGGCAAGGAGAAGCTTTGAAACTCCAAGATATTGCTTATTAATAACCAATTTTCACATTCCCCCATAATTCCAATGAGAGGTGTAGCTTCCTCAATGAATGACTACCTGATATGGCCAACACTTTATCTAGGGTTTTGGGATTTATGATGGATAAAATGTATTTTTTTGGGGGGGGGCAGGATGGGAGAGAGAAATTGATCAACACATTGACAAAACCAAAGGAAGCAGTCCACTTTAGTAAGTAGACCTTACAGATAAAAGATAGAAAAGGGAAAAGTAAACAGTGAATAAAATTGTCCATTTAAGCTCAGAAGTGTCATCTCATATAGCTGTCTGGTTCTTGGGACACCAACTGATGAGGTTCTCTGGTCTGTGTGGTCTTAGTAGTTCCCAGCTGATTGTCTTTTTAGACTCAGATCACTGGTAAAAATCCTCTTCCTTTGTTGAAAATCTCCTACAAAATTCATCTTAACACAATTTTAAATTACTTTGCCAATAACCAGGTCAAATAACAAAAGTTTTAACTCAACCCTTATGTCTCTATTATAATAATAATCAAATTTGGAAACTTCTGGACCAGGGAACTTATGTTTTTAGGTTGGCCAACTGTCATGTTGCTATATTTAAGAGACTCAAATTAAAACAGAAACATTAAAACCCAGTTTTTACACTTTGTATTATTCACTCCCCCATTAGGAGGATGATATTCCATTGAGAAATTAATAACAGAACACTTTTTATAAGAAGATGGACTCCAATACAAACTATATTTGTAACAAGAGGTTCAGGGATGGTATACATAAATACCTTGAGTAATCAATTTTAAAACAGTGCATATCAACTAAGTTATTTATAATAAAGCATTTACAACTTCTAGCTAGGGTCAAATAAATAGCCCCTAATTAATGATGTTTCTTTTAAGGCATTTACATGATAGACCACAAGCCATTCTTCTTCTAAGATAACTAATTGTAATAGAACTGAGACAGTAATGATACTAACTAAATAACAGAATCATAACCTGGTTTCACAAGTCTTTGACCTAATTATCCCCATACCATTATGAGGAATTAAAGGACCCTAATTTATACAGGAATATATAACTAGCAACAGATGTCAAGGCTAAATACTTAGTTGTTTGGAATATAGAAAGGAGTAAAATTCTAAGCCAGATAGCTCAGATCTTATACTTGTATCTTATTATACTAACTTGGAGATGTTCTAACAGAAATCTACTATTTAATAGATTTACTATTGTACTTATAAAGCTTTGATTATAGAAATTTGCTATAAAAAAAACAGAGACATAACTGTATAGTAAGGAAATAATGCTTCCCTAACTTCATGCCAACTCTAGGCAAAAAGTTATGTAGATAGCCAATTGCATTAAGCCAGGCTTAAAGTCAGCCAGATGGGATATTTTCCCTTCCATATGTCATATTAGGTAAATTCAGTTGGGAGACTGAAATTCAGTCATACCAATAGTTGCTCTCCCAGCTTTCCCCATGATAACATTCACTGCAGTTCATAGGGTCCCCATAGGGTCCCTGGCATCATGGACCATTGGCTCAGTAACATTCCTTAATGAACAAACCTGGAGTCAGATTCGGAATAATATCAGTTAATAGTCCCATAAAGTCTTAAATATCAAGTTCCAATAATCAGAGCTTCAGGTGGGTTCAATTCTTAAGGATCATATATCTGATTATAATTCTACATTGGTCACAATAAGAGATTCATCACAGAAAAATAGTACTGCTCTCAGAATCCCTTTAAACAATGGGAATATCTTTAAGGTGAGTCAAGCAGTTGCATACATTTCTGCGAATGTTTTAATTCCAGATTATAACAAACAGAAATAAAATCCAATTTTCCATTAAGAAAACACAAGACAGCTCACAAAATACTAATCTTCATTAACATGACTGTTTGTACTGAAATCCTATTCCTGAAAACAAAAACAAAAGAGGTTACTAACTTTAACCTCAACTTAATAGATTTTATCTTTGTTTCTCAACCTTGTTTACCCTTCTCTAATTATACTCAATCAGAAAGGAGATACTTCAAGAATTGAATCTTACATATGAGAAATTCAAACACTAATTTTAACTCTTGCTTAAACCATGGAATGACTATGAATTCAGATCAAAACAGCAAGATCTTTCCCCCTTGCAGCTCATTACGGTAATTTAGACGCTTCAGTATTGATCACCAGCCTTGGAACTCTGATATTGCTTCCATTGACCTGCCAGTCTAAGCACACAACAAACCTAGGAATGAAACTTGTAAATTCACACTAGGTTTAGTCATAATGGTTATCAATATCAAATTATTATCACAACAAATTAGCTTGTGAATAAAAATTTAGTAGTACTAAAAAAATTACACAAAAATTTTTGCAAAACATTTCTCCATAAAAGTATTTCTCTTTCTTAAAAACAGCTTAAAATTCATCCTGATGTTAAAGGGAATAATCACTAATTGGAAACCTCAAAAATGGTAGATATCTATTTGATCTTAGAGCAAAAATTAATCTTTAAAATTGGAATTTATCAAAAATTAAGTTGGTATAAAATGTCTTTTAAGTAACATAAATGAATCCTCAAAGTACTAGAACAAACTAAATTCCTAATTACCACAAACTGTCCTGGTTACCTAAATTCTCTAGTCAAAAAGGTGTTTGTAACAGGGAGGAGATTCAGCTTTTAGAAGCCAAGAAGTACATGCCCAATTAAATTAGCCTTGTTACAGTAACAAAGTTTACTAGGCCTTCAAAAATTACCTCAAAATATCCATAGAACTCAAGAAAATAATTAAATTCTGGAATCTCACATAAATAATAAATGTAGTAGTTCACAAACCCCCAAATAAACATACAGATACATTTATCCTTAGAGGAAGCAGACTTGAAAATCACACTCCTATTTTGTACAAGGATTCCCATTTACTCAGTAAGAATTTCACAATACAGAACTCTTGCAAAAGGTTGATAAGAATTAGAAAGGAGATTTGGCAAAGTCTTGTCTTTGTGTAATTACCAATTTTTAAAAATACCTTTGTAAATACTTGATTAAAACAATAACTCCAAATACCTTAGTTAACAATCTCATAATTTTCATACTTGATACCAAATAATTTTAGGTGAAATTTGCTTTTAAATGTAGATAAAACTTGGAAGGTTATGATTTCTTAAATTACAGTATTTCAGAACATTACAACACACAGTCAGGCAGAATGATCTAACAGCTTCCCAAACCATTCAATTTTTTTTCTGACAGCACCATTGTTAAGCTAACAAAATCTGGATTATAAGTGAAATCGCTTTTCTAACCACGTAGCTAATACAATTGTTTACCAAATTATACAATATAAGAAAGTTTAGAAATATAACCACACCATAAACTATATCATGTATTTAAAACTTGAAACAAAACCAATTAATTACCAATCAGGTGAACTTAATTTAGTTGGATGTACTTCCAAATTACCTTACACAGAAATCATTCATCCCATCACCATTGGCATTGTATACTGATCACATCTAAAAACCCATATAAAGTTACCAAGCATGAAGCAATTAGATCTAAATAAAGATATAATAAAAACAATTAACAGTCAGAGAGCATTTGTCCTATGCCAAGTGCTTTACAATCATGTGATCCTCACAACAACCCTAGGAGGTAGGTTGTTATTGTTCTGTCCTTACAGAACAGTAAACTGAGGTAAATAGAGCTTTCTTAGGGCCTTTTAGCTAGTAAATTTCTTAATGCCAAATAACAAATATCTTTTTTTGTGTTAGGTTGTAATTTACCATAATAATCCTGATAGGGAGAGCACTCTCAAACCCTGTTCTTATTTCTTCCAGGACACATTTTGACTTAAATCAAATCAAATCTGGATTTATAATGACTAATAGTAACATTTTAATTTTTGAAGCCCAATACTCTTAGCACTTTAAAAGAAAAGGTTATCATCCTTAAATTCATATATTTCCCTTTTATAAAGGATAGGTGGTGACAGTTCCCAGCTCTGTGTAAACTTTTGTTCTGTTTCCTTAAAGAGCTGGAGTCCTCAGTCTCCTTGGAGACTTATCAGAAAAAGAGCAGCCCTAAGCATTCCAGCTATCAATTGCCTTCCTCCTGGGAATTCCAAGCTGCATATATTAGAAAATGCTTTTAACACATTTCCCACCTCCATCTTAGGGGCATACTATTTCCTATACCTGGGGCAGGTGTGCTCAGACTTAAATCAATTCTTAAAAAAAAAAAAAAGCTGGTTCCAACAAGTTCAGGTTCAAATGTAGAATTAATACCAAATGACTCATTGTTTCTGATATTGTTGGGCTGGGTTCAAAGGGTCATTTTTCACTCTTCAAGGCATTGAAGCTGGACTAGCTATAAAACATGGGATTGACTCAATTCTGGGACACCTGAACACCTGGTGATCTAGTCCCCTGGAAGGCTTGTTCTCCTGACCTTTAGAGATTCACAAAGTTGTAGCTTTCGATTCCTCCACCCAAAATGGAAGAACATATGCTGAAAGGACCAACGCCTCTTTTCATAGTGCCAGATGCTGACTTTGGAGAGAGAGGACCTAAGGCCTCCCTCCTGTATTGTTAATGGGAATAGGAAGATCTTTCCCATCCATTAATGGGCCTATGTGACCTGGTTGAGTCACATGGAAGCCTGAGTCATATGGGGCCTGTGGTGGGAGGAGCTTCCCTAATGGGAGGAGCAGGAAGTGAGACAGTGTAGGCAGAGCTGGGAAAGAGAGAGAGGCAGAGCAGCTAGTGTGAGTGAGAGAGGGATATTTTGCTCAAGGGAGCTTGTTTGTGGGGAGGCCTGAGGGAGGGAAGGCTTGGGGATGGCAGTGCCTCCTGCATTGATGATGTGTATAGATTTCCTTGTTACTATGATGGATTTGGCTTTTTGGTGTTTGAATAAATGTCTTGGTTTCCTCTTCCATGAAGAGAGTCTGTTACATCTTGCGATTCAAACCTGGTAATACACCTGCATATTCATAACAGCCGCTGCGGGTATCGCATAGCCTATATAACTCCTCACACCATTGCCTCTCACTGATCACTGTGGCAAAGGAATGAAACCAAGAATGGAATGCACTAAGACAGACAGCCATGGTCTTTTGAAAAGGTACCCACAGGTCAATTTCCACAACTGTCTGCTGCATGGTTAGCAGACCACAATCAATTACAGAATTTCTGCTGATAAAGTTTCTCCAAAGCACCTCCCATTATATGTTATCTTGAATCTCTTGGAAACAAGCCCCACAGCTTCTTTCACTTGAACAGATGCATTAGACAAGCATGCTGATATTCTTTGTGCAGGTACCAGTCCTTCATTACAAAGGTAACCTTAGAGAATGCATAAGCAGCTGAGAGAACTATGGATTTGAAAGTGAACAGTGCCCAGTCTTTTTTTAAAAAAGGCATTTGACAACTTTTGTTTTGAATAAAAGTTCTTTTGACTGCAATAGTGTCTATTCACATAATCATTAAAAAGAAATTTTGGTGTTTTCTGTTCAAACTTGCTGAGTATTTCACATTAGTTGATCTTACTGCCATTTGTGTCTTTTAAATTTGTACAACAGAATCTAGCAAAAAAAAAGATTCTGATTCTGTATGAATTGTAGTTTAGTGACATGTGAAGAACAGAAACTTAAGAGTAAATTGCCTTCTTTTGGTGGGTAGAGATAGTAGGGGGGAGGGGAGGAGTTAGAGCACATCACTGGTTCTAGGCTTCTCTTTGGAATTAGGGTCAAGGAGCTTCTCAGCCAAGGGTTTACAGGCAGAAGTAGTCTGGTAAATCCATAAAAGCACCTAAACATCAGTGTTTGCTTCATTCCCATTCAAAATGTGTAAGTTTCTCCTGTCTGGATGGCTTATTTTATTCATCCATGTTTCCCTTTACCTCCTTCCCAGTCTCTCTCTTTTCTTCTGCAACTTTTCAGAAGACAGCAGGGACTAGGGAAAGGAGCAGAAGTAGCTGGATTCTCTAGACACTATTAATTAGCCTAGAATCCTTGGGATTTGCTAGTTCTCCTTGCCGAAGGTATTGATTACCACTTTCCACATTCTACTTATTTGTCTTTGATTCAGTCACTATCCACTGCAATATCAGGCAGCCTTGACCTGGATTTGCTTTTTATCTAACCTTTCTGGATGAACCACCAAATATACAAATTACAAATGAACTAAGGCACAAAACGTTTTCTCAAAGAGTAGGAAAAAAAACCCAAAGTGTTTTCTTTGACGAATCTCTAATCTCTAATCAATTACACAAGCAATATCCATCTAGCAAAATCTCAAATCCCACAAATGTATCTCAAAACCACCACAAACTCAGTAAGACCCATAAGACATGATGAAATAGCCTGCTTGAAAGTACTTCCCCAAAAATCTCAAAAGAGAGCAAAGGGTCAGATGAAATAGTCCAAGTAGTTAGCAACAAGCATGAAAGCAAAAGAACATAGGAGAGGCTGAGCAGGAAAGATGACTGAGATTTTGGATCATATCTCTCACACTTTCTAGCTGTGGAACTGTTGGCAAGTCATTAGAAATTCCATTTAAAATAAGTGAAAACACTGTCGGTGGAGTTGTGAACTGATCCAACCATTGTAAAAAACAATTTGGAACTATGCCCCAAAGGACAATCAAAGAATAGATGAGAATATAAAATATAGAAATGAAATATATTTCTATATTTAGAATCATCTGTTCCTATTCCCCTCCTAGCCTTCCTTCCCCTCACTCTCAACCCTACCTTTTTTAAAATATGAAGAATCTTCTAAAAATCAGTGGCAAGGGAGGACTAAAACTTTTGTTTCCTGACTCAAGGTCAGTTTTTCCTCCTACTTTTGCATGGAGGTCTTATTTCCCAAATAAAATTTCAGATGCCCCAGGGGCTAATATTGTTTTGTATTTGCTCCTTCCCTTACTGCCCTTAGCATGGTGACTTCCTTGTGACTCCTATATTAAGATTGTCATGGAAACTGCTTGCTTAAAGTTAATGTTTTAAGAATGCTTCCTATTACTGAGTCTTAGGACAGTTCTTACAGTAAAGATAATTTTGGTATCCCTACTTGATTTAATCAGTATTTGCTCAGTTCATTGTGACTTAGTGGGTATCAGGGAGTGTTAGTCAATTAAGCAGAATGGGATGAAGTTTGAGTTAGTTACATTAGTTAATGCTATTAAGATGAGATATGATTAATGAAGCATGTATTGATCATATTAATTGCATTTGATTTATAAGATACTTCCATGCTGTATTAGCTACGCCTGTTCTAAGAACACATATTAACTTGTGTTACAGACTTGTATTTGCAATATCCCCTTACCCCTAGAAATCACTCCTGTCACCCATAAGTGGCCTTTGCTTTAAAACTACAACTTGCTTGCTCCCCTAGGATACTGCTGGCCAATCATGAATGTCTGAGGGCCTGTGGAAAGCGCTTGCTAAGATGGCCTGTAGCTGGTGTCCTGTGAAAGGCCTGTTGAAAAAACTGGTTGTGGTTGACATGGACGTTGCCCTTAGCCAGTTGTGAGAATTCCTCCCTACATATACACACACTTCAGAAGATTAACCTGTAAATATATTAGGAGTCTCCACACCTTTGAAGGAACCTTCCAGGGACTGCCCAAGGATTTATAAAATCTGTCAACCCCTGAGCATCAAGGTCCTTGGCCTAGAGGAAGATCTTGAATGTAATTGCTTAGGGCCCCCAGGTCTCCCTAAAATATTGATAAGTAAATGAGAAAGGTGAGAACAGCTACAGTCAGGATTGTGCATCTTCCACTAAACAGAATGAGAATGTTCTCGCAATACCAGATGACTAGAGAGATTTTTAAGGATCTTAGATCATTTCATTGCTCTTTCTCTTCCAACAATGCCATGAATTGCAAGCTCATCTAAACATTCCTGGGAAGTCTTGACACAGGCAGCACCAAACCCAAGGGAACTGGGGCTAGAGGCTGAAATATGGAGTCCTACTTATGAGGTGGGACAGTAGGACGCATATGGGAGAAAAAGAGCAGAAGGGGTGGAGTTTGCCCACTGGGAAAGGCGGGCAATCAGGATAGCAGCTTAGGGCTATAAGGACCAAGATACTGTGAGTAGGCAGAAGAAAATACCAAATAAAACAAAGAGCACTAATAGGCAAGTCATTTTATTCTTGGTAGTAGAATATTTGCAGGAAATAACAGGTTTGTGAAAAACTACTACCCATGACAAAACACGTGAGGATATAAGATTGTAATGTGCAGAGAAGGCCTTTTCCTTCATCTCAGAGAGAGGGAGATGTTTATTTCCAAACTAGATCTCTCTACTACTATTGTTGTTTAGCAGGGAACAGGGCATAAAAGCCAAGGACCCCCAGCCCATAGTCATAATTCTATCTCCATGACCACAGATTAGTCTCTGTGTCCATGAGCTGCCATAAGTGGCATGGGGAGCTCATCAGTGCTTACAGAGGTAGGGGATGTAAAGGCCATACAGACAGAATCAGAATGGTCCAGTGCAGTTTAGGTATCTCTTCCCAAGCCCATCCTCCAGGCACAGAGTTAGGTTAAAATTAATGGTTTTCTTTCTCCTCTAGCTCCCTTTGCTTGGGGTCCTTACCTGCTCACTAGCTTTGTCCTGGGAGTGTGCAAGATAAAGTGTTACAAGAATTTTTTTCAAGTCATCTAATACAAATAGTTCTAGTTCTCTTACACAATAACATATGTCATGGTGGATGCATGTCCTACCTCCATCTAAATTTTAACTCTCTCTTCAAAAGTGAAGACCCTACCTGCACATAGACAAAAAGACCCTACCTGCACATAGACAAAAAGACACTTCAAACTAGGTATCTCTCTCCTGTTTACTCATTTATAAAACAGGGGAAAAGCATTCTTTCTTTAACATGCTTGAGATAATCTAAAGGGGGGAAAAGGAAAAGCTGGAGTAATACTTGCCTTCCAAAGCCCTGAACTTCATGGATTTTATGCCATGACAGAGATTCTCGTTACCACAAAGAATGATCTAGTATAAAAGTGTTTGTGGAACTGAAAGAGTTCTTTCTTGATTCATCCTACTTTCTCCCCTCCCTCTATAAAATTATTTTTATTTATTTGGTACATATGTTCAAATTTGCTAACTTGTATACTTGCTACTTTCTTCAGTAGAATGCAAACTGTTTGTGAGAAGGCTCTCACTTTTGTATTCATTGCATCAGCTCCTAGCACATGCCCAACACAAAGCAGGGCCCTTAAAAAATACTTAAACTGAACCCAATGGAACCTGATGGACCAGTCTGTATGGGGAATGAGCATAGCCAGAAAGGAAGGCACACCAACGGGTTTTTGCAGCATAGAGGGTAAGGAGCAGCAGTCAAATATAAACATCTTAATTTCTACTCTCACAGACCAAAGACAGCAGGATCCACAGATGATTTCAGGAGAGCATTGGCAGCTTTGATGCATTCACCCAGGGAGGAATCTGTAAACACAAGAGGAGGGATAACAGGACAAATGCTAGGAAAAGCACAGAAGTAGATTCATTCCATCAGTCTGTATCCCCTCCTTCCTGTGTTCATTCTTTCTCCTCCTTGTTGTACTTGTAACATTTCAGTAGTGTCTGACTCTTTGTGACCCCATTTGGGGTTTTCTTGGCAAAGATACTGGAGTGGTTTGCCATTTCCTTCTCCAGATCATTTTAGAGATGAGGAACTGAGGCAAAGATGGTTAAGTGACTTGCCGAGGATCACATAGCTAGGAAGCATATGGGCCTCGATTTGAACTCAAATCCTCCTGACTACAGGTCCAGCACTCTATCCACTGTACTACCTAGTAACCCCTTCTCCCATTCTGCCTCCCCTAACCATTTCTAATCCAGCAAACATTCATTAAGTGTTTGTGATGTTTAAAGGAAGGCACTGCTATATTCCTACCAACAATCATACTCTTTCTCTTTTCTTATCCCTTAAATTCCCCTTTCACTTTCATTGGCCCCACAAGCACTTCTGAGGTACAATGTTCTTGAAAGCAGAGGAGTGAATAGCTGTTAGAGCAGTCTCAGGCTCACCCTGGGGGCATCTATGGGACTAAAGTAGGAGGGATGCTAGCAGCCTGGCAGCAGGAATGTGAAGAGAGCCAAGACTACTCTGTGGAGAGTTCCTGATATCCCACCACCCTTTCCCATAGGCATTTCCAACCTTCTCTGGTCTCCTCTGTGTCCCTCACTATCTGTGAGTTCTCTCTCTGGGTTTAAAGACCAAAAAAGTGGAACAGAAAGGAACTGGGTCATGAATCCCTCCATCTCCCACCTTAGACAGGTTAATGAGGCTGTGGCCTGAGGGAATAGTAAGTCTCCTGATTTATGAGGAAACAGGTTCTCAAGAGAGAACCCTTACCAGATCGAGCCTGGATCCATGCCACAGCCTTCCTTTCCAGGAGTTCCCATTCTTCTCTCTGGTCCCAACTGGAGCTGTGCATCCACAGCACAGCCAAGATAGTGGCCCATCTTGGGACATCTTTACTCTAGAGAATATATGAAACGCAAAGGCCCAGGTCAGAGGACCTCAGAAAGGGTCAAGCAGCCAAACCTTTGGATGGTACTTGACCCATCAAGGATCATACAAAAGACTGATCCCAGATAGATCATCTACTTCTCCTTCCAGTTCTCTGCTCTTATTGCTCTCCTCAATGAACAAATGTTTACTGAGCATCTATACAAGAGGAACTATCTAGCTTTAAGGCCTAGAAAGCATTTCCATCAACCTCTCTCAGTCACAGACCACACCTAAAGGGCAATGACTCCCCTCACTCTCTCCAAAGGTGGATTGCTCTCCCTAGTTACCTCTGTCTTGCTCTTCCCCAATACACCCCCCACCCTATACCCTCCTCTCTCTGGGACCTTACCTGGTCAGGCAATGCAGCTAAGGCACTCTGAACACTCACACCCAGGACTGAGGCCAGAGCTTCATCCAGTTCCCAGGAACCATCTGCCTTCTGGAGGGAAATCAGCTGCAGAAGCGGAGACTCTGGAGGGGATGTGTCTAAAATAGAGAGGGCTCCCTCTAGTAACCCTAGTTTGAAAGCCCCTAAGCTTTATATCCAGGGGGCCTCAGACAACTACCCCCCAAAAACTTTCCCCCAAGGCCTTACTGAGCTCCAAGGCAATCCACCAGGTAGGTTCCACCCCAGTGCAAGCCAGGATCCCCAGACCAAAAGGACAGCAAGGTCTGTTCCCCAGTACAGGCCACCAAATAGTCCTGCCCCCATTCCTGATCAATAGTGATATCCCCCTCCCAAATCCTACCCCTAGGCAGCCAGCCAGCAAGACCCTACCCACAGTGCAAGCCAGCACCTAGGCCCTGAGGCCCAGTGAAAGCTAGTAGCAAGGCCCAAGAGCCTGGGCACAAGAGGCATGGGACAGCGTAGGAGCAAAGCCCAATTCTCACATACAAGTACAGTCACAAAATAGGCAGAAACAATGAGCAGAGAAAAAACAAAAAGAACTTTACTATCTAAAGTAACTATGGTGATAAGGAGGAATTAAGTCACAAACTTAGAACAACAGTGTCAAAATGATTACATGTGAAACTTCAAAAAAAAAATGTAAATTGGTCTCAGCCCCAAAAAGAACTCACGGAAGAGCTTAAAAAGGATTTTTATTCATTTTTGCCCCCAATAATATACTTTTTTGAAATAGTACTTTATTTCTTCCCCATTATATGTCAAGACATTTTTAGCATTCATTTTACAAGACTTAAAATGGATATTTAAAAGGAAATTAGAGAAGTAGAAGGAAAATTGGGAAAGGAAATGAGTAATTTAAGAGAATCATAAAAAAAAAATAAAAAAGAGTCATCAGCTTGGTAAAAGAAACACAAAAAATGGGAAAAGACATAGAAAAATTCAATGAAGAAAATAACACCTTAAAAAAATAGAATTGGCCAAATGGAAAAAACAACATACAAAAGCTTACTGAAGAAAATAATTCCTTAAAAATTAGAATTGGATGTGGGGAAGCAAAAGATTCCACGAGTCATCAAGATATGATAAAACATAATTAAAAGAATTTAAAAAATAAAAAATGTGAAATTTCTCATTGTAAAAAAAATGGACCTGTTAATCAGAGAGAGATAATTTAACAATTATTGAACTGCCAGAAAGCCATGATCAAAAAAGTTGCTAGACATCTATTTCAAGAAATTATCAAGGAAAACTGCCTAATATTTTGGAACCAGAGGATAAAATATAAATGGCAAGAATCCACTGACCACCACTTAAAAGAGATCCCAAAATGAAAGTTCCAAGGTTAGCCAATCATAGCCAAATTCCAGAACTCCCAGGTCAAGGAGAAAATACTGCAAGCAGATAAAAAGAAACAATACAAATACTGTGGAAGCACAGTCAGGATTTAGCAGCTTCTACATAAAAGAATCAGAAGGCTTGCAATATGATATTCTGGAAGGCTAAGGAGTTTGGATTGCAACCAAGAACCATCTATTCATGGGGCAACTAGGTGGCACAGTTGAGTTAGAGCACCAGCCCTAGAGTCAGGAGGACCTGAGTTCAAATCCGGCTTCAGACACTTGACATACTTACTAGGTGTGTGACCTGGGGCAAGTCATTTAACCCCAACTGCCCTGCCTTACCTCCCTCCCCTTGCCCCCCCCCCCAAAAAAAGAAAGAATCATTTACTCAGCAAAACTGAGTATACTCCTTCATGGGAAAAAATGGTCATTTAATAAAATGGAGGACTTTGAAGCATTCCTAATTAAAAGACCAAAGCTAAATACAAAAATTGATTTTCACAAAACAAAAAATAATTACAATCATTTGGAAGAACAAAAGGTCCAAAATATCAAAGAAATTAATGAAAAGAAATGCTAGAGAAGGTAGCCTAAGTATACCACATCTTTAATTGTATTATAAAGCAGCAATCATCAAAAATATTTGGTACTGGCTAAGAAAAAGAGTGGTGGATCAGTGGAATAGATTAGGTACATAAGACACAGTAGTTAATGACTTATGTAATCTACTGTTTGATAAACCCAAAGACTCCAGCTTCTGGAATAAGAACTGACTATTTAAGAAAAACTACTGGCAAAACTGGAAAACAGTATTGCAGAAACTAGGCATAGACCAACATCTTACACCATATACCAAGATAAAGTTAAAATGGGTTCATGATCTCGATATAAAGGCTGACACTATAAGCAATCTGGGAGAGCAAGGAATAGTTTACCTGTCCAATTTATGGAGAACAGAATTTATGACCAAACAAGAGATAGAGAATATTATGAAATGAAAAATGGAAAATTTTGATCACATTAAGTTGAAAAGTTTTTGTACAAACAAAGCCAATGCAACCAAGATTAGGAGGGAAGCAAAAAACTGGGAAAGAATTTTTTACAACCAGTGTCTGATAAAGGCCCCATTTCTAAAATATACAGAGAATTGAGTCAAATTTATAAGAATACAAGTCATTCTCAATTGATAAATGGTCAAATAATATGAAGGTAGTTTTCAGAGGGAGAAATTAAAGATATCCATAATCATTTGAAAAAATACTCTAAATCACTATTGATTAGAGAAATGCAAATCAAAACAACTCTTAGGTACCACATCTCACCTGTCAGATTGGCTAACATGACAAAACAGGAAAATTATAAATGCTGGAGAAGATGTGGGAAATTTGGAACACTAATGCATTGTTGGTGGAGTTGTGAACTGATCCAACCCATTCTGCACAACAATTTGGAACTATGCCCAAAGGGCTATAAGAATGTTCATACCCTTTGACCCAGCAATACCACTTCTAGAGCTACAAATGGGAAAAGGATCAATATGTACAAAAATATTTATAGCAGCTCTTTCGTGGTGGCCAAGAATTGGAAATCAGGGGTATGCCCATCAATTTGGGAATGGCTAAATGAGCTGTGGTATATGAATGTAATGGAATACTATTTGATGAGCAGTTGGACTTTAGAATAACCTGGAAAGACTTATATGAACTGATGCTGAGTGAGGGGAGCAGAACCAGGAGAACATTGTATACAATTACAGACACATTGTATCTGTGATGACTAACTTTGATGGACTGGGCTCCTTTCAGCAATGCAAGGTTCTAAGACAACTCCAAATCAAATCATGTTGGAAAAATCGATCTGCATCCAGAGAAAGAATTACAGAGTCTGAATGCAGATTGAAGCAAACTATTTGCTCACTCTCTCTTCTTTTTTGTCTTGTTTTTTCTTTCTCATGGTTTATTCCATTGGTTATAATTCTTCTTTACAACATGACTAATGTGAAAATGTTTAATGTGAAGGTATATGTAGAACCTGTATCAGATTGCATGCCCTCTGGGGGGGGGGGGCGGTGAAAGAGGCAGAGGGGAAGAAAATTTGGAACTCAAAAGCTTGTGGAACTGAATGTTCTAAAGTAAAAATTAATTAATTAATTTAAAAAGAAAAAAAAATCAGATAGACTTTCCTCAGTCCTAATCCTTCTCAACCTATCTGCAGCAATTAACAGTAGAGTCACCCTTAGCTTCTTGGATACTAACTCTTCTACCTAACTTTAGTTTAAGGGATACAGGAATCAAATGGCTATAATTCTAGCCATTTTTGTAACACTGTTCTCCATCTAGCCAACCTTTCTCAGTCTCCCTCCCTAGACCATCACTGATACCATAACACCTAATTGTGGTGGTTATGCTCAAAGGTTCTTCCTGGGCACTTTTATTTTCTCTTTATACTGAGTAGCTGACAAAACCAGCTCCCACAGATTTAATTTATCTCCATGTAGATGATGCCTAGATTTATATTTCTCACCCTCTTCTCTCCTATAATCTCACATAACCAAATATCTACTGGAAATTATAAACTCAATAACCTGTGGGCATCTCGAAGTCAATATGCCCAAAAAAGAACTCATTATCTAACTCCCCAAATCCATCCTTCTTCACAACTTCTTTTTCTTGAGGGCATAACCATCCTTTGAGTCGACAGATTTACACACTTGCAATCATCTTCACTTTCTCTTATTCACCCCACACAGCCAGATCAGTTCCAAATCTGATCATATCTACCTCCCACAGCACTCTCTTCCATTTCTGTCCACCTACATGGTCATCAAGCTAATTCACTGCCCCTGGGATTATAGCATTGCCTCCTCACTGGCCTCTCTGCCTTAAGCCTCTCCCCTCTCCAATCCAACCTCCAGACATCTGCAAAAGTGAATTTTTTTAAAATGCGGATCTAACCATGTGACTTCCCTTCTTAATAAACTCCAGTGACTCCTTATAACCTCACTGATCACATAGTAAGGAGCACTCCAGACATATCTGTAATAGCAGATCCTGGAAAAAGATGGAGCTGCTTAGTGTCAACCTGCATAAACAAGAGTCCTTTCCTTTTACTGAAAGTCTGGAGAAGATTTGAGCAGAGAAGAGAGGAGAAGAAAGTGATGCTTAGTCACCAGGAAGAGTACACCTGTGGGAAGAAATGACATGTGACCAAAGGACTAGATAGTCAAGCAAGGCCCAGAGTGACAATATGGAAACAAATCAACTTCCTTCCTTTGCCTAATATTTTCAGAGATAAAGACTCAAAGGAATAATCATTTGGAATAAGGCATTTGCAGCACACAAAGGAGTAATGACACAAAGCAGAGTCCAGAGTCCTCCTCACCTCTAGCCATGAAATTCTCTGTGAACATGATATTTGGGCTCCCTGGGGTTGATGCCATTTTAAAAGAAGTCTTCGCTGAATATGCACTCATGGCAGTCTTTGTTTTTTTGAATGGAGAGGAGCACTTTCCGATAGCTCCTACAGGTAGAAAAGACCAAAATATAATATAAAAGAAAAAAATGGAATCTTACTTCTGGCAGACATCATTGTGGAACAGTCTGAGGCACAGAGATTGCTATCATTCCAGTCATCAAGCTCACCTAAATCAGCACAGGCTCCAAAGGTGTTAGAAATCCGAGGTACAGAATATGAACATAAGCGAGCAGAACAGGCTAAACTACCTGAAAACCAGCAGGACAGAAGTTAAGATCAGAACAGCCTCAGTATCCCTAGGTCACGTAAGAAGTGCAAAGGAAGAAAAACTATTCTTTAAGGTGTGTGGCCCCTGACATATTCTCTATCTCTAGCTATATGATCCTCCCCCAGGAGCTTCTGTCTCTGTAAGTGTCAAAGTCGTCCCCTATAGCAGCTGTTCACTGTATCCCCAATACCTTCTTGGTAGGTAATACCCAGCTACAGAACATTTTGTACCCATCTACTTAACTGTACTTTCAGGGATACAGGAATATAATAGCTATCATTTTAGCAAGTATGGCTGTCTTACCCTCTAAGATTTCTGCTTCTTAATATTTCTTCCCTTTCCCCTTTATTTGTTTCTTCTCTGAGATTTTCCAACTCCCCCAAGCGATGCTTCCTCCCATCCCACTGCAGTGGGAAAGCTACTCCAATAAAGCATCTGAAAATTCCAGCCATGATTTCCAGAAATGAAAAGAGAAAACACCACTATGACCTCTTTAACTCCAGAATATAAGTAAAGGGACTCAGGTCCACCTTACCTGCACTTCTTGCAATATGGTGCAAAGCCGAGGCACTGCCATAAGTAAAAGGCAATGGAATATCCCTGCGAGTTAGGGGCCCCTGAATGGGCTGATTGAGCTCCTTGTTGATAGCAATGTAGGCAGTGTGAGAGGAGACAACTCCCGACTGAAGGCTGACATCTACCACTCTTTTCTTCTCCTCTGCAGCATCCTGTAAATGTCCGTCAAGGGTCTGGATCAAGGACTTGGCAGCCAGCCGGTGAATAGTAAGTCTGGAACAAGAAATCTTCTATGCTACCTATGGGGACCTGGGAAGGCAGTCCTAACCTCGAATTACAAAGAATTCCCAATAACCAGGGAAAGCAAATGGAGAATAAAAAGAATAGATGTCTGGGTCCAGAGGAGAGAAATTAATGAGAAAGGGAGGAAGAGAAGCCTCAAAAACAGGCAGGTAAAAGAGAAGGGAGGAATCACCAAGGATTCTTACTTGTCATCTGCTTTGGGCTCCAGGGAAAATGGCACTGTGTTCTTGAAGGCATCACCTTGCAGTATGTAGTGAAGACACACCTCACCTGCTGCCTCTTGGGACTAGAAGAGGAAATGCAGACAGGCCTTTAAGGGGAGTCTCGAGGTCTAAATCACAAACATAAGATCATAGCTCTAAAGGTTGCAGTGATCTCAGAGTCCATCCAGTCTGACTTCCTCATTTTCCATAGCTGGAAACAGAGGCCCGAAGGAGCTCAGTGACTTGTCCCTGACCATAACTCATCAGTATCTGAGCTGAGATTTGAAGCTAGGTGCTTGGATCCCAGAGCCATGACTCTGTCCCACATACCATGCTAGATCAGAATGGAGTTATGTTCGGGAAAAAACATTGTCAAAGTCCAGGTACACCTGAAGGCAAAGGAAATTAGAGCACTTGCTCCTCCCTTCCATGTGCCTTCCTCTAGATAAGCCCACATGCCCACTGACAGAAAAGGAAAAGCCCAGGACACTGTTTGGACATCTGCTACCATAACCGTGGAACCCAAAAGTGGGAATGGGCACTTACTGCATTTGTCCCTTTCAACTGGGCATAGACGATTAACCTCTGACCCTGGAAGATGACAGTAGGAGCTGGAGAGAGCAAGGTAGTCTCTATCCCAGGGGGCAGAGTCCAGGTCAGGGAGACATCCTGTACCACTGGCTGCAGAGCCCGCTTGAGGGACCGGAGAGCCTAGGGGAACAGAATGGAGGCTGCAGAGCTTGAGGTGGAAGGGAACCCAAGAAAAGGAGAGTTTACAGGAAGGGAGGGGACTTGATGGGAGGGGATAACTAAGGGCTGAGAAGACATTTAGTCCTCCTTGGTCAGGTGAGAAACCAGGCTTCAACACTCTTCCAAATTCCTGAACATATCACAGCAACCTGTTCCCCCAATTCTTTTTGTCATTTACAGGAAACTTGGGATAGTGGGATTTTTACAGTCCACAACAAAGGTAAGTCCAAGCTGTAGAGCCATAATGTCCAGAGAAGCAAGGAAAGGTCCTGGTCTCTGAGGTTAGTTCCTTTCAAACCCTTCATGTTCATGTCCCTTAAGTGTCTGTCTGTCACGACCAGAGACTTTCCCAGGGAATGTCCTGGATCACTTTTGACACAGTGAGGTCACCCCTGCTCCACCCTTAAGGGCTCTCAGATCTATAGCTGTAATGGCTCAAGGCCCAGAAAGGCAAAAGTCCCTCTTCACCCACCAGACACATTCCCAAGCACCTCAACACAAAAAACGTTAGAGCACAGGACAAGAACTTATCCCTGCTCAGGTAGCTACTGTGGTGCCTCAGTGGGAAACAGATATTTGTGAAAAAAAGAAAACCTTGTCACCTTGGGCTGCATTCTGTCCCTGCCTGTGATGAACTCTGCAGTGCCCCCAGCTGCCCGAGCAATGCCTTTAACGAGTCTGGTGGAAGCCCCTTCTCCAATTCCAAAAGAGAAACACCTGTAATGAGAAAACAGCAGGCTGGCCAAAGGTAGTTTTAGGAAAGGCTTCCTGACTCCTACTTCAGTGGGGAATTAGAGGACAAATGCCTTACGGGGTAGAGGACAGGTAGGGGATCAGAGTCCTTCTTTAGGTACCTAGCCATCTACAACTCATCATCAAAGAATCATAAATAGAGAGCAAGAAACCTCTGAGGCTGTCTCGCCCAAACCCCATCATATTACAAATGAAAAAACTGAGGATCAGAGCCATGGTGAGTAAGTCTGTGTCACAGGCTGAATCCTGAAAACCATACCTGTGATTCTGACTGTGGCGTTGAACTTCAGCAACGACCCTCCGAGTATCACTAACTTCTCCATCTGTGAAGACGAAGAGCTGCAGAGGGAGACAAGCAGCCACAGATCCTGTCAAAGTCACATCAGGTTCCTCAGCCCAGGGCTCTCCTGACCCAAACTACAGCAGATGTCCCACTGTAGAGCAGGCTTCCTCACTATTCAGTTCCACACTACCGTGGGTCCGTAAGGGGAGGCTGGAGGCCACTTGTCAGCAGCCTAGTAAATGCAGTCAGAGGTTTGATATGGGGCCATGGCAAGGAGAAGGCAATAAGCACCTACTATGTGCCAGACAGTGTGCCAAGCATTTAAAAATATCTCAACAACTGTGAGGTGATTCATTCAGAGCACCTGGGAGGGTTTAGAGCCTCCTAAACTGCTGAGTCAGGGTTTTCTGTGAGCAGGACCTTTCACTGTAACCCTGCAGAGATGTGGAGAGGCAGTGGGTGTAATAGAAAGAAGGATGGACTTAGAGTCCATCAGTAAAGACCTGGGTTCAAAGCCATCTCTATCACTTAACTAGTTCTGTAGCCAGGAGCAAGTCACTCAACTCAAAATCTTAGTTTGCCCAACTGTAAAGTGGAGGAAATAACATCTGTAGGACCAACCTCACAATGTTGTTGTAGGAATGAAATGATACAAATTATATCATTATCAGTTATATAATTTCTCATTCGTGTCATTGGCATCATAAATTGCTATTTGAGTTTTCAGTTGTTGTTACTGAATAGCCAATAGGTCTCATTACTAGTGCAAGGGGTGAGATCCTTCTTATATGAGGGGAGACTCTATTTGACCTCCCCAATCTGTTCTTAAGATTGATTTAACATGAGGCAGCTAGGTGGCCCAACGGATAGAGCACCAGCCCTGGAGGCAGCAGGGCCTGAGTTCTAATCCAGCCTTAGATACTTACTAGCTGGGGGACTCTGGGCAAGTCACTGAACCCCAACTGCCTCCAAAACAAACCTGATCACCTCTGACTTCAGACAGGATTAATGCTAAGGACCCATCAACTAAACAGGACTTGTGTCTCCCTTTCTCCCAGTCCCAGTTCCTCACCTGCCGAGGGTGGCCTGGCCTGCAGGACTTGCTATAAATGTCCTTCAGGGGCTCTAAGATTTCAGTCCCTCCCAGGTTTGCTTCTAGAGCCTTTACTTTTTGCACAGCCTCCTCCATGGACTTCTGTGTGTACTCCACACTCTCTCTGAGACACATACATACATACACATGAGAGTTCCATGAGAGACATTTTCCAGCAGTGTCAGGAACTTAAGCCTCCTCCCCCTCTCATAAGCCCCAGCTCCAAAGACACGGCTTATACTAGAATTCTGTAACTATGCCATTTGTAATATCTGCCTCAAAACTTCGCCTTTTACCCTCTATCCTCCTCCCCACCTCAGCAACTCTAGCCAGAGACTCACGGAAAGAATGACTCAAAGGAGGATCCAAAGCCATAGATATTGAAAAGACAGCCAAGGGGCAAACTCTTCAGCAACAGGACCAGAGTTTCCTGAGCGAGAAGAAAGGCAGAGAAGAGATTTTAAAAAAATAAAGTCTGCCATTTTTGATTCTTGTGATACTTGGGTCTCCCCCTGTTCTTCCCTCCATGTTTCCAGTCCCAGTGAGTTAACCTTAAAGTGGTCACATTCAAATTCAGCCCACCATAAGTATCTTAGAAGAATAATCCCATGAGTTCCATTTTCACTCCTGAAAAAAAAAGGATATGGAAAAGGAGCATAAAAGGGAAAAGAAACTGGTACCTTAGCACTATCTATGCGCAACTGGGCACCTTCTTTGGTATTCATTTGGGAAGACATACTCCCTGAGCGGTCCATGAGGAAGATAAATTCAGCAGTGTTCTCTCCCCAAGACTCAGGGATGCTAGGGTAGAAACTCACCATCACAGCTGGATCTCCCATCAGGGAACCTAACCAAAGATAAAAAATTTTAAAAAAAGAAAAACAAAAAAACATAAAAAACCCCACAAAATACATACCACAAGACGCCAGAAAACAAAATGATGTGGGAAAGGAGTTGAGTAAGGGGAAACAGATTAATTATTACACCTTGAGCTTTTATTTTTGGTGTCATTTGGTTGGCATTTTTGTCTTAAATGCAAAAGGACTTAAGACAACTCACAAAATTGCCAAAGAAAAGTATAGAAATAGCCATCAGATTCAGGCTTTACATCTAAATCCCTTGACACTATGTGAAGGATATTGGAGAGATATATCGGACTAAACAACTGGGCTGGTCACACATCACAAGGCAGACTTCCAAAAGATTTCATTCAGCTAGAACTCTGTGCCCAATCTAAGCACCTACAATTGAAGATGGATAAAATGTAAGGTCCTACCAACAAAGTGAACTGTGCACGCACATGACAGGGAAGCCATAGTTTGACAACAGCTTCTATAAAAAGATCCTTCATTAGACAGTAGGGTCTTGGCTATCTCTTCCAATTCTGGGACTCTGGGTCTGAGACTATACTACATTATGATTTTAAAGTAGGTCAAACTATCCTAGTATAACATTCAACAGTCAGAACAGTAACTTTGTTCTTTAAGCTTTAGCATTTCTACATTTGGGATAACAATGAAATCCTTCCTTGTTCTCTTTCAGTAAGGTAATGAATCTCCCTCTTTGGATTCCTGAGACTACCACTGCATACCATAGTTACAACCATCCCACAACTATTTCAGTACCTCTCTGCCAAGTATCAGCATGCCTGGAAGGTAGTTCCTCAGCAAGGTGAGCAAGCTCCTGAGTTTGGCTCACCTGGTTTGGCATCAGCCTGGGCCAGCTCCACAGACACACTGGGTGTGTTCACCTCTCTGTAGTAAACCAGAATCTCCACATCCCGATCAAACTGATGCCCTTCAGCCAAGGAAACCTGAAAGAGGATGGGGCAGAGCAGAGCATACTAAGACAAGAAGGAAAATTCCAGGAGCTTCTTCTGGATTCCTAGATGTGAACAAGGGGCTGGAGAGTTAACTTCCCATAGGTCAGTGATGCTCTGGGATGGAGTTAGTATGAAAGGAGAAACATCTGGGTCTAGAAGGAGAGGAAGAGGGTACAATATGACCATCTTATGGATGAATTTAGGACATTGGACAGTAACTTGAAACAAAAAAGAGGTCTATGAGGTATGGAAGTGGGCAGGGGCACCAAGGCAGTGATGCTCCCTGCTTAGTTAGTTACCTGGGCAACAGTCTTGTCATCTTCCAAGTACTGCAGGGGACTCAGAGCACAGTTGGACTGGACTTTCTCAATGCCGTTGTGAGAGCAGACGTTGGCACTGACACTAAATGTGTAGGGCAGCTCCTTGCCAGGAACCCGAGGGATTTGAGAGGTGATGTTGTCTGCCTCAGCTGACTCTGCAATGACCCACACAGTGAGGATCCCAGATCCCTTTTCTTACCTAGGTCACAGGATCCAGGTAGAACAAGATGTCCCCATTGTTCTTCCATCCACAATCTGCCACCCCCTTATTACTGAAGGAGGCCAGGCTCCTCACCTTGCAGGACATAGCGTGGATTCAAGATGGCTGGCAGGACAAAGTGAACAGCCCCATCTGCCTCCAGGGATAGTTCCTGAACATAGCTCAGAGTGACAGAAGCCTTCTGGCCAGGGGGCAAATTTCCTAGACTGCAGCTGAAGATGTCACCAGAGCTGCTATCCTGCTCCAGAAGGAAGGCTTGCTGGCCTTGGGAGATGGCATTCTCATAATTCTCCTGGGCCTGAGGGGCGAGAAGAAGAACAGGAATGAAGAAGTCTTAGGAACAAATAGAAGAGGAAAAGAAGGCTTTAGAGAGAGAGGCAGAAGGGAAGATAAGGAAAGGGGTTAGGGAAGGCAGTCAGCAAGAAAATGATAGCAGGGCTGAGAGCAGAAGCAAAAGCCACTCAGGTTGACTTCTCTCCAAAGGGCTTCAGTCAAGAAACAGAGATTCAGGGCCAGAAAGTCCCTGGAGGACTTCTTAGTTCACTCATTTAACAGAGGAGAACACTATGGGCAAAACAGCAGCTCAAGTGAGGACAAAAGCAATTCAGTGTTTCCCACTGAGACTACAATAAAACATACCAATTTAACATGAAGAATGCAAAGGGGAGCCCTGGGGCACCATGTCTACTACCTGCTGCTTCTCTTGTATTTCTGCCACTATACTCTTCCCATCCACCAGAGCCTGGAAGCTATAAACAGCAGAGTCTTCATCCATGGGGAACACAAAGAATGCTTCCACAGGATCTGCTTCCTCATTCTTGTAGTCCAGGGTTGCAGACACATCTGCCACAAACTCACAGATAGACACAGCCACAGAGATGCTCTTAAGAGGCACTGGAGGAAGGAAATGCACAACAGCCCTCAATTCTCAGCACCAAAGACTCCACAGATGGCCTATAGAGTTCTGGAGTTCTCTCTCCTTTTTCTTATCCTTGCTTGGATTCAGGGCAGACTTACCTGGCTGCTTGGAGCGGGTGAGAAGACCACAAGGGTACTCCATGCTGAAATAATATTTAAAAAAAAGAAAAGTGAAATCTTAAGTAATCCATAGATGCCAGTATAACACTGTTGTCGACTTGACTTTTTATTGGAAGCAGAATTCTCTGCCAGAAACAATTCCACCAGTTGCCAGGCAGGCAAAGGTGGCAGGAAATAGGGAAAGAAGAGGTCAGAGAACAGACAAGTCTCCATTCAATAAGAGAGGGCAAAAGTCAAGTTCCCCTAGGCTCAGGTGAGTGACCCACTTACTTAGCCTCAGGGAACCTTACTTGCTGAAGTGGTGGCTTCAGCCCCAGAACAGGTAAATGAAGTCAAAGATGATGACTGATGACATAAGTAGGCAGTCCCTACTTTATTCAGGGAGTAACTCTCAAGTCAACAAAATGGTTTGTTTCAATTAGTAATGGGCTGTGGTTGTTTCCAAAGAGAGCATGTTTTTGCAGAACTATCCTGAGTCTTACCAAGCTGTGACCTAAATCCTAAAGGAAACCTCGAATTTTTTTTTTTGTCATCCATAGCTTTCTTTACCAGTCTCAGCTCAATCCATGTTTCAGCAATTTTGAATTTTATTGTTAGAAGACAAGGGCATGTTTTTTAATTCATTCTTTATTACCTGACCTTGTTTTCACCTTCATTACAACTATTTAAAAAAATGTAAGTTGGTTGAAAAGTGCTCTAAGCACTCATAGGGGAATTTCTTTAGGCTAATTCCCTTTGTCTTCCTGATGGGAATCACTGAAGAATTTCATTTTTGAGAGCAGTCTTGGACTGAGGTCTTCAAACATGGCTGATTGAATGAATGACAAAGCATTTACTAACTACTTATTGTGTATAAAGCACTGTGATACAAGTTAGAAAGCAAGATAATGCCTGCTTTTAAGGACCTCACAGTCTAAAAGAAATCTCCAATAGATTTAAGAAGTGTCCTACTGCTTTGGAAAATCTGTAGATCTGGGCCATGAAATTCAACCTCTTCTGTCTCTGCACCCTTTGAAGTCTGCTCTTAAAATCTAGAGCCTTTGTCAAACACTGCCTGGCTCTCCACTTCTCTATCACAAATTCGAAGTTAGAGCGATCACTTCCTCACCAAACTTTCTGTCCCCTCCACCCACCAACCAGTTTTCCTTATTGAGAAGAGTCAGATTCAAAATGGACTTCCCCTGGTTGGTTTTTCCACATTTTGAAGGATGAAACTATCATTAAAGAAAGTTTTTAAAAAGTATTAGCTGTTCTGGTTGAGGAAAGAGAGGGAGAAGAAAAGGGTTCTAGCAGATGTTTTGAGAACTATAATGTCTTGAGTCAAATTTGTGATGTGTCTCAGTGTCCTCATTGAGGTCTTCTTTCAGGTAGTCTGCAATATACTTTGATGACAGTATTTACTCCACCTTTTGCTGCTACCACTAGTCTTTATTTAACTCTTCTATCCACCTTGTGTTCTACCTCCAGTTCTTGAATTTTCTCATCAGATTATCTTCTGACAGAAAATTGTTAACATAATGACAGAAAATGATTAATCCCAAATGTTACTTGCCACTCCCTTAATGGTGCTACTCTTCAGATATTTACTCAAGATTAGGTTGGGCAAAACTATACCCTAAGTACCCCCACCCAAATATTTTACCATGTAAAAGGACCTAGGCTAAGCTGGAGTTCAGCTTCTAATGTCTTTGTCCCCTTCCATTGGGATTCAAGGCATGAAGGGCAAAACAGCCAGAATGAAGTGGGTTTCCTTGCCAAGGGCCACTGGGGACTCAGGATCAGGCCTTGCTACCTCATACTATCTCCTCCCCCTATTTTAAAAGTATTAAAACTATGGAAGTACCCCGGAGATTAATATGTCTGTTTTCTTTGAGTGACCTTACCAGGCTAATGCACTGGACACAAAATAATCCTATTTTCTGAAAGGAGCCAATCAGGAGCCTGAAGTAAGTCAAAGGCGCTCCCAGATACTTTTGCTGGCTGACTATGCTGAGCTATGCCACCATTCCTCCCAACTGTCCTAAAGCAGCTTCATAGTCAATTTTTCCTACAAATCATCTTCAGTGTGGACCTGTTCCAGGGAAAGATTGTACATTCTTTTCCCCAACCACTCCATGTACCTCCTCTTTGTGGTTTTCAAGCATAAATCTCCCCTGCCTCTCCTTGCCATATGGGCTCCTTTGTATTTTGTGCTAGGAGCTTGGGCACTGTTATCTGATTTTCCTCCTAATAAAACTTTTCTGCTTTCAAAGCAGCTTGGGCTCCTCTGCATTTTGAGGGTTGGGCTTCACCCGGTTGACAGAGTCTTTCCCTATGAGTCAGTTGCTGAGATATCCCTCAGGATGGCAGGTTTGGTACCCTGGTAAATCAATTAAAGATGCTGTATTCTTCAATTCATGGCTTTGATTTCTGTGAGGTCTTGACACTTCTAAATACACAGTCCTATTGGGTATGGTCATGGTTGTCATGCTCAATGAAGTCTTTTCCCAGCTTCTTCTTCACCTTGAGCTACAGGTCAGTACCTGGACTATCTCACATCCAAGGGGGCTCCCTGGGGAAGCCAAGGAGACTTCCCACTGGTATCCCAATAACGTGTGCAAAGAAATAGTGCTGCCCTTGCTTATTTAAAAAAAATATAATTCTAAAGAGATATCTTACAGGACACAACTATGAACATTCAGTCAACACTGAAGGTCAAAACAGTCCCAAATAGTCATTACTAACCTTGGCTAAACTTCCTAAGGATACTAAGAGTGTGAAAATTCCTGGGAAGTGGACTTACCCCTCTGAAAACCTGTGGCAAAATTCCTTGGCCCTCCATGCTCAGCCCTAACTTCTATTTTTAAGATATTTTAATATTTATCAAGTTTTTATTTAGTATTTAATAATATTTTAACAAATATCCAGTTATTTGCATGTTTTCTTTTCCCATAGAATATGAGCTCCTTGAGAGCAGAAGTTATTTTTGCTTTTCCTTGTAACCTCAGCATTTGCATAGTGCCTAGCACTTTTTTTTTTGTTGTCCTTCAGGTTCATTCCTGTCTGACTGTTCTTGACTCCATTTGGGGTTTTCTGGGCAAAGATTCTGGAGTGTTTTGACATTTCCTTCTCCAACTCATTTTACACAGGAGGAACTGAGAGGCAAACAGGGTTAAGTTTCTTGCCCAGGATCACATGGCTAGTAAGTGTCTGAGGGTAGGTTTGAACTCACTAAGGAGGAGTCCAGTCTATCCACTGTACCACCTAACTGTCTTGGCACATAGTAAGTGTCTAATATAATTATTTGTCAATAATCCTCTTAAAGTAGTAAAAACCCAGGCTCTCCCTAAGACTCAGCTAGTGCAAAAGTCCGCATTTACTCCATACGACTGCCAAGTCAGCCGGATACATCCAGCCCCAAGTTTCAGCAAGAACGGGACCAGGAACAATCAGGTCAATCCTAACTGAGGCTGGGTGGGGGCCGCAAAATGCAATCAGAACAGCTCCACAGAAAGTCTGGGATAATACAACCTGAAGTATCAGAAGATCTCTGCCCCTGCAGCAGCTTTCAGTAAAGGAGAACAGGAAGGGACTGAGCAGTAAATACATTGTCCCAAATGGGGGAAAACATAGGAGACCCGGGCAACAAGGCCAAAGTTTTCATGATGTCTGAAAGGTAGCGCTGGAAGGTTCCACAAGAAGTACTCCCTTCTCATCTAACAGGGGAAACTGAAGTCCAAATATGGGAAGTGATTTGTCCAGTTTCGAAACAGAATTCAGATTCAGATCTTGGTTCCAAGTCCGGAGTTCTCTCCAATGTACAACCCTTCCTCTCCAGGTAAGGAGGAAAGTAAGACGTTTGATAGCGAGTCAGGGGGAGAACGCGGTTTTCTGAGACAGTAAACATCAGACTAGTGTAAGCTCTCAAACCAAAGTCCTGACTTTCTCCTTCCCCCTTAGTGCCACACCCTACCTACCTACCGTAAGAAATCCTTGCCTGTCTGAATCAGCCAGAGCCCAGTACTGCAGATCCTACTTCTTTAAAACACTCTCACTCCCAGCCGTAGCGACAGGAATAAACCCAGTCTCTTGGGGACCTTGCATTCAGTACCAAGACGGGCCAGATGCTATTTAAATGGGTTCTGCAGGTGAGCCTCCGGGAAGACCAAGCTTCAATAGCGGCCAGAAACTCTGAGCAGGAAGGGATGAGGCTGCGCCCCTTCCGTCCCAGCGCTGAAAGGAGTACCGAGAGCATGGGTTACGGAAGGCAGTGAGCCATCAGGGAGAGAAGGAAATATGTTGCTCCGTACCCAGTCTCCTGGGGTCTCCCTGAAGGGACAGAGAGAAATTTGAGTCCCAGAGCCTGAACTGGAAGAACAGCCGGACTTGCTGGGAGGGTTCGGGTGCGGGTGGGGATGAGGGTGAGAGAGGGAGTGGGGATGGGAGGGCTGGAGGGAACCCCACGCACAGCATTAGCAAAGGCACTATATCGTAGCTGAAAGGGTAAAATGCCAGGTTCTGGGGAGGGGGTGTCCATTACCCACCTGAGCAGTATTTAAGTCTTGTGAGTTTCCCGGCAAAATGAAAGAAACGTCAGTTTAGGTTTCCGAGAAAGCCCCGCCTCTGCCAGGCACTGACTACAAACTATGTATGGGAGATTTAAGGGATTGTCTGCAAGTTCACTACCCCACATTCAAACGTTGACCCTATGGCTCATAAGGGTTCACCAAAAAACAAAAACAAAAAACAAACAAACAAACAAAAAAACCCCTTCAATCTGGAATTCTCAAAATGTGGTCCGCGTACCCATGGGGTTCTCTAAATTCTCTTCGTGGGTACGCAAAGCCTCTAACAGGTTCGTTCTTGATGTGGTGAGACAGGAAAACAGCTTCAAAGGGGTTAATAATAAGCTTTATTCCAGTCTAGTCTTCTCTAACAGAGTATTGCAGATAAGGGAAGCACCACAATCTCCTACAGCATTCCCTAATCTCTCTTCTGGTGCAACTAACCCTAGGTCTCCATGGGGTCAATGCAGACAGGCACAACTTCTGCATCCCCTAAATCCCCTCAAACCTCAGTGGGGGCAGGTAGAGAAACACACAGATTCCCCCCTCCCAAGCCTTGATGGGGGCCAATGAAGGCACAGGGCATTCCAGCTTGTGCATTCAACCATAAAGTTTCCCCAATTCACTGATCACTGACCACCTATTTCATAGGGCATCAGACAAAGAAGGCATATTGTCAGCAATAGCCTCACAAGTTTACATCACCTCATCCCCATATCTCTCTTTGAAGTCACAGCAGATGTTTACAATCTCAGCACACATGTTTATATTATTGAGTCTTAAATAATGCTGCTCAAGCATGGTGGATATGTTTTGAACCATGAGCCTGGGAACTCATATTTAATACCTGGGAAACATAGATTGTTATGGCCACAGATCCTGGGAAACTGAACTCTAAGAAATAATAACAAAAATCCACTTTACACTAAAATCTAGCTCACTTATACTAAAATTCACCTTACTGACAGTCCTCAATCCATTTTTTTGAGTGTAAAGGAGTGCTGAGACAGTTAAGTTTTAAAACTACTGTCTTAAGCCAACCTTGGTCCAAGGAGGACAATGAGGAGCAAGGTAACAAATTCAGGAGTTGAGCTGGAAAACAAAATCTGTAAAAGTGATAGCCCTGATTTGTTTGTCATTTCTCGAGTCCCTCTTTGTCACCCATATTGACCTCTCCTCCTGTGATTTACATTCTCTGGTGTCTTGGGGGGTCAAGGGAGAGAAAGGGAGACCAGGGAAAGAGCTTGGCTTGTTAGCACAGGGAGAATTTGCATTACCAGCAAAGTCCAAATTGCACAATATAGCACAGTTTATCCCATGACTCAACCACGTGTTTCCTCTGAATAGAATCACAGGATATTCCTCCTTATACACACTGATAAGTATCCTGATAAGAATATTTCTGCTCTGGGGTTTCCTTGATATGGGGACAGCTGAGGCACTATCATAAACTGCTTATGCCGCTTTCTATACAGGCCTTTTAGATCAGGCCTGTATTGTATTTAGTCAGGCAATAGACATTTATTATGATCCTACTGTGTTCCAGATACTAGGCTAAGTGCTGGATCACAGGGTTAATGAGTAGCAACCATTTTGTATTTAGGATCAGGATCAGGACCCTTCCGTTTCTAGAGATATTTTTCTTGATTACTATTTTCTTTACTATTATTTTCTCATTTCTAAATCCCCACCACAGGTGAAATCTAATTTATTGGTCCCTTTGCTCAGTGGGGTCCCTATGTCTGGGGGCATGTCAGGGGATGGAAACCCAGAGGTAAACCAAGACCATTCAAGCCTTTGGCAATATGGAAAAAGCTGCAGCTCCTCCTGCTTGGTAGGAATTTGCTGCCCTGGATAGGGGGAACAAACCTCAACATTATTGTCTCCCTATTCTTGAATAATGATGAGAAAAAAGGTATACTTGGAGTCCCTGGCTAGGGCCCAGGCCTTGCCCCATGGATCCTAAATGAGTTCAAGGACTAAGCTGAAGGAGTTCATCCAGCCTTGAAGAGAAACATTATTTTTCAGCCGGGTCGGTCATCCTTTTTGGCCAAGTAAGTGCCCTGGACTTTCCATTAGGGAAGAAGAAATAGTGTTCAGATGACCTAGGGGGGGAGTGAGTGCCCCCTGGGATTCACCCCAAGGCCATTACTGAAATGCCAAGGACAAGGGAGAAGCACAGTAGGAACTGTGAGCTGCTGTAGTAACTCCTCCTCTGGGATCCAGGGCTTTCAGTAGCTTGATCCTGCTGGCCAAACTTCTTAAAGTTTGAATAGACATTAGCATTTGTAAATTAAACATTAGACATTAGACAATAGCATTTGTAAATGCTTTGCTCTGCTTTCTCTTATCAGTCCTTACTTTCCCATTTGCACTGCAAACACTTTACCTTCTTTCCAGGAATAATCCCCTTAAAAACCTTCTGGCTTCCAGTGCCTCCCACCCCACCCCACCGCACCCCCATCCTACACAGATTAACCTTTCTGAAGCAGTTTGTTGTCCTAGTTGTTGTTAAGTCCTGTCCAGCTCTTCTCAAGTCTATTTGGGATTTTCTTAGCAGAGATACTGGAGTGGTTTGCCATTTCCTTCTCCAGCTCATTTTACAGGTGAGGAAATGAGGCGAATGGGGTTCAGGGACTTGCCCAGGGTCACATAGCTAGTGAATGTCTGAGGCTGGATTTGAACTCAGGAAGATTCATCTTCCTCATTCTAAGCCCAGTGCTCAGTCCACTCACCCACCTAGTTGTCCTCCCTGAGGTAGAGCTCTGATCAAATGATTTTGAAAACATTTTACTTTCTCTGAATGGTACAAAAATCCAGTCAGGCCTAAAAGCCCTTTTGTAGTCTAGCCCTAATCTCTTTATGGAGCCCTGTCTACTATTTCTCTTCACATGCCCTACATTCCAATCAAAGGGGATTATTCCACATTTGCTGAACATAGCTGTCATCCTTCCACAGAGTTTGTTCAAAGAATAACAAACAAAATTAGGCTCTGTGTCCATGCTTTTATTCCTCTCAAGCTGGTGACATGCATTGCCTGGGAATGACAGTCCAGAACTGGGTTGATTTGGGAGTTGGGGTGCCCAGTTTATATATATGCTGTCAACCATTACTAAGTTTGTTCATAAAAAGACAAAATTAGGTGAACATGAGTATTTATTTTTCTCAAAGCTTGGGAAACATGCATATAGAGATATACATTGGAGCTCACAATCAACTCACAGATTGACACACTAAGCAGACTTTATATCTTCAGAGCAATTTTCTCTCACCCCTCCCTCCCTTCCTGACTCAGGATGCCTATGTCAGTCAAAATTATGGTCTCCGTATAGTTGACCAGGATAGAAGAAAAGAAATTTCTTAAGTGAACAGGTTATAAATACAATAAGATCGGAGTAGTGTTAAAGTGTCAGTTGAAATTATAGATCCAGGATATCTGTGTCTCCTTTACCATTAACATGACATAACATAGAATGTGCTCATAAAATACTTAAGAAAATCATTCAAGGTAGTGTTAGGTCTGGGTGCCTTATCCTTGGTAGTCATTAACAGAAGAATGCTCTTGGTCAGCTTCATCTGGCCTTCTACTGTGGACACAGGAAGGGGCATTTTGACTTCATTCAGAGAATAAGGCAAATCTGTTATGCCAGAGCATTGCAAGGCATTATGGTAGATTAAGCTCAGAGTGGGCCACAATGCCTCTCCTGATTGGCCAATCCAGGTTTTAGACCTTTCTCAGATCTCAGGGTTTCAAAATGGTTTGGAGAAAGGTCTACAATACCTTTTCAACAGGGGCAATCACCCCACCTTCCAAAAGAGGAAATACCTCTTATATCATATCTTCATAACCTTCTGAAGAACTTTAGAAAAGGTGGCTGTGGGTGGGTTTGTGGAGTCTCCAAGATAATCATTTTTCACATTCCCTCATTTAATTCTAATGAAAGGTTTCACTTTCTCACAGAATCACTGACTGATATAGTCAGTACTTCATCAAGAATTTGGGGGTAACGATACAGGAGGGGAGGAAAGGGAAGAAATTGATTGATGCATTGACAATGAAAGGGGGCAGTCCCTTTAGTAAGTAATTAGACCACACAGGTAGAAAGACACAAAGGGAAAAAGTGAACAAAAAATAATTTGTTCATTTAAAGCTCAGAAGTCTCATTTCATACAGCATTCTGATGTTTGGGACATAATCTGATGAAGTTTTCTGGTTGGAGTGTTATTTAAACAGTCTCTAGCAGGCTGTCTTGTTTTTGTAATTTTTTTTTATTTAATGTTTTAGTTTTCAACATTGATTTCCACAAGATTTTGAGTTACAAATTTTCTCCCGATTTCTACCCTCCCCCCCATTTCAAGATGGCACATATTCTGATTGCCCCATTCCCCAGTCAGCCCTCCCTTCTGTCACCCCACTTCCCCCCCCCAAGCCCCTTCCCCTTTACTTTCATGTAGGGCAGGATAGATTTCTATGACCCATTCCCTATATATCTTATTTCTCAGTTGCATGCAAAAACAACTTTTTCTTTTGAGCCTCTGATTTCAAAACTTTGAGTTCCAAATTCTCTGCCCTCTTCCCTCCCTACCCACCCTCCTAAGAAAACAAGCAATTCAACATAGGCCACACATGTATCATTATGTAAAACATTTCTACAGTACTCATGTTGTAAAAGACTATGTTTCACTCCATCCTATCCTATCCCCCTTTATTCAATTTTCTGCCGTGACCATGTCCCTATTCAAAAGTGTTTGCTTTTGATTACCTCCTCCCCTTATCTGCTGTCCCTTCTATCATCCCCCTTTTTATTCCCTTCTCCCTACTTTCATGTGGGGTAAGATACCCAATTGAGTGTCTATGTTATTCCCTCCTCAAGTCAAATCCGATAAGAGCAAGATTCACCTATTCCCCTCACCTGCCCCCTCTTCCCTTCCAATGAACCACTTTTTCCTGCCACTTTTATGTGAGATAATTTACCCCATTCTATCTCTCCCTCTCTCAATATATGCCTTTCTCATTCCATATTTTTTTTATTTTTTTAGATATCATCCCTTCATATTCAACTCGCCCTGTACTCTCTGTCTATATACATATACGTATATATGTATGCACATATATATGTATGTATATATGTACATATATATGTATGTATATATGTACATATATATGTATTTATGTATGTATATTCGCTTCTACTACCCTAATACTGAGAAAGGTATCATGAATTACACACATCATCTTTGCATATAGGAATGTAAACAAAACAGTTCAACTTTAGTAAGTCTCTTATGATTTCTCTTTCTTGTTTACCTTTTCATGCTTCTCTTGATTCTTGTGTTTGAAAGTCAAATTTTCTATTCAGCTCTGCTCTTTTCACTGAGAAAGCTTGAAAGTCCTCTATCTTATTGAAAATCCATATTTTGCCTTGGAGCATGATACTCAGTTTTGCTGGGTAGGTGATTCTCGATTTAAATCCTAACTCCTTTGACCTGCAGAATATCGTATTCCAAGCCTTTCAGTTCCTCAGTGTAGAAGTTGCTAGATCTTTTGTTATCCTGATTGTGTTTCTACAATACTCAACTTATTTCTTTCTGGCTGCTTGCATTATTTTCTCCTTGATGTGGAAACTCTGGAATTTGGTGACAATATTGCTAGGAATTTTCTTTTGGGATCTTTTTTCAAGAGGTGATCACTGGATTCTTTCAATTTCTATTTTACCCTCTGGTTCTAGAATATTGGGGCAGTTGGCCTTGATAATTTCTTGAAAGATGATGTCTAGGCTCTTTTTTTTGATCATGGCTTTCAGGTAGTCCAATGGTTTTGAAGTTATCTCTCCTGGATCTATTTTCCAGGTGGTTTTTCCTATGAGACATTTCACATTGTCTTCCATTTTTTCATTCCTTTGGTTCTGTTTTAGAATATCTTGATTTCTCATAAAGTCACTAGCTTTTACTTGCTCCAATCCAATCTAATGTTTAAAGTGGTATTTTCTTCAGTGGTCTTTTGGACCTCCTTTTCCATTTGGCTAATTCTGCCTTTCAAGCCATTCTTCTTCTCATTGGCTTTTTGGAGCTCTTTTGCCCTTTTGGTTTGTCTATTTTTTTTAAGGTGTTATTTTCTTCAGTATTTTTGGGTCTCTTTTAGCAAATCATTGACTTGTTTTTCATGGTTTTCTTGCATCTCTCTCATTTCTCTTCCCCATGTTTCCTCTACTTCTCTTACTTGTTTTTCCAAATCCTTTTTGAGCTCTTCAGTGGCCTGAGACCAATTCATATTTTTCTTGGAGTCTTTTGATATAAGCGCTTTGACTTTGTTGACTTTTTCTGACAGTATGTTTCGATCTTCTTTGTCAGCAAAAAAAGATTCTAGAGCCTGAGTCTGAATCTGAGTCTGTGTCTTTTTTTGCTGCCTGGCCATGTTCCCAGCCAACTACTTGACCTTTGAGCTTTTTGTAAGGGTATGACTGCTTGTAGAGTAGAGAGTGCTTTGTCCCAAGTATTAAGGGCTGTGCTGCTGTTTTCAGAGCTACTTCTACTCCACTGTCACCACAAGCTCTGTCACAGACATGCTCCTCCTCCCCAAGAACCACCAACTAGGACTGCAACCCAGATCCAAGCAGGGCACAGCAAGCCCTGCACTCCTGCTGTGGTCTGCCACTTAATTCCTCCCACCATGTGAGCCAGGGACTTAGGAACCATCTGACACTGGAGCTCTGGAAGCAGCCGCAGGAGATTCCCGCTGGCACAGCTGTGCTGTGCTGCAGTCCACCATGCCCATGGCTGGGGCCAAACTACCTTCTAACCCCATCTAGCACTTTTCCCACTAACCTGCTCCACTGTCTTTGGCATTTGTGGGTTGAGAAGTCTGGTAACTTCCACAGCTCAATGATTCATGGCCCTATGGCCCTCTGGGCCGACTCCTTGTTTGGTCTGTCCTGGGGCTGTTCTCCACTCCCAGCACAGTCTGATAGACCCTTCCCAGTGACCATCCAGGCCATCCTGGGCTGGAGACCTCGTTCCTTCTGCTATTTTGTGGATTCTGCAGCTCTAGAATTTGTTCAGAGCCATTTTTTATGGGTATTTGGAAGAATTTGGAGGAGGGCTTAAGCAATCCCTGTTTTCCATCCACCATCTGGACTGTCTTTTTTAAGACTGCTTGTAGGGATCTTCTTTCTTTTTGTACAAAATTTCTACAAAATTGATTTTAACACAATTTTAAATTACTTTGCCAATAACCAGGTCAAATAATGAAAGTTAATGCAACCATTATGTCTCTAATACTACAAAATCTAAATTGGAACCTTGATCAATTTTCATGTTGATATAGCTAAAAAACTCAAATTTATAAAAAACAGAAAAATTATAACCCAGTTTTTATACTTTGTATTAATTCATGATTCATTATTAATTCCTCCACCAGGAAGATGAGATTTCACCAAGGAATTAATTACAGATCAAGTAATAAAACAATTCCAACTTCTGGTCATTTTTCAAATAAATAACCCTTAATTCAAGTGGATGCTTCTTTTACAGCATTTACAGGACAGACCACAATCTCCTCTTCTTCTCAAATTAGTTAATTGTAACAGAACTGAGACAGATATGATATTTACTAAGTAACAGGATAATACCCTGGTTTCACAAGTCCTTGACCTAATTATCCCCATACCATTATGAGGAATTGAAGGACTCTAACTTATACAGGAATATATACTAGGAACAGATGTCAAGGCTGAGTACTTAATTGTTTGGACTAAAATTCTAGGCCAAATAACTCAATCTTTTACTTGCATCTTTCTTTAGTATCCTCAGATGTTCCAGCATCAATCTATTATTCAATAGATTTAATGTTCTGCTTACAAAACTTTTTGATTATAGAAATTTGCCATAAAGGAAGAGGGACATAACTATAATAAGGGAACAATGTTTCTTTAACTTCACGGCCATTCTAGGCACAAGTTATGTAGATGGCCAATTGCATTGAACCAGGCTTAAAGTCCCCTGGTGCAATATTCATAGTGGGGAAATTGAGTCAGGAGAATCCTACCTCAGCTCATGTGGAATAGTCATTCTCTCAACTTTTTCCATAAGAACACCCTCTGGAGTTCATAGACCCCACAATGTAGCTGGGATCATGGATCATTGGCTCCATAGTTAGTATTCCTTAATAATCATATCTTTAGTCAGACTTAGAATAACATCAGTTCACAGTCCCATAAGGTCTTAAATAGCAAGTTCCAATAATCAGAGTTTTGGGTATGTGAATATAACCTCACATTGGTTAGGAGCAGGATGTGAGTCTTAAGTAGTTTCCATTTACATTCCTACACATATATTATTTCCTGATTAAGTAACAAACATAAGGAAAATCAAATTTCCCATTAATATAATAGAAGATAGTTCATAAGTTACTACTCTTAATAAATTTGCATCAATATTCATCATGCTTATTTACCCTTCTCTAACCATACTCAATCTGAAAGGAGGAGACATTTCAGGAATTGAATCTTATACAAATGACAAGCTCAAACACTAATTTTAACTCTTGCTAGACCATGGAATGAATTCAAATCTAAACAGCAAGATCTTTCCCACCTGGGACTCCTTACACAAAGTCTTTTCTTCATGTAATTACCCAAATTTCCTTTCATAAAAATACTTTTGTAAATACTTGATTTAAATAACTCCAAATAGCTTAGTTAACAATCATATAACTTTCCTAAGTGATAGCCAAATAATTTCAGCTGAAACTTCCCTTTGACATATAAACAAAACTTAGAAGTTTATGATTTCTTAAATTACAGTACTTCAGAATATGAAAACACATGGTCAGATGGAATGACCTAACAGCTTCCTAACCCATTCAATTGTTCTTTTTGACAGTACAATTATTAATCTAGATTATAAGAGCAATTGCTTTTCTAGCAACATAGGTGATAAATTTCTTTTTTTTACAGGATAAGTTTATTGTATATTTAAAAGGAATAACAAGTTATACATAATGCACTTGCAGTTTCATGAGCAATCAACTTTTTTGTTATACTATTATGGAAATGCTTGTTTATTCCATAAGTTAAAAATTAAAAAAAAACCCTTGCTTCTGAGATTTCCCTCCATTGATACTCTATTCAGCTTTTGAGTGTACATGGCTATTTGTTTATCTCCCATTTAGAATGTGAAGTTCTGGAAGGCAGGGACCTGGCTTTTTGCCTTTTTTGTATCCCCAACACTGAGTACAGTGCCTGTTGCTCAGTAGTGATTAATAAATGCTTGTTGACCAATATCTTTACCTCTTAAACTTACTAGCTGTTTCCCCATGGGTAAGTCACCTCATCTTTCTGAGCCCCAGAATATGTGTGTAATAACACCTATGGACTTATCTCACAGGCTTGTCCTCAGGATTGATTGAGATAATTTACAACAGGTGCTTTGCAAATAAGAAAGTGCTCTATAAACACCAGTTATTCTCTATTTGTAGTTATTCAAATTGATTGTCCTTTAGTTACTGAATGGGAAATTTGAGGGGTGGGAGACTGTATTCCTAATGAGCCCTTAACAACACATCCACAAATTAGATACACAGATATATAGATAGATTAGATAGAGATAAAGATGCATGTATATATATACACATATATGGGTATATATGCTATATCATGATATTGGAATCTTAATTGACAATTTATTAAAATGGTGTTTCAATTCAAGAAAATGAATAGAAAAAATAAGTTCATGATGAATTTGGACAGATAAGAGTAAACATTTGAGTTCTTCCTGGATTACTTCTTTTTTATGGTTTATTTAATATTTTTAGTTTTCACAAATAATTTTCACAAGAGTTTGAATTACAAATTTTCTCCCCATTTCTACCCTCCCCCTCCCCACTCTGAGATGGCACATATTCTGATTGCCCCATTCCCCAGTCAGCCCTCCCTTCTGTCACCCCACTTCCCCCCATTCCCTTTTCCTTTACTTTCTTATACAGCCAGATAGATTTCTATGCCCCATTTCCTGTATATCTTATTTCCTAGTTGCATGCAAAAACTTTTTTTTAACATCTGCTTTTAAAACTTTGAGTTCCAAATTCTCTGCCCTCCTCCCTCCCCACCCACCCTCCCTAAGAAGGGAAGCAATTCAACATAGGCCACATGTGTATCATTATGTAAAACACTTTCACAATATTCATGTTGTGAAAGACTAACTATATTTTGCTCCTTCCTATCCTATCCCCCTTTGTTCAATTTTCTCCCTTGACCCTGTCCCTTTTTGAAAGTGTTTGCTTTTGATTACTTCCTACCCCTATCTGCCCTCCCTTCTATCATCCCCCCTTTTTAAATCTCCTTCCTCCTTCTTTCCTGTGGGGGGTAAGATACCCAATTGAGTGTGTATGTTCTTCCCTCCTCAGGTCAAGTCCAATGAGAGCAAGATGCACTCATTCCCCCTCAACTACCCCCTCTTCCCTTCCTACAGAACTGCTTTTTTTGGCCACTTTTATTTGAGATAATTTACCCCATTCTATTTCTCTCTTTCTCCCTCTCTCAATATATTCCTCTCTCATCCCTGAATTTGATTTTTTTTAGATATCATCCTTTCATATTCAACTTACCCTGTGCCCCCCCCTCTGTATATATATATATATATATATATATACACATATATATATGTATGTATGCATGTATGTATATATATGTATATATATACATATATATATATATATATATATGTATGTATGTATGTATGTATATTCCCTTCAGCTACCCCAATACTGAGGTCTCATGAATTATACACATCATCTTTGCATGTAGCAATGTAAGCAAAACAGTTCAACTTTAGTAAGTCCCTTATTATTTCTCTTTCTTGTTTACCTTTTCATGCTTCTCTTGGTTCTTGTGTTTGAAAGTCAAATTTTCTATTCAGCCCTGGTCTTTTATTGAAAATCCATATTTTGCGTTGGAGCATGATACTCAGTTTTGCTGGGTAGGTGATTCTTGGTTTTAATCCTAGCTCCATTGACTTCTGGAATATCATATTCCAAGCCCTTTAATCTCTTAATGTAGAAGCTGCTGGATCTCGTGTTATCCTGATTGTTTTTCCACAATACTCAAATTGTTTCTTTCTGGCAGCTTGCAATATTTTGTCCTTGGTCTGGGAGCTCTGGAATTTGGCAACAATGTTCCTAGGAGTTTTCTTTTTGGGATCTTTTCCAAGAGGTGATTGGTGGATTCTTTCAATTTCTATTTTGCCCTCTGGCTCTAGAATATCAGGGCAGTTGTCCTTGATAATTTCTTGAAAGATGATATCTAGGCTCTTTTTTTGATCATGGCTTTCAGGTAGTCCAATGATTTTTAAATTGTCTCTCCTACATCTATTTTCCAGGTCAGTGGTTTTTCCAATGAGATAGTTCACATTGTCTTCAACTTTTTCATTCCTTTGGTTCTGTTTTATAATACCTTGATTTGTCATAATGTCACTAGCTTCCACTTCCTCCAATCTAATTTTTAAGGTGGTATTTTCTTCAGTGGTCTTTTGGCCTTCCTTTTCCATTTGGCTAATTCTGCCTTTAAAGGCATTCTTCTCCTCATTGGCTTTTGGAGCTCTTTTGCCATTTGAGTTAGTCTATTTTTAAGTTGTTATTTTCTTCAGCATTTTTTCGGGTCTCCTTTGGCAAGTCATTGACTTGTTTTTCATGATTTTTCCGCATCTCTCTCATTTCTCTTCCCAATTTTTTCTCTTTTTCTCTAACTTGCTTTTCCAAATCCTTTTTGAGCTCTTCCATGGCCCGAGACCAGTTTATGTTTCTCTTGGAGGCTTTTGATATAGGCTCTTTGACTTTGTTGACTTCTTCTGGCTGTATGTTTTGGTCTTCTTTGTCACCAGAGAAAGAATCCAAAGTCTGAGTCTGAATCTGAGTCTGTTTTCCCTGCCTGGCCATGTTCCTAGCCAACTACTTGACCCTTGAGTTTTTCAGCGAGATATGACGCCTTGTAGAGTATAGAGTACTTTGTCCCAAGCTTGAGGGGTTGCACTGTTGTTTTCAGAGCTTTTTCTACACAGCAAGCTCTGCCACGCCAGTGTTTCTCCTCCCCCAAGAAGTGCCAACCTGGACATTGACTCAGATCTGAACGGGCTCTGCACTCCCACTAGGATCCTCCACTTAATTCTTCCCACCAGGTGAGCCTGGGGTTGGAAGCAACTGCAGCTGTGGTTCTGTAGATGCACCACCTCTGCTGCCCCTAGGGTGGTGGCCATACTGCGAACTCCTTTCACTCTGTCCCCACAGTTTTTTCCCCACTAACCTTCTCTGTTGGCTTTGGTGTTTGTGGGTTGAGAAGTCTGGTAACTGCCACAGCTCACTGATTCAGGGTGCTAGGGCCTATACTACCTGGCTCCCAGTGTGGTTGGTCTGGGCACAGCCCACGCTGGGCTCTGCTCTGCTCCACTCCCAGCTCTATGCGATAGACCTTACTCAGTGACCATCCAGGCTGTCCTGGGCTGGAGCCCTGCTTCCCTCTGTTGTTTCGTGGGTTCTGCAGTTCTAGAATTTGTTCAGAGCCATTTTTTATAGGTGTTTGGAGGGTCCTGGGGGAGAGCTTTAGCACAGTCCCTGCTTTCTAGCCGCCATCTTTGCTCTGCCTCTGGTGATACAATTCTTTACCAAATCACACAATATCAGGAAATTTGAGAAATATAGCACTACTATAAACAATTATCATGTATTTAAACTTGAAACAAAACCATTTAATTACCAATCAGGTGACCTCAATTTAAACAATTACATTTGATTTAAACAGTTAACACTCAGAAAGCATTTGTCCCATGCCAAGCACGTTACAACGATGTGATCCTCACAACATCCCTGGGAAGTGGGTTCCATTATTATTCCCTTAGAGAACAGTAAATTGAGGAAAATAGAACTTTCTTAATGTCAAATAACCATATCTTTTTGTGCTTAAACCTGATAGGAAGAGCACTCTCAGATGCTGTTCTTATTCCTTCAGACAGGCTTTTACTTCAATCAAATCAAGTCTGGATTTATAATCCCTAATGGTAAACATTTTAATTTTTTTAAAAGTCCAATACTCTTGGCCCTTTAAAAGAAAATATTATCCATAAATTCATACGTTCCCTTCAAAAGACATGTGGTGACAATTTCCCATCTTGAATACCTTTTCCTCTACTTCTTTAAAAAGCTAAAGTCCCCTCTTCTTTGAGACTTACCAGATAAAGAACTGCCCTAAGCATTCCAGCTCCCCATTCCTATTGTTCTGGGAATTTCAGGCTGTATATACTAGGAAATGCATGTAAAGTTTTACAAACAGTTTGCAATCACCTGTTATCATCAGGTCAGCTAAAGGGTTTGGCCCAGGCAAAAAGACATAAAGAATTTGAATTAATGCTGACAGGGTGTCGTCAGTTTCCTCAGGCAGAAACTTCCAGAGCTTCCAGAATTAACTTAATAATTAATTGAACAGTACAGAGAAACATTTTAAGATTTTATATAATAATTGCAAATCATAATAACCAATATCTTTACCGTAGCCAATATTGATGTAGTGTTAGATGTAATAAGACCTTCCTGCAGAGTTATCCTGAAAGGCCAGTGGACATAATTCCTCAGAACTCTCTGTAACTTTATCTATTGGGTTTTAAATCAAACTACAAAATTTTCATTTTCAATCTTTCTACTTAAAACAACTCAAACTTCTTCACACCCTGTCAACATGCTTAAACCATCTGAAGCTGGCACAAGGACTCCCAGCCCAGGATGGTGGGGGTGCTTAGAGCACATGTGCTTGCTGTTGCCCAGATGACCCCCATCTGTCTCCAAATGGTTGTTTTCTCTACCTTTCATTTTTTTTTAATTTGTGGAAAACAGATTGAAAGAGTTTTGTTTCCACAGAATTAAAAGCATTCCTTCCTACCCCTCCTACCAGCTTCAGCAGAATGTAAGTGAGGTGACTGGTTCTAATCAGAGCTGTGATCTGGCATAAACCAGACTTCTGATCAGGTGAAAGGTTAGAGGCTTGTGCACATACTTAATGAGCTGTTTCAGGGAGGCATGAAGCAGGCAGATAAGGGGGTTGCATCTGGCCAATGAAGAACCAGGCAGGATACTCGAATTGAGAGTCAATAAAAGGACTGGCATTTGTCTGCGTCTTTGTACTCTCCTGTATTATGTTCAGGTGACATAACCATTTATTCAGAAAGAATAAATGTAAAATGTAATTAAAACCTTTCTGGCTTTCCAACAAGTATTGTTTATTCCTATTCTGAGTATGTTTCTAAAAATTGGGGGCTTGTCTGGGATTTATATGACATCAGAAAAAGGAAAAGATGCATTGTGGAGAAAAGGAGGTGCCCCTACTGTTATCTGGCAGTGATTGGCCATACCTGATAATTTTAAAGGTGGTTTTAAAAATACCAAAAGTAATAGGTTCAGTAAATTCTGTATGTAATAATCTGGAAAAATAATTGATATCATATTATTTTAAAATTGTATTTTAAAGTTCTCTTAGGTTGCAAAATTTAACAGACCATCATTAGGTAGAAATGATGGTAAACAATTTTAATCTGATTTTGTTATACATGAATTGATCTTTTAAAAAGGTGTGATAAAAATTTGATACTTTGAAACTGTTATATTTTGTTATAAACAAGTAGTAATAATACTGTTGATATTTACTAAGAAAGCAGATTTTCCATTTGAAAAAAAAAATTCCCTGTCATCATGGTCCTCTTCAAGAAAGAAGGACAAGCATAACATGTGAGTAGCCTCTCCTCTCCTTTCATCTCCTCCCCTATACTCTCCTTTCCTTTCCTCTCCTCTCCTCTCCTGGCCTAAACCCCCTCACCTCACCTCACCTCACCTCACCTCACCTCACCTCACCTTACCTCACCTCACCTCACCTCACAGTGCTCTGCCCAAAGGAAGGTACATTTCAATGGTCAAAGGCTACCTCATTAACTTTGGGTTTCCTGGCTAGATTTCTTTCTCAAAAACCAAGCCTTCAACGCAACTCAGTTTGGAGTTCCTAAATTGGACAATAGGTCCCTGCCCTCCTAGCACAGAGTGAATGTAAATACTATATAGTGACTTTTTCCCTTTTGGGAAGAAACTCTGAGGGTCTTCCCCTCCCAGGTTTTTTTTTTGAGTTTTTGATTAAAGGAGCCATCACTTGATCAACTTTTTCAAGAGACCTATTCACTGAATCTCACTCAAATTGAGAACCTGAAAAGACTTTAGCCTAAAAGGTCCAGGGTCACCTAATTCATCCTGGGCCGTCTCCAGTCAACCTTGTGAATATCACGCCACTGGACCCAGATGGTTCTAGAGGAGAAAGTGAGGCTGGTGACCTTGCACAGCCCTCCCTCACTCAGATTGAAGTTAACTGCATTTCCCTGATGTCATGGTCCCCTTTGAGAATGAAGCACAAACACAACAACAACATTCATGAAAATACATACAGTGGTTTAGGGTGATAGTTTCTATATGTTGATGATGAGATGAATGATGAGTTAGAAATACATTCACTTAATCTGATAATGGGTAGTTTGAAGTTTTAAATACATAATCATGTTTAGGGCATTATTGCATTCTATGGTCTAAATGTCGTTAGAATTATATTGTCAAAAATGGAATGGTGAATGGATTAAGAAGCTGTTAAGTCATCCATAAACTTGCAAGTTTAGTCTTTATTTAAAAGAAAGTTTCAGTTAAAATTGTTTGGCTATAAAATATTTACAAAAGTATATTTGTGAAAGGAAACTTGGTAATTATGCAAAGGCCTTGGTTTGGGATCTCATCTTGTAATTTCTGTCAATTCGGGATAAATTGTAAATTTTTTTTTAAAAAAGGGAAAATTCTTTTGAAAAAAAATTTTGTAAAATCTTTTGCATAATTTTTAGAAAGCCTACTTTATTGTAGTTCAAACCTACTGTGAATTTTATGAGTCTATGGGTGAGACCCAGATGGGTGGGAGATATGCTTATGTAGAGGGTGAAAAGATTAAGGCACAAGATAAGGAAGACAGGGAAGTTTTATGACCCAGGATGGGAGGAAGAGACATTCTATGGAAGGAGAGATTGGGATGCCTTCAGATCAAAAATATTGGGACTGCTAAAGGTTTTTTGTTTGAAAGCATGGCTTTATACTCTCCTCATTCCCTTCCCCAACTCCCCCTCCCCTCTTCAGTCTAGATAAGAAGAGAGAGCTTTACCTTTTCCCACCTCATAAAAGGGAAGAGGGGGATGGGCAGCAGCTACCGAGAAGACCCCTCAGGTAATGAATAACCCTGGGTCTTGGACTGGAAAGCCTAGAAATAGCACAGGCTAGAAAGCCACAGGAGGCTAAAAAGCAGGAGGTCCTCAGACTTGCTTTGTTGGAGTTGTAGTCTCAAAAGTTTATGAATTTGTACTTTACCTCCAACCACGTTGAAAGGTTTCAAAGTCATAAACTTTTGTATATGGAGTTCCTAGATGGGGAGCTTGATTAGCTGAGAATTTGCAGATGATCTCTAGTAACTGACTTAGGACAGATTTTCAAATTAGAATTTGAGATATAAGTCCTGGTTAAGTTTTGATTAATAAGACTTGCCATCACTTTAGGCAAAAGAATTTTAGTGTAAGTTTCTTAGAGGGAGATAACTTGTGGAGTACTTTTGCATTGACGGGAAAATTAAATGTCTCCGTTTTGATTTGAATTCATTTCATGACCTAAAACATGAGATAAAGTTAGTGTTTAAGCCTATCATATTTATATGGTTCAGTTTTTGAAGTATATCTCATTAGAAACTTGGGAAGCAGAGGCAAATCTACTAGAAAAATTACTTATTATCTTAATGGGAAAATTTGATTTTATGAACTAAAACAAGTGTAAAAATGCATGCAAGCTATTTAGGGCTCACTTTAAAAATGTTTGTTATCCAATGTGAGATTATAGTTATATCTTAAACTGATTATTGAAACTTGCTATTCAAAGACCTAATGGGACAGTTAACTGACTGTTTTTCTGAGTCTAACTCCAAGCATGGACATCAAGGAAAGCTGTCTGAGCCACTGATCCATGATGCCAGCAGCCCTGTGAAGGGCAAGTATGAACTGCAGGTATGAACTGCAGGTTGAGAGGGCAACTGTTCCACATGTGCTGAGGTGGGTCTCTCTTACTTGATTCCTTAACTAAAACCTGGCAGACTTTAAACCTGGATCAACGCAGTTTGCAGTTTGGCATAGCTTCTGCCTGGACTTGACATGAAGTTAGGGAAATATTGTTCCCTTGCCATAAGTTAAGTCCCTAATCCCTCAGTGGCAAATTTCTGTAATCTAGAAGCTTTGTAATCACAACAACAAATCTACTGAATAATTGATTCTGAAACATCTTAGGTTATTATAAGATTGAGAGAGCAGGCTTAGGATTTTAGCCCAAACAATAATTAGCTATTTAGACTTGATATCTATTACTAGTGTATGTATATTATATATATGTAACATATATATAATATTATATATATCATATATATTGTATATGAGAGAGAGACAGAGACAGAGAGAGAGACAGAGACAGAGAGAGACACACAGAGAGAGAGAGATCTGTCTATCTATCTGTTTCCACAATCCAGCTGGCAGCTGTTGTGGGGGTGAAAGACCAACACAAGCCCAACAACAAGGATGCTACCAGCAGTACGCGGCAAAAGCCCAGGTTCTTTTAATCTGCTTTAGTAAGGAAAGCAACGTTAAGGGGTTGACAAGCTTACTTTAACTCAGCATACAAAAATCAATCACTTAGTTCAGGGGAAAATACCAGCACCCTGAACTTCAGAGCAAAATACAGAGTACAAACATCGACAGACGGACCTTGTCTGATTCAAATCCGAATACATAGTTACCAGAGTTTAACAAAGTCTCATCATCTGGGTTTACAAGGTGGAGGGCTCTTAGCTACAGCTGCCCGAAGTCTCCACAACATCTTATGCCACCAAGAGTGAGAGCCCTGCGCAAATGGCTCTGTCTTCTCTTCTTATACCATTTCAGATGTCATCAAACGTCATCTGAATGACCAGAACTTAGGCTCCTATGATTGGCTCTTGAGTTAGCTCCTCCCCTTAGTACCCTGGGAGCTTCACACCCATATAGCCTTTGCACCTAATAGGGATTTGGGCCTGGGGCTTAGCACCTAGTAAGACTCAATGAAAGACACTGAATTACTCAAAGGAAACAAAAGCCAAACTCTTCAAGGGCACTTGGTTGAACTGAGTGCTAAGAGCCCATTTTGCTTACCAACATGCTATCTATGTGTGCGTGTGTGTGCGTGTGTGTGTGTGTGTGTGTGGGTTCCTGTATAACTTAAGGTGCTTTAATTCTTTGTAATAATATGGAGACAATTAGATCAAGGGCTTGTGAGGATATTACTTTGTTACTTAGTTAATATCATCCTTGTCTCAAGTTTTGTTACAATTATTTCATGTTAAAAGAAGAATGGCTTGTGATTTATTCTGTTAATGCCTTAAAAGAAACATGCAATGACTAGAAGTTTATGATTTAATATGTACTGTGTTAAAAATTGATTTCTTAATGTATTTGTGTATGTACTGGAGCCTGCTGTTAATTCCTTAGTGAAATCTCATCCTTCTGGTGGGGGAATTAATAATGGATTAATGTAGAGTTAAGAAATTAGGTCCTAATGTGAATCTCTTAAACATGATAATTGGCCAAGGTTCCAATTTTGGTTTTGTAAGAATGGTAACTTAAAATTGAGTTAAGGTCATTTTTGTAGGAGAATGAACAGAAAACTGGTTCCTACAAGGAGACAAGAAGAAGAAGATGCTGAGATGCTGTACTGGACAGGGCTGGAACAAATACCAAGGAACAGAAGACATCATCAGATGATATTCCCTGCCAGACAGTGGTATGCGAAGACTTCTGAATCTCAAATGGACAATTGCGTTATTATTTTCTTTTGGGTTTCTATATCTGTATTTATAAAGGGGACTGCCCCGCTTTGATTTGTCAATGTGTCAATCGACCTTTCCCCCTTCCCATATTTACTTAATGAGGTGTTGGTTAAGGACAAGAATTCGTATGAGGAAGAGAGTAAGGGAGTATTAAAGATGTGGAAACAAAAATTGAAATAAAAGAAAAGAGAGGGAAATTGTAGGAAATGGATGGAAAGAGTTTTGTTTCCACAGGATTAAAAGTACTCCTCCCCCTCACCTTCAGCAGAATTTAAGTCAGGTGACTGATTCTAATCAGAGCTCTGATCTAGCAGAAACAAGACTTCTGCTCAGGTGAAAGGTTAGGGGCTTATTCGCATGTTTAATGAGCTGTCTGAGGGAGGCTTGAAGTGGGCAGTTCTGGGGGTTGCATTCGGCCTGTGAAGAGTCAGGCAGGAGATTGGAATTGCGAGTCAATAAAAGGACTGGCAGTTGTCTGAATCCTTGTACTCTCCTGTACTCTGGTCAGGGGATGTACCCATTTATTCAGAAAGAATAAATGTAAAATATAATTAAAAAGTGCCTGGCTTTCCAAAGAGTATTGTTTATTCCTGGACTGACTGTTTCTAACAACTTAAGCCTTTACTTCTCTTTCCTAATCTTTCAAACCCATTACTCAGACTCCCTCCACTTTCCTTTACATTCCAAATTAAAAATTAAACTCACCCTAATTTTGTCCTGCTTCTCTGCACCTGTTAGAATCTGGAGGGAATTAATGCCTAACAATTTACAAATCAAGAGAGCTGTATTTCTCTCACACCCATCACAAATAGCTTTTATAATACATTTTAAAGAAATCACTGAAATCCTAAAATCGCACTTAAGGCTATGATATAAAGCCTTGATTAAAATGTCTTAAAAGTCTAAAAACTTATTTTGGCAGTTTTAAACACAGCTTGGTCTAAATCTTATCAGTATAAACTAACTGATTCCACCTCCCACTTCTGGGAGAGTCTCACCCTGCTTTTTAATTCCATTACTTATTATCTAACTTTATTCTGCTATCTCAATGTAATGGCAAGCAAAGTGGGACTTTTTGATTTTTTTTCTTTGGGAGTGCTTCTCATTGCTATGTGATCAACTGTCTTTGACTGAGTCTTGCCTTTGTTTGAATCCAGAGTCTTTGATTGAATCAAGAGTCTTTAGATGACATGCTTAAGTCACAAGAAAGCCCAATTTACATCATTTTGAGTCACATGTTTGTGATGCCCTCTGTGTGCTGACCCTGAAGAAAAAGTGTTTATATACTATGAGGTTAGCATTTTGCTTTGGATGGGGTGGGAGGGATCACTCAATGGAAGAGTGTCTGTGTGGTTGGGCCAGATGAGACTCTGGGTGGCTGTTAAGAAGCTCCCCGCACCCAACTTTGAAAACCCAGATATTGGTGCTTCTCAAACTGATAACTATGTATGTATTGCTATGAACAGACAGAAACACTGTCTGCTGATTTGTGTTATTTGCTCTGTTTGTATAATTTCTGGAGGATTTGGAGCTCTGAGTCTCCAAGATAATGATTTTTCACATTGTCAGTAAGATAATGATGAAAGAGATCTTATACTTTTCATTGTATAAAGCAAGAAACCTCCATGACTTGTTTTCATTATCTTTTCCACCTCAAAGTCTTTCCTTAACTCTGTGGAAATTCTACCCATCTTTCCAGTCTCAGATCAGAAGCCATCTACTTCAAAAAGCCTTCTTAGCTTCCCAATCCTGAAGGTTCCTTTCGATGAGCTCTTAGAAAGCTTTCTTTATTTAATAGGATCACAAATCTAGAGTTGAAAGTGATCTCAGTCCATCTAGAAAAGCCCTCTCATTTTACAGATGATAAAATTGAAACTCAGGAGGCTAAGAAACTTGCCCAAATAAAATAAAAATTGTAGGCATCAGAAGTAGGATTTGTCAACCATTCTCAGAGACGAGTCATATATATGTATATATATATATATATATGTGTATATATATGTATATATATATGTATGTATATGTATATATATATGGTTCAGGTTAAATAGTTTAGATATCCTGTGAAGAGTAGGTATTCTCAACAGGTGCCAATCAATTTTTTATTGGTTGACACACTGGGAGGTGGGCTACATTAAAATGAAGGTCTTGGGGTACATAACTTAGGTAACCTAGATCTTAGACAAAGAGATATCAATTTCTGTATCACTGTCTTAACAGTAGGGAGAATCAACATTATTCTAGACCTATCTGAGCAAACATGGGAGCAGGAATACACCCATTAGCCCAAACTAGAGTTTCTTCCTCTGTCTGATCAGGTCTTGGCCTGGGTAAATCCTGGGGAAGATTTCCCACACTGGCTAGTTTCTGAGTAATTGTCCTTTTGGTGGAAATTCATGATTTATCAAATACAAGGATTATGGGCATATCCTGCTTGATGGTTGCTGAGTTTGCCCCCTGATTAGACAATTCTAAATCACAGATCAGTTCAGCTACCTCTGGATGGTAAAGAAGGTCAACCAGATCAAGGAGGTTAGTAAGGCCATCAACCATTCTATTTTCACAATTTTCATACTTTTTTTTTACAGATTTGAAACCAGATCCTCTGGCGACAGAGCCAGGGATCTTTCTGCTATCTTAAACCCTTATCTCACTTTACTTTTTATGACAGTGTAAGGGCAAGCAAAGTGGGACTTTTTGTGGTGTATTGTTTTGAAGTGCTTCTCAACACTAAGGCAACCAAGTGCCTGTGATTGAGTCTTGCATTTGTTTGTAGGAAGGCCCACACCCTTTTGCTAGTTAGGTAACAAGAGGTGTGAAGCCCTTGAGAAGTGTGAAACCCTCAAGAGGTGTGAAGCACTCTGACTCTCAAGAAGTGTATATATACTCTGAGGTTAGCATTTTGTCTGGGGCATGATCTTTGGAAAAGTGTTGGTGTGGAGACACTGGTTGGCCAATAAGGAGCCCCACCCCTTTGGAAACCCTAATGTTGATGCTTCTCTCTCTGGTAACTGTGTATGTATAGCTTTGGTCAGATAGCTACAAGCCTATCTGTTGATTTGTGACTATTTGCTCTGTTTATATAATTTCTGCTTGTAATTTCTCTTTGTGTTTTCTCTGAAGTTCAGGGCGTTAGCTTCCCCCCACCCACCCAAACTAAGTGAATGATATATGTATATTTAATTAAAGTGAGATTGTTAATGCCTTAAAGTTGCTTTCCTTAGAAAAGCAGATCAAAGAGCCTGTGCTAGCAGCCCTCTTGTGTGCTGGTGTTATTGGTCTTACCCAACCACAGTAAAGCAGGAAGTAGCATTGTTGTTACAGGTAGTTCTCTATGCATATGACTTATTTCCACTATTTGATCATAAGCACCTTTAGGTCGGGTACGTTGACTTTTGTCATTTTTTTTAAATCTCTCGCTGTCATAATGTATTACACAAAGGAATTAACCAATCAATAAACTTTTAAGTGACTAATGTATGCCATGCACTGTTCTATGGGCTGGGATACTTAAGAGATACAAAAAGAGGCAAAAAGAGAGTCTCTACCCTCAAGGATGATACAATCTAATGGGGGAGACAACATGCAAGTAGATATATACAAAGCAAGCTATGTGCAGGGTGAATGGAAAATAATTTACAGAGGGAAAGCACTGGAATAAAGGAGGGATGAGGAAGACTTCCAGTAAAAGAAAGATTTTAGTTTTGACTTAAATTAGACTAAGGAGGTCCATAGGTGGAACAGAGGAGGGAGAGCATTAGAGGCATGAGGGAGAGCCAGGGAAAAGGTCCAGAGAGATGAGAACTTCCTCTTCCTTCAAGAGGTAGGAGGCCAATACCAGTGGATAGAAGAGTCCATGTTTATATAGATACATATGTGTGTGTATGTGTATATATATATATAAATATGCATACATACATATATACACATACATGCTGTCAACCATTACAGAGTTCACTCTAAGACAGACAAACAAAATTAGGCTGCACGTACATATTTATTCCTCTCAAATCTGGTGGATCATGGAGATAGAGTTATGCATGGGAGTTCATTGTGAAAATGAGCAGAAGGAAGGATAGACAAAGGGGACTTTATATTTTCACAGCAATTCCCTCTCCCCCTTATTTCCTGACTCAAAATACCTGTCAGCCAAAATTATGTTCTCCACATGTGTTAACCATAATACATGTGTGCATGCATGTGTATGTGTATACATATACATATATATGTGGATTTGAATGACAAATAAAGCATTTGCTATTTGGTTCTAGAAGCAATAGGGAGCCACTGGAATTTATTGAATAGGGAGGATGATGTGGTCAAACTTTAACAAAATCACTTCAGTGGCTGAATGAAGGATGGAGTGGAATGGGGAGAGAATTCAGGTGATCACACTCACCAGCAGGCTATTGAAGTAGGGTAGGTATAAAGCGATAAGGATCTGATTCAGAGTGGTCACAGTATTAGAGAACAGGAGGCATGTTTTTGAGATGTTGCAAAAGTAAGATTGATAAACCTTGGCTACAGCTTCTATATGGGGGTGGGGTGGGAGATAGTGAGGAGTTGAGGAGGACTCCTAGGTTTTGAGCCTGAGGGAATGGGAGGATGGTGTTGCCCTCTACAGTAATATGGAAGGTGGGGGGCAGGACAGAGGAAAGATTATGAGTTTGGTTTTGCACATGTTTAAGAGGTCTACCAGACATAGAGTTCAAGATGTCTGAAAGGCAAGTTGGAGAAATGAGATTGGAGGTCAGCAAAGAGGTTCAAGGAATGGCTAGGTGGACTTGAGTGTAATCAGCAGAGAGATAGCAATTAAATCAATGGGAGCTGATGATCTCACTGTGAGAAGGAATATAGAGGGAGAGGAGAAAAGACTATGGTGAAATCCTCTTAAGCTACAGAGAATCTCTGCTTACAAGTTGACTCTGCTTGGGTAAGAAAGACCCATAGTTCAGGAAGTCCTCTTAAAAGCACATCTGCAAAGTCTGCCTTTATTAAAGCTGCTGCTGCTGCTGCATTTCAAGAGTTGATTATTTGGTCATTTGTATTGCTCTCTCTGGAGTCTCAAATACACAACCGCTCAAAACTCAAAACCATTTAAAAGATCTTCCAATGTGCAGACAACAAGTCTGAACCCACCTCTGTGTGATCCCTGACCGCAGCTGTAAGTTCCCCTTCTAAGTTTGCTTGTTCTAATCAGTGTCTAAGACATGTAGCTTCTAAGTCATTTAATTTCAGTTGAATCAACACCTGTGATGATTTTATCTCCTAAAATATCCTTGTTTTTTCAAATTTCTTGCTTGAATTACTTGAAAACTTGTCCAAAGAAATCATTTTTGTGGTGTTGGTGGTGGTGGTGGTGGTGATGGTAGTACCAGGACATACCCCCAGGCAGGGTTGGATCTTTGTTGGTTTCTTTTAGATTCCATTTCAGGCAAGGATATCACTATCAGATAAATCCTCAACATTCCTATATATTACTAACAAAGCCCTACAGCAAGAGATAGAAATTCAATTGAAAGTTACTGTAAACACTATAAAATATTTGGGAGTCTACCTGGCAAGACAAACCCAGGACCTATATGAACACAATAACAAAACACTTTTCACACAAATAAAGTCAGATCTAAATAATTGGAAAAATATCAGTTGCTTGAGGTTAGGACGAGGTAATATAATAAAAATGAGAGGGAGAAAATTTGGAACTCAAAAACTTGTGGAACTGATTGTTATAAACTAAAGATAAAAAATAAAATAAAAAAAAAACATCCAGTGTGGCTGTCCAACATCTAGCAAAATCTGTCCCCACCTATCTTAGAGTTTCTCAGTATACCATGAGTTCTGATCTCACACAAAAAGCTAAGTACAGTACCAGGAAAATAGTAGGTGCTTAGTAAATATTTATTCCTTCTCCTACCCATAATAACCCCAGTATTAGATCCCTCCTTAATTATACATCCCTTAAATCTTCATATAACCTGTCCATGATTGACCTGCAAATGAATTTTTTCATTCCTGTGACACTTGAGATCATTCTTTATTTTCAGAGCTGATAGTATAGTTGTGAACCATTTTGAGCCCCCACCCAACCCATTATGTGACAAAGGCCTAAAACCTGGATTGGCCAATCAGGAGACAGACATTTTTGGTCTACTCTTAGCTTAAATTAACCTTCAATAATTCTTTGCATTCTCTGGAAAAACTGACATGCTTTGTGCTGCTCTCCGAGTGAACTCAGTATGCTCCTTCCTGTGTCAGCAATTACAAGGCCAGATGAAGATGACCAGGACCATCCTTCTGTCTATGACTACCAAAGACAAGGCACCTTGAACCAGACACCATCTTGAATAATGGGACTTTTCTTATGTTTTCTTATGTTACATCATGTTAATGATAGGAAAAACACACACATCCTGGATCTATAAGTTCAATTGACACATTGACAATTATTTTATTGTATTTATAATCTATCCTAGTAAGAAATTCAATTCTCTTATTGTTTAATACAAATGGAGGCTATAATTTTGGTTGACATAGGCATCCTGAGTTGGGATTGCTCTAGGTGTATAAAAGCTCTCCTTCAACTTATTTACCTCGAAGTTCAGAATTATTTTCTGACTCCCATGCAATGCATGATTCTCTGGCTTAATGAGAATAAGCAAGTGCATCATAGCACATGTACAGCCTGGTTCTGTTTGTTCCTTTGTCAAACCTTTGGTAAGATGAACTCCATTCTGTTTGTTCTTAAACAACCCTTTGATAAAGGGCAACCCCAGTTCCATTTATTCTTTGGACAAACATTGGCTTAAGGGGGAAACTGATTCTGTTTGTTTCTTTGAACTGAACTTTGGTAAATGGTTGACACAGTCTTTAGCCCTTTTCTCTGTCCTTAGACCATTTTTCTTCTTCCTTTACAATCTTTCCCTTAGCAATCGCATTCACTCTCAATTCTTCAACCGTCAAACTTCACAAATATATTCCGGATGTGCAATGCCCCTTTCATGCACTATTATGTTTCATATATGTCTGGGTTAATGTGTTATCTCTCTACTAAACTGCAAAGAACTACAGAGGAGGGTCTATGGCTTATCTAAATGTTACCTCTAGTACCTAGTACAATACCTGGTACGCAGTAGGTCTTTGGTAAATGCTTGACAATTGAATGATTAACTATATGTCCAGCAGTTCCTAATATAATAATCTTCTATTATAGCTGAGGCTACTAAGTAAATCTTTATTGTTTCTAATCAGAGAGCTTTAGGAAAGCTACCTCCAGTCATTTGTCATGTGCAGATCGCCCTGTCACATTTAAGAGAAAATGATTGTCTCCACATCCAGTGTAAGTGTCCACTTGTCCACTTATTTCCTTTTAAATATTATGTCATTTTTCCAAGGTAATGTTTCCCTTTACATTCACTGGGGGGAGGGAATAAAGAAAAAGGCCACTAGACATGTCAGTAAAAGCCCTGAGTTTGTGCCAGCTCTGCCTCTAATCATCTGGGTGAACTCAGCAAAGTGATGTCGACTCTCTGAGCCTTAATATGCACTACTTATTGGTAAATATCATCATGAGAAAATTTTGTAAACTCTAATGTGCTAGATAGAGGTGAGCTGATGAAAGAGCTGAGGGTGTTCTTCCTTGATGGGAGAGGGCAGGTTTGCTTCCCGAGCCTATTGGTGTCTTTTGACATAATCAAAATGTGGGATTAACCAAAACCATAGATTATTGGCCTCACATGCAGGTGTGTCCTGCTCATTAAACTCACCCTCTGTCTCTGACATCTTTACTCACACTTTGTGGTTTGGTGTCTTCTTGCAGGACTGACTTTTCTGTGAAGATGAAGGACCACACAGAACTGACTGAGTTTACCTTACTGGGAATCCCTCATACACAGGGTCTGGAGACTCTTTGTCATCTTCTTCATCCACCTCTTTACCCTGGTAGGGAACTCATTCCTTCTTTTGGCCATCTTACCTTCTCTTGCCTTCATACCGCTATCTGTTTCTTCTTGGGACTTTTATCAATTTTTGACACATTTTCCCATTCAGTGACCTCTCCAAAAATGCTATTGTACCTCTCAGGGCAAAGCCAAGCTATCTCTTATAGGGCTGTGCCTACCCACTCTTCTACCATTTCTTGGGGGCATCCTGAGGGTTCTCAACCTTCACAGTTCAGCCTAAGAAAGACAAACAGGATTAGGTTGTATACATGTTTATTTCTCTCAAAGCAGGCAGCATGCATGTGTCCATGTATGGGAGCTGCAGTTTGGAACTGAGCTCATTTTGGTGTTAGGATGCACTGTTTACCTACCCTTTCAACAGAGCTGTCACCTCATCATCATTTCATCTCTGGACACAGGAAATACCTCTTTTATCAGACCACCCCCCAGATTTGGGCTATCTAGACAAAAGAATGTCCACAACCAAGCCTGAGCAGAACATAATAGGCTTTCCTATGTTAGATTACATTACTTTAGTGTTATGAAAGTTCTTAGTGTAAAGATGATTTTGATATTCCTACTTGATTTAATCAGTATTTATTCAGTTGATTGTGATTTAATGGGTATGAGTGATTGTTAGTGAATTAAGGAGAATGGGATGAAGTTTGAGTTAGTTATGTTAAATGCTATTAAGATGAGTTATGATTAAGCATGTATTGATTATATTAATTGCATTTGATTTATAAGATTGTGCCACGCTGTATTAGCTAGGCCTATTCTAAAAACATATATTAACATGTATTAAGGTCTTGTATTTGCAATATCCCCTCATCCCTAGAAATCACTACTGCCATTCCTAAGTGACCTTTGCTTTAAAACCACAACTTGCTTGGTCCCCTAGGGATATTGCTGGCCTGTCGAAAGCCACTGCTGAGATAAGCTGTAGCCAATGACCTGTAAAAGGTCTGCTGACAAAAATGGTTGACTTGGACAGTGACACTTGCCAGTTAGGAGAAATCCCCCCTATACACACATACAATTCTGAAGATTAGCCTGTTATTATATTAGGAGTCTCCACACTTCTGAAGGAACTTCCCAGGGACTCCTCAAGGAACTATAAAAACGCTTAGCTCCTGAACATCAAGGTCCTAGGCCTAGAGGAATGTCTTGGATCTAACTGCTTAGGGAACCCTGGTCTGCATTAAAAAAAAAAAGATAAGCAAATGAGAAAGATGAGAGGAGATGGAGTCAAGATTGTACATCTTTCACTAAACAGACTGGAAATGTTCTCACAATACCAGATAACTAGGCAGATTTTTAAGGACCTTAGATCAGTCCATTGCTCTTTCTCCTCCACCAATGCCATGAATTGTAGGCTCATCTACACCTTCCTGGGAAATCCTGCCATAGGCATCCCCAATCCAAGGGAACTGGAACTAGAGGCTGAATTATAGAGTCCTACTTATGAGGTGGGACAGTAGGACACATGGAGAAAAAGAGCAAAATGGGTGGAGTTTGCCCACTGGGAAAGGAAGGCAATCAGGACAGCAGCTTAGGGCTGTAAGGACCAAGATACTGTGACTAGGCAGAAGAAAATACCAGATCAAACAAAGAGCACTAATAGGCAAGTCATTGTATTCTTGGTAGTAGAATAGTTGCGGGAAATAACAGGTTTGTGAAAAGCTTAAGTACCCATGACAAAACAAGTGAGGATATAAGATTGTAGCATGCAAAAAAGGACTTTGCCTTCATCTCAGACAGAGGGAGATGTATATTTCTAATTTACATCTTCCCACTATTATTGTTGCTAAGCAGAGAATACAGCATAAAAGACAAGGGCCCACAGCCCATAGTCATAGCATTCCACCTCCATGAGCACAGATTAGTCTCTATGTCTCCAAGGGCAGCCATAGGTGGCATGGGGATCTCATCAGTGCTTGTAGAAGTAGAGGATATAAAGGCCACACAGAGACAATCAGAATGGTCCAGTGCAGTTTAGGTATCTCTTCCCAAGCTCATCCTCCAGACACAGAGTTAGGTTAAACCTAATGTATGCCTTCCTCCTCTAGCTCCCTTTGTTTGGGGTCCTTACCTGCTCACCAGCTTTGTCCTGGGAGTGTGCAAGATAGTGTTATGAGAATTTTTTCAAGTCATCTAATGCAAATAATATCTCGTACGATAACATGTCATGGTAGAAGCATGTCCTACCTCCATCTAAATTTTAACTCTCTCTTCAAAAGTGAATTCCCTACCTGCATGAAGACAAAAAGACACTTCAAACTAGGCATCTCCCTCTTTCTGTTTACTCATTTATAAAACAAGAGAAAACCATTCTTTCTTTAATATGCCTTGAGATAGTCTAAAGGGGGGAAAGGAAAAGCTGGAGTAATACCTGCCTTCCAAAGCCCTGAACTTCATGGATTTTATGACATGACAGAGATTCTGGTTACCACAAAGAATGATCTAGTATAAGTGTTTGTGGAACTGAAAGAGTTCTTTCTTGATTCATCCTACTTTCTCCCCTCCCTCTATAAAATTATTTTTATTTATTTGGTACATATTTTCAAATTTGCTGACTTGTGTACTTGCTACTTTCTCCAGTAGAATGCAAACTGCTTGTGAGAAGGCTCTCACTTTTGTCTTCATTGCAACAGCTCCTAGCACATGCCCAACACATAGCAGGGCCCTTAAAAAATACTTGAACTGAACCCAATGGAACCTGATGGACCAGTCTGTATGGGGAATGAGCATAGCCAGAAAGGAAGGCACACCAACAGGTTTTTGCAGCATAGAGGGTTAGGAGCAGCAGTCAAAGATAAACATTTTGATTTCTACTCTCACAGACCAAAGACAGCAGGATTCACAGATGATTTCAGGAGAGCATTGGCAGCTTTGATGCATTCACCCAGGGAGGAATCTGTAAACACAAGAGGAGGGATAACAGGACAAATGCTAGGAAAAGCAGAGAAGTAGATTCATTTCATCAGTCTGTATCCCCTCCTTCCTGTATTCATTCTTTTTCCTCCTTGTTGTACTTGTATCATTTCAGTAGCGTCTGACTCTTTGTGACCCCATTTGGGGTTTTCTTGGCAAAGATACTGGAGTGGTTTGCCATTTCCTTCTCCAGATCATTTTAGAGATGAGGAACTGAGGCAAAGATGGTTAAGTGACTTGCCGAGGATCACATAGCTAGGAAGCATATGGGCCTCGATTTGAACTCAAATCCTCCTGACTACAGGTCCAGCACTCTATCCACTGTACTACCTAGTAACCCCTTCTCCCATTCTGCCTCCCCTAACCATTTCTAATCCAGCAAACATTCATTAAGTGTTTGTAATGTTTAAAGGAAGGCACTGCTATATTCCTACCAACAATCATACTCTTTCTCTTTTCTTATCCCTTAAATTCCCCTTTCACTTTCATTGGCCCCACAAGCACTTCTGAGGTACAACGTTCTTGAAAGCAGAGGAGTGAATAGCTGTTAGAGCAGTCTCAGGCTCACCCTGGGGGCATCTATGGGACTAAAGTAGGAGGGATGCTAGCAGCCTGGCAGCAGGAATGTGAAGAGAGCCAAGACTACTCTGTGGAGAGTTCCTGATATCCCACCACCCTTTCCCATAGGCATTTTCAACCTTCTCTGGTCTCCTCTGTGTCCCTCACTATCTGTGAGTCCTCTCTCTGGGTTGAAAGACCAAAAAAGTGGAACAGAAAGGAACTGGGCCATGAATCCCTCCATCTCCCACCTTAGACAGATTAATGAGGCTGTAGCCTGAGGGAATAGTAAGTCTCCTGATTTATGAGGAAACAGGTTCTCAAGAGAGAACCCTTACCAGATCGAGCCTGGATCCATGCCACAGCCTTCCTTTCCAGGAGTTCCCATTCTTCTCTCTGGTCCCAACTGGAGCTGTGCATCCACAGCACAGCCAAGATAGTGGCCCATCTTGGGACATCTTTACTCTAGAGAATATATGAAACGCAAAGGTCCAGGTCAGAGGACCTCAGAAAGGGTCAAGCAGCCAAACCTTTGGATGGTACTTGACCCATCAAGGATCATACAAAAGACTGATCCCAGATAGATCATCTACTTCTCCTTCCAGTTCTCTGCTCTTATTGCTCTCCTCAATGAACAAATGTTTACTGAGCATCTATACAAGAGGAACTATCTAGCTTTAAGGCCTAGAAAGCATTTCCATCAATCTCTCTCAATCACAGACTACACCTAAAGGGCAATGACTCCCCTCACTCTCTCCAAAGGTGGATTGCTCTCCCTAGTTACCTCTGTCGTGCTCTTCCCCAATACACCCCCCACCCTATACCCTCCTCTCTCTGGGACCTTACCTGGTCAGGCAATGCAGCCAATGCACTCTGAACACCCACACCCAGGACTGAGGCCAGAGCTTCATCCAGTTCCCAGGAACCATCTGCCTTCTGGAGGGAAATTAGCTGCAGAAGCAGAGACTCTGGAGGGGATGTGTCTAAAATAGAGAGGGCTCCCTCTAGTAACTCTTATTTGAAAGCCCCTGAGCTTCATATCCAGGGGGCCTCATACAGCTACCCCCTAAATATTTCCCCCAAGGCCTTGATGAGCCCCAAGGCAATCTACCAGGTAGGTCCCACCCCAGTGCAAGCCAGGATTCCCAGACCAAAAGGACAACAAAGCCTGTCCCCCAGTACAGGCCACCAATTAGTCCTGCCCCCATTCCTCATTAGTAGTAATGCCCCAACCCCAACCCCTTCCCCATCCCTAGACAGCCAGCCAGCTGGCTGTACAGTACAAACCACTCACAGTACAAGCCAGCAGGGAAGCTCTCCCAAACAGTGTAAACCAGCCCCTTGGTCTTGAGGTTCAATGAAAGCCAGTAGCAAGGCCCAAGAGCCTGGGCACAAGAGGCCTGAGACAGCGTAGGAGCAAGGCCCAACTCACACGTACAAGTACAAAGTCAGAAAAAAGGCAAAAAAAAATGAGCAGAAAAAAAAACTTGACTCTCCAAAGTTACTATGGTCACAAGAGGATTCAAGTCACAAATTTACAACAACAGTGTGAAGCCTCACCAAAGAATGTAAATTGGTCTCAGCCCCAAAAAGAACTCATGAACGAGCTTAAAAAGGATTTTTATTTATTTTTTTCCCCAATAATAATTTTTTGAAATAGTACTTTACTTTCCCCCAATTACATGTGAAGACATTTTTAGCATTCATTTTTACAAGGTTGAAAATGGACTTTAAAAGCAAATTAGAGAAGTAGAAGAAAAATTGGGAAAAGGAATGAGAAATGCAAGAGAACCATGAAAAAAAAGAGTCAACAGCTTGGTAAAAGAAACACAAAAAATGGGAAAAGATATAGAAAAATTCAACAAAGAACATAACTCCTTAAAAAAAATAGGATTAGCCAAATGGAAATATAAATATATATATATATAGCTGACTGAAGAAAATAATTCCTTAAAAATTAGAATTGGGTGTGGGGCAGCAAAATATTCCATGAGACATCAAGATATGATAAAACATAGAGCCAAGATGGTGGCTGGAAAGCAGGGACTTGCTTAAGCTCTCCCCCAAATCCCTCCAAACACCTGTAAAAAATGGCTCTGAAAAAATTCTAGGGCTGCGGAACCCACTAAATAGCAGAGGGAAGCAGGTCTCCAGTCCAGGAGAGTCTGGATGGTCACAGGGAAGTGTCTATCACATGGTGCTGGGAACAGAGTGCAGCCCAGCGTGGGCTGCACCAGGATAGACCAGAATGGGAGTCAGCCCAGAGCAGGTCTTAGGGCCATGAATCATTGAACTGTGGAAGTTATCAGACTTCTCAACCCACAAACACCAAACACCATGGAGCAGGTTGGTGGGTAAACTTCTAGACTGTGTTAGAGAGCGGTCTGGCCACCAGCCCTGGGGGTGGCAGAGGTGGCATGGCCATGGATCTCCAGCATCAGCTGCTTCCGGAGTCCCTGGCTCACATGGTGGGAGGAACCAAGCATCAGACCAGAGCAGGAGTACAGGGCTTGCTTTGCCCTGCTTCCATCTGGGTCGCAATCCTGGTTGGTGGTTCCTGGGGAAGAAGGAGCGCAGTGGTGGCAGAGCTTGTTGTGACAGTAGAGTAGAAGTAGCCTTGAAAACAGCAGCACAGCCCCTAAAGCTTGGGACAAAGCACTCTCTAGTCAACAAGCAGTCATACCCTGACAAAAAGCTCAAAGGCCAAGTAGTTGGCTGGGAACATGGCCAGGCAGCAAAAAAGGACTCAGACTCAGTCTTGAATCATTTTTTTGGTGACAAAGAGAATCAAAACATACAGGCAGAAGAAGTCAACAAAGTCAAAGAACCTACAACAAAAGCCTCCAAGAAAAATATGAATTAGTCTCAGGCCATGGAAGAGCTCAAAAAGCAAGTAACAGAAGTAGAGGAAAAAATGGGAAGGGAAATAAGAGAGATGCAAGAAAACCACGAAAAGCAAGTCAATGATTTGCTAAAGGAGACCCCAAAAAGTACCGAAGAAAATAACACCTTAAAAAATAGACTAACTCAAATGGTAAAAGAGCTCCAAAAAGCCAATGAGGAGAAGAATGCCTTGAAAGGCAGAATTAGCCAAATGGAAAAGGATCTCCAAAAACCACTGAAGAAAATACTACCTTAAAAATTAGATTGGAGCAAGTGAAAGCTAGTGACTTTATGAGAAATCAAGATATTCTAAAACAGAACCAAAGGAATGAAAAAGTAGAAGACAATGTGAAATATCTCATTGGAAAAACCACTGACCTGGAGAATAGATCCAGGAGAGATAATTTAAAAATTATTGGACTACCTGAAAGCCATGATCAAAAAAAGAGCCTAAACATCATCTTTCATGAAATTATCAAGAAAAACTGCCCTGATATTCTAGAACCAGAGGATAAAATAGAAATTGAAAGAATCCACCAATTGCCTCTTGAAAAAGATCCCAAAAAGAAAACTCTTAGCAATATTGTCACCAAATTCCAGAACTCCCAGGCCAAGGAGAAAATACTGCAAGCAACCAGAAAGAAACAATTTGACTACTAGGGAAACACAATCAGGATAACACAAGATCTAGCTGCTTCTATATTAAGGGATCGAAGGACTTGGAATATGATATTCTGGAGGTCAAAGGAGCTAGGATTTAAACCAAGAATCACCTATCCAGCAAAACTGAGTGTAATGCTCCAAGGCAAAATATGGATTTGCAATAAAATATAGGACTTTTGAGTTTTCTCAGAGAAAAGACCAGAGCTGAATAGAAATTTGACTTTCAAACACAAGAATCAAGAGAAGCACGAAATGCTTCCACTTAAGCCTCATGCTCATCAGCCAGGGACTTCAACTCCTTCCTGTTATTCTGAAGCCTGTCAAACATGGGCTGGATTTGCTCATGGAAACATGAAAACTCCTTTTATACAAATGTACACACAAAGTCAATGAACCCCACTTGCAGCTTTGTTTCTGTCAATCATGTGCTTGGTGAGTAGAGAAAACAGAAGTTCAAGTGAGGACAGAGGGTTAAAGGCACAGCCTTCATTATTCCCACAGTAGGGCAGGCCTCCAAGGCCTTTCCTTTGTCTCTACTCCAATCCAAAGGACCAACGGACAACAGGTCAAGTGCTTCTCTGCTTCCAGATCTATATACTAGAAGGTTCAAATTGGCAACACAAAATCATGGATGGCCCATAAAAAGGATGGCTGTCACCCAGTCGCCTCACTGCAAAAGTGAATCAGTGACATTCACATGCCAATGTGATGACACTGGAGGGTGGAAGGAGAAGGCACAGGAAAAATACCTCTTGGAAAATTTGCCCTTTTCTTTTTATATTTGGCAGATGTTTTATATAAAGCACCTACTGGTGGCTCTATAGTGTTAATGATAAATGATAAATATTTGTTTCCTAACTGATTAAAAGTTTAGATAAGGCATAAGTCCAAGTGTATGCTAGAACAAATTCTAACAGACTCAACATCAATTGTTAAATTTTCAGGGTAAACCTGAGATCTCAGAAATTAGGAACTAAAAATTAGGTTTTGATGAATTGTTTTCTTGATTTCTATACTTAAACACTTAATAGCAGATCCCTGCATGTGTGCCTTCTCCTTTGGAAGTTTATGGTCTAGTGAGGCAGGATGAAAGAGAGAAATAACTCTCCTACAAGAGAATATATTGAAAATAGATAAGAGCAAATGGCCTTCAAGACCTGTAACAAGACATCGCTTCTCTAAGAAACCATTCATGGGAGAACAATGACCCCTTTAGTGTGTTTTCTAAAAACAATATAATTGTTTTAAGCTAAGCATTCATATTCTTGTAGAAGGTTGAGGTGGTGGTAGGGGAATGGGGATGCACCTACATATTTCTTTATAGCCCAAGGAATCTTAAATCCTGACAAGACTGAGTTATCACATTCTCAGAATGTCAGTAAGTTATCTCACATGATTTTGGTATTCCACCTTACTAGTACTACTTGCTGTAGTTTTTTTTTCAGGTATAGATAATTTTAGGTAATAATTTTCTAGATGTTTCCTTTAAAATGTTTTTGGCCATATTTTGTATTTATACTGAAATCAGTTCCCACATATCATAAAGTGAAATTCCTGTGTCAAAGAAAATCTTTTTAAAAGCCAAAATATCTGATAAATAAACCTTGTGCGATAATGTAAAAAAAATACGATAAAACATAAAAGAATTTTAAAAATAAAAAATCAGAAATTTCTCATTGGAAAAAAAAATTGACCTCGAAATCAGAGAGATAATTTAAGAATTATTTGACTGCCATAAATCCATGATCAAAAAAGTTCCTAGACACCTATTTCAAGATATTATCAAGGAAAACTGCCCTAACATATTGGAACCAGAGAATAAAATAGCAATGGCAAAAATCCACCTATCACCACTTAAAAGAGAACCCAAAATAAAGGCATATCATAGCCAAATTCCAGAACTCCCATGTCAAGAGAAAATACTGCAAGCACACACAAAGAAACATTTCAAATATTGTAGAAGCACAGTCAGGATTAAACAAGATTTAGCATCTTCTACATAAAAGATCCAGAAGGTTTAGAATATGACATTCTGGAAGGCAAAGGAATTAGGATTACAATCAAGAGTTACTTACCCAGCAAAACTGAGTATACTCTTTAAGGGGGAAAAATGGTTATTTAATGAAATAGAGGACTTTCAAGCATTCCTAATTAAAAGACCAAAGCTAAATACAAAAATTGACCTTCACAAAATAAAAAAATAATTGCAAAATTCATCTGGAAGAACAAAAGGTCCAGAACATCAAGGGAATTAATAAAAAGAAATGCTAGAGAAGGTGGCCTAGCCATACCAGATCTTAAATTGTATTATAAAGCAGCAATCATCAAAACTACTTGGTACTGGCTAAGAAATAGATGGTAGATCAGTGGAATAGATTAGGTACACAAGACACAGTAGTCAATGATTATTGTAACTTACTGTTTGACAAACCCAAAGACTCCAGCTTCTGGGACAACTCACTATTTAACAAAAACTGCTGGGAAAACTGGAAAATAGCATTGCAGAAACTACACATAGACCAACATCTTACACAATACATCAAGATAAATTTAAAATAGGTACATGATTTAGACATAAATGCTGACAGTATAAGCAAATTAGGAAAATAAGGAATAGTTTACATCTCAGATCTATGGAGAAGGGAAGAATTTATGACCAAACAAGAAATAGAGAACACTATGAAAGGCGAAATAGATAATTTTAATAAGTGGTCAAAAGATATGAACAGGCAGTTTTCAGATGAGAAATTAAAGCTATCTGTAATCATATGAAAAAATGCTCCAAATCACTATTGATTAGAGAAATGCAAATCAAAACAACTCTGAGGTACCAGATCACACCTATCAGATTGACTAGCATGACAAAAGAGGAAAATGATAAATGTTGGAGAAGATACGGGAAATTTGGAACACTAACACATTATTGGAGTTGTGAACTGATCCAACCATTCTGGATACCAATTTGGAACAATGCCAAAAGGGCTATAAACCTGCATACCCTTTGACCCAGCAATAAGACTTCTAGGTTTGTATGCCACATGAACAAAAGTATATATAGCAGCTCTTTATAAGAAATGATGGATAGGCAGACTTCAGAAAAACCTGGAAAGACTTACATGAACTGATGCTGAGTGAAGTGTGCAGAACCTGGAGGCCATTGTATATAGCAACAGCAACATTGCATGATGACCAACTGTAATAGACTTAGCTCTTCTCAGCAAAAGAAAGGATCTAAGAAAATTCCAAAAGACCCATGACAGAAAATACCATCTTCATCCAGAGAAAGAATGATGGAGTCTGAATACAGATCAAAGTATACTATTTTCTCTGTCTCTTTTTTTGTTTTTTGTTTTGTTTCTTTTTTCTCGGTTTTCCCCTTTAGTTCTAATTTTTCTTTACAATGTGACTAATGTGGAAATGTGTTTAATATGAACATTTATGTGTAGCCCATATCAAATTGCATGCCATCTTGGGGAGAATGGGGAAGGAGGGGGAGAAAATTTAAGACTCAAAATATTGTAGTAGTGAATGTTGAAAATTAAAAATAAAAAATAATAATAATTTAAAATAAACAAATAAAAAAATTGATCTTCAAATACAAGACTGAAGAGAAACATAAAAAGGTAAAACAGAAACAAGAAAGAGAAAATATGAAGGATTTGATGAGAATAAACTGTTCATATTCCTACATGACAATGTGATATTTGTGACTCTTACAAAACTTTATCATTATAAAGGCAATTGGGAGTATTCATAGACACAGCATGCCAACTTATAACTCTCAAGAACTTTGTTGCTATAAGGGAAATTAGGAAAATTCATAGACAGAGGATGCAGTTGTGAGGTGACTATGATGGGATGATATAAAAAAAATTAAGGAGTGAGAAATAAGATTTTACTGGGAGAAGAGGGAAGCAGGAGATAGAATAGGGTAAATCATCTCACATAAAAGAGGCATAAAAGTGATATTATAATAGAGGTGAAGATGGGCAGAGGTGGAGAGGGGGCTGGTGACAGGCAAACTTTAATCTTACTCTCATCAGAATTGGTTCAAAGACAGAATAACATATTCAGTTGAAAATACAAATCTATCTTACCCTTTAGGGAAGTAAAATGTAAGGAGCATAAGAAGAGGTAAGAGGAGAAGGGAGAGTGGATTAGAGGAGGCAATGATCAGAACCAGAACACTTGTGAGGAGGGACAGGGTGAAAAGGAAGAGAGGAAGAAGGATAAATGAAGGAAAACAGGGTGGAGGGAAATACAGTTAGTTATCATTATGAATATGAATGAGATGAACTCACCCATAAAAGACAAGTGGATAGCAGAATAGATTAAAAAAACTGCATCCTACAACATAATGTGTACAATAAAGACATCTGAAACAGAAATATACAGTATAAAGGTAAGGGGCTGGAGTATTATGCTTAAGCCGAAGCAAATAAAACAGGGATAGTCATAATAATTTCAGACAAAACAAAAATAGACCTAATTAAAAGAGATATGGAAGGAAACTAAAACATGCTGAAAGGTACAATAGACAATGAAGTAATATCAATACTAAACAGATATGCACCACATGGTAGAGCATCTAAATTTTTGAAGGAGAAGTTAAATGAGTTAGAGGAGGAAATAGATGGTAAAACTATACTAGTGGGGAACCTCAAAGTCCCTCTCTGAGAACTAGATAAATCTAGCCACAAAATGAACAAGAAAGAAGTTAAGGAGGTGAATAGAATTCTGGAAAAGTTAGATATTATATGATAGGTCTCTGGAGAACATTGAATAGAAAGGAATATGTCTTTTTCTCAGCAGGACATGGCACCTCCAAAAAAACTGACCATGTATTACAGCAAAAAAAAAAAAAACAACAACAACAACAAAAAACCTCACAACCAAATGCAGAAAAGCAGAAATATTAAATGCATCCTTTTCAGATCACAATGCAATAAAAATTACACTCACTAAAGTGGAAAGATATATTAAAACTTAATTGGAAACTAAACAATCTAATCCTAAAGAATACTGGTTCAAAGAAGAAATCACAGAAATAATCAATAATTTCAATAAATACTATAGCAACAATGAGGCAACATAACAAAATTTATGGGATGCAGGAAAAAGTGGTACTTAGGGGCAAATTTTATATCTTTAAATTTTTACATATATCAATGAAGTGGGCATGCAAACTTAAAAAAAACTAGAACAATGTAAAAATCCTCAGTAAAAATGTGAAGGAAGGTGGTCTAACTGTACCAGATTTCAAACTGTGTCAATTAAGCAGTAATTATCAAACCATCTGGCACTGGGTAATAAATAGTGGTGGATCAGTGAAATAGATTAGGTACACAGTACAATATAGAAAACAACCATAGTAACCTAATGTTAGATAAACCCAAAATCCAAGTGTTTGGGACAAAAACTCCCAATTTGACAAAATTTCTTGGGATAACAGCACAGCAGAAATTTGATATAAAGCAATATGTCACACTGTTTACAAAGATAAAGTCAAAATGGGCACATGATTTATATATGAAGTGTGATACCATAAGCAAATTGGGAGAACATGGAACATTTACCTGTCAGACGTATGGGTAACTGAAGAATTTAAGACCAAACAAGATATAGAGAACATTGCAAATGTAAAATGGATAATTTTCATTATAAAAAAATTAAATGTTTTTGCACAGACAAAAACATTGCAACCAAAACTATAAGGAAAGCAGATAACTGGGGGTAGGGGCAGTAGGGAGGGGAAATCACAGCAAGATTTTTTGATAAAAGCCTCATTTCTCAAATATATAAAGAACTGGGTTAAACTTGTAAGAATGAAAGACATTCCCCAATTGACAAATGGTCCAGGGACATAAACTGGTGGCTTTCAGACAAAGAAATCAAAGCTATCTACAATCATATGAAAAAAAATGCTCCAGACCACTGCTAAGAAGAGAATTGCAAATTCAAACAACTCTGAGGTACCACCTCACATTCAATGATTGGATAATATGACATAAAAAAAGACAAATGTTGGAAGGAATGTAGGAAAACTGGGATACTAATGCACTGTTGGTGGAGTTGTAAACTGATCCAACCATTCTGGAGAGCAATCTGGGACTATGCCCAAAGGACAATCAAAGTATGTATAACCTTTGGTCCAGCAATACCACTGTTAGGTCTGTAACCCAGAGATCATACAAGTGGGAGATGGACCTGTAAGTAAAAAAGTATTTATAGCAGTTCTTTTTGTGGTGGCAAAGAATTAGAAATTAATGGGATGCCCATCAATTGGGGAATGGCTAAACAAGCTGTGGTATATGAATGTAATAGAATACTATTATGCTACAAGAAATGAGGAGCAGACAGACTTCATAATAACCTGGAAAGACTTACATAATGCGATGCTGAGTGAGGGGAGCAGAACAGAAGAACCTTATACATGATTACAGACACATGGTATCTGTGATGACTAACTTTGATAGACTTGGCTTTTCTCAGCAATACAAGATTCTAAGATAGCTCCAAAAAACCTATGATGGAAAAAGCTATCCACATCCAGAGAAAGAATTACAGAGTCTGAATGCAGATTGAGGCAAACTATCTGCTCTCTTTTTTTCTTTCTTTTTTGGTTTTGTTTCTTCTTTCTCATGGGTCATTCCATTGGTTATAATTCTTCTTTGCAACCTTACTATTGTGTAAATAAGTTTAATGTGAAAGTATATGTAGAACCTACATGGGATTACATGCCATCTTTGGGGAGGGGGAGAAAATTTGGAACTCAAAAACTTGTGGAACTGAGTATTGTAAACTAAAAATAAATTAAAAAAAGAAGAAATAGAGGGGATGCTTATCAATTGGAGAATGGCTGAACAAGTTGTGGTATATGATTGTAACAGACTATAAATTTGCTATAAGCAAAGACAAGCAGAATGATTTCAGAAAAACCTGAAAGCTTACATGAACAAAGTGAAATTAGCAGAACCAGGAAAATTTGTACACAGTAACAGCAATATTGTACAATGAAAAACTGTGAATGACTTAGCTATTCTCAGCAATATAATGGTAAGACTTTCAGTCATCTGGCACAAAATGATGGGAATATGGAAATGTTTTGCATGATTTCACCCTGTATTATGAAGGCAGAATTTATGATTTCAAAGAGAATCATACATATGTCTGAAAGGTTCGGAACCGCAGGATATAAGGAATTCTCTAGGTAGAAGGCAGAAGAATTAAAGCATGTATTTAAGCTCCAAAGTAACAGACCCACGAACCAGTGTCCCCATTTTGATATTTTGATCAAAAGCTTCCAGGCCCAATAAGTCTGCCTCACAAGAGTAACCAGGAGGCCACAGAGAAGCATGATGGTATAAAGCAAAATCATATATGTGCTTCCCCTTTACGGTAAGAAGATTACCCACTGGCCTCAAGTTCTTCCTCAGCACTCCTCAGTCCACACGTGGGTCAGCTCTGTTACTGGCAGCTCCTGCTTCAGCTTCAGCTGTAACTGTCTCTGGCTTCAACGGAAAAGGATCTTCAAGCCATCTTCTCTCCTCTTATAGAGTTTTTGACATCATCAAGCATCGCCTGAGTGACCAGAGCCCAGGCTCTGGTGATTGGTTCTTGAGTTGGCCCCTCTCCTTAGGATCCTGGGAGGTTCATATCCACATAGATTAGGTTAACACCCAATAGGGCATGGCTCTGGAGTTAACACCTCCCCTTAGCCAGCCCCATGAATCGTCACGAAGAGGCGGACTTAAACCCACTGGTCTAAGAGCCTCTGCTGTCCCAGACATGTAAACTAGGCCCTCCCTGGAGTTAGCCCTACCTTGGGCCCCACCTTAGTTGCCAATCTACACCCACTAAGGTTTTACACCTAATAGGGCTCTGGGCCTGGGGCCCAGCACCTAGTAAGGCTTAATGAGATAAACTGAGTTACTCAAAGAAAACAAAGGCCATTTTGCTTACCAACACATACCCTCATAGCCTATATTAGTTTGCTTACTATCTGGGGTGAGGGCAGGGAAGGAGGGAGGGAGGACTAAAATATGGAACTCAAAAACTCTTAAAATAATGTTTAAAATTCTTCTTACATATAATTGGGGCAAAATTAAATATGATTTTTTTAAAAAAAGAAATAAACAAGGGAAAAAGCATCCCAAGCACAATGAATAGGCCTGACCATGAAATCTACTAATAGGAATGGTAGAGGAACATATCTGGAGAGCAAGAGGAATTTTTCAATGACCTGTGAGAATATACCATCTATCTTTATCTTTCTGCCAGTTCCAAGGAATAGATATTAATGCACTAAATGAAAAAAAATTAGATTAACATTTGAAGCAGAAAGAAACCTTTAAAAGTAGATTCATCCTGTACTGTGATCTCAGGAAATATCTAATGATGTCTGTGTATCATGTCTCAACTTTGGCTGATCTCTGACTGGCAAACTCCTACTCTTGAGTCTTCCTTCTCGTCTGTTTAACCAGGTGTGTTGATAAAATGCAACTGGAAAGTAAGGAGGTAAGGAGAAAGCTTTGAAAAAAACAGGAATATTCATTAAGATTCCAGTTTCATGAAGTAATTTGTCTTTAAGAACATTTCTTACCAAGCTTATTGAAACTTCTCTCCAATGTTAACTATTTTGTAGTGCTTCAGAATTCAGTTGTGTTAAAAAAAATTTTTTTCCAGGAAAACCATTTCAGTATAGCTTCCTTGAAAAAAGAAAATAACTTTTAATGACTACAAATTTGATGAATATAAGTGAAGATAAATTATAGTCACTAGCTTCCACTTGCTCCAATCTAATTTTTAAGGTAGTATTTTCTTCAGTGGTTTTTGGAGATCCTTTTCCATTTGGCTAATTCTGCCTTTCAAGGCATTCTTCTCCTCATTGACTTTTTGGAGCTCTTTTGCCATTTGAGTTAGTCTATTTTTTAAGGTGTTGTTTTCTTCAGTGTATTTTTCAGTATTTTTTGGGGTCTCCTTTAGCAAGTCATTGATTTGCTTTTCATAGTTTTCTCGCATCCTTCTCATTTCTCTTCCCAATTTTTCCTCTACTTCTCTAACTTGCTTTTCCAAATCCTTTTTGAGCTCTTCCATGGCCTGGGACCAGTTTATGTTTTTCTTGGAGGCTTCTGTTGTAGGCTCTTTGACTTTGTTAACTTCTACTGTCTGTATGTTTTGGTCTTCTTTGTCACCAAAGAAAGAATCCAAAGTCTGAGACTGAATCTGGGTGCGTTTTCGCTGCCTGGCCATATTCCCAACCAACTAACTTGACCCTTGAGTTTTTCAGTGGGGTATGACTGCTCGTAGACTAGAGAGTTCTATGTTCCACGTTTGGGGGGGAGGTGCCAGCTCTGCCACACCAGCACTACTCCTTCCCCAAGAACCCCCAACCCGGACTGGGCTTAAATCTTCAGCAGGCTGTGCACTCCTGCTCTGATCTGCCACTTAATTCCTCCCACCAGGTGGGCCTGGGGCCAGAAGCAATTGCCGCTGTAGCTGCCCCACCTCCGCTGCCCCCTGGGCCAGTAGCCGGAACCCGAACTCCTTCCACTCCCGCAGCTTTTCCCACTAACCTTCCCTGCTATCTTTGGTGTTTGTGGGTTGAGAGGTCTGGTAACTGCCGCAGCTCACTGATTCAGGGCTCACTGATTCAGGGCGCTAGGGCATGCTCCACCCGGCTCCTGGTCTGGTTGGTCTGCGCCACTCATGCTGGGCTCTGCTCCACTCTGTTCCCAGCTCCCAGCTCCGTGTGGGATAGACCTCACCCAGAGACCATCCAGGCTGTCCTGGGCTGGAGCCCTGCTTCCCTCTGCTGTTTTTGTGGGTTCTGCAGTTCTAGAATTGGTTCAGAGCCATTTTTATGGGTTTTTGGAGGGACTCAGCTGAGAGCTCACGCTAGTCTCTGGTTTTCTGCCGCCATCTTGGCTCTGCCCCCCAGGTCTCGATTTTTTTCTTATATCAAATTTCATTTGTACTTTCCAACTTCTAACTAAGGTTTCTGGTTTTACCCTCTGGAAACATTTGTCCATGTACCATAACAATAGAAAGCTCTTCGGAGGTCCTGAGACAAAGCTATAACATGACGGGAGAACCTGAGATAATCTCACCTGAAATCCACTAACCCCTCCTCCTGATCCTGTAGGAGCAAAGGACCCAGAATACATTCCTGAAGATCATGAAGAACTGAGCAAGAAACACAAGACCTTAGGACAACAGTTATGTTTTGTTTTAAATCACTGCTCCATGCTGAATGCAAGAAGAAAAAGGAGAGATGGGAAGTGAAGAACAGACTGAGTGCCAGGAAACACGAACAAAAATCTATTTCCAATCTCCGCCACTACTTCCTTGATTATCTCTCCTCTCAATATCTTTCTTGCTTTCCAATCTTATTACTAAACTGAAACTATTCTCTCCTAAATTACTAATGGCCTCTTAAACTGCAAATCAGATAGACTTTTCTCAATCCTAATCCTTCTTGACCTATCTGCAGCAATTAACAGGAGAGGCATCCTTAGCTTCTTGGATACTCACTCTTCTACATAACTGTAGTTTAAGGGATACGAGAATACAATGGCTATAATTCTAGCCATTTTTGTAACACTTTTCTCCATCAGGCCCACCCTTCTCAGTCTCCCTTCCTGGACCATCACTGATACCATAACTTCTAACTGTGGTTATGCTCAAAAGTTCTTCCTGAGGATGTTTATTCTCTCTTTATACTGAGTAGGTGACATAACCAGCTCTCCTCGATATAATTATCTCCATGCAGATCATGCCCAGATCTATATTTCTTTTTTTTAAATTTATTTATTTATTTTTAGTTTACCACACATGGTTCTACACAATTTTGAGTTCCAGATTTTCTCCTCTCCCTCCCCCCTCCCTTCCCAAGATGGTAAGGAATAGTTTACTTATCAGATTTATGGAAAAGTAAAGAATTCATGACCCAACAAGAGATAGAGAGCATTACAAATGCAAAATGGATAATTTGATTATGTCAAATTGAAATGTTTTTGTATAAAAAAAAGCCAATGCAACAAAAATTAGGAGGGAAGCAGAAAATTGGGAGAAAATCTTTGCAACTAGTATCTCTGATAAAGGCCTCATATCTAAAATATACAGGGAACTGAGCCAAATATATGGGAATACAAGCCATTCCCCAATTGAGAAATGGTCAAAGGATATGAACAGGCAGTTTTCAGAGGAAGAAATTAAAGCTATCTATAGGCATATGAAAAAATGCTCTGGATCACTACTGATTAGAGAAATGCAAATCAAAACAACTCTTAGATACCACATCTCTCCTGTCAGATTGGCTAAAATAACAAAACAGGAAAATGATAAATGCTGGAAAGGATGTGGGGAAACTGGAACATTGTTGCATTGCTGGTGGAGTTGTGAGCTGATCCAGCCATTTTGGAGAGCAGTTTGGAACTATGCCCAAAAGGCTATAGAAATGTTCATACCCTTTGACCCAGCAATACCACTTCTAGGGTTGTATCCCAAAGAAATCATACAAACGGGAAAAGGACCCATATGTACAAGGATATTTATAGCAGCTCTTTTTGTGGTAGCCAAGAATTGGAAATCAAAGGGATGCCCATCAATTGGGGAATGGCTGAACAAGCTGTGGTATATGAAGGTGATGGAATACTATTGTGCCATAAGAAATGGGGATGATGCAGACTTCATAACAACCTGGAAAAACCTACACAACATAATGCTGAGTGAGTGGAGCAGAGACAGGAGAATGTTGTGCACAGCCACAGAAATATGGATTCCGTGAGGACCAACCCTGACATACTTCGCTCTTCTCAGCAACTTAAGGTGCAAGGACAACTCCAGGGGACTCACGATGGAGAATGCTATCTTCATCCAGAGAAAGAACTGTGAAGTTTGAATACAGATTGAGGCGCACTACACACTTCTCTTTTGTTTTTGGGTTTTTTTTTGGTTCTGTTTCTTCTTTCTCATGATTCATTCCATTGGTCATAATTCTTCTCCACAACTTGACTAGTGTATAAATTAATTCAATGCGAAGTTATACATGGTAGTTAGATCTATATTTCTAGACCTCATCTCTCCTATAATCTCACATAACCAAATATCTATTGGACATTATAAACTCAATAACCTGTACGCATCTCAAAGTCAACATGTCCAAAAAAGAACTCATTATCTAACTCCTCAAATCCATCTTTCTTCACAATTTATTTCTCTTAACAGCATAACCATCCTTTCAGTACACAGATTTATGAACTTGCAATCATTCTCAGTTCCTCCTATTCATCCCACACAGCCAGATCAGTGGCCAAATCTGATCAAATCTACCTCCCAGAGCACTCTCTTCACTTTCTATCCACCTACATGGTCATCAACCTAATTCACTGCCCCTGGGATTATTGCATTGCCTCCTCACTGGCCTCTCTTCACTCACTTAAGTCTCTCCCCAACCCAATCCACCCTCCAGACATCTGCAAAATTGATTTTCCTAAAATGTGGACATAACCATGTGAATTAATGTACTCCAGTGACTCCTTATAATTTCACTGATCACATATTAGAGAGCACTCCAGACACATCTATGATAGCAGATCCTGGAAAAAGATGGGTCTATTTGGTGCCAACGTGCATCAACAAGAGTCCTTTCCTTTTACTGAAAGTCTGGTGAAGATTGGAGCAGAGAAGAGAGGAGAAGAAAGTGATGCTTAGCCACCAGGAAGAGTACATCTTTGGGAAGAAATGATATGTGACCAAGGGAAAAGGCAGCCAAGCCCACAGTGGCAATACGGAAACAAATCAACTTCCTTCCTGTGCCTAATATTTTCAGAGGTAAAGCCTCAAAGGAATAATCATTTGGAATAAGATGTTTGCTGCACACAAAGGGGTATTGACACAAAGCATAGTGCAGAGTCCTCCTCACCTCTAGCCATAGAATCCTCTGTGAACATGATACCTGGGCTCCCTTGGGGTGATGCCATTTTAAAAGAAGTCTTTGCTGAATTTACTCTCATGGCAGTTTGCATTTTTCTCAAGGTAGAACAGCCCTTTCTGATAGATCCCACAGGTGGAAAAGAAAAAAAGACAAAATAAAATAAATAATAAATAAAAGATAGAAGAAAATAAAATAAAATAATAAAATAAAAGAAATAGTAGAATAAAAGAAAACAAATGGAACCTTACCTGTAGCAGATATCATTGTGGAAGAGTCTGAGGCACAGAGATGGCTATCATTCCACTCATCAGGCTCACCCAAATCAGCACAGGCTCCAAAGGTGTTAGACATCCAAGCTGCACCATATGAACATAGGTTAGGAATGAGTTGCAAACTATCTGAAACCCAGCAAGACAGGAGTTAAGATCAGAACAGCCTCAGTATCCCTAGGTCATGTAAGAAGTCCAAAGGAAGGAAAACTATTCTTTAAGGTGTGTGGCCCGTGGCATATTCTCTATCTCTAGCTATATGATCCTCCCCCAGGAGCTTCTGTCTCTGTAAGTGCCAAAGTCATCCCCTATAGCAGCTGTTCACTGTGTCCCCAATACCTTCTTGGTAGGTAATAGCCAGCTGCAGAACATTTTGTACCCATGGACTTAACTGTAGTTTCAGGGATACAGGAATATAATAGCTATCATTTTAGCAAGTATGGCTGTCTTACCCTCTAAGATTTCTGCTTCTTAATATTTCTTCCCTTTCCCCTTTATTTGTTTCTTCTCTATAATTTTCCATCTCCCCAAGAGATACTTCCTCCCATCCCATTGCAGTGGGAAAAGTACTCCAATAAAGCATCTGAAAATTCCAGCCATGATTTCCAGAAGAGAAAACACCACTATGACCTCTTTAACTCCAGAATATAAGTAAAGGGACTCAGATCCACCTTACCTGCACTTCTTGCAATATTGTGGAAAGCCGGGGAACTAGGATAAGTAAAAGGCAATGGAATATCCCTGCGAGTTAGGGGCCCCTGAATGGGCTGATTGAGCTCCTTGTTGATAGCAACGTAGGCAGTGTGAGAGGAGACAACTCCCGACTGAAGGCTGACATCCACAACTTTTTTTTTCTCTTCTGTAGCATCCTGTAAGTTTCCATCAAGGGTCTGGATCAAGGACTTGGCAGCCAGCCGGTGAATAGTAAGTCTGGAACAAGAAAATCTTCTGTGCTACCTATGGGGACGTGGGAAGGTAGTCCTAACCTCGAATTCCAAAGGATTCCCAATAACCAGGGAAAGCAAATGAGGAATAAAAAGAATAGATGTCTGGGTCCACAGGAGAGAGATTAATGAGAAAGGGAGGAAGAGAAGCCACAACAACAGGCAGGTAAAAAAGAAGGGAGGAATCACCAAGGATTCTTACTTGTCATCTGCTTTGGGCTCCAGGGAGAATTGCACTGTGTTCTTGAAGGCATCACCTTGGAGTGTGTAGTGAAGACACACCTCACCTGCTGCCTCTTGGGACTAGAAGAGGAAACGCAGAGAGGTCAGGGAGTAGACAGGCCTTTAAGGGGAGTCTCGAGGTCTAAATCAAAAACATAAGATCATAGCTCTAAAGGTTGCAGTGATCTCAGAGTCCATCCAGTTTGACTTCATTTTACATAGCTGGAAACAGAGGCCCGAAGGAGCTCAGTGACTTGTCCCTGACCATAACTCATCAGTATCTGAGCTGAGATTTGAAGCCAGGTCCTTGGATCCCAGAGCCATGACTCTGTCCCACATACCATGCTAGATCAGAATGTAGTCATGTTCAGGAAAAAACATTATCAAAGTCCAGGTACACCTGAAGGCAAAGGAAATTAGAGCACTTGTTCCTCCCTTCCACGTGCCTTCCTCTAGATAAGCCCACATACCGTTTGACAGAAAAGGAAAAGCCCAGGACACTGTTTGGACATCTGCTACCACAACCGTGGAACCCAAAAGTGGGAATGGGCACTTACTGCATTTGTCCCTTTCAACTGGGCATAGACGATTAACCTCTGACCCTGGAAGATGACAGTAGGAGCTGGAGAGAGCAAGGTAGTCTCTAGCCCACGGGGCAGAGTCCAGGTCAGGGAGACATCCTGTACCACCTGCTGCAAGGCCCGCTTGAGGGATCTGAGGACCTGGGGGAGCAGAATGGAGGCTTCAGACCTTGAGGTGGAAAGGACCCCTAGAAAAAGAGGGTTTACAGGATGGGAGGGGACTTGATGGGAAAGGATAATTAATGGCTGAGAAGATATTTCCTCCTCCTTGGTCATGTGAGAAACTGGGCTTCAACCCTCTTCTAAACTCCTGAACATATCACAGAAACTGTTCCCCCAATTCTTTTTGTCATTTACAGGAAAACTGGGATAGTGGGATTTTTACAGTCCACAACAAAGGTAAGTCCAAGCTGTAGAGCCACAAACTCCAGGGAAGCAAGGAAAGGTCCTGGTCTCTGAAGTCAGTTCATGTTCACATTCATGTTCATGTTCATGTCCCTTAAGTGTCTCTCTGTCATGACCAGATACTTTCCCAGGGAACGTCATGGATCCCTTTCGACACACAGTGAGATCACCCCTGCTCCACACTTAAGAGCTCTCAGGTTTACAGCTGTAATGGCCTATGGCCCTAAAAGGGAAAGGTCCCTCTTCACCCTCCAGACACATTCCCAAACACCTCAACACAAAAAATGCTCGAGCACAGGACATGGGGACAAGGACGTATTCCTGTTCATGTAGTTACTGTGGTGCCTCAGTGGGAAACAGATGCTTTTGAAAAAAAGAAAACCATGTCACCTTGGGCTGCATTCTGTCCCTGCCTGTGATGAACTCTGCAGTGCCCCCAGCTGCCCGAGCAATGCCTTTAATAAGGCTGGTGGAAGCCCCTTCTCCAATTCCAAAAGAGAAACACCTATAATGAGAAGAGAGCAGGCTAGCCAAAGGAAGTCTCAGGAAAGGCTTCCTGACTCCTACTTCAGTGGGGAATTAGAGGACAAATGCCTTACGGGGTAGAGGACAGGTAGGGGATCAGAGTCCTTCCTTAGGTACCCAGCCATCTACAGATCATCATCGAAGAATCATAGATGGAGAGCAGGAAGAAACCTCTGAGGCTGTCTGGCCAAACCCTCTCTTATTATAGATGAAAAAACTGAGGATCAGAGTCATGGTGAGTAAATCTGTGTCACGGGCTGAATCCTGAAAACCATACCTGTGATTCTGACTGTGGCGTTGAACTTCAGCAACGACCCTCCGAGTATCACTAACTTCTCCATCTGTGAAGACGAAGAGCTGCAGAGGGAGACAAGCAGTCACATATCCTATCAAAGTCACATCAGGTTCCTCAGCCCAGGGGTCTCGTGACACAAGCTACAGCAGATGTCCCACCATAGAGCAGGCTGCCTCACTATTCAGTTCCACATTACCGTGCGTCTATAAGGGGAGGCTGGAGGCCACTTGTCAGCAGCCTTGTAGATGCGGTTAGAGGTTTGATATGGGGCTGTGGCAAGGAGAAGGCAATAAGCATTGATGATGCACCTACTACATGCCAGACACTGTGCCAAGCATTTAAAAATATCTCAACAACTGTGAGGTGATTCATTCAGAGCACCTGGGAGGGTTTAGAGCCTCCTAAACTGCTAAGTCAGGGTTTTCTGTGAGCAGGACCTTTCACTGGAACCCTGTAGAGATTCGGAGAGGCAGTGGGTGTAATAGAAAGAAGAATGGACTTAGAGTCCACCAGCAAAGACCTGGGTTCAAAGCCATCTCTATCACTTAACTAGTTCTGTGGCCAGGAGCAAGTCACTTAACCCAAAACCTTAGTTTGCCCAGCTGTAAAGTGGAGAAAATAACATCTGTAGGACCAACCTCACAATAAATATATCACTGTCATTTATTTATCATTTATATCATTTGTATCATAAATGGCAATATGAATTTTCAGTTATTGTTGTATAGCCAATAGGTCTTATTCCTAGAGCAAGGGATGAGACTCTTCTTATGGGAGGGGAGACTCTATTAGATCTCCCCAGTCTGTTCTTACTATTGATTTAACACTAGGCAGCTAGGTGACCCAAGGGATAGAGCACCAGCCTTGGAGGCAGCAGGGCCTGAGTTCCAATCCAGCCTCAGACACTTACTAGCTGGGGGACCCTGGGCAAGTCACTGAACCACAAACTGCCTCCAAAACAAACCTGATTACCTCTGACTTCAGACAGGATTAATGCTAAGGACCCATCAACTAAACAAGACTTGTGTCTCCCTTTCTCCCAGTCCCAGTTTCTCACCTGCCGAGGGTGGCCTGGCCTGCAGGACTTGCTATAAATATCCTTCAGGGGCTCTAAGATTTCAGTCCCTCCCAGGTTTGCTTCTAGAGCCTTTACTCTTTGCACAGCCTCCTCCATGGACTTCTGGGTAAACTCCACACTCTCTCTGAGACACATACATACATACACATGAGAGTTCCATGAGAGACATTTTCCAGCAGTGTCAGGAACTTAAGCCTCCTCCCCCTCTCATAAGCCCCAGCTCCAAAGACACTGCTTATCCTAGAATTCTGTAACTATACCATTTGTAATATCAACCTTGAAACTTCCCCTTTTACCCTCTATCCTCCTCCCCACCTCAGTGACTCTAGCCAGAGACTCACGGAAAGAATGACTCAAAGGAGGATCCAAAGCCATAGATATTGAAAAGACAGCCAAGGGGCAAACTCTTCAGCAGCAGGACCAGAGTTTCCTGAGTGAGAAGAAAGGTAGAGAACAGATTTTAAAAAAATAAAGTCTGCCATTTTTGATTCTTGTGATACTTGGGTCTCACCCTGTTCTTCCCTCCATGTTTCCAGTCCCAGTGAGTTAACCTTAAAGTGGTCACATTCAAATTCAGCCCACCATAAGTATCTTAGAAGAATAATCCCATGAGTTCCATTTTCACTCCTAAATAAAAGGATATGGAAAAGGAGCATAAAAGGGAAAAGAAACTGGTACCTTAGCACTATCTATGCGCAACTGGGCACCTGCTTTGGTATTCATTTGTGAAGACATGCTCCCTGAGCGGTCCATGAGGAAGATAAATTCACCAGTATTCTCTCCCTGAGACTCAGGAAAGCTAGGGTAGAAACTCACCATCACAGCTGGATCTCCCATCAGGGAACCTAACCAAAGATAGAAAAGAAAAAAAATTTAAAAAAACATAAAAAACCCCTGCAAAATACATACGACAGGTCACCAGAAAACAAAATGATGTGGAAAAGGAGCTGAGTAAGGGTAGAGAGTTTAATTATCATACCTTGAGCCTTTATTTTTGGTGTCATTTGGTTGGCATTTTTGTTTGAGTCACAAAAGGACTTAAGACAACTCACAAAATTGACAATGAAAACTATAGAAGGAGCCATCACACGCAGGTTGTACTTCTAAATCCCTTGACATTATGTGAAGGACATCAGAGAGATATACTGGACTAAACAACTGGACTGGTCACACATCGCAACAGAGATTTCCAAAAGATCTCATCCAGGCAGAACCATGTCCCTAATCTAATCACCTACAATTGAAGAGGGATAAAATGTGAGGTGCTACCAACAAAGTGTACTGTGCAAGCACATGGCAGGGAAGCCATAGTTAAACAACAACTTCTACCAGGGTGTTCCTAAGTCTGGACACATAGGCAAAAATTCAGATTTTCAAGAAATGAAATGAATGAAATTTTAAACCACATTTTACTTAATTGGGATATTAACAAATAACATCTTCAATATGATTTCCATCATTTGTGATGCAAATGTCAATGCTCTTTGCAAGATTCATGTGAACTCAATGCAGTAACTCCACATTGCTGTCAATTTTCCTATGTGTCCAGACTTTAGGGACACCCTGTATAAAAAGATCCTGCATTAGACAGTAGGGTCTTGGCTATCTCTTCCAAATCTGGGATTCAGGGTCTGAGACTATACTACAGTATGATTTTAAAATAGGTCAAACTATCATAGTATAACATTCAACAGTCAGAACAGTAACTGTTCTTTAAGCCATTTCTACATTTGGTACAATAATGAAGCCTTCCTTGTTGTCTTTCAGTAAGGTAAAGAATCTCCCTTTTTGGATTCCTGAGACTACCACTGTATACCATAGACATAACCATCCCATAACTAATTCAGCACCTCTCTGCCAAGTGTCTGCATGCCTGGAAGGAAGATTCTCAGCAAGGTGAGCAAGCTCCTGAGTTTGGCTCACCTGGTTTGGCATCAGCCTGGGCCAGCTCCACAGACACACTGGGTGTGTTCACCTCTCTGTAGTAAACCAGAATCTCCACATCCCGATCAAACTGATACCCTTTAGCCAAGGAAATCTGAAAGAGGATGGGGCAGAACAGAACATGCTAAGACAAGAAGGAAAATTCCAGAGGTGAATAAGAGGCTGGAGAGATAATTTGCCATTGGTCAGTGATGCTTTGGGATGGAGTTGGTATGAAAGGAGAAACATCTAGAAGGAGAGGAAGAGGGTATAATATGACCAGCTTATGGGTGAGTTCGGGACATTGGACACTAACTGGAAACAAAAAGAAGGGATGTGAGGTATGGAAGTGGGCAGGGGCACCAAGACAATGATGCTCCTTGCCTAGTTAGTTACCTCGGCAACAGTCTTATCATCTTCCAAGTACCGCAGGGGACTCAGAGCACAGTTGGACTGGACTTTCTCAATGCCACTGGGAGAGCAGATATTGGCACTAACACTAAACGTGTAGGGCAGCTTCTTGCCAAGAACCCGAAGGATTCGAGAGGTGATGCTTTCTGCCTGAGTTGACCCTGCAATGAGCCACACAGTGAGGATCCCAGGGAGAACTATGGTCCCTTTTCTCACCTAGGTCACAGGATCCAGGTAGAACCAGATGCCCCCGTTGTTCTTCTATCCACAATCTGCCACCCCCTTATTACTGAAGGAGGCCAGGCTCCTCACCTTGCAGGAGATAGCGCGGATTCAAGATGGTCGGCAGGACAAAGCGAACAGCCCCATCTGCCTCCAGGGACAGTTCCTGAACATAGCTCAGAGTGACAGCAGCCTTCTGGCCAGGGGGCAAATTTCCTAGACCGCAGCTGAAGATGTCACCAGAGCTGCTATCCTGCTCCAGAAGGAAGGCTTGCTGGCCTTGGGAGATGGCATTCTCATAATACTCCTGCGCCTGAAGGGCAAGAGGAAAATCAGGAATGAAGGAGTCTTAGGAACAAACAGAAGAAGAAAAGAAGGCTTTGGAGAGAGAGGCAGAAGGGAAGATAAGGAAAGGGGTTAGGGGAGGCAGTCAGCAAGAAAATGATAGTAAGGCTGAGGGCAGAAGCAAAGGTCACTCAGGCTGACCTCTCCAAAGGGCTTCAGTCAAGAAACAGAGATTCAGGGCCAGAAAGTCCCTGGACGACTTCCTAGTTCAACACACTCATTTGACAAAAGAGAACACTATGGGCAAAACAGCAGCTCAAGTGAGGACAAAAGCAACTCACTGCTTTCCATTAAGACTACAATAAAACATACCAATTTAATATGAAGAATGCAAAGGGGGAGCCCTGGGGTGCCATGCCTACTACCTGCTGCTTCTCCTGTATTTCTGCCACTATACTCTTCCCATTCACCAGAGCCTGGAAGCTATAAACAGCAGAGTCTTCATCCATGGGGAACACAAAGAATGCTTCCACAGGATCTGTTTCCTTATTCTTGTAGTCCAGGGTTGCAGACACATCTGCCACAAATTCATGGATGGACAGAGCCACAGAGATGCTCTTAAGAGGCACTGGAGGAAGGAAATGCACAACAGCCCTCAATTCTCAGCACCAAAGACTCCACAGATGGCCTACAGAGTTCTGGAGTTCTCTCTCTTTTTTCTTAACCTTGCTTGGATTCAGGGTAGTCTTACCTGGCTGCTTGGAGCAGGTGAGAAGACCACAAGGGTACTCCATGGTGAAATTCTTTAAAAAAAAAAAAAAAAGAAAAATGAAATCTTAAGTAATCCATAGATGTTATTCCAACACCATTGTCGACTTGACTTTTTACTGGAACCAGAATTCTCTGCCACAGAAACAATTCCACCAGTTGGAAGGCAGGCAAAGGTGGCAAGAAGGAGGGAAAGAAGAGGTCAAAGAGAACAGACATGTCTCTATTCAGTCAGAGAGGGCAAAAGTCAAGTTCCCCTAGGCTCAGGGATCCTTACTCACTGAAGTGGTGGCTTCAACCCCAGAACAGGTTAAATGAAGTCAAAGATGATGACTGATGACATAAGTAGGCAGTCCCTCCTTTATTCAGTGAGGAACTGTTAAGTCAACAAAATGGTATGTTTCAATTGCTAAGGGGCTGTGGTTTGTAGGGAGTTGGTGCCAACCCCGGGGCTGCTTGGACCCTAGCGCTTGGCCTGTTTCCTGGGTAAAACCAGACAGGCTTAGTAGGAGTTGGAATGGTAGGCATCCAGAGGAAGGACTTCTGTCCCTAACAGCCCCTCTCCCGCTCTCGTAACCATCCTTTCTCATGCAGGCAGAGTCCTTTCACCAAGGACTCACAAGCCCAGAAGGAGGAACCCAGCTGGCCACTACCTAATGCTCTTGAACCAGTGCCTAACACAACAATGCTTTGATACTTTACTTACTGGAACATCTTTGATACTTTGCAAGGGCATCCTGCCCTGTGCCTCACATAGCTCATACAGCTCTGATATCAGCTGGCTACATGCCTGAGCCTTCCCATGCCTCCATAGATACTGTAGGACAGCACCCCTCTTTGTTCCCATACTCCCATGGAAACTACCTTACTACAGCCCTACTTTTTCCCATACACTTGTAGAAATCATAGTTTACAACAATCCAGATTCTTCCCACCCGATATCGATCTTCCCATGCTGTCATCCCCTTATCCCTTGAACACCTGCTTCTACTTATGTAGTGCAAAACCCTCTAAAACTGGATAATGTCTCCCAATAAATCGGAGTTGCATCTTCCCTGACTCCCTGTCTCATCATTGCGTACTGAGATTGGGATCCTTGCTGGTCAGGGACCCCTAACAGTGGTTGTTTCCAAAGAGATCATGTTTTTGTGGAACTATCCTGAGTCTTATCAAGCTGTGACCTAAATCCTAAAGGAAACCTCGAATTCTTTTTTTTTGTCATCCTTAGCTTTCTTTACCAGTCTCAGATCAATCCATGTTTCAGCAATTTCAATGTTATTGTTATAGGACAAAGGCATGTTTTTTAATTCATTCTTCATTACCTGACCTTGCTTTCACCTTGATTACAGCTATAAAAAAAATCTAAGTTGGTTGAAAAGTGCTCCAAGCACTTATAGGGGATTTTCTTTAGGCTACTCCCCTTTGTCTTCCTGATGGGAATCACTGAAAAATTTCATTTTTGAGAGCAGTCTTGGACTGAGGTCATCAAGAATGGTTGGTTGAACGAATGACAAAGAATTTATTAACCACTTATTGTGTGCAAAACACTGTGATACAAGTTAGAAAGCAAGATAGTGCCTGCTTTTAAGGACCTCACAGTCTAAAAGGAATCTCCAATAGATTTAAGAGGTTTCCTAGTGCTTTGGAAAACCTGTAGAAATTTGGGACATGAAATTTAACCTTTTCTGTCTCTGCACCCCTTGAAGTCTGCTCTTAAAATCTAGAGTCTTTGTCAAATTCTGCTTGGCTCTCTACTTCTCTATCACAAATTCGAAGTTAGAGTGATCACTTCCTCACCAGACTTTCTGTCCCCTCCACCTGATGAGGTTTGGGGTTGAGGGGTGCTTGAGACTCCAAAATACTGATACTCCGGGTTCTGCCAAATGAATTCAACTCAAGCCTTCTCAGCTAAGGAAAAACTAAGTTTATTAAGGATTTGCTATATTGGGTTGTCTTAAGAAAACTCACCATTTGTGCTGCTTGTTTTCACAAGCAGGCCAGATTCAATCTACTGAGCTAGATTCAATCTGAGTGCTTTCATGGAGGCAAGATGAGACTTATATACAGAAAGATTACTGGAGGGATGGAGGGTGGTCTTGAGTAGTCTGGGATGACTAGAGGAGGGGTTTAGAGCAGAGTGGGATGAGGACAGACTCCAGGGTGGGAAATAGCTGAAGGCTACCTGGAGATGACAGATAATAAGAGAGCTAGGGTACAGAACTAGGGTATAGATATTTTGATCAGGATCAAGGGTGGGAAATAGCCAGAAGACAATCCAGAGGTAGCCAGACAATGGAAGGCTAGGCTAGGCTATTTCGGCAGGAAAAGCCTGATCAAGTGGGAAGATTCAGGGTGGGGTTCAAGGGGGTTCCCACAAGGGGGTTTCCACAGTCTAAACCCCATCACACCCACAGACCAATTTTCCTTAATGATGAGAGTCAGATTCAAAATGGACTTCCCCTGGTTGGTTTTCCTGCATTTTGAAGGATAAAATTATCATTAAAGAAAGTTTTTTAAAAGTATTAGCTATTCTCCTTGAGGAAGGAGAGGAAGAAGAAAAGGGTTCTAGCAGATGTTTTGAGAACTGAAATGTCTGAGTCAAATCTGTGATGTGTCTCAGTGTCCACATTGATGTCCTCTTACAGTATTTACCACACCTTTTGCTGCTACCACTGGTCTTTATTCAACTCTTCTGTCTACCTTGCTTTCCACCTCTAGTTCTTGGATTTTCTCATCAGATTATCTTCTGACAGAAAATTGTTAATATAATCACAGAAAATTATTAATGCCAAATGTTACTTGCCACTCCTTTAATGATGCCAGTAATGTCAGAATTTCAATAATGTTTTTACATTCCTACTCTTAAGATACTTACTCATCATTAGGTTGGGCTAAACTATACCCTAAGTACCCCCACTCAAATATTTTACCATCTAAAAGGACCCAGGCTAAGCTAGAGCTCAGCTTCTAACATCCTTGTCCCCTTCCATTGGGATTCATAGCATGAAGGGCAAACAGCCAGAATGAAATGGGTTTCCTTGCCAAGGGCCACTGGGGACTCAGTTTCAGGTTTTGCTACCTCATACTATCTCCTCCCCTCTTCTTAAAGTATAAGAACTGTGGAAGTGCCCCTGAAATTAATATGCCTGTTTTCTATGAGTTACCTTACCATGCTGACGCACTGGACACAAAACATTCCTGTTTTCTGAAAAGAACCACTCAGGAACCTCAAGCAAGTCAAAGGCACTCCCAGACTTTGCTGAGCTATGCCACCACTCCTCCCAACTGGCCTAAACCAGCTTCATAGTTCCTGCAAAACATCTACATGGATCTGTTCCTGGGAAAGATTGTACATTCTTTGTCCCGACCCCTCCATGTACCTCCTCTTAGTGGTTTTCAAGCATACTTCTGGCTTATGGACTCCTTTGTACTCTGTGCTAGGGGCTTGGACACTGTTGTCTGATTTTCCCCAAATAAAACTTTTCTGCTTTCAACTCAGCTTGGACTCCTCTGCATTTTGAGGGTTGGTCTTCACCCGGCTGACAGAATCTTTCCCTGTGAGTCAGTTGCTGAGATATCTCCCAGATACTCTGGTAACTCAACTAAACATGCTTTAGTCTTCAATTCATGGCTTAGATTTCTGTCAGGGCTTGACACTTCTAAATACACAGTCCTATTGGGTATGGTCATAGTTGCCATGCTCGATGAAGTCTTCTCCCAGCTTCTCCTCCACCTTGAGTACTTGGACTGTTTCATATCCAAGGGGGCTCCCTTGTGCAATAATAACTTGTGCAAAGAAATAGTGCTGCCCTTGCTAATTTAAAAAAAATTAATTCTAAGAAGATATATTACAAGACACAACTATGAATGTTCAGTCAACACCAAAAAGTCAAAACAGTCCCAAAAAGTCATTGCTAACCTTGGCTAAACTTCTTGAAGATACTAAGAGTGTGAAAATTCATGGGAAGTGGACCTACTCCTCTGAAAACCTGTGGCAAAATTCCTTGGCCCTCCATGCTCAGCCCTAACTTCTATTTTTAAAATATTTTAATATTTAACGAGTTTTTGTTTAGTATTTAATAATATTTTAATAAATATCTAGTTATTTGCATGTTTTCTTTTCCCATAGAATATGAGCTCCTTGAGAGCAGAAGTTGTTTTTGCTTTTCCTTGTAACCTCAGCATTTGCATAGTGCCTAGCACTTTTTTTTTTGTTGTCCTTCAGGTTCATTCCTGTCTGACTTTCCTGACCCCATTTGAGGTTTCCTGGGCAAAGATACTGGAGTGTTTTGACATTTCCTTCTCCAACTCATTTTACACAGGAGGAACTGAGAGGCAAACAGGGTTAAGTTTCTTGCCCAGGATCACATGGCTAGTAAGTGTCTGAGGGTGGGTTTGAACTCACTAAGGAGGAGTCCAGTCTATCCACTGTACCACCTAGCTGTCTTGGCACATAGTAAGTGTCTAATATAACTATTTGTCAATTATCCCCTTAAAGTAGTAAAAACGCAGGCTCTCCTAAGACTCAGCTAGTGCAAAAGTCCGCATTTACTCCATGTGACTGCCAAGTCAGCTGAAAACATTCAGTCCCAAGTTTCAGCAAGAATGGGACCAGGAACCATCAGGCCAATCCTAATTAAGGCTGGGTGGGGGCCACAAAATGCAGTCAGAACAGGGAGCTGCTCCACAGAAAGTGTGGGATAATATGACCTGCAGTATTAGATGAATGGGAAGGATAAATTGTGAAGACGTCACAGGGTAAAAATAAAGGGTTCTTAGAATTTAACCTTGTAGTGACTCTGGAAAGTCAGGGCCTGAAGCTGTAGGTGTGCCCTTCCCCCTCTTTCAGGTGCTAGCACCAAATAGTGAGATAATGGACTACCTGTAAGTTGTTTGTTCTCTGCTCCAGGAAGGTCTCCCCACCCCTCTCCTCATTTCTTCTACTAGAATTTCAGACACCACTCTGGCAGTTGAGTTCCGAATAATGAAAACCTGAATACAACGGATCAACCTTGGTCCCCTAGTTCTCTATCTAGTTTTTCACACCTAGATTTTAAGCCTGCCTCCCAGCCAATGGTGAGAAAGGATAGAGGTGGGCAGGAATCTTTTCATTAAGAGTATAAATTAGAGCAGCTTTCCCTTTTACCCTGCCTCCTCCATTATGGAGGTGTGCCCAAATCTTGCAAGGTTTGTAAAATAAATTCGCTTTGTTTCTCCTAAAGATGTCTCTCCTATTATTTGAAAATTCTGTCCCGTACATTAGAAGATCTTCCTGGAGCAAGAACTCTGCCCCTGCAGCAGCTTCAAGTAAAGAAGAATAGAAAGGGACTCAGCAGCACATAGATCGTCCAAAATGGGTGAATCATCCAAGGCCTGGGCAACGAGGCCAAAGTTCTCATGATGGCTGAAAGGCAGCTATCAAAGGTTCCATAAGAAGTACTCGCTTCTCATTTAACAGGGGAAATTGGAGCCCAGAGACTGAAGTGATTTGTCCAAGGTTCAGAAACACAATTCAAATTCAGGTCTTCTGAATCTTGGTTCCAATGCACAACCCTTCCTTTGAAGCTTAGGAGGAAAGTAAGACATTTAATAGCAGGTGGGGGGAGAACACAGGTTTTCAAAGATAGTAACCATCAGACTAGTCTAAACCCCTAAACCAAAGCCCAGATTTAGAGATTTTCTCCTTCCCACTTAGTGCCACACCCTCCCTACTTAGCATAGGAAATCCTTGCTGGCCTGAATCAGCCAGCGCCCAGAAAAGCAGAAGCCACTGCTTTAAGGGAGACTCACAGCCATGGTGACACGAATAAACCCAGACTCTTGGGGACCTTGCATTCAGGACCAAGACTGGCCAGATACTATTTAAATGACACTTACAGGTGAGCCTCCAAGAAGACCAGGCTTCAATAGCTGCCAGAAACTGAGCAGGGCGGGAGGAGGCTGCACCCCTTCTGTCCCAGCACTGGTACCGGTATCAAGTGCATGGGTTACGGAAGGCAGTGGGCCATCAGGAAGAGAAGGAAATATGCTGCCCCGAACCCAGTCTCCTGGGGTCTCCCTGAAAGGACAGAGAGAAATTTCAGTCCAAGAGCCTGAACTAGGAGAACAGAAGGACTTGCTGGGAGGGTTCGGGTGTGGGTGGGGATAAGGGTGAGAGGAGTGGGGGTGGGAGGGCTGGAGGGAACCACAGGCACACCATTAGCAAAGGCGCTATATCCTAGCAGAGAGAGTAAAATGCCAGGTTCTGGGGAGGGGGCGTCCATTACCCACCTGTTATGTAGCTATGTCTTGCGAGTTTCCCCACAAAAGGAAAGAAGCATCATCAGTTTGGGTTTCAGAGAAAGCCACGCCTTCCCCTAGGCACTGACTACAAACTATGTAAGGGAGATTCAAGGGACTGTCTGCAAGTTCATTACTCCACATTCAAACCTTCACCCTATGGCTCATCAGGGTTCACCAAAAGCCTTTCAGTCTGGGATTCTCATAGTATGGTCTGCGTAGCCTTGGGGTTCTCTAAATTCTCTTCAGAGGGTTCTCAAGGTTGGTATTTTCAAGATACGAAGATGTTATTTGCCTCTTAAAATACTCCTCCCTTTTCCACCTGTGTGAAGCCAGGTTTTCCTCAAACTTCAACCAAAATAAATGATAATAGATTGAATGCAGAAGCTGATATGAGAATCCAGATGTCTTCTATTAAGACAGACATTAGTGATTTGGGGGTGGTGGGGGATAGTGGAGGGGATGCAAAACAATGACCCTTTCTCATTGTTTTTGTTCTGTAAAATAGTTATTTCCATAAAATGATGTAATTTTTAAAATTTAGTGGCCTTGCTATAGTTTTTTATTAATTAATATATTTTTTTAGGGGCAGCTGGGTGGTGCAGTTAGTAGAGCACCAGCCATGGAGTCAGGATGACCTGAGTTCAAAACAGATGCTTGACACATGCACTACCTGTGTGACCTTGGGCAAGTCACTTAACCACAATTGCCCTGCCAAAACAACAACAACACAAAAAAAGAGTATGTATTTTTAAAGTTGCATAAGCTTCAAGTCCAAACTAAAATCCTACCTTCTACAGGAAGCCTTGGCAAATGCCACTTCAGAGGGCTGTACTTGCCCTCTTCTAATTATTTCTTATTTATGCAATATATAACTGGCTTGATGCATATTTGTTTGCTAGTTGTTTCCTTCTATTAGATTGTAAACTCCTTGAGGGCAGGGACTATCTTTTACCTCTTCTTTTTTTTTTGTCCTAGAAGCACTTAGCACAATGCTTTGCACATAAGTAGGAGCTTGATGGATGTTAATTGACTGAATAACAAATTTCTAATTGGCCGTAAATGTTTCTGAAGCACCTATTTTGTGCTGGCCACTTTATTAAGGGTTGAGGATGAAACAGGAAAAAGAAAGATAGTCCCTGCTCTCTAGGAGTTTACTATTTAATCGGGGGTTATTTGAAGGAAAAAAAAAGAAGCTAAATAGGAAAGAGGGGAGGAGAGGAGAAAGTATGACTGGTAGATGGAGAAGTGCATCATGGGCAAATTAAGAGCTGGCTGGACTGGGCGACCTCTTTAAATGGAGGCTTGGGGAGGAAATCTTTGCTCTCCAACCAGAGGTGCTGAAGCTATCTTTCAGAATGATGAGGCTCCTGATCATGAGGTTCCTGGGAGTGTGATGGAAAAGTCCAAAGAACTGCAGTAAATATGGATAGCTATCACCTACAGAAACAGTTATCTTGGGGGTCCTTGTTAGACAGATAATACACCAGAGGCACTGAAGGGTTCAGACTCCAGCTTCTAACAAGCTCACCCTTGTTGTGGTGAGACAGGAAAACAGCTTTAAAAGGGTTAATAATAAGCATTATTCTAGTCTAGTCTTCTCTAACAGAGTATTGCTGATAATGGAAGCACCACAAACTCCTACAGCATTCCCTAATCACCCTTCTCGAGAAGGGGGGAAACTACCCCTATGTCTCCATGGGGTCAATGGAGACAGGCACAACTTCTGCATCCCCTAAATCCCCTCAAACCTCAATGGGGGCCGGGTGAGGCACACACAGATTCCCCCCTCCCAAGTCTTGATGGGGGCCAATCAAGGCACACAGCATTCCAGCTTGTGCATTCAACCATAAAGGTTCTCCAACTCACTGATCACTGGCCACCTTTTTTATAGAGCATCAGACAAAGAAGGCATATTGCCAGCAATAGCCTCACAAGTTTACATCAACTCATCCCTATATCTCACTTTGAAGTCACAGTGGATGTTTACAATCTCAGCACACATGTTTATATTATTTATCCTTATATAATGCTGCTCAAGTAGAGATGTTTTGAATCATGAGCCTGGGAACTCATATCTAATACCTGGGAAACATAGATTGTTATGGCCACAGATCCTGGGAAATTGAACTCTAAGAAATAATAACAAAAAATCCACTTTACACACACTAAAATCTACCTCACTTACACTAAAATTCATCTTACAGACAGTCTTCAATCCATTTTTTTAAGTGTAAAGGAGTGCTGAGACAGTTAAGTTTTAAAACTACTGCCTTAAGCCAGTGTTGGTCCATGGAGGAGGATGAGGAGCAAGGCAACAAATTCAGTAATTGGGCTGGAAAACAAAATCTATAAAAGAAATAGCCCTGATTTTTTGTCGTTTCTCAAGTCCCTCTTTGTCACCCATATTGACCTCTCCTCCTGTGATTTACATTCTCTCATATCCTGGGGGGTAAAGGGAGAGAAGGGGAGACCAGGGAAAGAGCTTGGCTTCTTAGCACAGGGAGAATTCACTTTACCAGCAAAGTCCGAGTTGCACAGCATAGCACAGCTTATCTCGTGACTCTAGCATGTGTTTCTTCTGTATACAGTCACAGGGTATTTCTCCTTAAACACACTGGTAAGGTGTTACAAATCTCCTGTGACTATCCTTTCAGATTATTTGAACCCCAATAATATCCAAAGCATCCAAACTGCTTTTGCTCTACTCTAAAAATGTCCTTTCTGTGCCACCAACTTCAAAGACCAGATAAGGTTGACAGGGGGTATCTTTCCTGTTGGTGACAGGATGTCTGCAACCAGAACAGTGGGATTTCTCTTATCTTGATATTCTAGGGACATTTGCATCTTGTGATCACAGTCTCTAAGTGATACTACCTTGTCAATTGTCTTGTTCAACTAAGAACTTCCTTTCTTATGATATGGAGATCATAAGATTGAGCAACACAGACATGCTGAGTTGGGACTAAAATGTATTTAAACCTTCTCGTTCCTTTGTTCAGACAGTCAGAACTTAACCTCTGGCTCCTTGTGCATACAAGTAAGCCAGCTCCGCTAGTTTTAAGGGAATAAACATCATGAATTTACCTATCACCAAGCTTGTTTGCCTCCTTTAACGAAACTTTCAGGTTGACAGCTGATAAAAGAATATTTCTGGTCTGGGGTTTCCTTGATATGGGGACAGCTGAAACAGCTTGTGTGAGGTAAATAAAATGTGAAGACTTCACAGGGAAGATATGTGTGTATGTGTGTGTGTGCGCACACACACACACACATATGCTGAGAAATGTTTAATGAAGAAGATAGGTGGGTATATAATTCATATCAAAAATGGTGTGTGAAGTCTTCAAAATAGTGTCAAGAATTGGGGGGATTGTGTGAGGTAAATAAAATGTGAAAACTTCACAGGGAAGGTATGTATATTACATATATATGTATATATATACATATATATATATGTGTATACATATATGTACACACACACACACACACACACACACACACACACACATATATATATATATATATATATATATATTAAGAAATGTTTAAAAATCAAGAAATAGGAAAGTGGAAAAATTCTGAGGCCGTGAGAGTCTGATGGCTCAGCCTGTGGGAAAGTTTACCCTGAAACTTTTTGTTCTTTCTTGTGGTTCTGGTTTAAAGATTTGCTCAGTAAGGTTAGGGTCACTGTGACCTGTTTCCTTTACTGTAAAAGTACTGTAAGAGAATGGAGAGGGTCTCCCCTTCCCTTTATCCTATTCTCCTTCTTTAGATTTATAGATGTCACCTCAGTTGTAATTATTAACTAAGGGAATGGGAATTGGAGTTTCTATGCCTCAATTTCCCAGTTCTTTGTCTAGCTTTCGTGCTCAGATTGTAAGCCCACCTCCCAGCCAATGGTGGAAGGGTGAGAGATGGGCAGGAATTCTCTCGTGTTTGGTATAATTATTGGTACTTTGCCTCTTGTAAAGTACCTCCTTTGCTGGCTCTGCTCTGTTCTAGCAGAGGATGCCCGATTCTTAGGAACTGAATAAAATTTATTTCTATTCCCAACCTGAGATGACTCCTTATTAACTTTTTAATTAGTGAGGGTCTTTCATCCCACACAGTTTTGGGGGTTCCTCTGGGATCTGATCATTTTGTAAGCGAGACTCCTGATTGGCTCTGAGACTGGTACACACATGGAGAAATATTTCTCTGATAATCTCCAGAACTGTTTGGCTATTTTCACTTTGGCTGGGCAAAGTCCCAAAGAAGGAGAGACTCAGAACAAAAACCAAAGAGCTCTAATTCTAAAATTAAAATCCCCCAAATGAAATTCTGGCCGGTGGAGAGAGAAATCAGTCACGCAAGTTATACATATAACCCAGCGGGGGAGGGCAAGAGCTTGTGGACCCAAGTGTCTTAATTAGATTGGGCGCTGCCAAGTGACCCCCTTGGGTGACTGGGAGAAGCAGGGTGACCAGCTTCTGTGGTTTTGAGAGTCATTGACTTGGAGGCTCCAGCAATGGACCTCATCTAAATTGAAATGGGGAAAAATTAATCAAAGTCTCTTATTTCAGAGTGAGGATTTCCAGGTATACCGGTAGATAGTCTTTTAGGGGAAAAGCTTTTGGATTTCTCTACCTACCTGTCTGTGTTTTTGTGTGTCTGTGTGAATGAGTGAGTGTAGCCTGTCAGAAGCAGCAGCAGTGGCAAAAGGACAGTCAGTAAATTCCCCCTTGCCCCTCCCTATCTCACTGGCATTCCTGAGGAAACAGGTTGGAGCAGCAGCAGTGGGAAGGAGTGAGGGGGAGCAGAGCAGGCAATTCAGTTTTTTTCTATGTGTCCATGGTCCAGTTAAAGTTTACCATTGTAAGGAGAAATACCCGCAAGTTAAAGTCTAGTTGTGGCGGGGGGGGGGGGGGTAGAGATTGATTTATGTTGAAAACGGAGAGAAAACAGGGTATGTGAGAAAGAAAGCCTGAGAAGTGTTAGACTGAGTTCTCAGGGCTTTGGATGTTTATTATAACCTCCGCTCAAGAGGCAGAGTTATCTGAGCAGGAGGAAGACTTAAAGGTGCGTTGGAAAAGTTCTTTTTGAACTTTCTTTTTTGCACTAAAATGCCGCAAGATAAGAAACAGTTATACCTCCTATAGAGAAAAAAGGAAGAAAGAAGAGGGGGGAACTTTTCCCTCAGATCAAAAGGAGGCAGGCTAGACAAGTATTTTAACCCTTTTTCTGCCTACATAAAGGAGAAAAGTTTTTGTGTAATGGGACCCAACCAGAAAAGAATTGAACTAAATGTGAAAAGTGAAGATGTTTCATTCTTAATTTAATGCTTAAGATAAATTAGAGTTCATTTTACTGTTTGTCACTCAAGTTTATGGGAAAAGGTAAGGAGAGACTGTGATAAAAAAAAAACCTGGAGCAGGCAGCTTAGAGTAAAAGGCTTGATAGCCTGAATTAAAAACCCAATAGATGAAGTTATAGAGAGATGGAAGGGATTATGTTCACCTACCCTTTGGACTAGATTTGTGAGTGGGTTCTGTTAAATTTAATATGAATATTGGTCCTGTGTGTCACTTTAAACTGACCTGGTTATAACAGGTGATTCAAAATTGTTTGTAAAACTTTTGCAAGAAAATGTGGACATGAATGGGGAACTGAAAAATTAAGGAAATATATGAAATTGTGGATAATAATTTTTTAAGGGCCAGGGGTATTAGAATTGTGTGGCCCTAAGAAAGTTAATTCACTGTTCATTGAGGGGATGAGGGTGGAATTCACTCCTAGAAATAATATGGCAATCACATAATTGTAAAAGTATTTGGCATACTGATTGGCAAAAACAAACATTTAAGTTAAATATAATTGCTTCATATGTGGATTTTCTCAGATATGAAGTTTATGTCAGTGGTGATAAGATGAAGGTGGAAGCCCATCCAGCCCAGATTGGCAATTAATTAATTATGGTTTTAAAATTTTTAAATACATGACAACTGTTTATGGTATTGTTGCATTTCTAAAAATTTTGTTATATTGTTTGGTAAACAACTGTATCATCTGGGTTAGAGAGGCAATTTCTCTCAGTGTTGTTAGGTTGACAATTGAATTGTTAAATGTTAAGTCATTTCATTTCACCATGTCTTTTAAAGAGGCTTAATTTAAGAAATTATAAACTTCCAAGTTTTGTAGCAGCAGTTACTGGGATCCCTATTTGTACAATAAGTTAGGAAAGTTGGGAAGTTTTACTGAAACAGAGAGAACAGTGGGGTCAGAAACTAGCTGACCTCTGAACCTGGATTTTAAAGTCAGTAGGACTAATTTTTAGTAATTGGCTTTTAGGACATTCTTTTAAAAACTAAAATTTGATTGTGAGGTCCTCGTAAAGCTTTAAAAGGAAAGGTATTTGTCAGAAAATGCTATTATTGTGAAGTTGTGATACCCAGAGACCTTGAAGGTTTTATGGGGGGAAATGGAAAATTTTGCTTAATGCAAATATGTAAAATCTTGTTGTTTTTAGTCAAATAATTGGGTAAAGTGATACTCTTGTATAGTCATGTGAAGGATAACTTTTTTTTTAATATTAATGGGACCAGCTAGATAAAAGGAGAAGGATACGAACGTAATGCTGAATTACTATCCTATAGATTAAGGCTGGGATTTAACGTTATATTGTATCCATGTAGGATAAGGTTAAATGTTTTAAAGTGGTATAAGAGCAATTAGGTATTACTACAAATGGTAATTGATTACCAGTAATTAATCACTGGAAATAAATCAGAGACATCTTCAGTTTAGGGAAAAGAATTTCAATGTAAGTCTCTTTAAGAGAGATAAGTTGTGGAACATTTTTGTATTGATGGGAAAAGTTAAATGTGGATTTGAATTCATTCTATCATTTAAAACATAAAGTTATATGGTTCAGTTATTTCAGATCAGGCATAATTAGAGAAGAATAGAAAAATAGAGGAGAAACTGATGCAAATGTGTTAGAGCAATAGCTTATGATCTTAATGGGAAGATTTTATGAACAAGGGAGGAAATGCATGCAAGCTATTTCGAGCTAGCTTTAAGGATGTTCCTTAAGCAATTTGAGATCATAATCATATCCTAAACCAATTATTGGAACTTGCTATTCAAAGACTTAATGGGACTGTTAACTGACTGTTTTTCTGAGTCTAACTCCAGGTGTGAGTATCAAAGAAGGCTGACAATGGATGCCAGCAGCCTTGTGGAAGGTTAGGCATGAACTAGAGGTATGATTTCTTAGCAAAGTTGAGAGGGCAAGTGTGTTGAGGTGGGACCCTCTTGACTTGATCCCCTTAACTGAAACTTGGCAGACTAGGCCTGGCTTGATGCAGCTTGCAGTTTGACACAACCTCTGCCTGGAGTTGATAAGAAGTTGGGGAAAATATGGTCCCCTTACCCTAAGTCCCTACTGTCTTGGTGGCAAATTTCTATAATCAGAAGGTTTTGTAAGTACAGTAACACATCTATTAAAATAATTGATTATGGAACATCTTAGGTTACCATAGGCCTGGGACTAGTGTTCCTGTGTGTGGCCCTGTATAAGTGAGGCTAGTTTGTATATTTGGTAGTGGTATGGAAACAATTATTAGGTCAAGGGCTTGTGAGAATATTATTTTGTTATTTGGTTAATATCAAGCTTGATTAAGGTTTTGTTACAAATAATAATATTAAAAGAACAATGGTTTGTGGCTTATTTTGTAATGCCATCAAAGAAACGTGGAAGGATGAAAAGGTTGAGATTTATATGTACTGTTTAAAAAAATGGTTATTTAATGTGTTTATGTATGTACTGGAGTCTTATCCTCCTTGTGAGGAAATTAATAATGAGTCAATGTAAAGTATGAGAATTTGGGTTCTAGTGTGAGTTTCTTAAATACGGCAATTGGCTAAGTTTTCAATTTTGAATTTGTAAAAATGATCAGGGTATAATTATTAGAAATGGTAACTTAAAATTGTGTTAAGGTAACTTTTGTAGGAGAATGGACAGAAAGCTCGTTCCTGCAAGAAGAAGCTGTGGAAGTGGCTGAAACAACCAAGGATCAAAAGACTTCATTGATGCTCCTTGCCAGACAGCTGTATGGAAGAGACTTTTGAAATTTAAAGGGACAATTGTGTTACAGTTTTCTTTTGGGCCTCTGTATTTGTACTTATAAAGGGGACTGACCCCTTTGATTTGTCAATATGTTGATCAATCCTTCCCATATTTATTAAAAGGGTAATGGGGATACCTATATGATGGGAAAGAAAATGTGGTATAAAGGTGTGATGAATGAAGAAGATAGGTGGGTGTATAATTCCTATCAAAAATGGTTTGTGAAGTCTTCAAAATAGTGTCAAGAATAGGGGGGATTGTGTGAGGTAAATAAAATGTGAAGACTTCACAGGGAAGGTATGTATATACATACATACATACGTATATATATATAAAGAAATGTTTAAAAATCAAGAAATAGAAAAGTGGAAAAATTCTGAGGCTGTGAGAGTCTGATGGCTCAGCCTGTGGGAAAGTTTACCCTGAAAATTTTGTTCTTTCCTGTGGTTCTGGTTTAAAGATTTGCTTAGTAAGGATAGGGTCACTGTGACCTGTTTCCTTTACTGTAAAAGTACTGTAAGAGAATGGAGAGGGTCTCCCCTTCCCTTTATCCTATTCTCCTTCTTTAGATTTATAGATGTCACCTCAGTTGTAATTATTAACTAAGGGAATGGGAATTGGAGTTTCTATGCCTCAATTTCCCAGTTCTTTGTCTAGCTTTCGTGCTCAGATTGTAAGCCCACCTCCCAGTCAATGGTGAGAAGGGTCAGAGGTGGGCAGGAATTCTCTTGTGTTAGGTATAATTATTGGTGCTTTGCCCCTTGTGAAGTACCTCCTTTGCTGGCTCTGCTCTGTTCTAGCAGAGGATGCCCGATTCTTGAGAACTGAATAAAATTTATTTCTATTTCCACCCGGAGATGACTCCTTATTAACTTTTAATTGGTGAGGGTCTTTCATCCCACACAGTGCTTATGCTGCTTTCAATACAGGCCTTTTAGATCAGGCAGTCAGGCAATAAACATTTATTATGATCCTACTGATGAGGTCAGAGTTGGGAGAACTGGTTAATCAAATGTGAAAGAATTCACTTAGACCTTCTCTATAGCCATTGGGAGATTTATTGACACAAAAGCAGTAAGTCTGAAATTTAGCAAGGAACTAAACAAAGGCACTGATGTAGGGAAGGAACCAGACTTATATAGACAAAAAGCTGTACAGCCTGTAGGATGATTTTAGGGTTTCTTATGGGGGTTAGAGATTTAGGGATAGGATAAGTCTTGACACAAGATAAGGGAGACAGAAAATTTTATGATTCTGGGTGGGGTAGGAGACAAGGAATTCCATGGTCCAGAATCAGGGGAAAGTTGGGTGGTGACTCAAGGTAAGGGGGAAGAGACTCTAGGATGCCCTCAGGCTCAGGAGGGGCTTCACAAGGTACTGAAAAACCGAACCTTAATATTATTTATAATCCTTAGGGATCCCCATCACTACTGTGTGCCAGATACTAGGCTAAGTGCTGGATCACAGGGTTAATGAACAGCAACAATTTTGTATTTAGGATCAGGATCAGGACCCTTCCATTTCCAGAGATATTTGTCTAGATTAGCATTTTTTTTACTATTACTTTCTCATTTCTAAATACCTGCCACAGGTGAAATCTAATTAATTGGTCCTTCTATTCAGTGGGCTCCCTAAGTCTGGAGGCATGTCAGAGTATGGGAACTCAGGGGGAAACCAAGACCATTTAAGTCTTCAGCAATATGGAAAATGCTGCAGCTCCTCCTGCTTGGTAGGAATTTGCTGCTGCGGATGGGGGAGAAAACCTCAACATCATTGTCACCCTATTCCTGAATGATGATGAGAAAAAAGGTACATTTGGAGTCCCTGGCTAGGGCCCAGGCCTTGCCCCATGGAACCTTAGTGAGTTCAAGGACTAAGCTGAAGGAGTACAGCCAGCCTTGAAGAGAAACATTGTTTTTCAACCTGGTCAGTCATCCCTTTTGGCCAAGTAAGTGCTCTGGACTTCCTTGATCCTTTTGGTCCTCACTTGTTGGGCTCATTAGGGAAGAAGAAATTATGTTCAGATGACCTAGAAGAAGAGCAAATGCCCCTTGGGGATCACCCCAAGGCCATTACTGAAATGCCAAGGACAAGAGAGAAGCACAGTAGGAACTGTGAGCTGTTGTGGTAGCTCCTCCTCTGGGATCCAGGGCTTTCAATAGCTTGATTCTGCTGGCCAGACTTCAGAAATTTGAATAGAATACAAGTGCTTTGCTCTGCTTTCTCTAATCAGTCCTTACTTTCCTATTTCCACTGCAAACAGCTTTCCTTCTTTCCAGGAATATTATCTTTAAAAATCTCCCTGCCTCCAGTTCCTCCCACCCCACCCGCCGCACCCCCATCCTATACAGATTAACCTTTCTGAAGCAGTTTGTTGTCCTGGTTGTTGTTAAGTCCTATCCAACACTTCTCAACCCTCTTCATGGTTTTTGTGGCAGAGATACTGGAGTGGTTTGCCATTTCCTTCTCCAGCTCATTTTATAGTTAAGGAACTGAAGCAAATGGGGTTAATGCAACTTGCCCAAGGTCACACAGCTAGTGAGTGTCTGAGGCTGGCTTTGAACTCAGGAAGATTCATCTTCCTCATTCTAAGCCCAGTGCTCAGTTCACTCATTCACTTAGTTGCCCTTCCTGAGGTAGAGCTCTGATCAAATGAGTTTCAAAACATTTTACTTTCACTGAATGGTGCAAAAATCCAGTCAGGCCTAAAAGCCCTTTTGTAGTCTAGCCCTAATCTCTTTATGGAGCCCTATCTACTATTTCTCTTCACATGCCCTACATTCCAATCAAAGGGGATTACTCCACATTTGCTGAACATAGTTGTCAACATTCCACAGAATTTATTCTAAGAAAAACAAACAAAATTAGGTTCTGTGTACTTGTTTTAATTCCTCTCAAGCTGGTGACAAGCATTGCCTGGGAATGACAGTCCAGAACTGGGTTGATTTGGGACTTGGGGTGCCCAGTTTATATATATGCTGTCAACCATTACTAAGTTTGTTCATAAAAAGATAAAATTAGGTGAACATGAGTATTATTTTTCTCAAAGCCTGGGAAACATGCATATAGAGATATGCATGGGAGCTCATCATAAGACAATCAACTCAACGATTGACACACTAAGCAGACTTTATATCTTCAGAGCAATTTTCTCTCACCCCTCCCTCCCTTCCTGGCTCAGGATGCCTATGTCAGTCAAAATTATGGTCTCCATATAGTTGACCAGGATAGAAGAAAAGAAATTTCTTAAGTGAATAGATTGCAAATACAATAAGATATGAGTAATATTAAAGTGTCAGTTGAAATTATAGGTCCAGGATATCTGTGTTTCCTTTACCATTAACATTACATAACATAGAATATGTCCATAAAATACTTAAGATAAAAAAATTATTCAAAGTAGTGTTAGGTCAGGGTGCCTTATCCTTGGTAGTCATTAACAGAAGAATGCTCTTGGTCAGCTTCATCTGGCCTTCTACTGTGGACACAGGAAGGGGCATTTTGAGTTCCCTCAGAGAATAAGGCAAATCTGTTATGCCAGAGCATTGCAAGGCATTATGGTAGATTAAGCTCAGAGTGGGCCACGATGCCTCTCCTGATTGGCCAATCTAGGTTTTAGACCTTTCTCAGATCTCGGGGTTTCAAAATGGTTTGGAGAGAGGTCTACAATACGTATTCAACAGGGGCTATCACCCCGCCTTCCAAAAGAGGAAATGCCTCTTATATCATATCTTCAACCATACCTTTCTGAAGAACTTTAGAAAAGGTGGCTGTGGGTGGAGTTGTGGAGTCTCCAAGATAATCATTTTTTACATTCCCCCATTTAATTCTAATGAAAGGTGTAGCTTTCTCAATGAATCACTAGCTGATATGGTCAACACTTCATCAAGGATTTGGGGGTAACAATACAGGAGGGGAGGGAAGGGAAGAAATTGATTGATGCATTGACAATGAAAGGGGGCAGTCCCTTTAGCAAGTAAATAGACCCACAGATAGAATGACACAAAGGGAAAAAGTGAGCAATAAATAATTTGTCCGTTTAAAGCTCAGAAGTCTCATTTCACACAGCATTCTGGTGTTTGGGACATAATCTGATGAAGTTTTCTGGTTGGAGTGTGGTTTAAACAGTCTCTAGCAGACTGTCTTTTTTAAGACTACATGTAGGGATCCTCTTTCTGTTAAAATCTCCTACAAATTGGATTTTAACACAATTTTAAATTGCTTTGCCAATAACTAGGTGAAATAATGAATGTTAACTCAACCATTATGTCTCTAATAGTGTAAAATCAAAATTGGAAACTTGGTCAATTTTCATGTTGATATAGCTAAAAAATTAAATTAAAAAACAGAAAAATTAGAACCCAGTTTTTATACTTTGCATTAATTAATTATTCATTATTAATTCCCCCGCTAGGAGGATGAGATTCCACTAAGGAATTAATTCTTGATCAAATAATAAGACAATTCTGACTTCTGATCATGTTCAAATAAATAACCCGTAATTCAAGTGGATTCTTCCTTTACAGCATTTACAAGACAGACCACAATCTCCTCTTCTTCTACAATTAGTTAATTGTAACAGAACTGAGACAGATATGATATTAACTAACAGGATAATATCCTGGTTACCCAAGTCCTTGACCTAATGATCCCCATACTATTATGAGGAATTGAAGAATCCTCACTTATACAGGAATATATACTAGTAACAGATGTTTGGACTAAAATTCTAGGCCAAATGACTCAATCTTATACTTGCATCTTTCATTGTAAGATTTTATGTAATAACTGCAAATTGCATTACCCAATATCTTATGTAATAAGACCTTCCTACAGAGTTATCCTGAAAGGCCTGTGGACATAATTCCTTCTAACCCTCTATAACTTTATCTATTGGGTTTCTACTTAAAACAAATCAAACTCCCTCACACCCTCTCAACATGCTTAATCCATCTGAAACTGGCACAAGAGCACCGAGCCCAGGATGGTGGGGGTGCTTAGAGCACATGGACTTGCTGTTGCCAAGCTCTACCTTTTTTTCATTTTGTGGGAAACAGATTGAAGGAGTTTTGTTTCCACAGGATTAAAAGCACTCCTTCCTCCCCTTCCCCCACTCCCACCCCCCATCTTCAGCATAATGTAAGTGAGGTGACTGGTTCTAATCAGAGCTGTGACCTAGTAGAAACCAGACTTCTAATCAGGTGAAAGGTTAGAGGCAGGTGCGCATCCTTAATGAGCTGTTTGGGGGAGTCATCAAGTGCGCAGGTCAGGGGGTTGCATCTGGCCAATGAAGATCCAGGAGGGAGATTTGAATTGAGAATCAATAAAAGGACTGGCATTTGTCCGAGTCCTTGTACTCTCCTCTACTGTGCTCAGGTGACATACCCATTTATTCATAAAGAATCCATGTAAAATGTAATTAAAACCTTCCTGGCTTTCCAACAAGTATTGTTTATTCCTATTCTGAGTATGTTTCTTAAAAGTGGGGGGCTCGTTTGGGATTTATATGGCGTCCAAAAAAAGAAAAAATCACTGTAGAGAAAGGGAGGTGCACTTATTCATTTCCAGTGGGCTTTAGTATCCAGGTTGGAATTTGCATTCTTCAGACTACTAACATCCCAGGATTATTTTTCTGGAATCCTTGGGAACCCATGAGTATGAGTAAAGAGAAAATATATGACATCAGAAAAAGGAAAAATTTACTGTGGAGAAAGAGAGAAGCCCCTACTGTTATTTGGCAATGATTGGCCATACCTGATAACTTTAAAGGTGGTTTTTAAAATACCAAAAGTAATAGGATCAGTAATTTCTATATGTGATAATCTGGAAATGTAACTGATATATTTCTAAATTGTATTTTGCAGTTCTCTTAGGTGGTAAAATTGGAGAGACCATTGTTAGGTAAAAATGGTGTTAAGCAATTTTAATCTGATATTTTTATACATGAATTGATCTCTTAAAAAGTTGTTATAAAATTGGACAATTTGAAACTGCTATATTTTGTTACAAACAAGTAGTAATAATACTGTTGATATTTACTATGATAGCAGATATTCCATTTGACAAAAAGATTCCCTGATTCATGGCCTTATTTGAGAATTCAGGACAAACACAACAAGTGAGTAGCCTCTCCTCTCCTTTCTTCTCCTCTCCTCCCTGCTCCTCTCCTCTCCACTCCTTTACTCTCCTCTCCTCTCCTGGCCTCACCACAATTCACCTCACTTCATGGTGCTCTGTCCAAAGGAAGGTACATTTCAATGGTCAAAGGCTATCTCTTTAACTTTGGGTTTACTGGCTAGATTTCTTTCTCAAAAACCAAGCCTTAAACCCAACTCACTTTGGAATTCATAGATTGGATAATAGGTCTCTGCCCTCCTAGCATAGAGTGAATGTAAATACTAAATAGCAACTGTTTCTCTTTTAGTCTGAAACCCTGAAGGTCTTCCCCTCCCAGGTTTTTTTTAAGCTTTATATTAAAGGGGCCATCCCTTGGTTAACTTCTTCAAGAGACCTGTTCAAAAAATGAGTATTACTTCACTCAAACTGAGAACTGGAAAAGACTTTAGCCTGAAAGGGCCAGCATCACCTAATTCATCCTGGGCCATCTCCATTCATCCTGGTGAATATCAGGCCACTGGACCCAGATGGTTCTGGAGAAGAAAGTGAGGCTGGTGACCTTGCACAGCTCCCCCTCACTCAAATCAAAGTCAACTGCAAGTCATGTCATCATTTCCCTGATGTCATGGTCCCCTTTGAGAACAAAGGAAAAACACAACAGCAACATTTATAAAAATATATACAATGGTTTAGGGTGATAGTTTCTACATGTTGGCGATGAGATGAATGGTGAGTTAGAAATACATTCACCTAATTTGATGATGGGTAGTTTCAAGTTTTAAATACATAATAATGTTTAGGGAATTGTTACATTTTTATGGTCTAAATGTTGTTCAAATTGTATTGTCAAAAAAATGAATGATAAATTGGTTCAGAAGCTTTTAAGTCATCCATAAACTTCCAAGTATAGTCTTTATTTGAAAGAAAGTTTCAGTTAAAATGTTTTGGCTATAAAGTGTTTACAGAAGTATGTTTGTGAAAGGAAACTTGGTACTTATGCAAAGACCTTGGTTTGGGATCCCTCTTGTAATTTATGTCAATTCAGGATAAATTGTAAACTGTTTTTTTTAAAGAAAGGAAAATACTTTTAAAAAATATTTTGTAAAATCTTTTGTATAATTTTTAGAAGGCCTACTTTATTGTAATTCAAACCCACTGTGAATTTTATGAGTCTCTGGGTGGGACCCAGATGTTTGGGAGTTATGCTTATATAGAGACTGAAAAGATTAAGGCACAAGATAAGGAAGACAGGGAAGTTCTATGACCCAGGATGTGGGGAGAGGCAACAAAGTCTAAGGAAGAAGTGTTTGGGACACTTTCAGGTTTAAAAAGTTGGGACTGCCAAAGGTTTTTTTTTTGAAATCAGGGCCTTATAGTCTCTTCATTTCCTTCCCCCTCTCTGCCTCCCCTCCTTAATCACGATAAGAAAAGAAAGCTTTACCTTTTCCCACCTGGCAAAAGGGAAGGAGCGGGGCTGGGCAGCAGCTACAGAGAAGATCCTTGAGGTAATAACCCTGGTTCTTGAGGTGGAAAGCCTGGAAACAGCACAGGCTAGAAAGCCACAGGAGGCTAAAAAACAGGAGGCCCTCAGATTGGATGGACTTGCTTTGTTAGAGTTGTAGTCTCTATGCAAAGTACATCCAACCATATTGAAGTGTATCAAATTGGTAAAATTTTGTATATGGAGTTCCTAGGTAGGGAACTTGATTAGCTGAGAATTTGCAGATGATCTCTAATAACTGATTTCGGACAGATTTCAAAATTAGAATTTGAGATGTAGCTCCTGGTAAAGTTTTGATTATTGAGATGTGCCATCTGTTGTAAAAGAACCCACCCTCTGGGGAGATGCCATTAGTTACTCAAGGGAGAACAATTGGATGTGATGCTGCATGTGGCAGGTCTCTTTAATTAAAACAAGAAGTTAGTGATAAAAGGAAAAGTCTCTATTGGAATTTGTTATTATTGTGAAGTGCTAGTACCCAAATGCCTAGAATGTTTTATGTGGGAAAATGGAAAGTTTGATTAATGCAAATATGTGAAATCTTGCTGTTTTCAATCAAATAACTTGGAAAATTGGTACTTTCATATAGTCATGTGAAAGATAACATTCTTTCCAAATTTTATGAGGATAATCAAACAAAGAGAAAATAAGTTCGTGGAACAAAGGTACAAACCCAATGTTGAATCATTATCCCATGGACTAAGGCTGGGATACATCTGAGCTACTATAACAAAGTGTATGTTTAAGATCTTAGCTATTTAGCCTAAGGTTATATTCCTTTTTGTATCTTAAACAACTTGGTAAATGGGTATTTGGCCTAGTTATCTGCCTGTTACTAGATAAGTGTCTGTATGGAATAAGGTCCTTACATATTTCAAAATGATGTAAGAGCAATTGGGTATTAATACAATTGGCTGAATTAATTACTGGAACTAAATCAAATAACATCTGCAGTTTGGGGAAAAGAATTTCAGTGTAAGTTTCTTAAAGGGAAATAACTTGTGGAATACTTTTGCATTGATGGGACAGTTAAATGTTGTTTTGATTTGAATTCATTTCATGACCTAACGTGAGATAAAGATAGAGTTTGAACCTATCATATTTATATGCTTCAGTTCTTGAAGTATATCTCATTAGAAGCTTGGGAAACAGAGACTCTTCTGAACAGACTGATGATCTTAATGGGAAATTTTGATTTTATGAACTAAAACAAGTATAAAAATGCATGCAAGCTATATAGGGCTCATTTTAAAGATGTTCTTTGACCAATGTGAGATTATAGTCATATCTTAAACTGATTATTGGAACTTGCTATTCAAAGACCCAATGGGACAGTTAACTGACTTTTTCTGGGTCAAACCCCAGGTATGGACATCAAGGAAGGCTGTCTGAGCCACTGCTCCATGATGCCAGCATCCCTGCGAGGGGCAAGTATGAACTGTATGTTTGAACTGTAGGTTGAGAGGGCAGCTGTTCCACATGTGCTGAGGTGGGACTCTCTTGACTTGATTCCTTAACTAAAGACTAGCAGACTTTAAGCCTGGCTCAATGCAGTTTGCAGTTTGGCATAGCTTCTGCTTGGAGTTGACATGAAATTAGGGAAATATTGTTCCCTTGATATAGGTTAAGTCCCTAATCTCTCAGTGGCAAATTTCTATAATCTAGAAGTTTTGTAAGCACAATAACAAATCTACTGAATAACTGATTCTGAAACATCTCAGATTATTACAAAATTGAGATAGCAGGCTTAGGATTTTAGCCCAAACCACAACTAGCTCTTTAGATTTGACATCTATTATTAGTACACACACACACACACACACACACACACACACACACGTGTGTGTGTGTGTGTGTGTGTGTGTGTTCCTGTATAATTTAAGGTCTTTTAATTCCTTGTAATAGTATGGAGAGAATTAGATCAAGGTCTTGTGAGGATATTACTTTGTTACTTAGTTAGGATCATACTTATCTCAAGTTTTGTTAAAATTACTTAATGTTAAAAGAAGAATGGCTTGTGATTTATTCTGTAAATGCCTTAAAAGAAACATGGAATGACTAGAAGTTTATGATTTAATGTGTAGTGTGCTAAAAATTGATTTCTTAATGTATTTGTGTATGTACTGGAGTCTGCTATTAATTCCTTAGTGAAATTTCATCCTTCTGGCAGGAGAATTAATAGTAGATTAATATAAAGTGTAAGAAATTAGGTTCTAATATGATTCTATTAAACATGATAATTGGCCAAGTTTCCAATTTTGGTTTTGTAAGAATGGTAACTTAAAATTGTGCTAAGGTCACTTTTGTAGGAGAGTAGACAGAAAGCTGGTTCCTACAAGAAGACAAGAAGAAGAAGATGCTGAGATGCTGTGCTGGAGATGGCTGGAACAAATATCAAGGAACAGAGGACTTCATCAGATGATGTTCCCTGCCAGACAGTGGTATCAGAAGAGACTTCTGAATCTCAAAGGGACAATTGCATTATAATTTTCTTTTGGGTTTCTGTATCTGTATTTATAAAGGGGACTGCGCCACTTTGATTTGTCCATGGGTCAATCAACCTTTCCCCCTTCCCATATTTACTTAAAGGGGTGATTGTGAAGGGCAAGAATTCATATGAGAAAGAGAATAAAGGAGTATAAAAGATGTGGAAACAAAATTTGAATAAAAGAAAAGAGAGGGAAATTGTGGGAAATGAATGGAAGGAGTTTTGTTTCCACAGGATTGAAAGCACTCCTCCCCCCTCCACCAGCTTCAGCGGACTGTAGGTCATGTGACTGGTTCTAATCAGAGCCGTGATCTAGCAGAAACCAGACTTCTGGTTTCTGCTTCTGGTTTCAGGTGAAAGGTTAGAGGCTTGTGAGCATGCTTAATGAGCTGTCTGAAGCAGGTATAAAGTGGGCAATTCTGGGGGTTGTATCTGGCCAATGAAGAGCCAGGCAGGAGATTGGAATTGGGAGTCAATAAAAGGACTGGCATTTGTCTGAGTCCTTGTACTCTCCTGTACTCTATTCAGAAAGAATAAATGTAAAATATAATTAAAACCTTCCTGGCTTTCCAAAGAGTATTGTTTATTCCTGGACTGACTATGTTTCTAGCAACTTAAGACTTTATTTCTCTTTCCTAATTTTTCAAACCCATTACTCAGACTACCTTCATTTTCCTTTAAATTCCAAATTAAAAATTATACTCATGACAATTTTGTCCTGCTTCTCTGCACCTGTTAGAATCTGGAGGGAATTAATGCCTAACAATTTACAAATCAACAGAGGTGTATTTCTCTCAAAACCCATCACAAACAGGTTGTATGATGCATTTTGTAATGGATTTTAAACAAATCACTGAAATCCTAAAGTCACATTTAAGGCTATGATATAAAGCCTTGATTAAAATGTCTTAAAAGTCTAAAAACCTATTCTGGCAGTTTTAAACACACCTTGGTTTAAATCTTATCAGCATAAACTAACTGACTCCACCTCCAAACTAACTTCTGGAAGAGTCTCATCCTGCTTTATAATTCCATTACTTATTATCTAACTTTATTCTTCTATCTCAATGTAATGGCAAGCAAAGTGGGACATTTTGCTCTTTTTTCTTTGGGAGTGCTTCTCAGCGCTATGTAATCAATTGCCTTTGATTGAGGCTTGCCTTTGTTTGAATCAGGAGTCTTAGACTGAATCAAGAGTCTTTTGAAGACCTGCTTATGTCAGAAGAAAGCCTAAGTTACTGAAGTTTGAGTCATATGGTTGTGATGCCCTTTGTGGGCTTACCCTGGAGAAAAAGTGTATACATACTCTGAGGTTAGCATTTTGCTTTGCGGGGAGTCACTCAATGGAAGAATGTCCATGTGATTTGGCCAGATGACACTCTGGGTAGCTGTTAAGGAGCTCCCTCCACCCAGCTTTGAAAACCCAGTTGTTGGTGCTTCTGAATCTGGTAACTACCTATGTATTGCTATGGACAGACAGAAGCCCTGTCTGCTGATTTGTTTTATTTGCTGTTTGTATAATTTCTGCTTGTAATTTTTGTTTCTGTTTTCTCTGAAGTTCAGGCTGCTGACTTTTTCCCCTGAGCTAAGTGAATGATATATGTATGTTTCATTAAAGTGAGATTGTTATCCCCTCAAAGTTGCCTTCCTTAGAAAAGTAGATCAAAGAACCTGTGCCAGCAGTCCTCCTGTGTGCTGGTGTTGTTGGTCTTGTTGTTGGTCTTACACCTCCACAGCAGATGCTAATAACATTACTGTTACACCCAGTTTGGTCCGTATTGGGAGCCCCCCTAAAATGTCTTGATCTCCCACTAAAAGCCTAAGGTGGGAGTTTTTTCCCATGTTCTTTCTAATTACAGACATTAGAAATTTTTACTACATTGTACATAATAACAGCAATATTTTAAGGATGATCAACTATGAAAGACTTAGCTATTCTGATCAAGACAATGTGCCAAAACAATTCCAAAGGACACATGTTGGAAAATCCTATCTACCTCCAGAGAGGATGATGAATTCTGAGTGTAGAGTTTATATTCCTTATTTTTTCTTGTTGTGTGTGTATTTTCTTTTGAAACATGACTAATATGGTAATACAGTTTACATGGCTACATGTGTATAATCAATATCATTTTGCTTGCCTTCTCAAAGGGTGGTTAAGGGGGTGAAGGGATGGGATGGAGGAAGAGAATTTAGAACTCAAAATGTTAAAAAAAGAATGTTAAAATTTTGAATTATAATTGGGAAGTATTTGATGAAATAAAACATATTTTAAAAAGAAAAAAAAGTTTTTCTACCTGCATTTTAAATTTTTCAGCATGAACATGAAATATGACAGTCACAGAGACACAGAGACATGGATAGAATGACTAGTTAGAGTGTGCATAAATCTAGTTTTCTTGTTGGCATTTTAGGCTTTTTTAAAAAAAGATAAATTAATTTAGAATTAGACTGGTCAAAATCCAGTTATCATTTAGTTCCACATCCTTCTAAATGCAACCAATTCATATTACAATATAATTTATCACATGCCAATTTACTCTGACTGAATCATAGCCAAATTATAAAGGATATCCTTTCACAGGAGACCTGTCTTGAGGTCTCTGCCCCAGAACTGCCTGGAGAGAAAAGCAGACTGCAACCTAATTCAGGAAGTCTGATACATAAAGAACAAGGATTTGGGGATAAGACTCAAGGCTGAGACTTTAAAAGAAAAGAATCCTATGGGTGCTGGTCCCAGTGCTGTCAGGGGGAACAGTCCAGTCTCCAAATCCCAGTCCAAATCTGAGTCATGGCACCACATAAATGTCAGTCTTCCACAGAGATGTTCTAAGAAAAACATACAAAATTAAGCTTTTATTTCTCTCAAGCTATTGACATGTATTGCATGGGAGATACCATCCAGAACTGTCTCAGTTTAGCAGTTAGGTTGCCCAATTTACATACCTTTTCAATTAGGGCTGCTATCACTCCACCTCCCAACAGAGGAAATGGCTCTTCTTTCAGAGCACCCCTCAACAATACCAGACTACTCCCAACCTTTGGCTATCTAGGAAGAAAAATCTGTCTGCACCCAAACCTGGGTAGCTTCCAGTGCAATCTCATTATCAGTAATGTTCTTCTGAAGAATTTTGGAGAAGGGGACTGGGGGTAAGGGATTGGGGTTTGGAGCTCTGAGTCTCCAAGATTATAATTTTTCACATTGTCAGTAAGATAATGCTGAAAGAAATCTTATACCTTTTGTTGCACAAATTAAGAAGCCTCCATGATTTATTTTCACTATCTTTTCCACCTCAATGTCCTTCCTTACCTCTGCGAAAGTTCTATCCATTTTTCTAGTCTTAGATCAGAAGCCATCTCCTCCAAAAAGCCTTCTTAGCTTCCCAATCCTGGAGGTTCCTTTCAATGAGCTTTCATAAAGCTTTCTTTGTTTAATATGATCACAAATCTAGAGTTGAAAATGATCTCAGTCCATCTTAGAAAAAAAGAATGGCCCTCTCATTTTACAAATGAGAAAATTGAAACTCAAAAAAAAAGAATGGCCCTCTCATTTTACAAATGAGAAAATTGAAACTCAGGTTAAGAAACTTGCCCAAGATAAAAAATTCTTAGGTATCAGAAGTAGGATTTATCAACCATTCTCAGAGATTAGTCTAAGAAAGACAAATAAAGTTAGGTACTCTGCACATTAATTTCTCTCAAGGGGACAATCATATACATGTGGAGCTGCAGTCAAAAGGCTGAGTTCATTCTGGGATTTGGAGTATATAGTTTAGATATCTTTTGAAAAGTAGGTGTTCTCAAGGGGTGCCAATCAATTTCTAATTGGTTGACACACTGGGAGGTGAGCTATATTAAAAGGAAGGTCTTAGAGTACATGACTTTGGTCACCTAAAACCTAAACAAAGAGACATCAATTTCCATAACACCTGTCTTAACAATAGGGAGAATCAACATTATTCTAGAACTATCTGAGCAAACACAATGAGAGGGAATACACCAATTAGCCCAAACTAGAGTTTCTTCCTCTGTCTGGTTAGGTCTTGGTCTGGGTAAATCCCAGGGAAGATTTCTCACACTGTTCAGTTTCTGAGTAATTGTCCTTTTGGTGGAAATTCATGATTTAGCAAATACTACAAGTACCGCAGGTATATCCTGCTTGATGGGTGCTCAGTTTGCCCCCTGATTAGACAATTCTGAATCTCAGGTCCGTTCACCTTCCTCTGGATAGTAAGGAAGGTCAACCAGATCAAGGAGGTTAGTAAGGTCATCAACCATTCTATTTTCACAATTTTCACATTTTTTTTTTTTTTACAGATTTCAAACCAGATCCTCTGGCTCCAGAGCCAGGCATCTTATTGCTATCTCATACCCTTATCTCACTTTACTGTTTATGGTAGTGTAAGGGCAAGCAAAGTGGGACTTTTTGTTGTCTATTGTTTTGAAGTTCTTCTCAGCACTAAGGCAATCAAATGCCTGTGATTGAGTCTTGCCTTTCTTTGTAGGAAGGCCCACACCCTTTTGCTAGTTAGGTTGTAAGAGGTGTGAAACCCTTTAGAGGTGTGAAGCCCTTGAGAAGTGTGAAGCACTCTGAAGAAGTGTATATGTACTCTGAGGTTAGCATTTTGTTTAGAGCACCCTCTTTGGAAGAGTGTTGGTGTGGAGACACTGGGTACACATTAAGGAGCACCCCCCTTTGAAAACCCTGATATTGGTGCTTCTCTTTCTGGTAACTATATATGTATGGCTTTGGTCAGGCAGCTGAAAGCCTGTCTGTTTATTTGTGTTTACTTGCTCTGTTTATATAATTTCTGCTTGTAATTTCTCTTTGTGTTTTCTCTGAAGGTCAGGATGCTGGCTTTCCCCCCTGAACTCAGTAAAAGATATATGCACGTTTAAAGTGAGATTGTTAACTCCTTTACATTGCTTTCCTTAGAAAAGCAGATCAAAGAACCTGTGCTAGTAGCCCTCCTGTGTGCTGGTGTTATTGGCCTTACCCAGGCACAGTAAAGCAGCAAGTAGCATTGTTGTTACAGGTAGTTCTCTATGCATATGTCCTATCTCCACTATTTGATCATAAGTACCTTTAGGTCAGGTACATTGACTTTTGTCATTTTTTTTTAAAAATCTCTCACTGTCATAATGTATTGCACAAAGGAATTAACAAATAAATAAAATTTTATTAAGTGACTAATGTGTACCATACACTGTGCTATGGGCTGGGATACTTAAGAGATGCAAAAAGAGGCAAAAAGAGAGTCCCTACCCTCAAGGATCATACAGTCTAATGGGTGAGACATCATGCAAATAAATATATACAAAGCAAGCTATATCTAGGGTGAATGGACAATAATCAACAGAGGGAAAGCACTGGAACAAAGTAGGGAAGAGGAAGACTTCCAGTAAAAGAAAGATTTTAGTTTTGACTTAAAGAAGACTAAGGAGGTCCATAGGTGGAACAGAGGAGGGAGAGCATTTGAGGCATGAGGGAGAGCCAGGGAGAAGGTCCAGAGCTGAGAGATGAGAACTTCTTCTTCCTTCAATAACTAGGAGGCCAATACCAGTGGATAGAAGAGTCCATGTTTATATATATATATGCGTGTGTGTGTGTGTGTATGTATATATATATATGTGTGTGTGTGTATGTATATATATATATATGCCTACATACTTATTTACACATATATGCTGTCAACCATTACAGAGTTCACTCTATGAAAGACAAACAAAATTAGGCTGCATTTATATATTTATTTCTCTCAAAGCTGGTGGATCATGCATATAGAGTTACAGATGGGAGTTCATTGTGAAAATGAGCCCAAGGAAGGAGAGTAAAGTGATGAGGATCTGCATCAGAGTAGTCACAGTGTCAGACAACAGGAGGCATCTTTTTGAGACATTGCAAGAGTAAGATTGATAAACCTTGGCCACAGCTTCTATAGGGAAGTGTGAGATAATGGGGAGTTGAGGAGGACCCCTAGATTTTGAGCCTGAGGGAATGGGAGGATGGTGTTGCCCTCTACAGTAATATGGAAGGTGGGGGGCAGGGGAGAGGAAAGATTATGAGTTTGGTTTTGCATATGTTTAGGTTAAGATGTCTACTGTACATAGAGTTCAAAATGTCTGAAAGGCAAGTTGCAGAAATGAGATTGGAGGTCAGCAAAGAAGTTTGAGGAAAGGCTGGGTGGACTTGAGTATAATCAGCAGAGAGATAGCAATTAAATCCATGGGAGCTGATGAGATCACCATGAGAAGGAATATAGAGGGAGAGGAGAAAAGACTATACTGAAATCCTCCTAAGCTACAGAGAATCTCTGCTTACAAGTTGACTCTGCTTGGGTAAGAAAGACCCATAGTCCAGGAAGTCCTATTTAAAGCACATCTGCCAAGTCTGCCTTTATTAAAGCTGCTGCTGCTGCTGCTGCTGCTGTATTTCAAGAGTTGATTATTTGGTCCTTTGTATTGCTCTCTCTGGAGTCTCAAATACACAAATGCTCAAAACTCAAAACCATTGAAAAAATCTTCCAATGTGCAGACAACAAGTCTGAACCTACTTCAGTGTGATCCCTGACCCCAGCTGTAAGTCCCCCTTATAAGTTTGCTTGTCCTAATCAGTGCCTAAGACATGTAGCTTCTAAGTCATTTAATTCTAGTTGAATCACCACCTATGATGATTTTATCTCCTGAAATATTCCTGCTTCTTTAAACTTCTTGCTTAAATTACTTGAAAACTTGTCCAAAGAAATCATTTTGGTGATGGTGGCCATGCCAGAATATAGTCCCAGGCAGGGGTGGATCTTTGTTGGGTTCCTTTAGATTCCATTTCAGGCAAGAACAACACTCTCAGAGAGTGATTGCTGTCCAACATCCAGTGTTCCCACATAAATCCTCAGCATTCCTATATATTACTAACAAAGCCCAACAGCAAGAGATAGAAAGAGAAATTCCATTTAAAGATACTGTAGATACTATAAAATATTTGGGAGTCTGCCTGCCAAGACAAACCCAGGACCTATGTGAACACAATTACAAAACACTTTTCACACAAATAAAGTCAGATCTCAATAAATGGAAAAAACATCTGTTGTTCATAGTTAGGCCAAGTTAATGTAATAAAAATGACAATTTTACCTAAAATAATTTACTTATTTAGTGTCATACCAATCAAACTAACAAAAAAGTTATTTTATAGTGGTAGAAAAATAATAACAAAATTCACCTGGAAAGATAAAAGATCCAGAATATCAAGGGAACTAATGAAAAGAAATGCTAAGGAAGGTGGCCTAGCCATACCAGATATCAAATTGTATTATAAAGCAGTAATCATCAAAATTAATTGGTACTGGCTAAGAAAAAGAGTGGTGGATCAGTGGAATAGGTTAGGTACACAAGACACAGTAATCTATTCTTTGATAAACACAAAGAGTCCAGCTTCTGGGATAAGAACTCACTATTCCACAAAAACTGCTGGGGAAACTGGAAAATATTGTTGCCACAACTGGGCACAGACCAATAACTTACACTACATACCAAAATAAAGTTAAAATGGGTTCATGATTTAGATATATTGGCTGATACTATAAGCAATTTGGGAGATCAAGGAATAGTTTGCCCGTCAGATTTATGGGGAAGGGAAGAATTTATGACCAAACAAGAAATAGAGAGCCCTATGAAATGCAAAATGGATAATTTTGATTACGTTAAATTGAAAAAGTTTTTTGTACAAACAAATCCAATGCAATCAAGATTAGGAGGGAAGCAGAAAATTGGGAATATTTTCATATCAAGTGTTTCTGATAAAGACATCATTGCTAAAATATACAGGGAACTCAGTCAAATTTATAAGAACATAAGTCATTCCCCAATGGATAAATGGTCAAAGGATATGAACAGGTAGTTTTCAGAGGAAAAAATTAAAGATACCTAGTCACATTGAAAAAATGCTCTAAATCACTATTGATTAGAGAAATGCAAATCAAAACAACTCTTAGGTAACACTCACATCTTACCTGCAAGATTGGCTAACATGACAAAACAGGAAAATGATAAATGCTGGAGGAGATGTGGGAAAATTGGAACACTGTTACATTGTTGCTGGAGTTGTGAACAGATCCAGGCATTCTGGGGAGCAATTTGGAACTATGCAAAAGGGCTATAAAAAAGTGCATGCCCTTTGATGCAGCAATAACATTTCTAGGACTGTATCTCAAAGAGATCATAGAGAAATGGACTTGTATGTACAAAAATGTTTATAGCAGCTCTTTTTGTAATGCCAAAGAATTGGAAATCAAGGGGATGCCCATCAATTGGGGAATGGCTAAAAATGTTGTGGTATATGAATATAATGGGATACTATGGCACTATAAGAAATGAGGAGCAGACAGGCTTCATAATAATCTGGAAAGACTTATGTAATCCGATGCTGAGTGAGGAGAACAGAACCAGGAGAACAATATACACGATTACAGACACACGGTATTTGTGATGACTCATTTTGATAGACTTGCCTCTTGTCAGTAATGGAAGGTTCTAAGACATCTCGAAAAGACTCATGATGGAAAAAGCTATTCACATCCACAGAAAGAATTACAGAGTCTGATTTAGGCATATTTAGGCATATTATTTGCTCTCTCTCTTTTTTTTCTTTTTTGGTTTTGTTTCTTCTTTCTCATGCTTCATTCTATAGGTTATATTTCTTTACAACTTAACTATTATGAAAATAAGTTTAATGTGAAGGTATATGCAGAATCTATATGGGATTACATGTCATCTTGGGATCTTGGGGGATTGGGGGGAGATGGAGGGGAAGAAAATTTGGAACTCAAAAACATGTGGAACTGAGTGTTGTAAACTAAAAATAAAAACTAAATTAAAAAAAAAACATCCAGTGTTGCTGCCCAACATACAGCAAAATGTATCCCCACTTATCTTAGACTTTCTCAGTGTACCATGAGCACTGATATCCTACAAAAAGCCAAGTACAGTACCAGGAAAATAGTAGGTGCTTAGGAAATATTTATTCCTTTTGTGATCCATGATAACCCCACTATTAGATCCCTCCTTAATTATGCATCCCTCAAATCTTCATATGAGCTGTCCATGATTGACCTGCAAATGAATTTTTCATTCCTGTGACACTTGAGATCATTCCTCTTTACCTTCAGAGCCGATAATACATTTTGAGGCCCGCCGCCATCACCTGAGAAAGGCCCAAAACCTGGACTGGCCAATCAGGAGAAAGACATTTTTGGCCTACTCCGAGCTTAAATTAACCTTTAATAATGCTTTGCATTCTCTGGAATAACCGACATGGTTTCCTCTCTGAGTGAACCCAATATGCCCCTTCTTGTGTCAACAACTACAAGGCCAGTTGAAGATGACCAGGAGCACTCTTCTGTTTAGGACTACCAAGAACAAGGCACCTTGAACAGACACCATCTTGAATAACGGGACTTTTCTTAAGTTTCTTATGTTATATCATGTTAATGATAGAAGAAATAGAGACATCCTGGATCTATAATTTCAACTGATACTTTGACAATTATCTTATTGTATATACAATCTTTGCTAGTAAGAAATTCCTTTCTCATATTATGTTTAATACATATGGAGGGTATAATTTTGGGTGACATAGGCATCTCGACTTGGGATTGCTCTAGGTGTATGAAAGCTCTCCTTCAGCTTGTTTACTGCTGAGTTCAGAATTATTTCCTGACTCCCATGCAATGCAGGATTCTCTGGCTTAATGAGAATAAATAAAGACATGATAGCACATGTACAGCCTGATTCTGTTTGTTCCTTGGTCGAACCTTTTGTAAGGTGAACCCCATTCTGTTTGTTCTTGAACAAACCTTTGACAAAGGGGAACCCCATTCTATTTATTCTTTGGAAAAACCTTGGGTTAAGGGGGAAACTGATTGTTTGTTTCTTTGAACTGAACTTTGGTAAATGGTCAACAGTCTTTAACCCTTTTCTCTATCCTTAGCCCATTTTTCTTCTTCCTTTACAATCTTTCCCTTAGCAATCTCATTCATTCTCAATTCTTCAACCATCAAACGACACAAATATATTCCAGATGTGCAATGCCCCTTTCATGCACTATTGTGTTTCATATATGTCTGGGTTAATGTGTTATCTCTCTACTAAACTGCAAAGAACTACAGAGGAGGGTCTATGGCTTATCTAAATGTTACTTCTAGTACCTAGTACAATACCTGGTACACAGTAGGTCTTTGGTAAATGCTTGACAATTGAATGATTAACTATATGTCCAGCAGTTCCTAATATAATAATCTTCTATTATAGCTGAGGCTACTAAGTAAATCTTTATTGTTTCTAATCAGAGAGCTTTAGGAAAGCTACCTCCAGTCATTTGTCATGTGCAGATCGCCCTGTCACATTTAAGAGAAAATGATTGTCTCCACATCCAGTGTAAGTGTCCACTTATTCACTTATTTCCTTTTAAATATTATGTCATTTTTCCAAGGTAATGTTTCCTTTTACATTCACTGGGGGGAGGGGATAAAGAAAAAGGCCCCTAGACATGTCAGTAAAAGCCCTGAGTTTGTGTCAGCTCTGCCTCTAATCATCTGGGTGAACTCAGCAAAGCGATGTCGACTCTCTGAGCCTTAATATGCACTACTTACTGCTAAATGTCATCATGAGAAAATTTTGTAAACTCTAATGTGCTAGATAAAGGTGAGCTGATGAAAGAGCTGAGGGTGTTCTTTCTTAATGGGAGAGGGCAGGTTTGCTTCCCGAGCCTATTGGTGTCTTTTGACATAATCAAAATGTGGGATTAACCAAAACCATAGATTATTGGCCTCACATGCAGGTGTGTCCTGCTCATCAAACTCAACCTCAGTCTCTGACATCTTTACTCACATTTTGTGGTTTGGTGTCTTCTTGCAGGACTGACTGTCCTGTGAAGATGAAGGACCACACAGAACTGACTGAGTTTACCTTGCTGGGAATCCCTCATACAGGTGTGGAGACTCTTTGTCATCTTCTTTATCTACCTCTTTATCCTGGTAGGGAACTCATTCCTTCTTTTGGCCATCTTACCTTCTCTTGCCTTCATACCCCCATCTACTTTTTTCTTGGGACTTTTATTGATTTTTGACACATTTTCCCATTCAGTGACCTCTCCAAAAATGCTATTGTCCCTCTCAGGGCAAAGCCAAGCTATTTCCTATAGGGCTGTGCCTACCCACTCTTCTACCATTTCTCGGGGGCATCCTGAGGGTTCTCAACTTTCACAGTTCAGTCTAAGAAAGACAAACAGGATTAGGTTGTATACGTGTTTATTTCTCTCAAAGCAGGCAGCATGCATTTGTCCATGTATGGGAGCTGCAGTTTGGAACCGAGCTCATTTTGGTGTTAGGATGCACTGTTTACCTACCCTTTCAACAGAGCTGTCACCTCACCATCATTTCATCTCTGGACACAGGAAATACCTCTTTTATCAGAACCCCCCCAGATCTGGGCTATCGAGACCAAAGAATGTCTACAACCAAGCCTGAGCAGAACACAATAGGCTTTCCTACTTTAGATTACATTACTTTAGTGTTATGAAAGTTCTTACTGTAAAAATGATTTTGATATTCCTACTTGATTTAATCAGTATTTACTCAGTTCATTGTGATTTAATGGGTATGAGTGATTGTTAGTGAATTAAGGAGAATGGGATGAAGTTTGAGTTAGTTATGTTAGTTAATGCTATTGAGTTATGATTAATTAGGCATGTACTGATATTAATTGCATTTGATTTATAAGATTGTGCCACGCTGTATTAGCTAGGCCTATTCTAAAAACATATATTAACATGTATTAAGGTCTTGTATTTACAATATCAACTCACCCCTAGAAATCACTACTGCCATTCCTAAGTGAACCTTTGCTTTAAAACCACAACTTGCTTTGTCCCCTAGGATATTGCTGGCCAATCACCAATGTTTGATGGCCTGTCGAAAGCCACTGCTGAGATGAGCTGTAGCTGATGACCTGTAAAAGATTTGCTGACAAAAATGGTTGTGGTTGATTTGGACATTGACCCTTGCCAATTAGGAGAAATCCCCCCTGTATACACATACACTTCTGGAGATTAGCTTATTATTATATTATTAGTCTCCACACTTCTGAAGGAACTTCCCTGGGAATCCTCAAGGAACTATAAAAACGCTTAGCTCCTGAACATCAAGGTCCTTGGCCTAAAAGAATGTCTTGGATCTAATTCCTTAGTGACCCCTGGTCTGCATAAAAAAAGATAAGCAAATGAGAAAGATGAGAGGAGATGGAGTCAAGATTGTACATCTTTCACTAAACAGACTGGGAATGTTCTCCCGATACCAGATAACTAGGCAGATTTTTAAGGATCTTAGATCAGTCCATTGCTCTTTCTCCTCCACCAATGCCATGAATTGTAGGCATATCTAGACATTCCTGGGAAATCCTGCCATAGGCATCCCCAACCCAAGGGAACTGGAACTAGAGGCTGAATTATGGAGTTCTACTTATGAGATGGGACAGTAGGACACATGAAGAAAAAGAGCAGAAGGGGTGGAGTGTGTCCACTGGGAAAAGCAGGCAACCAGGACAGCAGCTTAGGGCTATGAGGACCAAGACACTGTGAACAGGCAGAATAAAATACCAGATAAAACGAAGAGCACTAATAGGCAAGTCATTTTATTCTTGGTAGTAGAATATTTGCAGGAAGTAACAGGTTTCTGAAAAGCTTAATATCCATGACAAAACAAGTGAGGATATAGGATCGTAACATGCAGAGAAGGCCTTTGCCTTCATCTCAGAGAGAGGGAGATGTATATTTCTAATCTACATCTTCCCACTATTATTCTTGCTAAGCAGAGAATAGGGCATAAAAGCCAAGGGCCTACAACCTATAGTCATAGCATTCTACCTCCATGAGCACAGATTAGTCTCTATGTCTCCAAGGGCAGCCATAGGTGGCATGGGGAGCTCATCAGTGCTCGTAGAAGTAGAGGATATAAAGGCCACATAGAGACAATCAGAATGGTCCAGTGCAGTTTAGGTATCTCTTCCCAAGCCCATCCCCCAGACACATAGGTTAAACCTAATGCTTGCCTTCCTCCTCTAGCTCCCTTTGTTTGGGGTCCTTACCTGCTCACGAGCTTTGTCCTGGGAGTGTGCAAGATAGTGTTCGAGAACTGTTTTCAAGTCATCTAATGCAAATAATTCTCCTTCTGCTATACAATAACATATGTCATGCTAGATGCATGTCCTACCTCCACCTAAATTTTAACTCTCTTTTCGAGAGTGAAATCCCTACCTGCACGAAGACAAAAAGAAACTCCAAACTAGGCATCTCCCTCTTTCTGTTTACTCATTTATAAAACAGGGGAAAACCATTCCTTCTTTAATATGCCTTGAGATAGTCTAAAGGGGGGAAGGGGAAAAGCTGGAGTAATACCTGCCTTCCCCAGCCCTGAACTTCATGGATTTTATGCCATGACAGAGATTCTGGTAACCACAAAGAGTGATCTAGTATAAAAGTGTTTGTGGAACAGAAAGAGTTCTTTCTTGATTCATCCTACTTTCTCCCCTAGCCCTATAGAATTATTTTTATTTATTTGATACATATTTTCAAATTTGCTGACTTGTGTACTTGCTACTTTCCCAGCAGAAGGCAAACTGCTTGTGAGAAGGCTCTCGCTTTTGTCTTCATTGCATTAGTTCCTAGCACATATCCAACACATAGCAGGGCCTTTAAAAAACTACTTGAACTGAATCAAATGGAATCTGATGGACCAATCTGTATGGGGAATGTGCATAACAGGGAAGGAAAAGCACATTAACAGGTTTTAGAAGCAGCCACACATAAACACTTCCAGTTCTACTCTCACAGGCCAAAGACAGCAGGATCCACAGATGATTTCAGGAGAGCATTGGCAGCTTTGATGCATTCACCAAGGGAGGAATCTGTAAACACAAGAGGAGGGATAACAGGGCAAATGCCAGGAAAAGCAGAGAAGTGAATTACCTTCACCAGTCTGTAGCCTATTTCCTTTCATGCCTCCTTCCTTTATTCATTCTTTCTCCTCCGTGTTGTAATTGTATCATTTCAGTAGTGTCTGACTCTTTGTGACTCCGTTTGGGGTTTTCTTGGCAAAGACACTGCAGTACTTTGCCATTTCCTTCTCAGATCACTTTGGAGATGAGGAACTGAGGCAAACAGAGTTAAGTGACTTGCCCAGGGTTACACAGCTAGGAAGCATCTGAGGCCAGATTTGAACTCAGATCCTCTTGACTACAGGACCACCACTCTATCCACTGTACTACCTAGCTACCCCTACTCTCATTCTGCCTTCCCCCAAACATTTCTAACTCCAGCAAACATTTATTAAGCATTTATTATGTTTAAAAGAAGGCACTGCTACATTCCCACCAAGAGTCATGGTCTTTATCTTTTCTCATCCCTTAAATTTCCCTTTCACTTTTGTTGGCCCCACAAACACTTCTAAGGTACAATGTTTTTGAAACCAGAGGAGTGAATTGCTGTTAGTCCAGTCTCAGGCTCACCCTTGGTGGCATCTATGGGACTAAAGTAGGAGGGATGCTAGCAGCCTGGCAGCAGGAATGTGAAGAGAGCCAAGACTACTCTGTGGAGAGTTCCTGATATCCCACCACCCTTTCCCATAGGCATTTCCAACCTTCTCTGGTCTCCTCTGTGTCCCCCACTATCTGTGAGTCCTTTCTCTGGGTTGAAAGACCAACAAGTAGAATAGAAAGGAATCAGGCTATCAATCCCTCCAACTGCCACCCTAGACAGGTTGATGAGTCAGTATCCTGAGGGAATAGTAAGTGTCCTGATTTTTGAGGAAAAAAGGTTAAGACAGAATCCTTACCAGATCGAGCCTGAATCCATGCCACAGCCTTCCTTTCCAGGAGTTCCCATTCTTCTCTCTGGTCCCAACTGGAGCTATGCATCCACAGTATAGCTAAGATGGTGGCCCACCTTGGGACATCTTTACTCTAGAAAATATATGGAACCCAAAGGCCCAGGGTCACGGGACCCTAGAAAGGGGCAACCAAACCTTTGGATGGTACTTGACCCTTCCAGGACCATAGAAAAGACTGATCCCAGACAGATTATCTACTTCTCCTTCCAGTTCCCTGCCCTTATTGCTCTCCTCAATGAACAAATGTTTACTGAGCATCTATACACGGGAAAGTATCTGGCTTTAAGGCCTAGAAAGCGTTTCTATCAACCTCTCTCAGTCACAGACCACACCTAATGGGCAATGACTCCCATCACTCTGTCCAAAGGTGGATTGCTCTCCTTAGCTCCCTCTGTCTTCCTCTTCCCCCAATATACCCGCCACCCTATGCCCTCCTCTCTCTGGGACATTACCTGGTTAGGCAATGCAGCCAATGTACTCTGAACACTCAGACCCAGGACTGAGGCCAGAGCTTCATCTAGTTCCCAGGAACCATCTGCCTTCTGGAGGGAAATCAGTTGCAGAAGTGGAGAAACTGGAGGGGATGTGTCTGGAGGAAAAAACAGTAAACTTTAGCATCACTCACACCCCCTTGGCAGCTGAGGGAAAATGTCAATCTGAAGAGATCTACTAGACACAAAAGAGGACACATCAGCAGGGTAAAATGGAGAGGGCCCTTTGCAGTAACCTGAATTTGAGAGCCCTAAGCCTTCATATCAAAGGAGCCTTAGACAACAACCACCCCCCACAACAATTCCTTCAAGGTCTTGCTGAGCCCCAGAGCAATGCACCAGGTAGGTCCCAGCACAGTGCAAGCCAGGAGTCACAGACCAACAAGAGAGAAAGGCTCCCACCCCCAGTGCAGGCCACCAACTACTCCCTACTCTGACTGCTGATTAGTAGTGATGCCTGCCCCCTGTGTTGGTAAGCAAAATGGGCTCTTAGGACTTAGTTCAAGTGTTTAACCCTCAAAGAGTTTGGCCTTTGTTTCCTTGATTAGATTTGGGTGTCCTTGGTGCCTCCTTGCCTCAGGGAAGGCCCTAGTTTACACATGAGTTTGAGTGACATGTCTGGGACAGCAGAGGCTTTTAGACCACGTGGGTTTAAGTGGCCTCTTTATGACGATTTTAGGTCACGTGGGTGAGTCACATGTGTGACTCACCCCTGACCCTGAAGAAGATATAAAACCAGGAGTTGGCTTTCTCTCTTTGGAGCTCTTACCCACAGCAGTGGTGGCGCGTGTGACTCTGGGCCAGCCCTCACTATGAGCTCCCGGGCTGAACCTAGATGCTGGTAACTATGAATCTGTATTTGGTCTGTCTGTTGATGTTTGTAATTTGTTTAGGGCTCTCACTAGTGCTGGTGTGCTGATGGGGGGACTCTGGCAGCTGTAGGTAAGAGCCCTCTAGCTCATAACCCGGATGCTGGAACTTTGTTAAACTCTGGTAACTATGTATTGGGATTTGAATCAGACAAGGTCTGTCTGTCGATGTTTGTACTTTGTATTTTGTTCTGAAGTTCAGGGTGCTGGCTTTTTCCCCTGAACCAAGTGAATGGTATTTGTATGCTGAATTAAAATAAGCTTGTCAACCCCCTCACCTTGCTTTCCTTAGTTAAGCAGATCAAAAGAACCTGTGCTTTTGCAGTGTGTTGGCAGCTTTCTGGGTGCTGGTTGTTGGTGGATCTTACACCCCCACACTGCCCCCCAAGCCAGCTAGCAGCAAGACACTGGCTGAAGTATAAGGCCACAATGAGCCCCCCACCCTGCCCAGAATCCAGTACAAGTCTGCTCATCGACCCTGAGGCCCAGAAAATGTCATCAGCAAGGCCCCAGAGCCAAGAGGTATAGGACAGTACAATACAACAGACCAACAGTCGCATAAAAGTACAAAATAAGAAAATAGGCAGAAAAGTGACCAAAAAAAAGGAACTTGACTATATAAAGTTATTATGGTATCAGGGAGGATCAGACGAGAACAACAATGTCAAGACGTTTACAGGTGAAGCCTCAAAGAAAAATGCAAATTGGTCTGAGGCCCAAAAATGAACTCATGGAAAAGCTTAAGATTTATTTTTATTCATTTTTTTCCCCTAATGATAATTTTTTAAATAACATTTTATTTTTCCCCAATTATATGTCAGGATATTCAAAATTAAAATGGGTTTTTCAAAGCAAATTAGAAAAGAAGAAGAAAATTGGGAAAAGAAATGAGTATTGCAAGAGAATCATGGAAAAAGAGTCAACAGCTTGGTAACAGAAACACAAAAAGATGGAAAAACATACACAAAAAATGGAAAAAATTACACAAAAATTCACCAAAGAAAATAATTCCTTAAAAAAAAATAGTTGGCCAAATGGGAAAAAAAAGGTACAAAAGCTCACTGAAGAAAATAATTCCTTAAAAATCCAAATTGGGCATGAGGAAGCTAATGATTCATGTGATGTCAAGATACAATAAAACAATTAAAGGAATACAAAAGAGAAAATGTGAAATTTCTCATTGGAAAATACATTGACCTGGAAATCCAGGAGAGATAATTTAAGAATTATGGGACTGCCAGAAAAACCCAGGATCAAAAAAAGTGCCTAGACATCATATTTTAAGAAATTATCAAGGAAAACTGCCCTGATATGTTAGAATCAGAAGATAAAAGAGAAATGGCAAGAATCCACTGATTTCCACCTGAAATGATTCCAAAATAAGGAATATCTGGGGAATATCATGGTCAAATTCCAGAGCTTCCAGGTGAAGAAGAAAATACTTCAAGTAACAAAAAGAAACAATTCAAATATTGTGAAGGCACAGTCAGGATTACATAGGATTTAGTAGCTTCTACATGGAAGAAACCATTCCAAGGAATATGATATTTTCCAAGGCAAAGGAGTTAGGATTACAACCAAGAATTACCTACCCAGAAAAACTGGGTATGCTCCTTCAGGGGAAAAAATGGTTATTTAACGAAATAGAAGAGTTTCAAGCATTCTTAATTAAAATTGCAGAGCTTAATAAAAAAAATTGATCTTCAGATACAAGATTCAAGAGAAACATAAAAAGGTAAAACAGAAACAAGAAAGAGAAACCAAACATAAGAAACTCAATGAGGATAAACTGCTTATATTTCCACATGGCAAGGTGATATTTGTAACTCTTAAAACTTTATCAATATAAGGGTAATTAGGAATATTCATGGACAGAGGATGTGGGTTTGAGATGACTATGATGGGATGATATCCGCCCCCCCTCAAAGAAAAATAAAGGAGAAGTAAGATTGTAGTGGGAGAAGAGGGAAGGGGGAGATAGAATGGGGTAAATCATCTCACATAAAAGAGGCATGAAAGAGCTATTAGAATGGAGGGGAAGATGGGGGCTGGCAGTCAAAATTTAATCTTACTCTCATTTGAATTGGTTCAAAGAGTGAATAACATACTCAGTTGGATATAGAAATCTGTCTTCCCCTTTAGGGAAGTAAAAAGTGATGAGGACAAAAGAGGAGAGGTGGGGCTGATAGAAAAGAGGGTGGACTGGAGAAGGCAGTGAGCAGAAATAAAACACTTGTGAGGAGGGACAGGATGAAAGGGAAGAGAGGAAGAAAGAAAAACAAGGGAAAGCAGGATGAAGATAAATACACAATTAGTTATCAGTATTACAAATATGAATGAGATGAATATACCTATCAAACAGAAATGGATATCAGACTAGATTAAAAACCAGCATCCTACAATAGGCAGTTTAAGAGAAATACATTTCAACCAGAGACATACAGAGTAAAGATAAGGGGCTGGACACAAGGTATTATGATTCAGCTAAGGTAAAAAAAAATGCAGGGAGAGTGATCATGATTTCAGACAAAGTAAAAGCAAAAACAGACCTTATTAAAAGAGGTAAGGAAAGAAACTAAAGCATACTGAAAGGTGCCATAGACAATGAGGTACTATTAATACTAAGCAGATCTGCACCAAATGGTATAATATGTAAATTTTTTAAGGAGAAGTTGAAGGAGTCACAGGAGGAAATAGACAGTAACACTATCTATTGTGGGGGACCTTGACCTCCCTCTCTCAGAAGTAGATAAATCTAACAACAAAATGAACAAGAAAGAAATTAAGAAGGTGAATAGAATTCTGGAATGTTTAGATGTGAAAGATCTCTGGAGAAAACTGAATAGAAAGGAATACGCCTTTTTCTCAGCAGTACATGGCACCTTCATAAAAATTGACCACATACTAGGGCACAAAAAACCAAATACAGAAAAGCAGAAATATTAAATGCATCCTTTTCAGATCATAATGCAATAAAAATTACATTCAATAAAGTGCAAAGATAGATTAAAACTTAATTGGAAACCAAATAATCTAATCATAAAGAATAAGTAGGTCAAAGAAGAAATCACAGAAAGCAATCAATAATTTCATTAAAGAGAAAAGCAACAATGAGACAACATGACAAAATTTATGAGATGCAGGAAAAAGCAGTACTTAGGAAAATTTTTATATCTCTTATTGCTTTCATCAGTAAAATACAGAAAGAAAGCATCAACGAATTGGACATGCAAACTTAAAAAAACTGTTCTAGGTTAAAATTTAGAATTAAATTAAAAATTCTCAACTAAACCTCAAATTGGAAATCCTGAAAACTGAGAGAGATCTATAAAACTGAAAGTAAGAACACCACTGAAGGAATAAATAAGATTAGAAGCAGGTTTTATTGGTGGGGTGGGGGCGTGGGGAAACACACACACAATAAAATGGATAAACCATTGGTTAATTTGACTTAAAAAAGGAAAGAAGAAAGCCAAACTACCAGTATCAAAAATGAAAGGGGCAAATTTAACACCAATGAAGCAGAAATTAAAACAATTAGTAAGAGCTATTTTGCCCAATTATACGCCAATCAATGACAATCTAAATGAAACGTATTAATATTTATAGAAATATAAGCTGCCCAGATTAATAGATGAGGAAGTAGAATACTTAAATAACTCCATTTGAGACAAAGAAATTGAAGAAGCCATCAATGAACTTCCTAAAAAAAATCCCCAGGGCCAGATGGATTCACAAATGAATTCTACCAAACGTTTTAAAGAACGATTAATCCCAGCAACTATACAAGGTATTTGGAAGTATAGGTGGAGAATGAGACCTACCAAATTATGGTGCTGGTACCTAAATCAGGAAGAGTGAAAACGGAAAAAGAAAACTATAAATGAATTTCCCTAACGAATATTGATGCAAAAATTTTAAATAAATACTAAATTAAAATAAAATACTAGCAAGGAGATTATAGTAACATATCACAAGGATCATACACTATTAACAGGTGGGATTTATATCAGGAATATGCCAAGGCTGGTTCAGCGTAATTTATCACATCAGTGACAAGACCAACAGAAATCCTATGATCTCAATACATATAGAAAAAGCCTCTGACAAGACACAACACCAATTCCTATTAAAAACACTAGAAAGCATAGAAATGCAATTTTTCCTAAAATTATAAGTAATATTCATCTAAAACCATCAGCAAGAACTACCTGTTACGGAGATAAGTGTTTCAACAATCCAGCTAGCAGCTGCTGTGGGGGGTATAAAACCAACAACAACCAGCTCACAGAATGCTGCAAGCCCAGGTTCTTTTGATCTGCTTTACTAAGGAAAGCAACGTTAAGGGGTTAACAATCTTACTTTAATCCAGCATACAAATAAAATTCACTTAGTTCAGGGAAAAAGCCAACACCCTGAACTTCAGAGCAAATACAAACAAATTAAAAACATCAACAGACAGACCTTGCCTGATTCAAATCCCAATACACAGTTACCAGAGTTTAACCAAGTCCCCAACATCTGGGCAAGCTGGAGGGCTCTTAACTACAGCTGCCTGGAATCTCCACATCAGAGTGCCACCAAGAGTGAGAGCCCTAAGCAAATAACTCTGTTCACTCTTTTTACACAGTTTCAGACATCATCAAATGACATCTGAGCCACCAGAACTTAGGCTCCTATGATTGGCTCTGGTCTTAGCACCTCCCCCTAGGCCCTTGAAGGCTTCATGCCTACATAGGCTTAGCACCTAATAGATAGGGGTTTGGGCCTGGGGTTTAGCACCTAGTAAGACTCAATCAAAGACACTGAATTAATCAAAGGAAACAAAGGCCAAACTCTTCAAGGATCCCAAGGATTACCAGTGGCCTCTTAACTTCCAAATCAGATAGACTTTTCTCAGTCCTAATCCTTCTCAACATATCTGCAGCAATTAACACTGCAGGCACCCTTAGCTTCTTGGATATTCACTCTCCTACATGACTGTAGTTTGCGTTACAGGAATAAAATGGCTAGAATTCTAGCAATTTTTGTGACACTGCTCTCCATCTGGCTAAAACTTCTCAGTCTCCTTTTGTGGACCACCATCCATACAATGATCCCTAACTGTGCTTATACTCAAAAGTTCTACCCTAGGTCTTCTATTTTCTCTTCATACTCATTAAGTGATATAACCAGCTCCCATCACTTTAATTATCTCCATTCAGATCATGTCAAGATCTATACTTTTAGCCCCAATCTCTCTTCTAGAGATATAATCTCACATGACCAAATGCCTATTGTACATTTTAAACTCAGTATCCTGTAGGCATCTCAAAGACATCATGTCCACAAAAAAACTCATTGTCTTCCTCTCAAAATCCATCCACCTCCATAATTTTGTTATTTCTGTTAAGAGTATAGGCAACAGATTTATGATCTTGGAGTCATCCTCAATTCCTCTTATTCACCCCACACAGCCGCCAGATCAATTGCCAAATCTGATCACGTCTAACTCCCATAAGCACTCTCTTTCCTTTCTATGTACCTACATGGTCATCAACCTAATTCACTGCCCCAGGGATTAATGCATTGCCTCCTCACTGGCCTCTCTTCACTCACTTAAGTCTCTCCCCACCCCAGTCCACCTTCCAGACATCTGCAAAAGTGATTTTCCTAAAATGCAGACCTAACCATGTGAATTTCCTTCTTAATAAACTCCAGTGACTCCTTATAACCTCACTGGTCACATAGTAAGGAGCACTCCAGACACATCTGTGATAGGAGATCCTAGAAAAGGATGGGGTGGTTTGGTGCCAACCTTCTTAAACAAGATTCCTCTCCTTTTACTGGGAGTCATAAAGTCTAGTGAAGATTGGAGCAGAGAAGACAGAAGAAGAAAGAGCTAATACTTAGCCACCAAGAAGGGTATACCTTTGTGAAGAAATGATCTAAGGAACCAGGGGATAAAGCAGCCAAGCAGGGCCCACAGTGGCAATATGGAAACAAATCAACTTCCTTGTCTTGCCTACTACTTTTCAGAGGTAAAGCCTCAAAGCAGCAATCATGTGGAACAAGAGGTTTGCTGCACACAAAGGGGTAATGACCCAAAGCAGAGTCCAGAATCCCCCTCACCTCTAGCCATGGAGTCATCTGTGAACATGCTCCTTGGGCTCCCTTGGGGGGATGCCATTTTAAAAGAAGTCTTCACCAAATTTACCCTCATGGAAGTCTTCTTTTTTGTGAAGAGAGAGTGGGGACTTTTGAAAAATCCTCAGGAGGAAAAGACCAAAATACAAAATAAAAACAAATGGAATCATACCTTTGGCAGATATCATTGTGGAAGAGTCTGAGTCACAGAGATTGCTATCATTCCAGACATGAAGTCTGCCTTTATTAGCAGTCTCTCTTACGATGATGGATCTGGGAGATGCGGCATATGAACACGGAAGGGGTGGAGGAGATGGTGAACCACCTGGAACCCATTAGGACAGGAAATAATATCAGAATAACCTCAGTATCCCTGGGTCAGGCAGGAAGTCCAGAGGAAGGCAGACTATGCTTCCAGGTGTGGCCCCTGGCATACTCTCTCTGGCTATGTAATCCTCCCCTAGAAGCTTCTGTCTCTGTAGGTGTCAAAGTGGTCCTGCACACCTGCTGTTCAGTGTGTCCCCAATATTTTCTTGGGAGTTAATAGCCAGCTACAGAACATTTAGCACCCGTCTATATAACTATAGTTTAGGAGATACAGGAGAAAAATGGACATAATTTTAGCAAGTATGACCTTCTTAATCTCTAAGATGTTTACTTTTTAATACCTCTTCCTCCTCCAGTTTCTTTCTTCTCTATGATTTTCCATCTCCCCTAAGGGATGTTTCCTCCCCTCCCACTGCAGCAGGAAAGCTACTCCAATAAAGTATCTGAGAATTCCAGTCATTATTTTGAGGAATGAAAAGAGAAACTCCAAAAACATTGGTGTTCCAGAAAACACCAATATGACCTCCGTATCTTTAGAATAAGTAAAAGGGTTCAGTTCCACCTTACCTCCACCTCTTAAACGTGGTATTGGGAATATCATCATGTAAAGCTTAGAACCCAATGGAATATCCCTCCGAGTTAGGGGCCCCACAATGGGCTGATTGAGCTCCTTGTTGATAGCAATGTAGGCAGTGTGAGAGGAGACAACTCCCGACTGAAGGCTAACATCCACCACTCTTTTCTTCTCCTCTGCAGCATCCTGTAAGTTTCCATCAAGGGTCTGGATCAAGGACTTGGCAGCCAGGCGATGAATGGTAAGTCTGGAACAAGACCATCTTCTGTGCTACCTATGGGCACCTGGAAAGGGAGTCCTAACCTCTAATTCCAAAGGATTCCCAATAACCAAGGAAAGCAAATGAGGAATAAAAAGAATAGATGTCTGGGTCCACAGGAGAGAGATTAATGAGAAAGGGAGGAAGAGAAGCCTCAAAAACAGGCAGGTGAAAAAGAAGGGAGGAATTGCCAAGGATTCTTACTTGTCATCCGCTTTAGGCTCCAGGGAGAATGTCACTGTGTTCTTGAAGGTATCACCTTGGAGTGTGTAGTGAAGACACACCTCACCTGCTGCTTCTTTGGACTGGAAAAGGATAAGCAGAGAGGTCAGGGAATAGACAGCCCTTTAAGGGGAGTTTTGAGTTCTACATCACAAACATAAGATCATAGCTCTAAAGATTGCAGTAATCTCAGAGGTCATCCAGTCTGACTCCCTCATTTCACAGACATGGGAACAGAGGCTCAAAGGAGTTCAGCGACTTGTCCTTGACCATAACTCATCGGCATCCGAGCTGAGATTTGAACCTAGGTCCTTGGCCCAGAGCCATGACTCTGTCCCACGTACCACCCTACATCAGAATGGAGTCAGGTTAAGAAAAAAATATTATCAAGGTCCAGGTATACCAGAAGGGAAAGGAAATTAGAGCACTTGTTCCTCTCTTCCACATGCCATCTTCTAAAAGAGCCCACATAGCCACTTTCTAACAGAAAAGGAAAAGCCCAAGACAGAGTTTGGACATCTGCTACCACAACCATGGAACCCAAAAGTAGGAATGGGCACTTACTGCATTTGTCCCTTTCAACTGAGCATAGACAATTAACCTCAGCCCCCGGAAGATGACAGTAGGAGGTGGGGAGAGTAAGGTAGTCTCCAGCCCAGGAGGTAGAGTCCAGGTCAGGGAGATGTCCTGTACCACCGGCTGCAGAGCCCACTTGAGGGACTGGAGGGCCTGCAGAAAGAGAATGGAGGCTGCAGAGCTTGAAGTGGAAAGGATGTCTAGAAAAAGAGGGTTTGCAGGCAGGGAGGGAACTTGATGGGAGAGAATAATTAATAACTGAGAAGACATTTCCTCCTCCTTGGTCAAGTGAGAAACCAGGCTTCAACCCTCTTTCAAACTCCTGAACATATCACAGCAATCCATTCCCCCCATTCTTTTTGTCATTTACATGAAAATTGGGATAGTGGAATTTTTACAGTTGACAACAAAGGTAAGTCCAAGCTGTAGAGCCATAATCTCCAGGGAAACAAGGAAAGGTCCTGGTCTCTGAGGCCAGCTCTAGTCTATACCTTTTATCCCCTTCATGTTCATTTGTCTTAAGTGTCTGTTATAACCAGAGACTTTCCCAGGGAACATCCTGGACCCCTTTCAATACACAGTGAGGTCACCCCTGCTCCACACTCAAGAGCTCTCAGATCTACAGCTGTAAGGGCCCAAGGCCCAGAAAGGGAAAGGTCCCTCTTCACCCACCAGGCACATTCCCAAGCACCTCAACACAAAAAAAACACTAGAGCACAGGACACGGGGACAAGGACTTTTCCCTGCTCAGGTTGCTACTGTCATGCCTCAGTGGGGAACAGATGCTTTTGAAAAAAAGAAAATCATGTCACCTTGGACTGCATTCTGTGCCTGCCTGTGATGAACTCCGCAGTGCCCCCAGCTGCCCGAGCAATGCCTTTAATAAGGCTGGTGGAAGCCCCTTCTCCAATTCCAAAAGAGAAACACCTGTAATGAGAAGACAGCAGGCTGGGCAAAGGAAGTCTCAGGAAAGGCTTCCTGACTCGTACTTCAGTGGGGAATTAGAGGACAAATGCCTTACAGGGTAGAGGACAGGTAGGGGATCAGAGTCCTTCTTTAGGTAGCCAGCCATCTACAGATCATCATCATAGAATCATAGATGGAGAGCAGGAAGAAACCTCTGAGGCTCTCTGGCCCAAACCCCTCATATTACAGATGAAGAAACTGAGGATCAGAGCCATGGTGAGTAAGTCTGTGTCACAGGCTGAATCCTGAAAACCATACCTGTGATTCTGACTGTGGCGTTGAACTTCAGCAATGACCCTCCAAGTATCACTAACTTCTCCATCTGTGAAGATGAAGAGCTGCAGAAGGAGACAAGCAGCCACAGATCCTGTCAAAGCCACTTCAGGTTCCTCCCTGGACCCAAACTATAGTAGATGTCGTAAAATAGAGGAGGCTGCCTCACTATTGAGTTCCACATTACTGTGGGTCTATAAGGGGAGACTGGAGGCCACTTCTCAGCAGCCCTGTAGATGCAATTAAGGCTGGGATATGGGGCTGTGGCAGGGGGAAGGTAGCAAGCATTGATGAAGCACCTACTATGTGCCAGACACTGCGCTAATCGCTTTAAATATATCTCAACAACTGTGAGGTTGGTAGTTCATTCAGGTTTTAGAGCCTCCTAAACTGCTGAGTCAGGGTCTTCTGTGAGCAGGACCTTTCACTGAAACCCTGCAGAAATTTGGAGAGGCACTGGGTGTAACAGGAGGAATGATGGACTTAGAATCCATCAGTGAAGACCTGGGTTCAAAGCCGTCTCTATCACTTAACTAGTTCTGTGGCCAGGAGCAAGTCATGCAACCCAAAACCTTAGTTTGCCCAGCTGTGAAGTGGAGAAAATAACATCTGTAGGACCAACCTCACAATGTTGTTGTAGGAATCAAATGATATAAATTATATTATTATCATTTATATAATTTCTCATTTATGTCATCTGCATCATAAATTGCCATTTGAATTTTCAGTTGTTGTTATGGTATAGCCAATAGGTCTCATTGGTAGTGCAAGGGATGAGATATTTCTTATGGGAGAGGAGACTTTATTAGACCTCCCCAATCTGCTCTTAAAATTGATTTAACATGAGGCAGCTAGGTGTCCCAAAGGATAGAGCACCAGTCCTGCAGTCAACAGGACCTGAGTTCCAATCCAGCCTCAGACACTTACTAGCTGGGGGACCCTGGGCAAGTCACTGAACCACAAACTGCCTCCAAAACAAACCTAATCACCTCTGACTTCAGACAGGATTAATGCTAAGGACCCATCAACTAAACAAGACTTATGTCTCCCTTTCTCCCAGTCCCAGTTCCTCACCTGCCGAGGGTGGCCTGGCCTGCAGGACTTGCTATAAATGTCCTTCAGGGGCTTTAAGATTTCAGTCCCTCCCAGGTTTGCCTTTAGAGCCTTTACTCTCTGCACAGCCTCCTCCATGGACTTCTGCGTGTACTCCACACTCTCTCTGAGACACATACATACATATACATGAGAGTTCCATGAGAGATATTTTCCAGCAGTGTCAGGAACTTAAGCCTCTTCTCCCTCTCATAAGCTCCAGCTCCAAAGACAGGGCTTATACTAGAATTCTGGAACTATACCATTTGTAATATCTCCCTTAAAACTTCCCCTTTTACCCTCTGTCTTCCTGCCCACCTCAGTGACTCTAGCCAGAGACTCACGGAAAGAATGACTCAAAGGAGGATCCAAAGCCATAAATATTGAAAAAACAGCCGAGGGGCAAACTCTTCAGCAGCAGGATCAGAGTTACCTGAGTGAGAAGAAAGGCAGAGAAGAGATTTAAAAAAAAAAAATTTTGTCTGCCATTTTTGATTCTTGTGATACTTGGGTCTCACCCTGTTCTTCTCTCCATGATTCCAGTCCCAGTGAGTTATCCTTAAAGTGGGTACTTTCGAATTCAGCCCACCATGGCCAAATAGTCAGCCAGTATATTACAAGACTAACTGAATCCCCTAAATTCCATTTTCACTCCTAGAAAAAAGGATATGCAAAAGGGGCATAACAGGGAAAAGAAACTGGTACCTTGGCATTATCAATGCGTGAGGAATACCAATCCGCTCTATTCATTCGGGAAGACATGCTCCCTGAGCGGTCAATGAGAAAGATGAATTCACCACTGCTCTCTACCCGAGACTTAGGGATGCCAGGGTAGAAACTCACCATCACAGCTGGATCTCCCATCAGGGAACCTACCCAGAGGTAAAAATATAAAAATATAAGTTTAGAAATATATACACACATATGTATACATATATATATATAGACAAACCATAAAACACTAAAAAACAAAATGTGGGAAAGGAACTGAGTGAGGATAGAGGGTGGCATTATTACACCTTGAGCTTTTATTTTTGGTTGGCATTTTTGCCCTAGTTGTGAAAGGCCATAAGACAACTTATAAAATAGCCAATGAGGGGCGGAGCCAAGATGGCAGCTGGAAAGCAGGGACCTGCATGAGCTCCCCTCCCAGGTCCCTCCAAAAACCTATAAAATACGGCTCTGAACACATTATAGAACTGCAGAACCCACAAAATAGCAGAGAGAAGCAGGGATCCAGCCTAGGACAGCCTGGATGGTCGTTGTATGAGGCCTATCGCACACGGAACTGGGAGCGGGGTGGAGCAGAGCCCAGTGTGGGCAATGGCAGGACCAACCAGAACGGGAGCCGGGTGGAGCCGGCCCTAGTGCCCTGAATCAGTGAGCTGTGGCAGTTACCACACTTCTCAACCCACAAACACCAAAGATAACAGAGAAGGGTAGTGGGAAAAGTTGCAGGGACAGAGTGGAAGGAGTTCGTGGTTTGGCCACTGCCCCAGGGGCAGCGGGGGTGGTGCAGCCACAGAACTACAGCTGCAGTTGCTTCTGGCCCCAGGCCCATCTGGGGCCTGGATCAGTGGCTGATCAGAGCTGGACTGCAGAGCTGGCTTAAGATGAGTCAGGTCCAGGCTGGTGGTTATTGAGGAAGGAGGAGTGCTGGTGTGGCAGAGCTGGCTGTATAGAAATAGCTCTGAAATCAACAGTGCAAGCCCTCAAGCTTGGGACAAAGTACTCTTAACTCTACAAGCAGTCATATCCCGACAAAAAACTCAAGGATCAAATTAGTTGGCTGGGAACATGGCCAGGCAGCGAAAATGCACTCAGAATCAGTCTCAGACTTTGGAATCTTTCTTTGGAGATGAAGAAGACCAAAACATACAGCCAGAAGAAGTCAACAAAGTCAAAGAGCCTACATCAAAAGCCTCCAAGAAAAATATTAACTGGTCTCAGGCCATGGAAGAGCTCAAAGAGGAGTTGGAAAAGCAAGTTAAAGAAGTAGAGGAAAAGCTGGGAAGAGAAATGAGAATGATGGGAGAAAACCATGAAAAATGACTCAATGACTTGCTAAAGGAAACCCAAAAAAATACTGAAAAAAATATTGAAGAAAACAACACCTTAAAAAATCGACTAACTCAAATGGCAAAAGAGATCCAAAAAGCCAATGAGGAGAAGGATGCCTTGAAAGGCAGAATTAGCCAAATGGAAAAGGAGGTCCAAAAGACCACTGAAGAAAATACTACCTTAAAAATGAGACTGGAGCAAGTGGAAGCTAGTGACTTTATGAGAAATCAAGACATTAGAAAACAGAACCAAAGGAATGAAAAAGTGGAAGACAATGTGAAATATCTCATTGGAAAATCCACTGACCTGGAAAATAGATCCAGGAGAGATAATTTAAAAATTATTGGACTACCTGAAAGCCATGATAAAAAAAGAGCCTAGATCTCATCTTTCAAAAAATCATCAAGGAGAACTGCCCTGATATTCTAGAGCCAGAGGGTAAAATAGAAATTGAAAGAATCTACTGATCACCTCCTCAAATAGATCCCAAAAAGAGATCTCCTAGGAATATTGTCACCAAATTCCAGAGCTCCCAGATCAAGGAGAAAATACTGCAAGCAGCCAGAAAGAAACAATTTGAGTATTGTGGAAACACAATCAGAATAACCCAAAATCTAGCAGCTTCTACATTAAGAGATCGAAGGGCTTGGAATATGATATTCCGGAGGTCAATGGAGCTAGGATTAAAACCAAGAATCACCTACCCAGCAAAACTGAGTATCATGCTCCAAGGCAAAATATGGATTTTCAATAAAATAGAGGACTTTCAAGCTTTCTCAGTGAAAAGATCAGAGCTGAATAGAAAATTTGACTTTTAAACACAAGAATCAAGAGAAGCATGGCAAGGTAAACAAGAAAGAGAAATCATAAGGGACGTACTAAAGTTGAACTGTTTTGTTTACATTCCCACATGGAAAGATGATGTGGATGATTCATGACACCTCAGTATCAGAGTAGCTGAAAGGAATGTGCATATATATATGTGTGTTTATATATATATATATATATATATATATATATATATATATATATATATAGGTGTGTATGTATGTATGTATGTAGGTGTATATATATATGCACACATAGATATGTATATATATACATATACACACATATATACATGTACATATACATAGATATACATATATATACACATATATATACATATATACATATATATATATATATATATTTATATAGACAGAGACCACAGGGTGAGTTGAATATGAAGGGATGATATCTAAAAAAAATAAAATCAAATTAAGGGATAAGAGAGGAATATATTGAGAGAGGGAGAAAGGGAGAGATAGAATGGGGTAAATTATCTCACATAAAAGTGGCAAGAAAAAGCATTTCTGTAGGAAGGGAAAAGGGGGTAGGTGAGGAGGAATGAGTAAATCGGAGGGAATACCATACACACTCAATTGGGTATCTTACCCCACAGGAAAGAAGGAGGAAGAAGATAAAAAAGGGGGATGATAGAAGGGAGGGCAGATGGGGGAGGAGGTAATCAAAAACAAATACTTCCGAAAAGGGACAGGGTCAAGGGAGAAAATTCAATCAAGGGGGATAGGTTAGGAAGGAGCAAAACATAGTCTTTCACAACATGAGTATTGTGGAAGGGTTTTACATAATCATAGGCATGTGGCCAATGTTGAATTGCTTGCCTTCTTAGGGAGGGTGGGCAAGGAGGGAAGAGGGGAGAGAATTTGGAACTCAAAGTTTTAAAAACAGATGTTCAAAAACAAACAAAAAAAGTTTTTGCATGCAACTAGGAAATAAGATACACAGGCAACGGAGTGTAGAAATTTATCTTGCCCCACAAGAGAAGAAAGGAAAGGGGGATGTGAGGGAAGTGGGGTGACAAAAGGGAGGGCTGACTGGGGAACAGGGCAATCAGAATATACGCCATCTTGCAGAGAGCGGGAGGGTAGAAATGGGGAGAAAATTCGTAATTCAAACTCTTGTAAAAATCAATGCTGAAAACGAAATATATTAAATAAACAAAAAATAAAATAAAATAGCTAATGAAAAATTGTATCGGACAAAGAACCATCACATGCAGGCCGTACCTCTAAACCCCATGACATTATGTGACGTACATCAGAGAGATGTGTTGGACTAAACAACTGAACTGGTAACACATCACAAGGCAGACTTTCAAAAGATCTCATCCATCTAGAACTATGTGCCTAATCTAATTACATTAAACTGAAGATGCATAAAATATAAGGTCCCACCAACTAAACGAACTGTGGAAGCACACAGCAGGGAAGCCACAGTTAAAGAACAGCTTCTATAAAACGATTCTTCATTAGACAGTAGGGTCTTGGCTATGTCTTCCAATTCTGGGATTCTGGGTCTGAGACTATATTACATCATGATTTTAAAGTAGGTCAAACTATCAGAGTATAATATTTAATATTCAGAACAGTAAGTTTGTTCTTTAAAAGTCTTAGCTGTTCTACATGTGGTATAATAATGAAATCCTTCCTTGTTCTCTTTCAGTAAGGTAATGAATCTCCCTCTTTGGATTCCTGAGACTACCACTGCATACCATAGTTACATTGATCCCACAACTGTTTCAGCATCTCTCTGTCAAGTGTCTGCATGCCTGGAAGGTAGTTCCTCAGCAAGGTGAGCAAGCTCCTGAGATTGGCTCACCTGGTTTGGCATCAGCCTGGGCCAGCTCCACAGACACACTGGGTATGTTCACCTCTCTGTAGTAAACCAGAATCTCCACATCCCGATCAAACTGATGCCCTTCAGCCAAGGAAACCTGAAAGGGGATGGGGCAGAGCAGAGCAATGCTAAGACAAGATGGAAAAACCTAGGAGCTTCTTCTGGATTCCCAGATGAGAACAAGGGGCTAGAGAGTTAACTTCCCCTTGGTCAGTAATACTCTGGGATAGAGCTGGCATGAAAGGAGAAACATCTGGGTCTAGAAGGAGGGGGAGAAGGCACAATATGATTATCTGATGGGTGAGTTCAGGACATTGGACAGCAACTGGAAACAAAAAGGAGGAGTTTGAGGTATGGAAGTGGGCAGGGGCACCAAAGAAATGATGTAACCTGTCTAGTTAGTTACCTGGGCAACAGTCCTATCATCTTCTAAGTACTGCAGAGGACTCAGGCGACAGTTGGACTTGACCTTCTTAATGCCATGGGGAGAGGAGACATTGGCAGTAACACTAAATGTGTAAGGCAGCTCCGTGCCAGGAAACCGAGGGATTCGAGAGGTGATGTTGTCTGCCTCAGCTGACTCTGCAATGACCCACACAGTGAGGATCCCAGATCCCTTTTCTTACCTAGGTCACAGGATCCAGGTAGAACAAGATGTCCCCATTGTTCTTCTATCCACAATCTGCCACCCCCTCATTACTGAAGGAGGCCAGGCTCCTCACCTTGCAGGATATAGCGTGGATTCAAGACGGCTGGTAGGACAAAGCGAACAGCCCTATCTGCCTCCAGTGACAGTTCCTGAACATAGCTCAGAGTGACAGTAGTCTTCTGGCCAGGGGGCAAATTTCCTAGACTGCAGCTGAAGATGTCACCAGAGCTGCTATCCTGCTCCAGAAGGAAGGCTTGCTGGCCTTGGGAGATGGCATTCTCATAATTCTCCTGGGCCTGAGGGGTGAGAGGAAGAGTAGGAATGAAGAAGTCTGAGGAACAAGTAGAAGAGGAAAAGAAGGCTTTAGAGAGAGAGGCAGAAGGGAAGATAAGGAAAGGGGTTAGGGGAGTCAGTCAGTGAGAAAATGATAGCAGGGCTGAGGGCAGAAGCAAAAGCCACTCAGGTTGACTTCTCTGCAAAGGGCTTCAGTCAAGAAAACAGAGATTCAGGGTCAGAAAGTCCCTGGAGGACTTCCTGGTTCAACCCACTCGTTTGACAGAAGAGAACACTATGGGCAAAACAGCAGCTCCAGTGAGGACAAAAGCAATTCAGTGTTTCCCCACTGAGACTACAATAAAACATACCAATTTAACATGAAGAATGCAAAGGGGAGCCCTGGGATGCCATGCCTACTACCTGCTGCTTCTCCTGTATTTCTGCCACTATACTCTTCCCATCCACCAGAGCCTGGAAGCTATAAACAGCAGAGTCTTCATCCATGGGGAACACAAAGAATGCTTCCACAGGATTTGCTTCCTCATTCTTGTAGTCCAGGGTTGCAGACACATCTGCCACAAACTCACGGATAGACACAGCCACAGAGATGCTCTTAAGAGGCACTGGAGGAAGGAAATGCACAACAGCCCTCAATTCTCAGCACCAAAGACCACACAGAAGTTCTACAGAGTTCTAGAGTTCTCTCTCTTTTTTCTTAACCTTGCTTGGATTCAGGGTAGTCTTACCTGGCTGCTTGGAGCAGGTGAGAAGACCACAAGGGTACTCCATGGTGAAATTCTTTAAAAAAAAAAAAAAAGAAAAATGAAATCTTAAGTAATCCATAGATGTTATTCCAACACCATTGTCGACTTGACTTTTTATTGGAACCAGAATCCTCTGCAAGAAACAATCCAATAGTTGGAAGGCAGGCAAAGATGGCAAGAAAGAGGGAAAGAAGAAAGAGGTCAAAGAGAACAGACATGTCTCTCTTCAATCTGAGAGGCCAAGAGTCAAGTTCCCCTAGACTCAGTCAGTGACCCACTAACTTAGCAACAGTGAGACTTACTGATAGAACTGTACTAGCTGCTACACGTAGGAGACTCACAAAAGCTAAAAGATAAGTGGCTTCAGCTGCAGAACAGGTACAGGAAAGTAAAAGATGACATAAGTGGGCAGTCCATCCTTTATTCAGGGAGGAATATAGTCAACAAAAGGGTTTGTTTCCAGTGGTAGGAGCTGTGGTTGTTTCAAAGGAGAGTATACTATTGCTGAACCATCCTCTCTGAGTCTTACCAAGCTGTGACCTAAATCCTAAAGGAAGCCAGATTCTCTCTCGTTTTTGGGGTCTTCCTTAGCTTTCCTTACCTCACCTCACCTCAATCCATGTTTCAGCACTCTTGAATGTTATTCTTTTTAAATTAGATATGTTTTCATTTCTTTATTAATTCATCCATTCAATTTAGCAACCACTTTTGAAAAATTTGTTGATTTTTAGTTTTGAACATTCATTTTCATAAGATTTTAAATTCCAAATTTTCTCCTCATCTCTCCCCTCCCCCAATCCCAAGATGGCATACAATTTGATACAGGGTCTACATATACATTCATATAAAATCTATTTTGACATTAGTCATGTTGTAAAGAAGAATTAGAACCAACGGGAGAAACCATGAGAAAGAAGAAACAAACAAAAAAAGAAAAAAATAGAGAGAGAGCAAATAATATGTTTTGATCTGCATTCAGACCCCATAGTTTTTTTCTGGATGTGGACAGCATTTTCCATCATGAGTCTTTTGGTGTCTGAGGTCCTTGCATTGCTAAGAAGAGATAAGTCTATTTAAAGTTAGTCATTGTATATTGTGGCTATTACTGTGTACAATGTTCTCCTGGTCCTGCTCACTTCAATTAGCATCAGTTTATATATGTCTTTCCAGGTTTTTTTTTGAAGTCCACCTGCTCATCATTTCTTATTCCTATTCCATTACATTCCTATTCCATTACATTCATATACTACAACTTGCTCAGCCATTCCTCAAATGATGGGTATCACTTTAATTTCCAATTCTTGGCCACCACAAAAAGAACTGCTATGAGTATTTTTGTACATGTGGGTCCTTTTCCCTTTTTTATGATCTCTTTGTGATACAGACCTATAAATGATACTACTGGGTCCAAGGGTATACACAGTTTTATAGCCCTTTGGACATAATTCCAAATTGCTCTCCAGAATGGTTGGATCAGTTCAGAACTCCACCAACAATGCATCAGTGTTCCAATTTTCCCACAACTTCTCCAGCATTTATCATTTTCCTATTTTGTCATTTTTAGCTAGTCTGATAGGTGTGATGCGGTACCTCAGAATTGTTTTGATTTGTATTTCTCAAATCAATAGTGATTTAGAGCATTTTTTCATATGATTATAGATAGCTTGAATTTCTTCACCTAAAAACTGCCTATTCATGTCCTTTGACCATTTCTGAATTTGGGAATGATTTGTATTCTTATAAATTTAACTCAGTTCTGTATATGTTTTAGAAATGAGGCATTTATCAGAGATACTGGTTGTATAAATTTTTCCCTAATTTTCTGCTTCATTCTAATCTTGGTTGCATTGACTTTGTGCAAAAGCTTTTCAATTTAATGTAATCAAAATTGTCCATTTTGCATTTCATAATATTCTCTATTGTTGGCTCATAAATTCTTCTGTTCTCCATAAATCTGACAGGTAAACTAGCTCTCCCAGTTTGCTTATAGTATCAGCCTTTATATCTAAATTGTGTACCCATTTAGACTTCTTTTTGGTATATGGTGTAAGATGTTGGTCTATTTTCAGGTTTCCCAGTAGTTTTTCTTAAATAGTGAGTTCTTATTCCAGAAGCTAGAGTCTTTGGGTTTATCAAACAGTAGATTATTATAGTCATTGACTATCATGTCTTCTGTACCTAACCTATTCCACTGATCCACCGCTCTATTTCTTAGCCAGTACTAAGTAGTTTTGATGATTGCTGCTTTATAATACAATTTAAAATATGTTATGACTAGGCCACTTTCCCTAGGATTTCTTTTCATTAATTCCTTTGATACTCTGGACATTTTGTTCTTCCAGATGGATTTTGTTATTATTTTCTTTAACTCTATAAAATAATTTTGGTAGTTTGATTGGCATTGCACTGAATAAGTAAATCAATTTGGACAGAACTGACATTTTTATTATATTAGCCCGGTCAACCCAGGCGCAATGATGTTTTTTCCAACTCTTTAGATGTGACTTTATTTGCGTGAAAAGTATTGTAATTGTGTTCATACAGTTCGTAGATTTGTTTTGGCAGGTAGACTCCTAAATATTTTATAGTGTCTACAGTAACTTTAAATGGAATTTCTCTTTCTCTCTCTTGCTGTTGGGCTTTGTTAGTAATATACAAAAATGCCCCTGATTTATGTCGGTTGACTGTTATTCTTACAGGACAAAGGTATACTTTTGAATTCATTCTTCATTACCCTGACCTTGCTTCAATTTTTTTACAACTATGAAAAAAATCTAAGTTGTTTGAAAAATTCTCTATCCACTCATAGGGGGGTTCACTGAAGATTTTCCTTTTTGAGAGCAGCCTTGGATTGAGGTCATTAACAATGGTTGGTTGAATATATGACAAAGCATTTATTAAGTACTTACTGTGTGCAAAGCAGTGTGATACAAGTTTAGAAAGGAAGATAGTTCCTGCTTTTAAGGACCTCACAGTCTAAAAGGAGTCTCCAAGAGATTGAAGAGGTTTCCTACTGCTTTGGAAAACCTATAGAAATCTGGGCCATGCAATCCAACCTTTTCTGTCTCTGTACCCCTTGAAGTCTGTTCTTAAAATCTATAGCATGTGTCAAACTCTGCCTGGCTCTCCACTTCTCTATCACAAATTCTAAGCTAGAGTGATCTACTTCCCACCAAAGTTTCTGTCCCCTCCGCCCAACAACCAGTTCTTCCACATTGGTGAGCATCTGATTCAAAATGAACCTCCCTTAGTTGGTTTTTCCTTTTTTTGAAGGGTGAAATTAACATTAAAGAAAGTCAAAAAAGTATTGGCTATTCTGGTTCGGGAAGGGGAGGGAAAAGAAAAGCGTTCTAGCAGATGTTTAGAGAATTGAAATGTCTGAGTCAAATTTGTGATGTCTCAGTTTCCTCACTGATGTCCTCTTTCAAAAGGTCTGCAATATACTTAGGTGACATTATTTACCATACCTTTTTCTGCTACCACTGGTCTTTATCCAACTCTTCTGCCCACCTTGCTTTCTACCTCTAGTTCTTGGATTTCCTCACCAGAGTATCTTCTGACATAAAATTGCTAATCTAATGACAGAAATTAACACCAAATGTTACTTGCCACTTTCTTCATGATCCTAGTAATGTCAGAATTTCAGTAATGTCTTAACATTCCTACTCTTAAGATATTTACTCATGATTAGGTTGGGCTGAACTGCACCCTAAGTCTCCCCACCCAGAGATTTTACTTTGTAACAGAACCTAGCTTAAGCTGCTTCTCAGCTTCTCACACCCTTGCCCCCTTCCATTGGGACTCCTGAGATGAAGGGTAAAACAGCCGGAATAAAGTGTGTTTCTTTGCTAAGGGCCACTGTGATCTCATGACTAGGTCTTGTTCCCTCATACTACCTCTTCCCCTCTTCTCAAAGTATAAGAACTATGGAAGTGCCCCTGAGATTAATATGTCTGTTTTCTATGAGTGCCTTAGCAGGCAGATGCATTGGACACACAGCAAGCCTGTTTGCTGAAGGGAGTCAATCAGGAGCCTGAAGTGAGCCCAAGTCTTGCTCACCCCCAGATGCCTTTGCTGGTATTCACTGGTTGACCTTGCTGAGCTGCGTGCCCTGCACCCCAAACTGGACCAAACTAGCCATGTGGTTAACTGTTCTCACAAAATGTCCTGCTTCTCTGCCCACCCCTTAGATTGTCTATTTTTCCCAGCCCCTCTATGAACCACCTCTGTGTGCTTTTCAAGCATGAATCTCCCCTGCCTCTCCTAGGTTATGGGCTCCTTTGTACTAGGAACTTTGGAACTTTGGCACTGCTGTCTGATTTTCCTCCTAATAAACTTTTCTGCTTTCAACCCAGCTTGGACTCCTCTGCATTTCCAGGGGTGGGCTTCACCCTGCTGACATAACCTTTCACAGTGATTTGGTTACCAGGACATCCCCCAGAGTGGCAGGTTTCCTACCCTGGTATCTCAATTAAAGACGTTTTATTCCTCAACTCATGGCTTTGATTTATCTGAGGACTTGACTCATCTAAATATGTGATCCTATTGGGTGTTGTCAGGGTTGTCATGCTCAATGAAGTCCTAGCCTTGTCTCCATCATTAGCCATAAGTCACTCACTGACCTGTATCATATCCCAGGGGCTCTCTGGGGAAAACAAGGAGACTACCTCTGGCACCCTAATATCTTATGGAAAGAAAGAGTGCTGCCCTTGCTTACTTAAAAAAAATTCTAACAAGATAGCTTACAAGACAAAACTCCGAACATTCAGTGAATAATAAAAGGTCGAAAGAGTCCCTAGAAGTCATTGCTAACCTTGGCTAAACTTCCCAAGGATACCAAGAAAATGAAAATTGATGGTAAGTGTTCCTAGCCTTCTGAAAACCTGTGGTAAAATTCCTTGGCCCTCCATACTCAGCCTGAATTTCTATTTTTAAAATGTTTGAATATTTAACAATCACTTTTATTTAGTATTTAATAATATTTTACTAGATCTCTACTTATTTGCATGTTTTCTTTTCCCACAGAATATGAGCTCCTAACACATTTTTTGTTGTTGTTTAGGTTCATTCCTGTCTAACTGTTCTTGACCCCATTTGGGATTTTCTGGGCAAAAATAATGGAGTGCTTTGAGATTTCCTTCTCCAACTCATTTTACACAGGAGGAACTGAGGGGCAAACGGGGTTAAGTGCCTTGCCTAGGATCACACAGCTAGTAAGTGTCTGAGGGTGAGTTTGAACTCACCGAGGAGTCTGAAGTCTATCTACTGTACTGCCTATCTGTCTCATCACATGGTAAGTGTTTAATAAATGCTTGCTAATTATCACCTTAAAGAAGTAAAACCTAGGCTCACCCTGAGAAATCAGCGAGCACAGAAGTCCATATTTACTTCACATGACACCGCCAAGTCAACTCTAAACATCCAGCCCCAAGTTTCACCAAGAATGTGATGAGGAACAATCAGGGAAATCCTAGCTAAGTGTGCAAAATGCAGTCAGAACAAGGAGCAGCCCTGCAGAAATGCCTAGATAATAGAACCTGCAGTATCAGCACATCTAGCTGGAAAGAGAACTCTCCCCGTCTGGCAGCTCTAAGTAAAGAGGAGGAAGGGACTGAGCAATAAATTGATTGTCCAAAATGGTCGAAACAAACAAGGCCTGGGCAATAAGTGCAAAGTTCTCATAATCCCTGAAAGTTAGAGCTGGAAGGTTCCATAAGAAGTACTCGCTTTACCTGAGTACAAATGCGGCCTCAGACACTTGACACACTAGCTGTGTGACCTTGGGCAAGTCACTTAACCCCAACTGCCCTGCCTTCTCCCCTGCAAAAAAAAAAAAAAAAAAAAAAAAGGACTCGCTTTTCATTTAATAGAGGAAACTGAAGTCTAGAGACTGAAGTGATTTGTCCCAGGTTCAGAGAGTTCAAATTCAGGTCTTCTGAATCTTGGTCCCAAGTTCAGAGTTCTTTCTAATGCACAACCCTCCCTCTCAAGCTTAGGCGGAAAGTAAGGCGTTTAATAGTGGGGGGGGGGGGGGGGGAAGGGGGTGGTGGACGCGGGTTTTCAAAGATAGTAAACACCAGACAGGTGTAAGCTCTCAAACCCAAGCCCAGATTTAGAGACTGTCTCTTTCCCTCTTAGGCCCACACTCTCCCTACTTAGCATAAGAAATCCTCGCTTGCCTGAATCAGCCAGAGCCCCGTAGTGCTGACGCTACTTCTTTAAGGGGTACTCCCAGCCACGGCGGCAAAAGTAAACTCAGACTCTCGGGGACCTTGCATTCAGGACCAGGACCCGCCAGATACTACTGAAATCACTCCTGCGGATGAGCCTCTGGGAAGACCAGGCTCCAACAGCGGCCAGAAACTCTGCGCAGGTGGGCATGAGGCTGCACCCCTTCTGTCCCAGCGCTGATGCGGGTGTCGAGGGCATGGGATACAGAAGGCAGTGAGCCATCAGGAAGAGAAGGAAATAGGCTGCCCTGTACTGAGTCTCCTGGAGTCCCCTGAAGGGACACAGACAAATTTGAGTCCCAGAGCCTGAGCTAGAAGAACTTGCTGAGAGGGTTCGGGTGCGGGTGGGGATGAGGGTGAGAGAGGGAGTGGAGGTGGGAGGGCTGGAGGGAACCCCACGTACACCGTTAGCAAAGGCACTATATCCTGGGACAGGAGTAAAATCCCAGGTTTTGGGGAGGGGACGTCAATAACCTACCTGCTCAGTACTTCGGGCTGCCGAGTTTGCCGGCAAAGTGAAAAAAAAGCATCAGTTTAGGTTTCCTAGAGAGCCCTGCCTCCCCTAGGCATTGACTACAAATTATGTAATCAACATTCAAGGGATTATCTGCAAGTTCATTACTCCACATTCAAATGTTCACCGTATAGCTCTTAAGGGTTCACCAAGGATTGTCGTAGTGTGGTCGACCCTGGGGTACTCTAAATTCTTTTCAGAGCGTCCTCAGGGTTTCTATTTTTATGATACTAAGACGTTATTTGCCTATTAAAATACTCCTCTCTTGTCCAACTGTGTGAAGTCAAGTTTTCTTCATAAACTTCAAGCAAAACAAATGATAATACACTGAATGCAGGAGGTGATATGAAAAACCAGATGTTATCTATTAAGGCAGATTGGGGTGGGTGGAGGGGAAGCAAAACCATGACACTTTATCATTGTTTTTGTTCTGGAAAATAGTTATTTCCATAAAATTATGTAATTTGTTAAATTTAGTGGGCTTGCTATTGTTATTTTTTTGTAAATTAATATATTTTAAAAAATTTTATAAAGCCAAGTGCAAACTGAAATTCCACCTTCTACAGGAAGTCTTGACAAACCCCACTTCAGAGAGTACTTGCACTCTTCTAATTATTTCCTATTTATCCAACATACCACTTGTTTTATGCCTATTTGTTTGCTATACAAGCAAGTTTGTATAGACTTAAGGATAGCTATGGAGGAGAAAGTGAGGCTAGTGACCTTGGACAGCCCTCCCTCACTGAAATCAAAGTCAACTGCCAGTCATTTCATCATCTCCCTGATGCCATGGTCTTCTTCAAAAATGAAGGACAAACACAACCTGTGAGTAGACCGAGCTGCTTGAAAGCGGACCCAGCGGGTTGGGTAACTCAGCTCATTCTCTCCCTCTTCCTCTCCTTCTCCTTCTCCTCTCCAAAGAAGGTAAATGTTGATGGCAAGAAGCTGCCCAGTCAACTTGGGGTTTACTGGCTAGAATTCTTTCTTTTCTTTTCTTTTCCTTCCTTCCTTCCTCTTTCTTTCTTTTTCTTTCTTTCTTTCTTTTTCTTTCTTTCTTTCTTTCTTTTTCTTTCTTTCTTTCTCTCTCCTTCCTTCCTTCTTTCTATCTGTCTTTTTCTTTTACAAAACCTTAAACCCAGTTCACTCAGAAGCTTGTAGGTATGACCACAATAGGTCCCTGCCCAAACTGTACTTAATAGCTGTATTTTGGGACCTCCTGGCTTATAGTGAACAGTAACCCTTTGGGTCTTCCCCTCCCAGCTTGATTTTTTTTTCTAATTAAAGGGGCCATCCCTTGACTCACTTCTTTAAGAGGCCTATTCACTGAATAGGTGTTGCCTCACTCTAAGTCAGTACATGAAAAGGCTTTAGCCTAAAAGGGTCAGGGGTTTCCCATTGCATCCTGGGGTCCAGTCATCCTGATAAATATCTGGTCACTGGATTCAGATGGCTCTGGAGGAGAAAGTGAGGCTGGTGACCTTGCATAGCCCTCCCTCACTAAAATCAAAGTCATCTGAAAGTCACGTCATCATTTCCCTGATGCCATGGTCATCTTCTAAAACGAAGGACAAACACAACCTGTGAGTGAACTGATCTGTCTCAGTCGGGACCCAGCTAGTTGGGTAACTCACCTCTTTCTCTCCCTCTTCCTCTCCTCTCCAAAAGAAGATTAAATTTTGATTGCCAGAAGTTGTCCACTTAACTTGGGATTTATTAGCTAGATTCCTTCCTTCCTCCCTTCCTCCCTCCCTCCCTCCCTTCCTTCCTTTGAGCCCCGCGTTGCTCAAGCTGAGGCAGCCAGGGAATGGCAGATTCTCAGGCTTCTTTTGTCCTTATCCTAACCCCACCTCCTAACCCCTGTCCTAACTCACCATTGGCAGGTGAGGGAAGCTCACAGTCTTCTTACTAAGTCTAACTAATCTGGGCAAAGCAATTTCTATCCTTCATTACCATAATTATTCATAACTAATCTGTACCCTAGCAGAGGACATTGTTTTACAAAATCTCATTGTGCATTTCCTATTACCAAATTTGGGGGCAACCAATCAGAAGAGGATTATTGAGGTTCAGTTTTGGTTTCCTTTCATCATTTAGGGGGAAATCCTGTTTCTCAGGAAATGAAAGTGAAACCTATTTGGCAAAGTATAGCAAAGAGAGAGAGAGACATAAGAATATAACAGTGTATTAGTGAGGGGAACTTCACTGTGAACCATCCCTTACCTACCTTCCTTCCTTCCTTCCTTCCTTCCTTCCTTCCTTCCTTCCTTCCTTCCTCTTAGTTGCACCACAATAGCTCCCTGCCCAAGCCCCACTTAATGGCTGTATTTTGGGCCCTCCTGGCTTAGAATGAATGTCAATGGTAACTGTTTCTTTTTGGCATCGCTTCCCTGAGGGTCCTCCCCTCCTAGCTTGATTTTTTTTTCTTTTTTCTAATTAAAGGAGCCATACCTTGACTCGCTTCTTAAAGAGGCCTATTCTCTGAATGGCTGTTACCTCACTCAAAGTGAGTACATGAAAAGGCCTTAGCCTGAAAGGGCCAGGGTCTCCCAATGCATCCTGGGCCATCTCCAGTCACCCTGATGAATATCTGGTCACTGGATCCAAATGGCTCTGGAGGAGAAAGTGAGGCTGGTGACCTTGCACAGCCCTCCCTCACTGAAATAAAAGTCAACTGCAAGTCACGTCATCATTTCCCTGATGTCCTGGTCCTCTTCAAAACAAAGGACAAACACAACAACAACAACAATTTGTTTGCTAGTTGTTTCCTTCTAATAGATTATAAACTTCTTGAGGGCAGGGATTATCTTTTGCCTCTTTTTTTTTTGTTCCAGAAACACTTAGCACAATGCTTTGCTCATAAGTAGATGTCTAATTAATGTCAATTGATTGAACTAACTGTGAATTTCCAATTGTCCATAAATGTTTATTAAGCACCTATTATGTGCTGACTACATTCTTAAGAGCTGAGGATGAAACAGGGAAAAGAAAGATAGTCTCTGCTCTCTAGGAGTTTACAATTTAATCTGGGGTATATTGGGAGAAAAAAAGGGAGCTAAAAAGGAAAGAGGGGAGGAGAGGAGAAAGTATGGCAGCTAGATGGAGAAATCCATCACGGGCAAATTGAGAGTTGGCTGGCCTGGGTGACCCTCTTTAAATGGACCTTTGGGAAGGAAATCTTTGCTCTCCAATCAGAGGGGCTGATGCCATCTTTCAGAATGATGAGGCTCCTGATCATGAGGTTCCTGGGAGTGTGATGGAAAAGTCCAACGAAGTGTAGCAAATATTGATAGCTATCACCTACAGAAACAATTATCTTGGGGGTCCGCAATCCATTTTTTTAAGTGTAAAGGAGTGCTGAGACCCTCAAGTTTGAAAACTACTGCCTTAAGCCAACCTTGGTCCAAGGAGGAGGATGGGGAGCAAGGCAGCAAATTCAGGAGTTGGGCTGGAGAACAAAATGTGTAAAAGTGATAGCCCTGATTTGTTGGTCATTTCTCAAGTCCCTCTTTGTCACCCATATTAAACTCTCCTCCTGTGATTTACATTCTCTGGTGTCTTGAGGGGTAAAGGAAGAGAAGAGGAGAGCAGGGTAAGAGCTTGGCTTCTTAGGACACGGAGAGTTTGCATTACCAGCAAAGTCCAAATTGCACAGCAATGTGTTTCCTCTGTATAGAATCACAGGGTGTTTCTTCTTATACACACTGATAAAGCGTTAAAAGTCTCATGATTAAGAACCTTTCTGGTCTGGGGTTTCCTTGATATGGGGACAGCTGAGGCACTATCAGAAACTGCTTATGCTGCTTTCAGTACAAGCCTTTTAGGTCATGCAGTCCAGTCAATATATGTTTATTGAGATGCTACTATGTGCCTGATACTAGGCTAAGTGCTGGATCACAGGGTTAATGAGTACAATGATTTTGTATTTATGACAAGTATTAGGACCCTTAAGACCCGTCCATTTCCAGAGATTTTTGTCTTGTTTACTGTTCTCTGTACTATTGTTTTTTCATTTCCAAATCCCCACCATAGTTGAAATCTGATTAATTGGTCCATCTGCTCAGGGGCTCCCTATGTCTGTGGGAATACCAGGGGATGGGAACCCAGAGGGAGACCAAGAACATTTAAGCCTTGGGCAATATGGAAAGCATTGCAGCTCTTCCTGCTTGGTAGGAATTTGCTGCTGTGGATGGGGGAACAAACCTCAATATTATTGTCACCCTATTCCTGAAAGATGATGAGAAAAAAGAAATATTTGGAGTCCCTGACTAGGGCCCAGGCCTTGCCCCATGGAACCTAAATGAGTTTGAGGACTGAGTTTAAGTGGTACATCCACCCTTGAAGAGACACATTTTTTTTTGTAGATTTTTTTAGTTTACGACAATGAGTTCCACAAGTTTTTGAGTTCCAAATTTTCTTCCCTTCCCTTCCCTCCCCCCCCCCCAAGACAGCTTGGAATCCCATATATGTTCTACATATACCTTGGCATTAAACATATTTACCCAATTGTCAAGTTGTAAAGAAGAACCATGATCAATGGAGTGAATCATTAGGAAGAAGAAACAAAACCAGAAGAGACAGAAAAAAAAAAAAAGAGAGAGCGCAGATAGTGTGCCTCAATCTGCATTCAGACTCCATAGTTCTTTCTCTGGATGTAGACAGCTCTTTCCATCATGAGCCTCTTGGAGCTGTCTTTGAACCTTATATTGCTGAGAAGAGCCAAGTCTATCAAAGTTAGTTATCACAGAATCAATATGTCTGTGCTTGTGTACAATGTTCTCCTGGTTCTGCTCCTTTCACTCAGCATCATATCATGTAGTTCTTTCCAGGTTATAATGAGCTCCATATCTTCCCCATTTCTTATAGCACAATAGTATTTCATTACATTCATATATCACAACTTGTTTAGCCATTCCCCAATTGATGAGCAATCCCTTGATTTCCAATTCTTTGCTACCACAAAAAGAGCTGCTATAAATATTTTTGTACATACAGGTCCCTTTCCCCTTTGTGTGATCTCTTTGGGATACAACCCTAGAAGTAGTATTGCTGGGTCAAAGGGTATGAACATTTTTATAGCCCTTTGGGCATAGTTCCAAATTGCTCTCTAGAATGACTGGATCTGTTCACAACTCCACCAACAATATAACAATGTTCCAATTTTCCCACATCCTCTCCAGCATATATTATTTTCCCATTTTGTCATGTAAGCCAATCTGACAGGAGAGATGTGGTACCTAAGAGTTGTTTTAATTTTCATTTCTCCAATCAGTAGTGATTTGGAACATTTTTTCATGTGTTTATAGCTGTCTTTAATTTCTTCCTCTGAAAACTGCCTGTTTATATCCTTTGACCGTTTCTCAATTGGGGGATGGCTTGTATTCCTATAAATTTGGCTTGGTTCCCTGTGTATTTTAGATATGAGACCTTTATCAGAGACATTAGTTATAAAGATTTTCTCCCAATTTTATGCTTCCCTGCCTAATCTTTGTTGCGTTGGCTTTGTTTATACAAAAATTTTTCAATTTAACATAATCAAAATTATCCATTTTGCATTTTGTAATGCTTTCTATCTCTTCTTGGATCATGAATTCTTCCCTTTCCCAAAAATCTGACAGGTAAACTATTCCTTGCTCTCCCAAATTGCTTATAGTATCAGCCTTTATTCCTAAATCATGTACCCATTTTGACTTTATTTTGGTATATGATGTAAGATATTGATCTATGCCCAGTTTCTGCCATACCATTTTCCAATTTTTCCAGAAGTTTTTGTGAAATAGTGAATTCTTAGCCCAGGAGCTGGATTCTTTGGATTTATCAAAGAGTAGATTGCTATACTTGTTGACTACTGTGTCTTGTGTACCTTTCCTATTCCACTGATCCATGGCTCTGTTTCTTAGCCAATATCAAGTAGTTTTGATGACTGCTGCTTTATAGTACAGTTTAATATCTGGTATGGCTAGGCCACCTTCCCTAGCATTTCTTTTCATTAATTCCCTTGATATTCTGGACCTTTTATTCTTCCAGATGAATTTTGTTATTATTTTACCTAGCTCTGTAAAATAATTTTTGGTAGCTCAATCGGTATGGCACTGAATAAGTAAATTAATTTAGGTAAAATTGTCATTTTATTATATTAGCTCATCCTAACCGTGAGTAACTGATGTTTTTCCATTTGTTTAGATCTGACTCTATTTGTGTGAAAAGTGTTTTGTAATTGTATTCATTTAGGCCTTGGGTTTGTCTTGGCAGGTAGACTCCCAAATATGTTATAGTGTCTACAGTAACTTTAAATGGAATTTCTCTTTCTATTTCTTGCTGTTGGGCTTTGTTAGTAGTATATAGGAATGCCGAGGATCTATGTGGGTTTATTTTATATCATGCAACTTTGCTAAAGTTTTTTATTATTTGAAGTAGTTTTTTACTTGATTCTCTAGGATTCTCTAAGTAAATCATCATATCATCTGGAAAGAGTGATAACTTCATTTCTTCTTTGCCTATTCTAATTCCTTCAATCCTTTTTCTTCTCTTATTGCTTAAGCTAACATTTCTAGTACCCATTTGAATAACAGGGGTGATAATGGACATCCTTGTTTCACACCTAATCTTATTGGGGATGCATCTAGCTTACTATATTTCCCCATGTATGAGATGCACCCCAATTTTGGGGCCTAAAATTTGTAAAAAATGTGTTACATGAAGTTATTGAACTCAAGGTTTATTCATCTGCTCATAGCTTTCAGGCATCTTTTGGGCAAGTCTGGTGCATGTATGCATGCTTAGTTCATTCTGTTTCATGAACCTGAAGCACCAATTGTGTCCCCCTTTGTAATCAGTAACTTCTTTTTCATCAGCAATTTTTCTTACCTCATGCTGAACCATATTTGTGGACACAGGACTTGCAATTGCCCTTTTCTCTTCTTTCCATATCTTCAATTCCCTCTCTAAATCAGGCCATTTTGCTGACTTGCCTCTCATGGCCTTCTTCTGCCACAGAGTTTTCAGTAGAGTTTCTTCTTCTTGTAGCCAGTCTCAGATTGTTTTCTTAGTTGGAGGAGGACCAAACTTATGTTCAGCAGCATGATTTCTGTTCACTTTTGCAAACTGGATCACTTTTAACTTGAATGTAGCACTGTACAAAAATCTTTTCTGAGCCATTTCTGGGCAGAATGTGGCAAAACGTAACCTAATATACTGGTAACAAATGCGAAACAATGAGCTCAAAGACCACAAGCCTGAAAAAGCGGGAAATGTAAGTAAAAAAATCTATAACCACTGTATAAGACATATCCAGTTTTTAGACCCCAAATTTTTCAGAAAAGGGTACATCTTACACATGGGGAAATATGGTATCCCCATTACATATAATACTTGCTGATGGTTTTAGGTAGATGCTACTTGTAATTTTAAGGAAGGCTCCATTTATTCCTATGCTTTCTAGTGTTTTTAATAGTAATGGACGTATTTTGTCAAAAGCTTTTTCTGCATCTACTCTGCATCTATTTTCTGCTTGTTTTGTTGTTGATGTGATCAATTATGCTGATGATTTTCCTAATATTGAACCAGCCCTGCATTGCTGGAATAAATACTAGCTGGTCATAATATATTATTCTCATGATAAGTTGCTGCAATCTTTTTGCTAATATTTAATTTAAAATTTTTGCATCAATATTCATTAGGGTAATTGGTCTATGGTTTTCTTTCTCTGTTTTGACTCCTCCTGGTTTGGGTATTAGTACCATATTTATGTCATAAAAAGAATTTGGTAGGACTCCTTCCCCAATTTTCCCAAATAGTCTATAAAGTGTGAGAATTAATTGTTCCTTAAATGTTTCATGAAATTCACATGTAAAACCATCTGGCCCTGGAAACTTTTTCCTAGGGAGTTCATTGATGGCTTGCTCAATTTCTTTTTCTGAGATGGGGTTATTTAGGTATTTTACTTCCTCTTCTGTTAACCTGGGAAATTTATATTTTTGTAAATATTCATCCATTTCCCTAAGGTTGTCAAATTTATGGGCATGTAACTAAGCAAAATAATTCCTAATTATTATTTTAATTTCCTCTTCAGTGGAGGTGAATTCAGTCTTTTCATTTTTGATACTGGTAATTTGATTTTCTTTTTTTTTTAACCAAATTGACCAAAGGTTTATCAATTTTATTGTTTTTTTCATAAACCCAGCTCTTAGTTTTATTTATTAGTTTAATAGTTTTCTTGATTTCAATTTTATTAATCTCTCCTTTGGTTTTCAGTATTTCTAATTTGGTATTTAATTGAAGATTTTCAATTTATTCTTTTTCTAGCTTTTCCAGTTGCATGCCTAATTCACTGATCTCCTTTTTATCTATTTTATTCATGTAAGAATTTAGAAATATAAAACTTCCCCTAAGAACAGCTTTTTCTGCATCCCATAAGTTTTAGTATGTTGTCTTATTATTGTTGTTCTCTAGAATGAAGTTATTGTTTCTATAATTTGTTCTTTGGCACACTCATTCTTTAGGATTAGATTACTTTGTGTCCAATTAATTTTTAGTTTATCTTTCCATGGTCCTTTATTACAAATGATTTTTATTGCATTATGATCTGAAAAGGATGCATTGACTATTTCTGCCTCTCTGAATGGATTATGAGGTTTTTATGCCCTAGTAAATGGTCAAATTTTTATGTGCCATGTACAGCTGGGAAAAAAAGTATATTCCTTTTTATCCCCGTTTAGTTTTCTCCAGAGGTCTATCATATCTGCCTTTTCTAGAATTCTATTTACCTCCTTAACTTCTTTCTTGTTTTTTTTTGTGGTTAGATTCATCAAGTTCAGAGAGGGTGACATTGAGGTCCTCCACTAGTATTATTTTGCTGATTCTTTCTTCCTGTAACTCCCTTAACTTCTCCTCTAAGAATCTGCATGCCATACCACTTAGTGCATATATGTTAAATAATGATATTACTTCATTGTCTATGGTACCTTTTAGCAGGATATAGTGTCCTTCTTTATCTCTTTTAATTAAATCTATCTTTGCTTTTGCTTTGTCTGAGATTAGGATTGCTACCCATGCTTGTATTACTTTATCTGAAGCACAATATATTCTACTCCAGCCTTTTACCTTTACCCTATGTGTGTCCCTCTGTCCCAAATGTGGTTCTTGTAAACAACATAATGTAGGATTATGGTTTTTAATCCATTCTGCTATCTGATTCTATTTTATGGGAGAGTTCATCCCATTCACCTTCACAGTGATGATTACTATCTATGTCTTTTTCTCTATATCATCCCCCCCACCATTTATGATTTTATTTCTCCTCTCCCTTCCACTCCTCACAAAAGTTTTGCTTTTAACCACTGCCTTCCTCAGTTTACTTTCCCTATTGATTCCCCTCCCTTATCTTACCCTTTTTCCCCTTGCTACTTCTTCCCTCCCTTTTGACCAATCCCCCTTTCTTTCCCCTTTCCCCTCCTGCTGCCTGCAGGACAAGTTTGATTTCTATACTTATCAGAGTATGTTATTCCTTTCTTGAACCAAATCTGATGAAAGTAAAGCTCAAATATTGCTCTTCTCCCTCCCTTCTTCCCCTCTACTATACTATGTTTTTGTGCATGTTTATGTGATGTAATTTACCCTTTTCTACTACTCCTTACCTCTTCTCCAAGATACATCCCTTTACATCCCTTAATTATGTTTTTTATCATTATATTAGTTATTTTATACTGACACCCTGAATCTATGTATATCACTTTGAATTGTCATAATAGATATACTATTCTCAAGATTGTCTCATATATATATGTGTGTGTGTATATATATATATATATGTATAACATATATATATATAACATATATAGTGCAATATAATCCTATATATGAATATAAACAATTTGCCTTTATTGATTAACAAGTTTCCTTCCCCCAACCCCATTTACCTTTTTATGTCTCTCTTGAGTTTTGTATTTGAAGATCAAATTTTCCATTGAGCTCTGGCCTTTTTATCAGGAAGATCTGGAATTCTCTTATTTCATTGAATGTTCATCTCCTTCCCTGAAAAATTATGCTAAATTTTGCTGGGTAGTTGATCTTTTGTTGTAGTCCAAGCTCCTTTGCCTTTTGGAATATCATATTCTAATTCCTCCTATCTTTTAATGTAGAACCTTCAAGATCCTGTGTGATCCTTACTATAGTTCCATGATATTTGAATTGTTTCTTTCTGGCTTCTTGCAGTATTCTCTCCTTGACCTGGGAATTCTGGAATTTGGCTATAATATTTCTTGGAATTTTCAATTTGGGATCTCTTTCAGGGGGTGATCAGTGGATTCTTTTCATGACTATTTTGCCCTCTGGTTCTAGGACCTCGGGGCTGTTATCTTCTTAATGATTTCTTGGAAGATACTGTCCAGGCTCTTTTTTTCATCATGGCTTTCTGGTAGACCAGTAATCCTTAGATCATCTCTCCTGGATCTATTTTCCAGATCAGTTGTTTTTCCAATCAGATATTTCACGTTTTCTTCTATTTTTTCATTCTTCAGATTTTATTTGACTGACTCTTGATGCCTCATAGAATCATTAGCTGCTACTTGCTCAATTCTAATTTTTAATGAATTGCTATCTTCATTTTGCTTCTGAGCCTCCTTTTCCATTTGGTTGACTTTACTTTTCAGGGCGTTGTTTTCTCTAACTAGATTCTGAATCTCCTTAGCCATTTCACCAATTTTGCTTTTTAAAGATTTGTTCTCATCAGTGAATTTTTTTTTTCCATTTTTTTCTTTTACCTCTCTAAGTTGGTTTTTAAAATCCTCCTTGATCTCTTCCAGGAATTCTTTTTGGGCTTGAGACCAGTTCACATTCTCTTTTGAGGTTTCAGATGTGGGTATAGTGTCAATGATGTCCTCTTCCAAATTGGTATTTTGATCTCCCCTGTCTCCAGAAAAAGAACCAATAGTCCTTAGTTTTCTAGAGTTCTTCTCCATGTTGGTTAACTTTTCCTGGCTTTAGAGTGGATTTCTGCTTCTGGAGCTCAGGAGGTCTGTCCCAGGCTTCTTGTTCTGGGAATTGTGGGTGTAGTTACTAGCTTTGTGTGTTATGGCCTCTGGTTTCCTGAGGTGTGGGGGAGGGGTGGTCTGCCTGCTGGAAGTCTCCTCTTCCCTTAGTGCTGTGATACAGCCTTTTTCTGCATTGATGTCTGCCCCCTCCCTTGGCTGTGGGAAAGTACATCAGAGGTCCTGGGGTTGACAATTGCTGGCTCTGCCCACTTGAAGCTGGGGAACTCCAGCTGTTCTACTGAGGTGGGGCATGCTGGGACACATCTCTTCCTGCACTAGTCTCCTTCCACCATGAGAAGGGCCCTCTCCCCAACTTCTCAAGCTAAATGGCTACTGAAGCCCCACATTTGGCTCCTCTATGTCAGAGTGTCTTCCAAGGGCATATTATCTGGGTTAGAGTGGGATGGGAGCCATGTTAGCTGGTCATTATGGCTCCCAGAAGTTCAAGACGGCGAGTTTCAAACCTTTAGACTGTTGGCTGCAAGCCTCAGGAGTAGTTGTTCTCATGGCCTCAGGCACTGCGCTGCTTCCTCCTGTAGCTCCTACAGACTCCTGTCCTGGGGTGGGAGGCCTGGGGGTCACCATCAGTTATGCGTGCCCAGAGTTCTCACAGCCTGGATAGCTGGCTGAGTTCTGCAGCCGCTTCAGCTTTGGTGTGGTCTGGTGCAGCTCCACATGCACCAGATGTTCTCTCAGCCTACATATCCATCCTGTCAACCCTGCAGACTCCCCTGCCTTGGAAATTTGCCACACTCAGTCTACTAGTGGCTTCTAACTCTCTCAAATCTGCTCACACTCACTTTTTTAGAGGTATCTGACAGAATTTGTGTGAGAGCTCCTGTAAGATGCTGTTTTCGTGTGGCCATCTTGGCTCCATCCCAAGAAACAATTTTCAGCCTGGTCAGTCATCCTTTTTGGCCAAGTAAGTGCCCTGGACTTCCCTTAATCCTTTTGGTCCTCACTTGTTAGGCTCATTAGGGGAGAAAAAATTGTGTTCAGATGACCTAGGAGTGGCGTGTGCCCCTTGGAGATCACCCCAAGGCCATTACTGAAATGCCAAAGAAAAGAGAGGAGCACAGTAGGGATTGTGAACTGCTGTGGTAGCTCATCCTCTTGGATCCAGGGCTTTGAATAGATTGAGCTTCCTGGCCAAATTTCTTAAATTTGAATAGAATACAAGTGCTTTGCTCTGCTTTCTCAAATCAGTTCCTACTTTTCCCATTTCCACTGCAAACACTTTTCCTTCTTTCCAGGAATAATCTCTTTAAAAATTTCTCTCCCTCCAGTTCCTCCCACCCAACCCCACCCCATCCTACACAGATTATGTTTTCTGTAGTAGTTTGTTGTCCTAGTTGTTGTTAAGTCCTGTCCAACACCTCTCAACCCTATTTGGGGTTTTCTTGGCAGAGATAATGGAGTGGTTTGCCATTTTCTTCTCCAGCTCATTTTACAGGTGAGGAACTGAGGCAAATGGGGTTAAAAGGACTTGCCCAGGGTCACACAGCTAGTGCATGTCTGAGGCTGGCTCTCTGATCAAATGATTTTCAAAGCATTTTACTTTCTCTGAATGGTGCAAAAACTCTGTCTGTCCTAAAAGCCCTTTTGTAGTCTAGCCCTAATCTCTTTATCCTGCTCTATCTAGTGTTTCCCTTCACACACCCTACATTATAAACAAAGGGTATTACTCCACATTCCCTAAACATAGTCAATAAGACAATGCTGAAAGAGAGCTTTTACCTTTCCTTATACAAATGAAGAAACCTCTGAGACTTGTTTTCATTATCTTCTCACCTCAAAGTCCTTCCTTACCTCCCTGGAAATTCTATTTATCCTTCAAGTCTCAGATCAGATGCCATCACCTCCAAAAAGCCTTCTTAGCTTCCCAGTGCTGGGGATTTGTTTCAATGATCTCTTATAAAGCTTTCTTTCTTTAATAGTATCACAAATCTGGAGTTGAAAGTGATCCCAGTCCATCTAGAAAGGCCCACTCATTTTACAGATGAGAAAATGAAACCCAGCAGGTTTCTTGGGCAAGGAGACTTACCCCTCCAAAAAATTAGTAGGTATCAGAAATAGGATTTGAACCCAGAGCCTCTGGCTCCAGAGCCAGGGTTCTGCTATCTTTCTTTTTTGAGGGGGGAAGGCAGGGCAATTGGGGTTAAGTGATTTGCCCAAGGTCACACAGCTAGTAAGTGTGTCAAGCATCTGAGGCCATATTTGAACTCAGGTCCTCCTGACTAGGGCCAGTGCTCTACTGACTGCAGCAACTAGCTGCCCCCTCTGTGTATATATCTTATCTCCCCTAGTGGATCATAAGCACATTTAGGTCAGGTACTATGTCTTTTTTCATTTTTTAAAAAATCTCCCACTCAACATGATATAGAACTGATGCAAATGGGTAGTTTTTCTTGGTAGTCACAAACAGAAGAATGTTCCTGATCAGCTTCATCTGGCCTTGTAGTTGCTGACACAGGATGGGGCATTTGTGGTTCACTCAGAGAGCAAAGCAAAGCGTATTTGTTATGCTAGAGCAGTAAAAGCATTATGGTAGGTTAAGCTCAAAGTGGGCCAAAATGTCTTTCTCCTGATTAGCCGATCTGGATTTTAGGCCTTTCTCAGGTCTTGGGGGACTCAAAATGATCTCAAAAGATCTTTAATACATATATACATACACATATGTGTATATACACATATATGTCCACACACACATATATGCATGTATATATGTGTGTATGTGTATATGTATATATACATGCAAAACCACTTTCAAATATGTATATGTGTGTATATATATGTGTATATGTATATGTGTATGTATATATAGTTTTGAATGACAAATAAAGCATTTGCTATTTGGTCCTGGAAGCAATAGGAAGCCACTGGAATTTATTCAGTAGAGAGGATGACGTGGTCAAAATTTGAGAAAATCACTTCAGTGGCTGAATAAAGAATGTAGTGAGGAGAGAATTCAGATGGGCATACTCACCAGCAGGCTATTGTAGTACTCTGGATATAAAGTGATGAGGACCTGTGTCAGGGTGGTCAGTGTCAGAGAACAGGAGGCATATTTTTGAGATGTTGCAAAGGTAAAATTGATAAACCTTGGCCACAGTTTTGATATGGGGAGTGAGAGATAGTGAGGAGTTAAGGAGGACTTCTAGGTTTTGAGCCTGAGGGAATGAGATGATGGTGTTGCCCTCTACAGTAATATGGAAGGTGGGGGGCAGGGAAGAGGAAAGATTATGAGTTTGGTTTTGCATATGTTTAGGTTAAGATGTCTACTGTACATAGAGTTCAAAATGTCTGAAAGGCAAGTTGCAGAAATGAGATTGGAGGTCAGCAAAGAAGTTTGAGGAAAGGCTAGGTGGACTCGAGTATAATCAGCAGAGAGACAGCAATTAAATCCATGGGAGTTGATGAGATCACCATGAGAAGGAATATAGGAGGGAGAGGAGAAAAGACTATACTGAAATCCTCCTAAGCTACAGAGAATCTCTGCTTACAAGTTGACTCTGCTTGGGTAAGAAAGACCCATAGCTCAGGAAGTCCTGTTTAAAGCATGTCTACAAAGTCTGCCTTTATTAAAACTGCTGCTACTGCTGTATTTCAAGAGTCCATTATTTGGTCCTTTTTGTTGCTCTTTATACACACCTGCTCAAAACTCAAAACCATTTAAAGGATCTTCCAATGTCCAGACAACAAGTCTGAACCTACTGCTGTGTGATCCCTGACCCCAGCTGTCCCCCTTCTGTTTGCTTGTTCTAATCAATGCCTAAGACATGTAGCTTCCAAGTCATTTAATTCCTGTTGAATCACCACCTGTGATGATTTTGTCTCCTGAAAGATCCCTGCTTCTTTAAATTTCTTGCTTGAATTACTTCAAAACTTGTCCAAAGAAACCATTGTGGTGGTGGTGGTGGTGGGCCAGGACATGCCCCTAGAAAGGTGGGTCTTTGTTGGTTTCTTTTAGATTCCATTTCAGGCAACGACATCACTCTCCCTTTGCCATCCAACAACATCCAGCATAGTTTATTCTCACTGATCCTAGACTTTCTCAGTGTACCCTGAACTCTGACCTCATACAAAGTGCCAAGTACAGAACCAGGAACATAGTAGGTGCTTAATACTTATTCCTTTACCTACCCATAATAATACCCACTGTTAGATCCCTTGTTCATTATGCATCCCTTAAATATTCATGAGCTAGCTATGATTGACCCCTAAATGAAATTTTCATTCCTGTGATACTTGAGATCATTCTTCTTTACCTCTAGAGCTGATATTGCAGTTGTGAACCATTTTGAGCCCCCAATCACCTGAGAAAGGCCTAAAACATGAATTGGCCAATCAGGAGAAAGACATTTTTGGCCTACCATAATACTTTCTGTGCTCTGGAATAACTGACATGCTTTGCTTTGCTCTCTGAGTGAACCTAATATTTCCCTTCCTGTTTCAGCAACTATAATACCAGATTAATCTGATCAGGAGAATTCTTCTGTTTATGACTACCAAGTACAAGGTGCCTTGAACTGGACACCATCATGATAACAGGACTTTTCTTATGTTTTCTTATATTATGTTATGTTAAAGGTAGAAGACACGCAGACATCCTGGATCTTTAATTTCAGGTGACACTTTTCTTATTGTATTTACATTAAGAAATTCCTTTCTCATATTATGGTTAACATATGGAGGCTATAATTTTGGTTGAGATAGGCATCCAAAGTTGGGATTGCTCTAGGTGTATAATGGGTCTCCTTCAGTTTGTTTACCTCTGAGTTCAGAATTATTTTCTGAGCCCTATGCAATTCATGATTCTCTGGCTTAATGAGAGTAAATGAACATATTATAGCAGCCTGATTCTGTTGTTCCTTGGCCAACCCTTTGGTAAGGTGAATCCCATTCTGTTTGTTCTTGAACAGACCTTTGATAAAGGGGAACCCCATTCCATTTGTTCTTTAGACAAACCTTGAGTTAAGGGGGAAACTGATTCTGTTAGTTGCTTTGAACTGAAGCTTTGGTAAATGGTTGACACAGTCTTTAGTCCTTTTCTCTATCCTAGCCCATTTTTCTTCTTCCTTTACAATCTTTCCCTTAGCAATCACATTCACAAATGTATCTGTGTGCACAATCCCCCTTTCATGCACTATTGTGTCTCAGATATGTCTGGGTTAATGTTTTATCTCCCTATTAATCCGTAAACACTTTCAAAGGAAGGTCTCTGACTTATATGTAGTACCTAGTACAATACCTGGTACACAGTAGGTCTTTGGTAAATGCTTGACAATTGAATGATTAACTATATGTCCAGCAGTTCCTAATATCATAATCTTCTATTATGGCTGAGGCTACTAAGTGAATATATATTGTTTCTAATCAGAGAGCTTTAAGAAAGCTCTTGGGTTTCCCCATTTGACAACTGTAGGTCACCTTGTTACTTTTGAGAGAAAATTATTGTGGCCACATCAATTCTAAATGTCCACTTATACACTTAATTCCTTTTAAATATTTTATCATCTTTCTAAAATTGTTCCAAGTTAATAAATTTCATTTTACATTCGCTGGGCGAAGGGAATAAAGAAAAAGACCCCTAAACTTGTCACCAAAGACCCTGAATTTGTGTCAGCTCTGCCTCTAATCAGCTGGGTGAACTCAGCAAAGTGATGTCAATGCTCTGAGCCTTAATGGCCTCATCTTTAAAACAAGGAGAGTAATATGCACTATTTATCTCTAAATATCCTTATGAGAAAAGAGTTTTGTAAACCCTAACTTGCTAGATAAAGGTGAGCTGATGAACCAGCTGAGGGCGTTCTTTCTTAATGGGAGAGGACAGGTTTGCTTTCCTAGCCTATTGGTGTCTTTTGACAGAATCAAAATTTGGGGATTAACCAAACCATAGATTATTGGCCTCACATGCATTTGTTTCCTGATCATCAAACTCATCCTCTGTCTCTGACACCTTTAGTCACCCTTTGGGGTTTGGTTATATATTCATAGTAAACATATTTTCACATTTGTCATGTTGTAAAGAAAAATGAGAACCATTGTGATGAACTATGAGAAAGAAGAAACAAAACAAAACAAAACGAAAAGAGCAAACAGTATGCTTTGATCTGCATTCAGACTGTAGTTCTTTCTCTAGATGTGGATAGCATTTTCCCCACGAGCCTTTTGAAGTTGTCTTAGAACCTTGCATTGCTGAGAAGAGCTAAGTCTATCGAAATCAGTCATGACACACTGTGGCTGTTTCTGTGTACAATGTTCTCCTGGTTCTGCTTATGTCACTCAGCATCAGTTCATATAAGTCTTTCCAGATTTTTCTGGTCTGCCTGCTCATCATTTCTTAAAGCACAATGGTTTTCCATCACATTTATATATGACAACTTGTTCAGCCATTCCCCAGTTGATGGGCATCCCCCCAGGTCTTGGCCACCCCAAAAAGAGCTGCTATAAATATTTTTGTTCATGTGGGTCTTTTACCCGTTTTTATGATCTCTTTGGGATACAGACCTAGTTCTTCATCTGCTTATTTACCCTGGTAGGGCACTCAGTCATTCTTGTGGCCATCTTATCCTTCTCTTGCCTTCACACCCCCATGTATTTCTTCTTGAGACTTTTTTCTATTTTTGACATATGACTTCCCCTTCAGTAACCTCTCCAAAAATGCTATGGTACCTCAAGGCAAAGCCAAGATAGGGCCTGTGCCTCACAACTCTTCTTCTACCATTTCTTTGGGCATCCTGAGGGTTGTCAACCTTTAGAGTTGTCTAAGAAAAACAGGATTACTTAGTATCCATGTTTATTTCTCTCAAAGCAGACAGCATGCATGCATCCACATATGGGAGCTGCAGTTTGGAACTAAGCTCATTTTGGGATTAAGGTGCACTGTTTACATGCCTTCAACAGGGGCTGTCACCCCGTCATCATCCCATCTCTGGATGGAAATACTTCTTTTATCACACTACCCCGTGGATTTGGGACTATCTAGACAATAGAATATCTCTGCCTGAGCATAACACAATGGGGCTTCTCAACTTCAGACCAAATTACTTAGACTTTTGAAATTTCTTAGTGTAAAGATAATTTTGATATTCCTAACTTGATTTAATCATTATTCATTTACTTCATCGTGATTTAATGGGTATGTCAGTGAATTAAGCAGAATGGGATGAAATTTGAGTTAATGGCATTAAGATGAGTTATGATTAATTAAGCATTATATTATTTGCATTTGATTTATAAGATTTTTCCATGCTGTATTAGCTAGTCCTGTTCTAAAAACATATATTAACATGTATTAAGGTCTTGTATTTGCAATATCCCCTCACCCCTAGAAATCACTTCTGCCTCTTGTAAGTGGCCTTTGCTTTAAAACTACCACTTGCTTGGTGCCCTAGGATACTACTGGCCACTCACAAATGTTTGATAGCCTGTGGAAAGCCACTGCTGACCTGAGCTGTAGCTGATGAACTGTGGAAGGCCTGCTGATAAAAGTGGTTGTGCTTGACTTGGACATTGACACTAGCCAGTTATGAGAAACCCCCCCTACATACACATACACTTCTGAAGATTAGCCTATTATTACATCAGGAGTCTCCACACTTCTGAAAGAACCTCCCAGGGATTCCCCAAGGAACTATAAAAATGCTCAGCCCTGAGCATCAAGGTCCTTTGCCTAGAGGAAGGGTTTAGATCTAACTTCTTAGGGACCCCTGGTCTCCCTAAAAAATTGATAAGTAAATGAGAAAGGCAAAAACAGCTGGAGTCAGGATTGTGTATCTTCCACTAAACAGAATGAGAATCTTCTCTCAATACCAAATAACTAGGCAGATTTTTAAGGATCTTAGATCATTCCATTGCTCTTTCTCCTCCACCGACACCATGAATTGAAGGCTCATCTAAACATTCCTGGGAAGTCCTGCCACAGGCAGCACCGAACCCAAGGGAACTGGGGCTAGAGGCTGAATTATGGAGTCCTACTTATGAGGTGGGACAGTAGGACACATATGGGAGAAAAAGAGCAGAAGGGGTGGAGTTTGCCCACTGGGAAAGGCAGGCAATCAGGATAGCAGCTTAGGGCTGTAAGGACCAAGATACTGTGACTGGGCAGAAGAAAATACCAGATGAAACAAAGAGCACTAATAGGCAAGCCATTTTATTCTTGGTAGTAGAATATTTGCAGGAAATAACAGGTTTGTGAAAAGCTTAAGCACCCATGATGAAACAAGTGAGGATATAAGATTGTAATGTGCAGAGAAGGCCTTTTCCTTCATCTCAGAGAGAGGGAGATGTTTATTTCCATCCTAGATCTCTCTACTACTATTGTTGTTTAGCAGGGAACAGGGCATAAAAGCCAAGGGCCCACAGCCTATAGTCATAGCATTCCACCTCCATGAGCACAGATTACTCCCTATGTCTCCAAGAGCATCCATAGGTGGCATGGGGAGCTCATCAGTGCTTGTACAAGTAGAGGATATAAAGGCCACATAGAGACAATCAGAATGGTCCAGTGCAGTTTAGGTATCTCTTCCCAAGCCCATCCCCCAGACACAGAGTTAGGTTAAACCTAATTCTTGCCTTCCTCCTCCAGCTGCTTCTTTTGGGGGTCTTTTCTTGCTCATCAACTTTGTCCAGGTAGTATGAAAGATAAAGTGTTACAAAAATTTTTTTCAAGTCATCTAATGCAAATAGTTCTAGTTATACAATAACACACATCATGGTAGATGCATGTCCTACCTCCATCTAAATTTTAACTCTCTTTTCAAAAGTGAAATCCCTACCTGCACATAGACAAAAAGACACTTCAAACTAGGTACCCCTCTCCTGTTTACCCATTTATGAAACAGGGGAAACCATTCTTTCTTTAATATGCCTTGAGATAGTGCAAAGGGGGGCAGACGAAAAGCTGGAGTAATACCTACCTTCCCCAGCCCTGAAATTCATGGATTTTATGCCATGACAGAGATTCTGGTAACCACAAAGAATGATCTAGTATAAAAGTGTTTGTGGAACAGAAAGAGTTCTTTCTTGATTCATCCTACTTTCTCCCTTTACCCCCCAAAATTATTTTTATTTATTATGGATATATTTTGGAATTTGCTAACTTGTGTACTTGCTGCTCTCCCAGTAGAATGCAAGCTTTTGTGTGAGAAGACTATCCCTTTTGTCTTCATTGCAACAGCTCTGAGCACATGCCCAACACGTAGCAGGGCCCTTAAAAAATAGCTGAACTGAACCAAATGGAATATGATGGACCAGTCTCTATGGGGAATGAGCACAACAAGAAAGGAAGATACACCAACAGGTTTTAGCAGCATAGAGGGTAAGGAGCAGCAGTCAAAAGATAAACATTTTCATTTCTACTCTCACAGGCCAAAGACAGCAGGATCCACAGATGATTTCAGAAGAGCATTGGCAGCTTTGATGCATTCACCCAGGCAGGAATCTGTAAACACAAGAGGAGGGATAATAGGACAAATGCCAGGAAAAGCAGAGAAGTGGATTCACTTCACCAGTCTGTATCCTATTCTCTTTCATTCCTCCTTCCTTTATTCATTCTTTCTCCTCCTTGTTGTAGTTGTATCATTTTGGTAGTGTACAACACTTTGTGACCTCAATTAGGGGTTTCTTGGCAAAGATACTGGAGTGGTTTGCCATTTCCTTCTCCAGATCACTTGAAAGATGTGGAAACTAAGGCAAACAGGGTTAAGTGTCTTGCCCAGGGTCATATAGCTAGGAAGCATCTGAGGCGAGATTTGAACTCAGATCCTCTTGACTACAGGACTGGCACTCTATCCACTGTACTACCTAGCTACCCCTACTCTCATTCTGCCTTCCCCCAAACATTTCTAACTCCAGCAAACATTTATTAAGCATTTATTATGTTTAAAAGAAGGCACTGCTACATTCCCACCAAGAGTCATGGTCTTTTTCTTTTCTCATCCCTTAAATTCCCCTTTCACTTTCATTGGCCCGACAAGTACTTCTGAGGTACACCATTCTTGAAAGCAGAGGAGTGAACAGCTGTTAGAGCAGTCTCAGGCTCACCTTGGGGGCATCTATGGGACTAAAGTAGGAGGGATGCTAGCAGCCTGGCAGCAGGAATGTGAAGAGAGCCAAGACTACTCTGTGGAGAGTTCCTGATATCCCACCACCCTTTCCCATAGGCATTTCCAACCTTCTCTTGCCTCCTCTGTGTCCCTCACTATCTGTGAGTCCTTTCTCTGGGTTGAAAGATCAACAAGTAGAATAGAAAGGAATCAGGCCATCAATCCCTCCATCTGCCACCCTAGACAGGTTAATGAGTCAGTATCCTGAGGGAATAGTAAGTGTCCTGATTTTTGAGGAAAAAAAGTTCTTAAGACAGAATCCTTACCAGATCGAGCCTGAATCCATGCCACAGCCTTCCTTTCCAGGAGTTCCCATTCTTCTCTCTGGTCCCAACTGGAGCTATGCATCCACAGTACAGCCAAGATGGTGGCCCACCTTGGGACATCTTTACTCTAGAAAATATATTGAACCCAAAGGCCCAGGGTTACAGGACCCTAGAAAGGGGCAGCCAAACCTTTGGATGGTACTTGACCCTTCCAGAACCATAGAAAAGACTGATCCCAGATAGATTATCTACTTTTCCTTCAAGTTCCCTGCCCTTATTGCTCTCCTCAATGAACAAATGTTTACTGAGCATCTATACATGAGAAAGTATCTGGCTTTAAGGCCTAGAAAGCATTTCTATCAACCTCTCTCAGTCACAGACCACACCTAATGGGAAATGACTCCCATCACTCTGTCCAAAGGTGGATTGCTCTCCTTAGCTCCCTCTGTCTTGCTCTTTCCCCAATACAGCCCCCCACCCGATGCCCTCCTCTCTCTGGGACCTTACCTGGTCAGGCAATGCAGCCAATGCACTCTGAACACTCAGACCCAGGACTGAGGTCAGAGCTTCATCTAGTTCCCAGGAACCATCTGCCTTCTGGAGGGAAATCAATTGCAGAAGTGGAGACTCTGGAGAGGATGTGTCTGGGGGAGAAAATAGTAAACTTTAGTGTCACACCCTCACAGCAGCTGAGGAAAGTGGCATTCTCTAAAGACCTACTAGACACAAAGGAGAATACATTAACAGGATAAAATAGAGAGGGCTCCTTGTAGTAACTCTAATTTGAGAGCCCCTAGGCTTCATTATCTAAGGGGCCTCAGACAGCAATACCCCACTCCCAACAATTTCACCAAGGCCTTGCTAATTCCCAGGGCAATCCACGCTGTAGACCCTGCCCCAGAGCAAGCCGGGATTCCCAGACCAAAAGAGCAGCAAGGCCCGGTCCCCAGGATAGTTGGGAAAGAAAAGGGAGGGGGGTTGACAGAAGGGAGGGAAGATTGAGGGAGGCAGTGCTCAAAAGCAAAACTTTTTTGAGGTGGGAAAGGGTAAAGGGAGAAACAAAAGCATAAATGGGGGGGGCAGGGGTGAAGAATATGATGGAGAGCAAGACACAGATAGTAATTATAACTGTGAATGTGAATCGGATGAATTCTCCTATAAAACAGAATGAGATGGTAGAATGGATTAAAAAACATAATCTTGCTATATGTTGTTTACAAGAAACACATTTGAAACAGGGGGATACACAGAGGATAATGGTAAAAGGCTGGAGTAGAATATATTATGCTTCAGCTGAAGTAAAAAAAAAAGCAGGGGTAGCAATCCTAATTTCAGACAAAGCAAAAACAAAAATAAATCTAATCAAAAGAGGTAAGGAAGGAAACATATGCACCAAGTGGTGTAGAGAAGAAGTTAAGGGAGTTACAGGAAGAAATAGATAGCAAAACTATACTAGTGGGGGACCTCAACCTCCCCCTCTCTGAGCTTGATGAATCTAGCCTCAAAATAAACAAGAAAGAAGTTAAGGAGGTAAATAGGATTTTAGAAATGGTGGATATGGCAGACCTCTGGAGAAAACTTAATGAGAATAGAAAGGAATATACCTTTTTCTCAGCAGTACATGGCACATACACAATAAATGACCATGTACTACGGCATAAACCCTCATAATCCACTGAAAAGAGGCAGAAATATTAAATGCATCCTTTTCAGATCATGATGCTATAAAAATTGTATGTAATAAAGAGCCATGGAAAGATAGACTAAAAATTAATTGAAAACTAAATAATCTAATCACAAAGAATGAGTCAAACAAGAAATCACAAAAAGTAATTTCATTCAAGAGAATGACAAGAATGAGACAACATACCAAAACTTATGGGATGCAGCAAAAGTAGTTCTTAGGGAAAGTTTTATATGTCTGAATGCTTACATGAATAAAATGGAGAAAGAGGAGATCAATGAATTGGGTATGCAACTGAAAAAGCTAGAAAAAGAACAAAATTAAAATTAAATACCAAATTAGAAATAGTGAAAACCAAAGGACAGATGAATAAAACTGAAATTAATAAAACTATTGAAACTATCTTACTCTACTACTCTACACACAGTGATGAGAATAAGAGAGGAGGCAACGGGGATGATAGAAGGGAGGGCAGATTGGAAGAGGCAGTGATTAGAAGCAAAACACTTGTGAGGAGGAACAGGGTGAAAGGGAAGAGAAGAAGAAGGATAAACAAGGGAAAACAAGGTGGAGGGAAATACACAGTTATTCATCATTATTATACATATGAATGGATGGAATGAACACATCCATAAAAGAGAAGTGGATAGTAGAACAGATTAAAAACCAGAATCCTACAATATGTTGTTTACAAGAAACACATCTGAAATAGAGACATACAGAGTAAAGGTAAGGGGTTGGAGCAGAATCTATTATGCTTCAGGTGAAGTGAAAAAAAAAGAAGTAAGGATAGCAATCATGATCTGGGAGAAAGCAAAAGCAAAACTAGACCTAAATAAAAGAGACAAGGAAGGAAACTAAGGTGTGGGAAATGATACCATAGATGATGAAGTAATATCAATAGTAAACAAATATGCACCAAATGGTATAGCATCTAAATTTTGAACAAATTGAATGAGTCACAGGAGGAAATAGACAGTAAAACTATACTCCTGGAGGACCTCAATTTCCCCCTCTCAGAAGTAGATAGATCTAACCACAAAATGAATGAGAAAGAAGTTAAGAAGGTGAATAGAATTCTGGAAAAGTTAGATATGATAGATCTCTGGAGAAAATTGAATACAAAGGAATTTACCTTTTTCTCAGCAGTACATGGCACCTACACACAATTGATCATGTATTAGAGTATAAAAACCTCACAACCAAATGCAGATAAGCAGAAATATTGAATGCATCCTTTTCAGATCACAATACAATAAAAATTACATTCAATAAAATGAAAAGATAGATTAAAAATTAATTGGAAACTGAATAATCTAAACCTAAACAATAAGTGGGTCAAAGAAGAATTCGCAGAATCAATCAATAATTTCATTAAGGAGAATAGCAACAATGAGACAACATACCAAAATTTACTGGGTGCAAGACAAAGCAGTACTTCTTAGTGGAAATTTTATATCTCTAAATATTTATATCAATAAAACGGAGAAAGAACAGATCAATGAATTGGGCATGCAAGCTTAAAAAAAAAACCTAGAACAAATGAAAAATCCTCAACTAAAACGCAAATTAGAAATCCTGAAAATTGAAAGAGAGATTAGTAAAAGTTAAAGAATACCATTGAACTAATAAATAAAACTGAAAGTTGGGTTTTATGAAAAAAAACAATAAAAAATAAAGCACTGTATGGGGCAGCCAGGTGGCACAGTGAGTAGAGCACCAGCCCCGGAGTCAGGAGGACCTGAGTTCAAATCCGGCCTCAGACACCTGACACACTTACTAGCTGTGTGACCTTGGGCAAGTCACTTAACCCCAATTGCCCTGCCTTCCCCCCTACAAAAAATGAAAAAAAAAATAAAAAAAGCATTAATCTGATTTTAAAAAAGGAAAGAAGAAAACCAAACCATTAGTATCAAAAATGAAAGGGGCAAATTTATTAATTAGGCAGAAATTAAAACAATCAGTAGGAGCTATTTTGTCCAATCATATGCCATATGTGTTTACATGTAATTGGGGAAAAAATACTAACTTAAAAAACCCCCAAAATAAATTATCTAGACAATATAAAAAATTTTAAGTCCACCTGCCAAGACAAACCCAGGAACTATATGAACAAAATTAGCCAACAGTTTTCATATCAATAAAGTCAGATCTAAACAACTGGAAAAATATTAATTGCTCATGGGTAAGCTGAGCCAATGTAATAAAAATGACAATTCTACCTCCATTAATCTACTTATTCAGCGTCACACCAATCCAACTACCAAAAAATTATTTTGTGGAGTTAGGAAAAAATTCAATTTATCTGGAAGAACAAAAGGTCAAGAAAATCAAGGTATTCAATGAAAAAAAATGTGAAGGAAGGTAAACTAGCTGTACCAGATCTCAAACGGAGTTAATAAAGTAGTAATAGTAATATTAAAACCATCTGGTACTGGCTAATAAATAGAGTGGTAGATCAGAGAAATAGATTAGGTACACAGTACAATGCAATAAATAACCTTAGTAATCTAATGTTTGATAAACCCCAAAATCCAAGTTTTTGGGAAAAAACTCCCAATTTGACAAAATCTGATTGGAAAACTGGAAAACATTATGGCAGAAACTTCGTGTAGAGCAACATTTCACACTGTATACTAAGATAAGGTCAAAATGGATAAGTTAAACATAAAGGGTGAAACCATTAGCAAAATTAATAGAGCAAGGAATAGTTCACTTGTCATATGAATGGGTAAGGGAAGAATTTAAGACCAAACAAGATATAGAGAGTTTACAAAATGTAAAATGCATAATTTTGATTGTATAAAAAAAGTGTTTGCACAGACAAAACTAATGCAACCAAAATTATAAGGAAAGCATATAACTAGGTAGGGCAGAATTACAATAAGTTTCTCTGATAAAAGTCTCATTCTTCAAATATATAAAGAACTGAGTCAAATTTATAAGAATACAAGACATTCCCCAATTGATAAATGGTCCAAGGATATAAACAGGCAGTTTTCAGACAAAGAAATAAAAGTCACCTATAGTATGAAAATAGGCTCCAAATCACACTACTGAGTAGAGAATTGCAAATTAAAACAACTATCAGGTACCATCTTGCATCCAATGATTGGATAATATGACATGAAAGGAAAATGACAAATGTTGGAGGGAATGTGGGAAAACTGGGATACTAATGCACTGTTGGCGGAGTTGTAAACTGATCCAACTATTCTTGCAACTATGACCAAAGGGCAATAAAACTTGCATACTCTTTGATACAGCTCTACCACTGTTAGGTCTGTATCCCAAAGAGAATAAAAAGAAAAAAAAAGGAAAAGAACCCATTTGTACAAAAAATATTTATAGCAGCTCTTTTTGTGATGGCTACAAATTAGAAATTGAGGGGATGACTATCAATTGGGGAATGCCCAAACAAGTTCTGGCATATGATTGTAATGGGATATTATTGTGCTATAAGCAATGATAAGCAGGATGATTTCACAAAAACCTAAACACTTACATGAATTGATACAAAGATGTTGTACACAGTAACAGCAATATTGTACAATGAAGAACTGTGAATGATTTATGTATTCTCAACAATACAAGAAGACCTGTGATGAAAAATGCTATCTACTTCCAAAGAAGTGATGCTGACTGAAGCATACTATTTTACTCCTTCCTTCCTTCCTTCCTTCCTTTTACTCTTTCTCTTTCTGTCTCTCTCTTTCTCTTGAGTTTCTTGCACAAAATGACTAATATGGAAATGTTTTACATGATTGCATACATATAACTTATATCAGTTTGCTTACTATCTGGGGAGGGGTCAGGATGAGAAAGAAGAATAGAATTTGGAACTCAAAAACTTCAAAAAAATGATTAAAATTGTTCTTACACATAATGGGGGGGAATTAAATATGATTTTTTAAAAAAGAAATACACTGGGGAAAAAGCATGCCGAGCATAATGAAAAGACCTGACCATGAAATCTACTAATAGGAATGATAGAAGAGCATATATGGAGGGCAAGAGGAATTTTTCAGTGAGAATATATCATCTATCTTTATCCTTTTCCTGGGTGTAAGTAATAGATCTTCATGCACTAAATGATGGAAGAGCTAGATTAACATCTGAATCAGAAACAAACCTTTAGGAATAGTACTGTGATCTCAGGAAGTTATTTAATGATGTCGGTGTATCCTGTCTTGACTTTGGCTGATTTCTGACTGGCAGAAGCCTACTCTAAAGTCTTTCTCCTCTTCTGATTAACCAGACATATTAATAAATTGCAAATGGAAAGTAAGGAGGTAAGGAGAAAGCTTTGAAAAACAGAATTTACATCAAAATTCCAGTTTCATCAAGTAACGTGTCTCTAAGAACATTTCTTACCAAGTAAGCTTATTCAGACTTCTCTTCAGTATTAACCATTTTGTAGTGCTTCAGAATTCAGTTGTATTAAAAAATAATTTTTTCAGCTTATTCATGTGGAACAACAATGTTGCCATCAGCTGCTGTGGAGGTGTAAGACCAATAACACCAGCATACGGGAGGGCTACTAGCACAAGTTCTTTGATTTGCTTTTCTAAGGACAGCAACTTTAAGGGGTTAACAATCTCACTTTAATCAGACATACATACATCATTTACTTAGTTCAGGGGAAAAAGTCAGCACCTGAACTTCAGAGAAAATACAAACAGAAATTACAAGAAGAAATTATATAGACAGAGCAAATAAATACCAATCAACAGACAGGCTTCTAGCCATGTGACCAAGATATTATAAACATAGTTACCAGAGAGAGAAGCACCAACATGTGGGTTTTCAAAGCTGGTGGCTCTAACGGCTACCCAGAGTCTCATCTGGCCAAATCAAATGAACTTCCCATGAGTAAACTCCTAAAATCAAAATGCCAACCCCAGAGCATACACGCATACACACACACACACACACACACACACACACACACACACACCCCTTGTTTAGGGCTCTGGGGCTTAGCGCCTACTTGGCAAAAAGGTGTAGGCCTGAGGCTTAGTATCTACTTAGCAAAAGGGTGTGGTAAAGATCTTTAATCACCAGCACCACAATCATATATAGTTTCACATCAATGACTCGATTCAAACAAAGGCAAGATTCAAAGGCATTTGATTGCCTTAGTGCTGAGAAGCACTCCAAAACAAAAGACAACAAAAGTCTCACTTTACTTGCTATTACACCATATCATTATATTTACATTTTTTATTAATTAATTTATTTTTAGTTTTCAACATTCGCTTCCACAAGATTTTGAGTTCTAAATTTTCTCTCCATCTCTCCCCTCCCCCTACTCCAAGATGGAATGCATTCTGATTACCCCTTTACCCAATCTGCCCTCCCTTCTACCACTCCCCCCCTCCATCCCCTTCCGTTCTATTTTTCTTTAGGGCAAGATAAGTTTCTATGCCCCACTGCCAGAATCTAATTTCTCAGTTGTATGTACAAACAATTTTTACCATTTCTTTTTAAAACTTTGAGTTCCACATTCTCTCCCTTCCTCCCTCCACACCCACCCTAATTGAGAAGGCAAGTAATTCAATATAGGTTATATACAGTAGTCATGCAAAACACTTCCATAATAGTCATGTTGTGAAAGACTGACTCTATTTCCCCCCATCCTATCCCCCAACCATTTATTCTATTCTCTCCTTTGATCTTGTCCCTTCTCAACAGTATTTGCTTCTGATTAGCCCCTGGCCCCATTTGTCCTCCCTTCTATTATCCACCCCTTTCTTATCCCCTTCTCCCATATTTTCCTGTAGGGTAAGATAGATTTCTATACTGAACTGAGAGAATATGTTATTCCCTCCTTAAGCCAAAACCCAATATATCATCCCTTCATATTCAACTCACCCTGTGCCGTGTGTGTGTGTGTGTGTGTGTGTGTATTCTCTCCAACTACCCTAATACTGAGAAAGGTCTCATGAGTTACAAATATCATCTTTCTATGTAGGAATGTAAACAGTTTAACTTTAATAAGTCCCTTATGATTTCTCTTTCCTGTTTACCTTTTCATGCTTCTCTTGAGTATTGTATTTGAAAGTCAGATTTTCTATTCTGCTCTTGTTTTTTCATCAAGAATGCTTGAAAGTCCTCTATTTCATTGAATATCCATTTTTTCCCCCAAAACATTATATTCAGTTTGCTGGGTAGGTGATTCTTGGTTTTAATCCTTAGCTCCTTTGACCTTTGGATCCTCTGCTCCCTTAGCGTAGAAGCTACTACATCTTGTGTTATCCTAATTGTTTCCACAATAATTGAATTGTTTCTTTCTGGCTACTTGCAATATTTTTTCCTTGACCTGGGAACTCTGGAATTTGGCAATAATATTCCTAGGAGTTTTCCTTTTGGGATCTCTTTTAGAAGGTGACCAGCAGTCTCTCTCAATTTCTATTTTACCCTCTGATTCCAGAACATCAGGGAAGTTTTCTTTGATAATTTCTTGAAAGATGATGTCTAGGCTTTTATTTTTGATCATGGCTTTCAGGTAGTCTAATAATTTTTAAAATTATCTCTCCTGGATCTATTTTCCATGTCAGTTGTCTTTCCAGTGAGATATTTCATATTGTCCTCTATTTTTTTCATTCTTTTGGTCTTGTCTTATAATTTCTTGACTTCTCATACAGTCATTACCTTCCATTTGCTCCATTCCAGTTTCTAAGGAATTATTTTCTTCAGTGAGCTTTTAGACCTCCTTTTCCATTTGGCTAATTCTGCTTTTTAAGGCATTCTTTTCCTCATTGGCTTTTTGGACCTCTTTTGACATTTGGGTTAGTTTATTTTTTATGGTATTACTTTCTTCAGCATTTTTTGGGTCTCCTTTAGCAAGCTGTTGACTCATTTTTTGTGATTTTCTTGCATTGCTCTCATTTCTCTTCCCAGTTTTTCCTCTACTTCTTTTAATTGATTTTCAAAATACTTTTTGAGCACTTCCATGTCCTCAGACCAGTTCATATTATTCTTGGAAGCTTTGGATGTAGGAGCTTTGGCTTTGTTGTCTTTTTCTGCCTGAATATTTTGATAATCCTTGTTACCAAGGTAAGATTCTATAGTCATTTTTTTTCTGCTGTTTGCTCATTTTCCTAGCCAATTACCTGACTTTTTAACTCTTTGTTAAGATAGGACTCTGCTTCCAGTGTACAAGCTTCATGGGTATATGAAAGGGTACCCTTCAGAGGGTTTTGTGCAGCTGTTTTCAGGACCTGTAAGTTTTCAGTTCTTCCAGGTTGTATGATCAAAGGAGAGGTGTTTACTCCTCTCCTGGTCTGTGCTCTTGTCTATGAGTGACCACAAGCACTCTTTTCTGCAGCCATAAGTGCCAGCATGCCAGCGTAGATCCTTGCCCCAGGACTGCCACCCTGGACTGTGACCCAGATCCAAGCATGGGCAAAGCCAAAGGAATCCTGCCTCAGCGTCAGCAAAGAGATCCCTGGAATGCCCCTCTGAGCAGACACTTCAGCCTTCTCCTGTCTGTGGGTGGAGAGCTCTGGAAGCAGCTATTACTCCTGACACAGCTGCCTCCTTGGAACTGGGGCCAGATGGCACTCTGACAGACCTTTTCTACTGACCTTCTAGGTTGTCTTTGTTGTTTGTGGGTTGAGAAGTCTGGAAACCACCAGAGCTGCCAGTGATTCAGTCCCCTGAGGCATGCTGTAGGTTTGCTGGAGGGCCAAGTCTATGCTGGCCCATTTTGTGCTGGACTGTGTTCCTCTCTCAGACTGGTGCAATAGATGCTTCCTGTTGACCTTAGAGGTGTTCTTGGCTTGGAAATTTGTTTCACTCTGTCATTCTGTGGATTCTGCTGCTCTAGAATTTGTTCAGAGTTATTTTTAGCAGGTATTTATAGGGGTTTGGGGGAGAGCTCAAGCAAGTACCTGCTTTTACTCCACCATCTTGGCTCTGCCCCCGTATAGTTTCTTTGTAAAAAAAAAACAAACCAGTATTTAATCACTTCAGATTTAATGACTATATAGTGGGCTGTATGTGCTTGAAAATTAATATGTATCATTTTCCTCAAAATGTGTCTTTTGTCTGAAGTATTAATTGAAAGTAAACAGGACATTAATTTAATTATAACCCTGTATGAAACAATTGTTTATATTAATATTGCTTAAATCTCAAAACCTTGTATTTTTGCACCTTCTTGTCTTTTTTATTTTTCTTACCAATCAATCTCTACTTATTTTTTAAAATAGTGTTATTAAAAGAACTTGGTTTAAAAAAAAGATATAAAGAAAAGTAATTCTGTTGGAATGCCTCTTGAATCTCCAGCTTATCAAGGAAAATGAAATATTCTCAGAAAGAATAGAGGCTCCTTTCTTTGCAAAGCAGGAGGTACTATGTATTTGGGAAAATGCACATACTGTCAGGCACGGCTACAGTGTTGATTAGCTATCTTCTGTTACAATAAAAAGGATGGGGGGAGATTGAGATATTCATAAACAAAAGGGATATAAAAGCAAATGATCTTAATAATTTTTTTCAAAAAGAAGAAAAGAAGAGATTAGAAATATTTTCTTCCTCATTTTCCAAAAAAGAAAAGAGAGTGGTATCTTCCAATTAGAGGCAATTGACCTTGATATTGACTGCTAACAAAATTCTTCAATGTATTACTAAATCATGAATTCTGAAAGGTAAGGAGAGCTTTATGTTTCAGAGGATTGGGAGTATCTAAAGAAGCACAGGGGAATTCTCACATATGTTAAAAAGTTGTCACGTTCAATGTAGAAATGGAATGAAGAGGCAGAACATATGGAATTATGAAAAGTCTGATGGGCTTCCCACAGAGGTGGTGCTGGGAGCTAAATCTTTTCAGTAGCACATTTTTGGCTTTCAGAAGAATGAAGCAGGCTTACTAGAAAGATCATTAGTTAAAAAGCAAGAGAAAAATGAGGCAAAAATGAATGGTTGATGACTTCCTAATGCAGCCTTTTCAGAAAATCACAAAATTTGAGAATTTTAAGGAACAACAGTAGTCTTCTAGTCAAATCCCAAATAACCCCCGAGGAATCCCCACTACAATATCCCACCAGCCTTTACTTAAAGACATCCTGTGAAGAGGTACCCTCTACCTCAAGGCTGCCCATTCTACTTTTGCATAGCTCTAGGTTGTAACATGCTTTTTTCTTATATCAAATTTTCATTTGTGACTTTCCAACTTCTAACTATGGCTTCTGGTTTTATCCTCTAGAACCACCTGCACACATAGCATAACAACAGAAAGTTCTTCTGAGTTCCTGAGACATAATTCTATTCAAGTATATGAGAAGAGAACCTCCTGAGATTATCCCACCTGGAAACCACTACCCACTCTTCCCCATCCCACAGGGGCAAGGGATGTTACCAGAACAGACCCAGAATACATTCCTGAAGATCATGGAGAACTGAGCAAGAAACACAAGACCTTAAGACCACAGTTATGTTTTATTTTATTTTCAAATCACTGCTACATGCTGAATGCAAGAGGAAAAAGAGATGGGAAGTGAAGAACAGATTGAGATCGAGACTAAGATTGGGATTTCTAGATGTTTGCCAGGACATATGAACAAAAACCCAATAATAATTTCTGCCTCTACTTCCTTGATTATCTCACCTGTTAACATCTTTCTTGCTTTCTAATCTTATTACTAAACTGAAACTATTCTCTCCTAAATTACCAATGGCCTCTTAATTTCAAATCAGATAGACTTTTCTCAATCCTAATTCTTCTCAACCTATCTGCAGCTACTAACACTGGAGGCACCCTTAGCTTCTTGGATACTCATTTCTGTCTATAATTGTCATTTAAGGGACACAGGAACAAAACCGCTACATAATTTTACCAATTTTTTGACACTGCACTCCATCTAGCCAACACTTTTTAATCTCCCTTCCTACACAATCATCTGTATAAGCATCCATAACTGGTTATACTCAAAGGTTCTCCCTGAGGAATTTTCTCTTTATACTGAGTAGGTAACATAACCAGCTCCCATAGTTTTAATTATCTCCACACAGACCATATAGAGATCTATATTTCGAGCTATCATCTCTCTTCTAGAGCTATAATCTCACATAAACAAATGCCTATTCAACATTTTAAACTCAATATCCTGTAGACATCTCAAAGTCGATATGTTAAAAAAAAACTCATTATCAACCTCCCCAAATCCATCCTTCTTCATAATTTATTTTTGTTAAGTGCATAGCCATCCTTTCAGTCTTCAGATTTAAGATCTTGGAGTCATCCTCAATTCGTCTTATTCATCCCACACAGACAGATCAGTTGACAAATCTGATCATCTATCTCCCATAGCACTCTCTTTGCTTTCTATCCACCTACACGGTCACCAACCTAATTCACTGTCCCTGGGATTATTGCATTGTCTCCTTACTGGCCTCTCTGGCTTAAGTCTCTCCCTACTCCAATCCAACCTCCAGACATCTGTAAAAATAATTTTCCTAAAATATAAACCCAACAATGTTACTTCCCTTCTTAATAAACTTCAGTGACTCCTTATAACCTCATTGATCACATAGTAAGGAGCACTCCAAACACATCTGTGGTAGCAGATCCTAGAAAAGGGTGGGGCTGTTTGGTGCCAACCTGCAAAACAAGATTCCTCTCCTTTTACTGAAAGTCTGGTGAAGATTGGAGCAGAGAAGAGAGGAGAAGAAAGAGCTGATGCTTAGCCACCAGGAAGAGAATATCTTTGTGAAGAAATGATATAAGTAACCAGGAGACAAGGCAACTAAGCAAGGCCCGCAGTGGCAATACGGAAACAATCAACTTCCTTTCCTTGCCTAATACTTTTCAGAGGTAAAGCCTCAAAGTAATAAACATTTGGAGCAAGACATTGGCAGCACACAAAGAGGTAATGACCCAAAACAGAGTCCAGAGTCCCCCTCACCTATATTCCTGTAATCGTCTGTGAACATGATGCTTGGGCTACCTTGAGGTGATGCCATTTTAACAGGCTTTTGCAAATTTGCAAATGAGCCAGTCTTCCGTTTTCTGAAGAAGCGGGCAATTTTGGAAAAACCTACAGGTGGGATAGACCAAAATAAAAGAAAATAATGGAATCTTACTTCTGGCAGATAACATGGTGTAAGAATCTAAGTAACAGAGATAGCTATCATCCCAGGCATCAAGCTCACCTAAATCAGCACGCGCTCTAAAGGTGGTGGATCTTGCAAATGCAGAAGATGATACTGGAACAGGAAAAGGACGTGCCATTGTATCTGAAACCCAGAAGGACAGGAGGTAAGATCAGAACAGCTTTGGTATTCTCATTCAGAGACAGAAGCTCTGTAAGTGTTAAAGTGGTCCTGTACACCAGCTGTTCAGTGTGTCCCCAATATCTTCTTGGTAGGTAATACCCAGCTACAGAACATTCTGCACCCATCTACATAACTGTAGTTTAAGGGATACAGGAATAAAATGGCTATAACTTTAGCAAGTATGACTTTATTAATCTCTAAGATTTCTGCTTCTCAATAGTTCTTCCCTGCCCCTCCTTTATTTCTTTCTTCTCTGTGATTTTCCATCTCCCCCAAGATATGCACTCCTCTGTTCCCCTGCTCCCTGACTGCACCAAGAAAGCTACTCCAACAAAGCATCTCAAAACACTAGTCAGGATTTCCAAAATTGAAAAGGGTAGAAAACACACATATGACCTCTTTAGTTCTAGAACATGAGTCAAGGAGCTCAGATCCACCTTACCTTCACTACTTAGATTGGAACAGCAACATGAGACTATGGGATAGTTAAAAGCCAATGGAATATCCCTCCGAGTGAGGGGCCCCTGAATGGGCTGATTGAGCTCCTTGTTGATAGCGATGTAGGCAGTATGAGAGGAGACAACTCCCGACTGAAGGCTAACATCCACCACTCTTTTCTTCTCCTCTGCAGCATCCTGTAAGTTTCCATCAAGGGTCTGGATCAAGGACTTGGCAGCCAGGCGATGAATTGTAAGTCTGGAACGAGACAATCTTCTTTGCTACCTATGGGCACCTGGAAAGGGAGTCCTAACCCTTAATTCCTAAGGATTCCCAATAACCAGGGAAAGCAAGTGGGTAATAAAAGGAAAAGACGTATGAGTCCACAGGATAGATTAATGAGAAAGGGAGGGAGAGAAGCCTCAACAACAGACAAGTGAAAAGGAGGGAGGAATTGCCAAGGATTCTTACTTGTCACCTGCTTTAGGCTCCAGGGAGAATGTCACTGTGTTCTTGAAGGTATCACCTTGGAGTGTGTAGTGAAGACACACCTCACCTGCTGCCTCTCTGGACTAGAAGAAAAGCAGAGAGGTCAGGGAGTAAACAGCCCTTTAAGGGGAGTCTTGAGGTCTAAATCACAAATACAAGATCATAGCTCTAGAGCTTGCAGCGATCTCATAGGTCATCCAGTCTGACTCCCTCATTTTAAATAGCTGGGAACGGAGGTCCAAAGGAGCTCAGTGACTTGTACCTGATCATAAGTCATAAGCATCTGAGGTGAGATTTGAACCCAGGTCCTTAGACCCCAGAGCCATGATTTTGTCCCACATACCACACTAGATCAGAATGGAGTCATGTTCAGGAAAAATAACATTATCAAGGTCCAGGTATACCAGAAGGGAAAGGAAATTAGAACACTTGTTCCACATGCCATCCTCTAGATAAGCCCACATACCCACCTTCTAACAGAAAAGGAAAAGCCCAGGACAGTGTTTGGACATCTGCTATCACAACTATAGGACCCAAAAGTAGGAATGGGCACTTACTGCATTTGTCCCTTTCAACTGAGCATAGACAATTAACCTCTGACCATGGAAAATGACAGCAGGAGCTGGAGAGAGCAAGGTAGTTTCCAGCCCAGGTGGCAGAGTCCAGGTCAGGGAGACATCCTGTACCACTGGCTGCAGGGCCCGCTTGAGGGATTGGAGGGCCTGTGGGAACAAAATGGAGGCTGTAGAGCTTGAGGTAGAAAGGACCCCCAGAAAAAGAGGCTTTACAGGCAGGGAGGGAACTTGATAGGAGAGGATAATTAATGGCTGAGAAGATATTTCTTCCTCCCTGCTCATGTGAGAAACCAGGCTTCAACCCTCTTCCAAACTCCTGAACATATCACAGCAACCTGTTCCCCCAATTCTTTTTGTCATTTACAGGAAACTTGGGATAGTGGGATTTTTAAAGATGACAACAAAGTTAATTCCAAGTTGTAGAGCCAGAACCTCCAGGGAAACAAGGAAAGGTCCTGGTCCCTGAGGTCAGCTCCAGTCTTTATACCTTTCATCCCCTTCATGTTCATGTCCCTTAAACATCTGTCTGTCATGACCAGAGACTTTCCCAGGGAAACATCCTGGATCTCTTTCAACACACTGTGAGGTCACCCCTGCTCCACACTCAAGAGCTCTCAGGTTTACAGCTGTAAAGTCCCAAGGCCTAGAAGTGGAAAGGTCCCACTTCACTAACAAGGCATGTTCCCAAGCACCTCAATACAAAAAATACCAGAGCAGAGGACATGGGGACAAAGATGTATCTGTGCTCAAGTAGCTACTGTGGTGCCTCAGTGGGAAACAGATGCTTTTGAAGAAAAGAAAACTGGGGGCCAAGCCAGGATGGTGGAGTCAAAGCAGGGACTTCCTTGAGCTCTCTCCCAAACCCCTCCAAAGACCTGTAAAAAATCACTCTAAACAAATTCTAGAGCAGCAGAGCCCACAAAATGACAGAGTGAAACAAATTTCTAGCCCAAGACAACCAGGAACGTCAACAGGAAAGGTCTATTGCATAGAGTTGAGAGAGCAGTCTAGTGCAGGCCACACCAGCACAGACCGGGACCCAGCGATACCCTGAGTAGGCCTCAGGGGATTGAATCACTGGCAGCTGTGTTGGTTTCCAGACTTCTCAATCCACAAACACCACACACAATATAGAAGATCAGTGGGAAAGGTCTGTCCAGATCTGAGTGACAAAGGAGTGTGGTCCAGCTCCAGCCCCAGCCCCAGGGCAGTGGCGGTGGCTGGACTGGCAGAGCTGCTTCCAGAGCTCTTGGCCCCATAGACAGTGGGGGGATCAAGGGATTGATCAGAGGGGGATTGCAGTGATCGCTTTCCTGGTGCTGAAGCAGGATTCCCTTGCTTTGCCTTTGCTTGGATCTGGTTCATAGTCCTGGGTGGTGGTCCTGGGGCGAGAATCAGTGCTGGCATGGCCGAACTTGTAGTGTGGACAGAGAGGGAATCCTCCACACGGTTTCAGACAGAAAGGAGGGATTGTGGTCACTCACAGACCAGGAGAGGAGTAAACACCACTCCTTTGATCATAAAAACTTAGAAGAAATAAAAATTTACAGATCCCTAGAAGTATCTTTGAAAATAGCTGCATAAAACCCCTGAAGCTTGGGACAGTGCACTCTCCACTCTGGAAGCAGAGTGCTACCTTAACAAAATGCTAAAAAGTCATGTAATTGCCTGGGGAAAAGATCAAACGGTGCAAAAAACATCAGACTATAGAATCTTACTTTGGTGACAAGGAAGATCAAAACATACACTAAGAAGGAGAAAACAAAGTCAAAACCCCTAAATCCAAAGCCTCCAAGAAAAATATGAATTGGTCCCAGGCCATGGAAGAGCTCAAAAAGGATCTTGAAAGTGAAGTAAGAGAAGTAGAGGAAAAAGTGGGTAGAGAAATGAGAGTGATGCAAGAAAATCATGAAAAATGACTGAACAGCTTGCTAAAGGAGACCTAAAAAAATGCTGAAGAAAATAACACCTTAAAAAAATAGGCTAACTCAAATGGCAAAAGAAGTCCAAAAAGCAAATGAGGAGAAGAATGACTTAAAAAGCAGAACTGGCCAAATGGAAAAGGAGGTCCAAAAGCTCACTGAAGAAAATAATTCCTTAAAAATTAGAAATGGAGCAAATGGAAGCTAATGACTTTATGAGATATTAAGAAATTATAAAACAAAACTAAAAGAATGAAAAAATCAAGGATAATGTGAAATATATCAATGGAAAAACAAATGACCTAGAAAACAGATCCAGGAGAGATAATTTAAGAATTATTGGACTACCTGAAAGCCATGATCAATAAAAAAAGCCCAGACATCATCTTTCAAGGAATTATCAAAGAAAACTGCCCTGATATTCTAGAACCAGAAGGGGAAATAGAAATGAGAAGAATCCACCCATCACTTCCTTAAAGAGATCCCAAAAGGAAAACTCCTACGAACATTGTAGGCAAATTCTAGAGTTTCCAGGTCAAGGAGAAAATACTGCAAGCAGCCAGAAAGAAATAATTCAAGTATTGTGGAAAAACAATTAGGATATCACAAGATTTAGCAGTTTCTACATTAAGGGATTTGGGATATGATATTCCAGAGGTCAAAGAAACTAAGGATTAAAACCAAGAATCACCTACCCAGCAAAACAGTATAATCCTTCGGGGAAAGAAATGGATATTCAATGAAATAGAGGACTTTCAAGCATTCTTGATGAAAGACCAGAGCTGAATAGAAAAATCTGACTTTTAAATACAAGACTCAAGAGAAGCATGAAAAGGTAAACAGGAAAGAGAAATGATAAGGGACTTATTAAAGTTGAACTGTTTACATTTCTACATGGAAAGATATTTGTAACTCATGAGACCTTTCTCAGTATTACGGTAGTTGGAGGGTATATCTATCTATCTATCTATCTATCTATCTATCTATAGACAGAGGGCACAGAGTGAGTTGAATAGGAAGGGATATCTAAAAAATAAAATTAAGGGGTGAGAGAGCAATGTACTGAGAGAAAGAGAAAGGGAGATTTAAAATGGGGTAAATTATCTCACATAAAAGAGGCATGAAGGGAAGAAGGGGAAAGGGAGGAGGAATGAGTGAACCTTACTCTCATCAGATTTGGCTGATGGAAGCAATAACATACACACTCAATTGGGTATGGAAATCTCTCTTACCTTAGATGAAAGTAGGGGGAAGAAGAGGATAAAAGCGGGGAGGGGGGGATGAGAGAAAAGAGGGCAAATGGGAGGAGAGGTAATCAGCAGCAAACATTTTTGAGGTAGGACAGGGTCAAAGGAGAGGAGAATAAATTTGAGGGTGGGATAGGATGGAGAGAAATGTAGTTAGCCTTTCACAATATGACTGTTGTGGAAGTGTTTTGCATGACTACATATATACAATCTATACTGAATTACTCATATCTCAATGAGGGTGAGTAGGGAGGGGGGACAGGAGAGAATGTGGAGCTCAAAGTTTTAAAAACAAATGTTTAAAATTATTTTTACATGCAACTAGAAACTAACATATACAGGCAAGGGAGTACAGAAATTTATCTTGCCCTAAAGGAAAATAGAAGGGAAGGGGAGGGAGGGTGATAGAAGAGAGCGCAGATTTGGGGAAGGGGTAATTAGAATGTATGCTGTCTTGGGGTGGGAGGAAGGGAGAGATGGGGAGAGAATTTGGAACTCAAAATCTTGTGCAAGTGAATGTTGAAAACTAAAAATAAATTATTTAAAAAAAAAGTCACCTTGGGCTGCATTCTGTCCCTGCCTGTGATGAACTCTGCAGTGCCCCCAGCTGCCTGAGCAATGCCTTTAATAAGGCTGGTGGAAGCCCCTTCTCCAATTCCAAAAGAGAAACACCTGTAATGAGAAGACAGCAGGCTGGCCAAAGGAAGCCTTAGGAAAGGCTTCCTGACTCCTACTTCAGTGGGGAATTAGAGGACAAATGCCTTAAGGGGTAGAGTCCTGCTGAGGGATCAGAGTCCTTCTTTAGGTACCCAGCCATCTTACAGATCATCATCATAGAATCACAGATGGAGTGCAGGGAGAAACCTCTGAGGCTGTCTGGCCAAACCCCATCATATTACAGATGAAAAAACTAAGGATCAGAGCCATGGTGAGTTAAGTCCGTTTCACAGGCTGAATCCTGAAAACCATACCTGTGATTCTGACTGTGGCGTTGAACTTCAGCAATGACCTTCAAGGTATCACTAACTTCTCCATCTGTGAAGACGAAGAGCTGCAGAGGGAGACAAGCAGTCACAGATCCTGTCAAAGCCACCTGAATTTCCTCAGGGCTCTCCTGACCCAAACTACAGCAGATGCCCCACCACAGAGGAGGCTGCCTCACTATTCAGTTCCACATTACTGTGGGTCCATAAGGGGAGGCTGGAGGCCATTTGTCAGCAGCCCTGTAGATATGGTTAGAGGTGAGATATGGGGCTGTGGCAGGGAGAAAGTAATAAGGATTTATGAAGCACCTACTATGTGCCAGACACTATGCTAAGCACTTAAAAAATATCTCAACAACTGTGATGTAGGGGTTCATTCAGGACACCTGGGAGGTTTTAGAGCCTCCTAAACTGCTGAATCAGGATCTTCTGTGAGCAGGATCTTTCACTGGAATGTTGCAATGATTTGGAGAGGCAGTGGATGTAATAGAAAGAAGGGTGGGGGGCAGCTAGGTGGCATAGTGAGGAGAGCACCGGCCCTGGAGTCAGGAGGACCTGAGTTCAAATTTGACCTCAGATACTTGATACATGTTTACTAGCTGTGTGACCTTGGGCAAGTCATTTAACCTCAATTGCCCTGCCTTCCCCACTGCAAAAAAAAAATAAAAATAAAAAAAAAGAAGGATGGACTTAGAGTACATCAGTAAAGACCTGCATTCAGAGTCATCTCTATCACTTAAGTAGTTCTGTGGCCAGGAGCAAGTCTTGCAACCCAAAACCATAGTTTGCCCAGCTGTAAAGTGGAGAAAATAACATCTGTAGGACCAACCTCACAATGATGTTATAAGAACCAAACAATATAAAGTATATCTTTACCATTTATTTATTTTTATATTATTTGTATCACAAATTACAATATGAATTTTCAGTTATTGTTGTATAGCCAATAGGTCTCACCACTAGTGCAAGAGATGAGACTCTTCTTATGGGAGGGGAGACTCTATTAGACTTCCCTAGTCTATTCTTACTGTTGATTTAACACTAGGTGGCTGGGTGACCCAAGGGATAGAGCACCAGCCCTGGAGGCAGCAGGGCCTGAGTTCTGATCCAGCTTTAGGCACTTCCTACCTGGGTGACTCTAGGTGAGTCATTGAACCCCAACTGCCTCCAAAACAAACCTGATCACCTTTGACTTCAGACAAGATTAATGCTAAGGACCCATCACCCAAACAAACTTGTCTCCCTTCCTCCCAGTCCCAATTCCTCACCTGCCGAGGGTGGCCTGGCCTGCAGGACTTGCTATAAATATCCTTCAGGGGCTCTAAGATTTCAGTCCCTCCCAGGTTTGCTTCTAGAGCCTTTACTCTCTGCACAGCCTCCTCCATGGACTTCTGCGTGTACTCCACACTCCCTCTGAGACACATACATACATACACATGAAAGTTCCATGAGAGACATTTTCCAGCAGTGTCAGGAACTTAAGCCTCCTCCCCCTCTCATAAGCCCCAGCTCCAAAGACAGGGCTTATCCTAGAATTCTGTAACTATACCATTTGTAATATCTCCCTTAAAACTTCCCCTTTTACCCTCCATCTTCCTCCCTACCTCAGTGACTCTAGCCAGAGACTCACGGAAAGAATGACTCAAAGGAGGATCCAAAGCCATAGATATTGAAAAAACAGCCAAGGGGCAAACTCTTCAGCAACAGGACCAGAGTTTCCTGAGTGAGAAGAAAGGCAGAGAAGAGATTTTAAAAAAATAAAGTGTGCCATTTTCCATCCTTATGATACTTAGATCTCACCCCGTTCTCCCCTCCATGATTCCAATAGCACTGAGTCACCCTTAAAGTGGTCACATTGAAATTCAGCCCACCATAAGCAAATAGTCAGTATGTTACAAGACTAGTCGAATCCTCTAAATTCCATTTTCACTCCTAGAAAAAAAGGATATGCAAAAGGAGCATAAAAGGGAAAAGAAACTGGTACCTTGGCACTATCAATGCGCAACTGGGCACCTTCTTCGCTATTCATTTCGCAGGACATGCTCCCTGAGCGGTCCATGAGGAAGATAAATTCACCAGTGCTATCTCCTTGAGACACAGGTATACTAGGGTAGAAACTCACCATCACAGCTGGATCTCCCATTAGCGAACCTACCCAGAAGTAAAATTATAAATAAATAAAAAATACATAAATGAATAAATGAACACACACACACACACATATATCACCAGAAAGCAAAATAATGTGGGGAAAGCAGCTGAATGAGCACAGAGAGTTTTATTACTACACCCTTGAACTTTTATTTTTGGTTGGCATTCTTGCTCTAGTTGCAAAAGGACTTAACTTATAAAATTGCCAAAGAAAACTGTACAGGGGAAGGAGCCATCAGACGCAGGCTATACCTCTAAATCCCTTGACATTATGTGAAGGAGATTAGAGATATATATTGGACTATACTACTGGACTGGTCACACATCACAAGAGAGATTTCCAAAAGATCTCGTCCAGCTAGAACTCTGTGCCCAATCTAATCACATTAAACTGAAGATGGATAAACCGTAAGGTCCTACCAACAAAGTGAACTGTGCAAGCACATGGCAGGAAAGCCACAGTTAGACAACAGCTTCTATAAAAAGATCCTTCATTAGAAAGTAGTGTCTTGGCTATCTCTTCCAATTCTGGGATTCCAGGTCTGAGACTATACTACATTATGATTTTAAAGTAGGTCAAACTATCCTAGTATAACATTCAACAGTCAGAACAGTAACTTTGTTCTTTAAGCTTTAGCATTTCTACATTTGGGATAACAATGAAATCCTTCCTTGTTCTCTTTCAGTAAGGTAATGAATCTCCCTCTTTGGATTCCTGAGACTACCACTGCATACCATAGTTACAACCATCCCACAACTATTTCAGTACCTCTCTGCCAAGTATCAGCATGCCTGGAAGGTAGTTCCTCAGCAAGGTGAGCAAGCTCCTGAGATTGGCTCACCTGGTTTGGCATCAGCCTGGGCCAGCTCCACAGACACACTGGGTGTGTTCACCTCTCTGTAGTAAACCAGCATCTCCACATCCCGATCAAACTGATGCCCTTCAGCCAAGGAAACCTGAAAGAGGATGGGGCAGAGCAGAGCAATGCTAAGAGAAGAAGGAAAATTCCAGGAGCTTCTTCTGGATTCCTAGATGTGAACAAGGGGCTGGAGAGTTAACTTCCCATTGGTCAGTGATGCTCTGGGATGGAGTTAGTATGAAAGGAGAAACATCTGGGTCTAGAAGGAGGGGAAGAGGGTACAATATGACCATCTTATGGATGAATTTAGGACATTGGACAGTAACTGGAAACAAAAAAGAGGTCTATGAGGTATGGAAGTGGGCAGGGGCACCAAGGCAATGATGCTCCCTGCTTAGTTAGTTACCTGGGCAACAGTCTTGTCATCTTCCAAGTACTGAAGGGGACTCAGAGCACAGTTGGACTGGACTTTCTCAATGCCGTTGTGAGAGCAGACGTTGGCACTGACACTAAATGTGTAGGGCAGCTCCTTGCCAGGAACCCGAGGGATTTGAGAGGTGATGTTGTCTGCCTCAGCTGACTCTACAATGACCCACACAGTGAGGATCCCAGATCCCTTTTCTTACCTAGGTCACAGGATCCAGGTAGAACAAGATGTCCCCATTGTTCTTCCATCCACAATCTGCCACCCTCTTATTACTGAAGGAGGCCAGGCTCCTCACCTTGCAGGACATAGCGTGGATTCAAGATGGCTGGCAGGACAAAGCGAACAGCCCCATCTGCCTCCAGGGATAGTTCCTGAACATAGCTCAGAGTGACAGCAGCTTTCTGACCAGGGGGAAGATTTCCTAGACTGCAGCTGAAGATGTCACCAGAGCTGCTATCCTGCTCCAGAAGGAAGGCTTGGTGGCCTTCAGAGATGGCATTCTCATAATTCTCCTGGGCCTGAGGGGCAAGAGGAAGAACAGGAATGAAGAAGTCTTAGGAACAAATAGAAGAGGAAAAGAAGGCTTTGGGGAGAGAGGCAGAAGGGAAGATAAGGAAAGGGGTTAGGGGAGGCAGTCAGCAAGAAAATGATAGCAGGGCTGAGAGCAGAAGCAAAAGCCACTCAGGTTGACTTCTCTCCAAAGGGCTTCAGTCAAGAAACAGAGATTTAGGGTCAGAAAGTCCCTAGAGGACTTCCTAGTTCAACCCACTCATTTGACAGAAGAGAACACTGTGGGCAAAACAGCAGCTCCAGTGAGGACAAAAGCAATTCAGTGTTTCCCACTGAGACTACAATAAAACATACCGATTTAACATGAAGAATGCAAAGGGGAGCCCTGGGGTGCCATGCCTACTACCTGCTGCTTCTCTTGTATTTCTGCCACTATACTCTTCCCATCCACCAGAGCCTGGAAGCTATAAACAGCAGAGTCTTCATCCATGGGGAACACAAAGAATGCTTCCACAGGATTTGCTTCCTCATTCTTGTAGTCCAGGGTTGCAGACACATCTGCCACAAACTCATGGATAGACACAGCCACAGAGATGCTCTTAAGAGGCACTGGAGGAAGGAAATGCACACCAGCCCTCAGTTCTCAGCACCAAAGACTCCAGAGATGGCCTACAGAGTTCTAAAATCTTCTCTTTTTTTTTCTTACCTTTCTGGTACTCATGGTAGACTTACCTGGCTGCTTGGAGTGGGTGAGAAGACCACAAGGGAATAACATAGTGAAACTGTATTTAAAAAAAAGAAAAAAAAAGTGAAATCTTAAGTAATCCATAGTTGTTATTCCAACACCACTGTGGACCTGACTTTTTATTGGAACCAGAATTCTCTGTAAGAAACAATTCCACCAGTTGGAAGGCAGGCAAAGATGGCAAGAAAGAGGGAAAGAAGAGGTCAAAGAGAACAGACACATCTCTGTTCAATCTGAGAGGCCAAGAGTTAAATTACCCTAGGCTCAGACAGTGACCCAGTTACTTAGCCACAGTGAGACTTGCCGATAGAACTGTACTGGCTGCTCCACATAGGACACCCAGAAATGCTAGATGATAAGTGGTGGCTTCAGCCCCAGAATAGGTAAATAAAGAGCAAATATGATAACTGATGACATAAGTGGGTAGTTCTTCCTTTATTTAGGGAGGAACTAGTAGTTCAACCAAAGGGTTTGTTTCTATTGGTAGGCGCTGTGGTTGTTTCCAAGGAGAGTATATTATTGCTGAACTATCCTCTCTGAGTCTTACCAAGATGTGACCTAAATCCTAAAGGAAGCCACATTCTTCTTTTTCTTGTTGTTTTCTTTAGCTTTCCTTACTCGTTTCAGCTTAATCCATGTTTAACAGTCTTGAATGTTCTTTTTAAAAATAAATACTTTTTCTTTTATTCATGTAACAACAATGTTGCTAGCAGCTGTTGCAGAGGTAAAAGACCAACAACAAGAGCACACAGGAGGGCTGCTAGCACAGGTTCTTAGATCTGCTTTTCTAAGGAAAGCAACTTTGAGCGGTTAACAATCTCACTTTATTTAAACATACATATATCATTTACTTAGTTCCGGGGAAAAAGTCAGCACCTGAACTTCAGTGCAAATACAAACAGAAACTATACAAACAGAGCAAAATAACATAAATCAGCAGACAGGCTTTTATCTGTCCATAGCAATATATACACAGTTACCAGAGAGAAGCACCAACATCTGGGTTTTCAAAGCCAGGGGGCTCCATGATGGCTACCCAGAGTCTCATCTGGTCAAATCACATGACATTCTTCCACTGAGTGAGCCCTAAAACAAAATGCCACCCTCAGAGCTTATATACCCTGATTAGGTTCAGAGGGCATCACAACCATGGGACTCAAACACATGTGACCTAAGCCTTCCCATGGCTTAAGGAGGTCATCATAAACTCTTGATATAATCAACGACTTCTGATTGAAACAAAGGCAAGACTCATCAAAGGCACTTGATTGCTTTAGTGCTGAGAAGTACTCAAACAAAAGACAACAAAAAATCCACTTTTCTTGCCATTACATTTGAAAAGCAAGATTCATCAAAGGTACTTGACTGCTTTAGTGCTGAGAAGCACTCCTAAAGAAAAAACAAAGGCAAAAAGTCCCACCCTGTTTACCATCACAATTCATTCATTCATCCATTCAATTCAGGAACCCTTTAAAAAGAAGTTCTCCAAATACTCATAGGGGGTTTTCTTTAGGCTATTCCCCTTTGTCTTCCTGATGGGAATCACTGATGAATTTGATTTCTGAGAGCAGTCTTGGACTGAGGTCAGAATGATGAAGCATTTATTAATCACTTACTGTGTGCAAAGCATTGTGATACAAGTTTAGAAAGCAAGATAGATCCTGTTTTTAAGGACCTCACAATCTAAAAGGAATCTCCAAGAGATTTGAGAGGTTTCCTACTGCCTTGGAAAATCTGTAGAAATCTGGGCCATGAAATTCAGCCTTTTCTGTCTCTAGGCCCCTTGAAGTCTCCTCTTAAAATCTAAAAACTATGTCAAACTCTGCCTGGCTCTCCATTTCTCTATTAGAAATTCTAAGTTAGATTGATCACTTCACCACCAAATTTTCTGTCCCCTCCATCTACCAACCAGTTCTTCCTTATGGGTGAGCATCAGAGTCAAAATGGACTTCCCCTCATTGGTTTTTTGATTTTTTTTTTTGAAGGATGAAATTAGTATTAAAGAAAGTAAAAAAAGAAGTATTAGCTGTTCTGGTTGTGGAAGGGGAGGGAGAAGAGAAGGATTCCAGCAGATGTTTAGAGAACTGAAATGTTTGAGTCAAATTTGTGATTTGTCTCAGTCTCCTCATAGATGTCCTCTTTCAAGTGGTCTGCAATATTCTTTGATGACATTATATACCACACCTTTATCTGCTACCACTGTCTTTATCCAACTCTTCTGCCCACCTTGCTCTTTACCTCAGTTCTTGGATTTCCCCACCAGTGTATCTTCTGACAGAAAACTGCTAATATAATGAGAGAAATTCATTAATACCAAATGTTACTTGCCACTCCTTTAATGATCCTAGTGATGTCAGAGTTTCAGTAACATTTGTACATTCCTACTTTTAAGATATTTATTCATGATTAGATTGGTCTGAACTGCACTCTAAGTGCCCCTACCCAGAGAACCAGCTTAAGCTGGTTCTCAGCTTCTATTGTCCTTGCCCCCGCTCCATTGGGATTGCTGAGATGAAGGGCAAAACAGCAGAAAGAAAGTGGGTTTCCTTCTCAGAGCTAATATAATAAAAATGACAATTTTACCTAAATTAATTTACTTATTTAGTGCCATACCAATCAAACTACCAAAAATTGTTTTATAGAACTAGAAGAAATAATAACAATTCATCTGGAAAACAAAAGGTCGAGAATAGCAAGGGAATAATTGAAAAGAAATGCTAGGGAAGGTGGCATAGCCATACCAGATCTTAAATTGTATTATAAAGCAGTAATCATCAATCTTCCCTCTCCAAGCACCACTGTGATCTCATGACTAGGTCTTGCTGCCTCATACTATCTCCTCCCCCTATTCTCAAAGCATTAAAACTATGGAAGAGCCTCGGAGATTCGTATGTCTGTTTTCTGAGTCACCTTATCAGGCAGATGCATTGGACACAGAGCAAGCCTGTTTGCTGAAAGGAGCCAATCAGGAGCCTGAAGTGAGCCCAAGTCTTGCTCACTCCCAGATGCCTTTGCTGGTGTTCACTGGTTGACCTTGCTGAGCTGTGTGTCCTCCTCCCCTGCACCCCAAACTGGCCCAAACCAGCTTTATGGTCAATTGTTCCTGCAAAGTGTCCTGCTTCTCTATCCACCTATACCCAAGAAAGACTGTCCATTCTTTTTCCCAACCCCTCCATGTACCTACTGTTTGTAGTTTTCAAGCATAAGTCTCCCCTGCCTCTACTTGCCCTTTTGTACTTTGTGCTAGGGACTTGGGCACTGCTGTCTGATTTTCCTCCTAATAAACTTTTGTGCTTTCAACTCAGCTTGGACTCCTCTGCATGTTGAGGGTTGGGCTTCACCCGGTTGACAAAATCTTTCCCTTGAGTCAACTGCTGAGACATCCTCCAGGGTGGCAGGTTTGCTACCCTGGTATCTGAATTAAAGATGCTTTATTCTTCAATTCATGGCATTGATTTCTGTCAGGGCTTGCCATTTCTAAACACACAGTCCTACTGGGTATGGTCAGGGTTGTCATGCTAAATGAAGTCTTCTCCCAGCTTCTTCTCCACCTTGGGTCACAGGTCAGTCCCTGAACTGTATCACATTCCAGGGGGCTTCCTGGGGAAGACAAAGTGACTCCCACTGACACCCTAATATCTTATGGAAAGAAACAGTGCTACCCTTATTTTAAAAAAAATTAATTCTAACAGGATATCTTACAAGACACAAAACAACTATGAGCATTCAGTGAACACCAAAAGGTTAAAACAGTCCCAAAAAGTCATTGCTAATCTTGCCTAAACTTTCCAAGGGTACTAAGAGCGTGAAAAGTCATGGGAAGTGTACCTATCCCTCTGAAAACCTGTGGCACAATTTCTTGGCCCTCCATGCTCAGCCCTAACTCCTATTTGAAAAATATTTTAATATTTAATCATAGCATTTATTTAATATTTTAATAAACATCTAGTTATTTGCATGTTTTCTTCTCCCATAGAATATGAGCTCCTTGAAAGCAGGAGCTATTTTTGCTTTTCCTTGTAACCTCAGCATTTAGCATGGTGCCTAGTACATTTTTTGTTGTTCAGGTTCATTGGTGTATGAATTTGCCTGATCCCATTTGCAATTTTCTTGGCAAAGATCCTGGAGTGTTTGACATTTCCTTCTCCAGTTCATTTGACAGAGGAGGAACTGAGAGGCAAATGAGCTTAAGTGACTTGCCCAGGATCACACAGCTAGTAAGTGTCTGGGGGTGGTTTTGAAATCAGGAGACTTCTTGACTTAAGGCTTGGCCCTCTATCCACTGCACCAACCAGCTATCTTGGCACAATGTCAACTGTTTAATAAATATTTGTCAATTTTCGTCTTAAAGCAGTAAAACTTGGGCTCATTCTAAAAATTCAGCCAGTGGAGAAGTCTATATTTACTCCAAATGGCACCCCCAAGTCAGCTCCCATCATCCAGCCCCAAGTTTCAGTAAGAATGTGATAGGAACAATCAGGCAAATCCTAACTAAGGCAGGGTGGGGCCCGCAAAATGCAATCAGAACAAAGATCGAGCTTGGTTCAGGATAACAGAACCTGCAGCATTAATAGATCTGGCCGAAACAAAACTCTGCCAGGGGGAGGGGAGGGGAAACTCTAAGTAAAGAACAGGAAGGGGCCAAAATGGGTGAAACACAGCAGGCCTGGGCGACAAGGCCAAAGTTCTTATAATGACAGAAAGTTAGATATAGAAGGTTACATAAGATCTCATTTAACAGCGGAAACTGAGGCCCAGAAATGGGAACTGATTTGTTCAAGGTTCAGAAACAGAATTCAAATTCAGGTCTTCTGAATCTTGCTTTCAAGTGCGTAGTTCTCTCCAATGCACAAGCCTTCCTCTCAAGCTTTGGAGGAAAGTAAGACGTTAAATGGCGGGGTAGGGGGAGAACCCGGGTTTTTAAAAGATAGTAAACATCAGACTAGTCTAAGCCCTCAAAAGCCCAGAGTTGGAGACTTTCTCCTTCCCTTTTAGTGCCATACCCACACTCCTTGGCATAGGAAATTCTTACTGGCCAGTACCCGGTAATACAGGTGCCAATTCGCTAAGGGAGACCCCTGGTCATGGCGGCAGGAGTAAACGCAGCGACTAGGGGACCTTGCATTCAGGACCAGGACCCGCCAGATACTATTTAAATCACTCCTGCAGGTGAGCCTCTGGGAAAACCAGGCTTCAATAGCGGCCAGAAACTCCGCGCAGGAGGGCATGAGGCTGCACTCCTTCTGTCCCAGCGCTGATGCGGGTGTCGAGGGCATGGGACACAGAAGGCAGTGAGCCATCAGGAAAAGAAGGAAATATGTTGCCCGCCACCCAGTCTCCTGGGGTGTCCCTGAAGGGACGGAGAAAAATTTGAGTCCAAGAGCCTGAACTAGAAGAACAGCCGGACTTGCTGGGAGGGTTCGGGTGCGGGTGGGGATGAGGGTGAGAGAGGGGGTGGGGGTGGGAGGGCTGGAGGGAACCCCAGGTGCACCATTAGCAAAGGCACTATATCCTGGGGCAGGAGTAAAATCCCAGGTGCTGGGGAGGGGACGTCAATAACCTACCTGCTCCGTACTTAGCGCTGCCGAGTTTCCCGGTAAAATGCAAGGAGCATCAGTTTAGGTTTCCGAGAAAGCCCCGCCTCTGCCAGGCACTGACTACAAACTATATAATCAACATTCAAGGGATTGTCTGCAAGTTCATTACTCCACATTCAAACGTTCACCATCTAGCTCTTAAGGGTTCACCAAAAATCCTTCAGTCAGGGATTCTCATAGTGTGGTCTGCGCACCCTTAGGGTTCTCTAAATTCTTTTCAGGGGGTCCTCAACGTTGTTATTTTCCTGATACTAAGACGTTATTTGTTTATTAAAATATTCCTTCATTGTCCAACTACTTGGCGGTGTGAAGCCAGGTTTTCTTCATAAAGTTCAACCAAAACAAATTACAATGATTCAATGCAGAAGCTGATATGAGAATCCAGATGTCTTCTATTAAGCCAGAGGTTAGAGAGTTGGGGAAAAAAAAAAGCAAAACAATGTCACTTTTCTTATTTTTGGGAGGATTAATTGTTTCTGTAAAATTATATTATTTGTTCTTTTTAGTGGGCCTGTTATTGTTAGGGTTTTTTTTGTTTGTTTGTTTGTTTTTTTTTTTTTAATGTAAAAACCTTAGCCTAAAAGGGCCAGGATCCCCCATTGCATCCTGAGCCATCTCCTGTCATCTTGATGAATATCTGGCCACTGGACCCAGATGGCTCTGGAAGAGAAAGTGAGGTTGGTGACCTTGCACAGCCCTCTGTTAGACAGATAATACGCAGGAGGCACTGGAGGCTTGGACTCCAGCCTCTAGCAGGTTTGCTCTTGATCTGGTTAGACAGGAAAGAGAGCTTCAAAGGGGTTAATACTAAGCTTTATTCTAGTCTAGTCTCTAACACAGTATTGATGATAACGGAAGCACCACAAACTCTTACAGTATTCCCTAATCACCCTTCTTACAGGGGCCAGGGAGAAGGGGGGGCAACTACCCCTACTCATGGGGCCAGTCGAGATGGGCACAACTCTCGTATCCCCTGAATCCCCTCAAGCCTCAATGGCAGCCGGTTGAGCCAAACACAGACTGCCCCCTCCCAATCCTTGATGGGGGTCCATCAAGGCACACAGCATCCCAACTTAACCATAAAGGTTCCCCAACTCACTGACCACTGACCACCTATTTTATAGGGCATCAGACAAAGAAGGCATATTCCCAGCAGTTGCCTCACAAGTTTACATCACCTCATCCTTATATCTCACTGAGCAGTCACAGTGGATGTTTACAGTTTCAGCACACATTTATATTATTTATCCTTATATAATGCTGCAGAAGCATGATGGAAATGTTTTGAACCATGAGCCTGGGAACTCGTATCTAATACCTGGGAAACAGATTGTTATGGCCATGGATCCTGGGAAACTGAGGTTGTTATGGCAATAGATCCTGGGAAACAGAACTCTAAGAAATAATAACAAAAATCCACTTTACACACACTAAAATCTACCTTACTTACACTAAAATTCACCTTACTTACACCCTCCCTCACCCAAATCAAAGTCAATTGCAAGTCACGGCATAATCTCTCTAATGTCATGGTCCTTTGTGAAAATGAAGGACAAAGATAACAACAATTAATATATTTTAAAAAAATTTGTAAACTTCAAGTCCCAGCTAAAATTCCACCTTCTGAAGGAAGCCTTGGCAAACCCCACTTAAGAGGTCAATCTTTTAATTATTTCCTATTTATCCAGTATGTAGGTTGCTATAAACATATTTGTTTTCTAGTTCTTTCCTTCTATTAGATTGCAAGCTGCTTGAGGGCAGGGCCTATCTTTTGCCTCTCTTTTTTTGTCCCAGAAAGGCTTACCATAGACTTGTACAACTTGGTAGGCACCAACATTAAAATAGGCTAAACTTATTCGGGGCATAGATAGGCTTTTATCAGCTCACTTTCCAAGTAAAGGTATAATTAATGATTAAACTATGTTGCAAGTAAACCATATTAAAAAGGGGGAAATTTAATTAATATCAATTAATTATACTTACTCCTTATCCCATGATTCTAGCATATGCTTCCTCTGTGTAAAATCACAGGGTGTCTCTTGTCAACTATACACAGTTTGGTATAAGAAAGATAGAGTTATCCATTTTGCATTTTGTAATGCTCTCCATCTCTTGTTGGGTCATGAATTCTTTTCTTTTCCATAAATCTGATAAGTAAACTTTTCCTTGCTCTCCCAAATTACTTATAGCATCAGCCTTTACTCCTAAATCATGAACCCATTTTGACTTTATTTTGGTATATGGTGTAAGATATTGGCTTATGCCCAGTTTCTGCCCTACCATTTTCCAATTTTCCTAACAGTTTTTGTGAAATAGTGAATTATTAGCCCAGAAGCTGGATTGTTTGGGTTTATCAAGGAGTAGATTGCTATAGTTGTTGACTTCTCCATTTTGTGTTCCTATCCTATTCCACTGATCCACAACTATGTTTCTTAGCCAGTACCAGGTAGTTTTGATGACTGCTGCTCTATAGTACAATTTAATATCTGGTATGGCTAGGCCACCTTCTCTAGCATTTCTTTTCATTAATACCCTAGATATTCTAGACCTCTTGTTCTTCCAGATGAATTTTGTTATTATTTTGTCCAGCTCAGTAAAATAATTTTTGGGTAGTTCAATCGGTATGGCACTGAATAGATAGATTAATTTAGGTAAAATTGTCATTTTTATTATATTAGTTCGGCCTAATCATGAGCAACTGATATTTTTCCATTTATTTAGATCTGACTTTATTCATGTGAAAAGTGTTTCATAATTATGTTCATATAGGCCCTGGGTTTGTCTTGGCAGATAGACTCCCAAATATTTTATAGGGTCTACAGTAACTTTGAATGGAATTTCTCTTTCTATCTCTTGCTGTTGGGCTTTGTTAGTAATGTATAGGAATGCTGAGGATTTATGTGGGTTTATTTTATATCCTGCAACTTTGCTAAAGTTGTTTATTATTTCAAGTAGTTTTTTACTTGATTCTCTAGGATTCTCTAGATAAATCATCATATCATCTGCAAAAAGTGATAATTTAGTTTCCTCTTTTCCTATTCTAATTCCTTCAATTTCTTTTTCTTCTCTTATTGCTACAGCTAACGTTTCTAGTACCAAATTGAATAATAGGGGTGATAATGGACATCCTTGTTTCACCCCTGATCTTATTGGGAATGCATCTAGCTTATCCCCATTACAAATAATGCTTGTTGATGGTTTTAGGTAGATGCTATTTATAATTTTAAGGAAGGTTCCATTTATTCCTATTCTTTCTAGTGTTTTTAATAGGAATGAGTGTTGTATTTTATCAAAGGCTTTTTCTGCATCTACTGAGATGATCATATGGTTTCTGCTAGTTTTGTTGTTGATGTGGTCAATTATGCTAATAGTTTTCCTAATATTGAACCAGCCTTGCATTCCTGGAATAAATCCTACCTGGTCATAGTGTATTATTCTCATGATAAGTTGCTGCAATCTTTTTGCTAATATTTTTTTTTAAATTTTTGCATCAATATTCATTAGGGAAATTGGTCTATAATTTTCTTTCCCTGTTTTGACTCTACCTAGTTTGGGTATTAGTACCATATTTGTGTCATAAAAAGAATTTGGTAGGACTCCTTCTTCACCTATGGATAATTTTGATTATGTTAAATTGAAATGTTTTTGTATAAAAAAGTCCAATGCAAGAAAAATCAGGAGGGAAGCAGAAAATTGGGAGAAAATCTTTACAACTAGTGTCTCTGATAAAGGCCTCATTTCTGAAGTATACAGGGAAGTGAGCCAAATATATAGGAATACAAGCCATTCCCCAATTGAGAAATGGTGAAAGGATATGAACAGGCAGTTTTCAGAGGAAGAAACTAAAGATATCTATAGGCATATGAAAAAATGCTCTAAATCACTACTGATTAGAGAAATGAAAATCAAAACAACTCTTAGATACCACATCTCTCCTGTCAGATTGGCTAAAATAAAACAGGAAAATGATAAATGCTGGTGAGGATGTGGGAAAATTGAAACACTGTTACATTGCTGGTGGAGTTGTGAGATGATCCAGCCATTATGGAGAGTAATTTGGAACTATGCCCAAAGGGCCATAGGAATGTTCATACCCTTTGACCCAGCAATACCACTTCTAGGGTTGTATCCCAAAGAAAACACACAAGCAGGAAAAGGACCCATATGTACAAAAATATTTATAGCAGCTCTTTTTGTAGTAGCTGAGAATTGGAAATAAAAGGGATGTCCATCAATTGGGGAATGGCTGAACAAGCTGTGGTATATGAAGGTAATGGAATACTATTGTGCCATAAGAAATGGGGATGATATAGACTTCATAACAACCTGGAAAAAACTACACGACATAATGCTGAGTGAGCAGAGCAGAGCCAGGAGAACATTGTACACAACCACAGATACATGGATTCTGTGAGGACCAACCCTGACAGACTTCACTCTTCTCAGCAACACAAGGTACAAAGACAATTCCAAAGGACTCATGATGGAGAATGCTATCTACATCCAGAGAAAGAACTATGAAGTATGAATGCAGACTGAAGCACACTTCACGCTAGCCTTCCCCCCCCAACTTGTTTTTTCTTTTTCTCTCTTTTGTTTTTGTTTTTGGGTTGGTTTTTTTTTTTATTGGTCCTGTTTCTTCTTTCTCATGATTCATTTCATTGGTCACAATTCTTCTCCATAACTTGACTAGTGTGTAAATTAATTCAATGCAGCATTATACATGGAAGTTATATGGGATACCATGCCGTCTTGGGGAGGGAGTGGGGGAGGGAGGGAAGAAAATCTGGAACTCAAAATTATGTAGAACCGAATGTTGTAAACTAAAAATAAAAATTAAAAAAAAAGATAGAGTTAGGTTATCTGAGTCCATTGTTTATTTCTCTCAAAGCTGGCAGGGAGCCATTCTAGAACTGGGCTGATTTTGGTGTTCAGGTGCACAGTTTATATACCCTTTCAACAGGGGCTGATTCTACCCCATCATTATCTTACCTCTGTACAGAGGAATTACTTCTTTTATCAGACCAACCCCAGGATTTGGGCTATCTAGACAAAAGAATCTGTCTCCATCCAAGCCCGACCAGAACAAAATGGGATCCCTACCTTAAATTAAGTAACTTGAGAACTTGGGTTGGGGGCTGACCAGATTAAGGAGAGTCAATGAAATCTCATTATCAGTAATGTCCTTCTGAAGCAAAACTGGACTTAAGGACAGGACTTTAGAAGAAAGGGGCTGGAGATTTCTGAGATAATAATTATTAAAAATAATTTTTCACAGTCTCCTCATATGCACTAATAAAGTATCACAAGTCTCATGACAAAGAACATTTCTGTTCTGGGGTTTCCTTGATATGGGGACAGCTCATAAGGAACTGCTTCCAGCTGCCTTCAATATAGGCCTTCCAGATCAGACAGTCAGGCAATAAACATTTATTATGATCCTACCATGTTCCAACACTAAGGCTAAGTGCTGCTTTGCAGGATTAATGAGTAGCAACAATTTTATATTTAGGATGGGGATTAGGACCCTTAGGACCCTTCCCTTTCCAGAGATGTTCATCTTGTTTACTATTTTCCATACGATTGTTTTCTCATTTCTAAGTCCCCACCACAGCTGAAAACTAATTAATTGGTCTCTTTGCTCAGTGGGCTCCCTATGTCTGGAGGCATATCAGGGGATGGGAATCTGGAGGGAGACCAAGACCATTTAAACCTTCAGCAGTGTAGAAAACACTGCAGCTCCTCCTGCTGCTGTGGATGGGGGAGCAAACCTCAACATTATTGTCACCCCATTCCTGAATGATGATGAGAAAAAAGGAGGATTTAGAGTCCCTGACTAGGGCACAGGCCTTGCCCCATGGAACCTACACGAGTTCAAGGACTAAGCTGAAGGAGTACATCTGGCCTTGAAGAGAAACATTATTTTTTACCCTGGTCAGTCATTTTAGGCCAAGTAAGTGACCTGGACTTCCCATAATTCTTTTGGTGCTCACTAGTTAGGCTCATTAGGGAGGAAGAAATAACGTTCAAATGACCTAGGAGAGGATTGAGTGCCCCTTGGGGATCACCCCAAGGCCATTACTGAAAAGCCAAGGACAAGAGAGGAGCATAGTAGAGACTGTGAGCTGCTGTGGTAGCTCCTCCTCTTGGATCCAGGGCTTTCAATAGCTTCACCCTGCTGGCCACACTTCTTAAATTTGAATAGACTACAAGTGCTTTGCTTGGCTTTCTCCAATCAGTGCTCACTTTCCCATTTCCGTTGCAAACACTTTTCCTTCTTTCCAGGAATAATCCCCTTAAAAACCTCACTGCCTCCAGTTCCTCCCACTCCACCCCACCCCCATCCTATACAGATTAATCTTTCTGAAGCAGTTTGTTGTCCTAGTTGTTGTTAAGTTTTGTCCGACTCTTCTCAACCATATTTGGGGTTTTCTTGGCAGAGTTACTGGAGTGGTTTGCCATTTCCTTCTCCAGCTCATTTTACAGGTGAGGAACTGAGGCAAATTGGGTCAAGGGACTTGCCCAGGGTCACATAGCTAGTGAGTGTCTGAGGCTGGATTTGAACTCAGGAAGATTCGTCTTCTTTATTAAAGGCCCAGTGCTCAGTCCACTTACCCACCTGGTTGCCCTTCCTGACAGAGCTCAGATCAAAAGATTTGCAAAACGTGTTACTTTTTCTGATTGGTGCAAGAACTCAGCGTGGCCTGAAAACCTTTTTGTAGTCTAGCCCTAATCTCTTTATCCTGCTCTATTTCCCTTCACATACCCTACATTCCAACCAAAGGGGATTACTCCACCTTCCCTAAATGTAGTCAATAGATAATGCTGAAAGAGATCTTATACCTTTCATTGTACAAATGAAGAAACCTCCATGACTTGTTTTCATTATCTTTTCCCCCTAAAAGTCCTTCCTTACCTCTGTGGAATTTCTACTCGTCCTTCAAGTTTCAGTTCAGATGCCATCTCCTCCAAAAAGCCTTCTTAGCTTCCTGATGCTGGAGGTTCTTTTCAACGACCTCTTATAAAGCTTTCTTCCTTTAATAGGATTACAAATCTAGAGTTGAAGGTGATCTCTCAAGGCCCTCTCATTTTACAGACTAGAAAATTGAAACCCAGGAAGTTAAGAGACTTTCCCAAGGTAAAATATTAGTATCAGAAGTAGGATTTGAACCCACATCCTCTGGCTCCAGAGCCTGGGTTCTTTCTGCTATCTTATACTTTACTTTTTATGGTGGTTCTCTATGCTTATGTCCTATCTCCCCTACTGGATCATAAGCACTTTTAGGTCAGGTACCATATCTTTTAATTTTTTTTTTACTCTCCCATTGTACTCAACATAGTACATTACACAAAGTAATTAAGCAATCAGTAAACATTTGTTAAGTGACTACTTCTTGCCAGGCACTGTACTACTTGCTGGGATACTTAAGGGATATTAAAAAAAAAGAGAGAGTCCCTGCCCTCAAGGATCTTACAGTCTAATGGAGGAGACAACATGCAAACAAACATATATAAAGCAAGCTATGTGTAGGATGAAAGGGAAATAATGGAGGGAATGCATTGGAATAAAGTGGGGATGAGGAAGACTTCCAGTAAAAGAAAGATTTTAGTTTTGACTTAAAAAAGACTAAGGAGGTCCATAGGTGGCACAGAGGAGGGAGAGCGTTGCAGGCATGAGGCGGGGCCAGGGGAAAGGTCCAGAGCCAAGAAATGAGAACTTCCTGTTCCTTCAATAGCTAGGAGGCCAATACCAGTGGATAGAAGAGTCCATGTTTGGGAGTAAGGTGTAAGAAGACTGGAAAGGTAGGAAGATGGTGGTTATGAAGAGTTTTGAATGTCAAATATAGCATTTTGTATTTGATCCTGGAGGCTCTAAGATGTAAAAAAAAAAAATGGAAAAGTAAGAGCATGGCTAGGAGATCTATATCTATATCTATATATCTGTATACACACATACATATATACACATACGCATATATTTACACATACATATATATGCATATATGTGTGTATATGTACATATATATATATATTTAACAACAAATAAAGCATTTGCTATTTAGTCCTGGAGGCAATGGGGAGCCACTGGAATTTATTGAGTAGCGAGGATGACTGGGTGAGATCTGAGCTCTAAGAAAATCACTTTAGTGGTTGAATGGAGAATTGAGTGGAGTGGAAAGAGAATTCAGGTGGGCAGACTCACTAGCAGATTATTACAATAGTCTTCAGGGGTAGGGAACCTGATTCCTTGAGGTCACATGTGGCCATCTAGGTCCCTAAGTTTGGCACTTCAACTGAATCCAAACTTCATAGTACACATCCCCTTAATAAAAGGATTGGTTCTGTAAAACTTGACTCAGTTAAGAGATGGCACTCAAGGGTTAGAAGGATATCTAAACTCTAGGTGTAAGATGATGAGGACCTGCATTAGAGTAGATGCAGTGTCAGAGAACAGGAGCCCTAACTTTGAGATGCTGCGAAAGTAAAATTGATAAGCCATGGCCACAGCTTTGATATAGAGAATGAGAAATAATGAGGAGTTGAGGAGGACTCCTAGGTTTTGAGCCTGAGGGAATAGGAGGATGGTGTTGCTTTCTAAAGTAAAGTGGAAGGTGGGGGGCAGGGGAGAGGAAAGATTATGAGTCTGGTTTTCCATATGTTGAGTTTAAAATGTTTATGGGACATACAGTTCGAGATATCTGAAAGGCAAGTTGGAAAAATGAGATTGGAAGTCATTGAAGAAGGTTGAGGAAAGGCTAGGTAGATTTGAGAATCATCAGCAGAGAGACAGCAATTACATCCATGGGAGCTAATGAGATCTCCATGAGAAGGAATGTAGAGGGAGAGGAGAAAAGACTATACTTGAATCCTCCTATGATACAGAAAATTTCTGTCTTACAAGTTGACTCAGCTTGGGTAAGAAAGCCCCATAGTTCAGGACATCCTGCTTAAATCATATCTGCAAAGTCTGCTTTTATTAAAGCTGCTGCTGCCTCTGCCTTTTAAAAGTTGATTATTTGGTCCTTTGAATTGCTCTCTACGGAGTCTCAAATCCATGACTGCTCAAAACTCAAAACCATTTAAAAACTCTTCCAATGTCCAGATAAATAGTCTGGATCTACTTCTGTGTGATCCCTGACCCCAGTTGTAAGTCCCCCTTCTGTTTGCTTGTTCTAATCAGTGCCCGAGACATGTAGCTTCCAAGTTACTTAATTCCTGTTGAATCACCACCAGTGATGATGTTATCTCCTGAAATATCCTTGCATCTTTAAATTTCTTGCTTGAATTACTTGAAAACTTGTCCAAATAAATCATTTTGTTGGTGGTGGTGGTGCCAGGACATGCCCCTAGAAAGGTGGATATTTTTTGGTTTCTTGTAGATTCCGTTTCAGGAAGGGACATCACTCTCAGAGAGTGACTTTGCTGTCCAACATCCAGCAATGTTTATTCCCACCTATCCTAGACTTTCTCAGTGTACCCTGAACTCTGACCTCATACAAATAGTTAAGTATAGTAGCAGGTCCATAGTAGGTGCATAACAAATACTTATTCTTTCCCCACCTGTAACAACCCCCACTATTAGAGCCCTCCTCAATTATGCGTCCTTTAAATTGCCTTCATATAAGCTGTCCATAATTGACCCCCAAATGAATTTTTCATTCCTGTGATAGTTGAGATCATTATTTACCTGCAGAGCTGATAATGCAGTCTTTAGCCCTTTTCTCTGTCCTTCTCCCTTTCCTATCTTTCCCTTATCAATCTCATTCATTCCTACTCCTTCAACTATCAAAGTTCACAAATATCTCCTGGATGTGAAATGACCCTTTCATGCACTACTGTGTTTCATAGATGTCTAGATTAATGCCTTATCTCCCTACTAAACTGTGAACACCTTCAGAGGAGGGTCTATGACTTATCTAAATGTTATATCCAGTACCTAGTAAAATGTCTGGTATACAGTCAGTGTTTGATAGATATTTTGTCAATTGAATGATTAATTATATGTCCAGTAGTTCCTAATATAATAATCATCTGTTATAGCTGAGGCTGCCAAATAAATCTTTATTGTTTCATATTGTTTCTATCCACAGAGAGCTTTAACAAAGCTGCCTCAGGTTTGCCCATTTGTATTGTCATCAAATCAATTGTAGGTGTCCACTTATTTCTTTTTAAATATTTTGTCATCTTTTCAAAATTTTTGTAATTTAATGTTTCATTTTGCATTCACTGAGGGAAGGGGATAAAGAAAAAGCCCCCTATATTTGTCAGGAAAGGCCCTGAATTGGTACCAACTCTGCCTTGAATCACCTGGGTGAACTCAGCAAAGTGATAGAAGAGTAATATGCACTATTTATCTCTAAATACCACTATCAAAAAAGTGCTTTGTAAACTCTACTTGCTAGATAAAGGTGAGCTGATGAACCAGCTGAGGGTGTTCTATCTTAACGGGACAGGACAGGTTTGCTTTCCTAGCCTATTGGTGTCTTTTGACAGAATCATAAATTATGGGATTAACCAAAACCATAGATTATTGGCCTCACATGCATGTGTATCCTGCTCATCAAATTCATCCCCTGTCTCTGACATCTTTACTCACACTTTGGTGTCTTCTTCCAGCACTGACTTTTCTGTGAAGATGACGAACCACACAGAGCTGACTGAGTTTATCTTGCTGGGAATCCCTCACATGGAGGGTCTGGAGACTATGCTTTTTGTCATCTTCTTCTTCATCTACCTCTTTACCCTGGTAGGGAACTCACTCATTCTGGTGGCCATCTTATCTTCCTCTCGCCTTCACACTCCCATGTATTTCTTCTTGGGACTTTTATCGATTTTTGACATATTTTTCCCTTCAGTGACCTCTCCAAAAATGCTATTGTACCTCTCAGGGCAAAGCCAAGCTATCTCTTATAGTGGTTGTGCCTCCCAGCTCTTCTTCTACCATTTCTTGGGCTGTACTGAGGGTGTTCTATATTCTGTAATGTCTTATGATCGTTTTGTTGCCATTTGTCACCCTTTGAGATACACAATTATTATGAACCCCAGACTTTGTGTGATCCTGGTTATGGGTGCCTGGTTGGTGGGCTGTACTGATGCCACCATCTTGGCCACATTCACTTTTTCATTATCCTATTGTGGCCCAAATGAAATAAGCTATTACTTCTGTGACATTCCTGCTGTCTTACCCCTTGCCTGTGCTGACAGTTCCCTAGCTCAGAGGGTAGGTTTCACTAATGTTGGTCTTCTGGCTTTAACATTATTTTTCACTATTCTTGTCTCCTATACCCGCATTGGGATAGCCATTTTGAGAATCCGTTCAACTGAAGGCAGGCACAAGGCCTTCTCCACCTGCAGTGCCCACCTCACTGCAATCCTGTGTGCCTATGGACCAGTTATCATTATCTATCTACAGTCTACACCCAACCCCTTGCTTGGTGCTGTGGTTCAAATATTGAATAACCTTGTCTCCCCTATGTTGAATTCTTTAATATATTCTTTGAGGAATAAGGAAGTAAAGAGAGCCCTGAAAAATGTGTTATATAGGTCAGGAATCATTGGGGAGGTGTAACTAATGGGCCAGGTCTGCTTCTCACAATTGTCCCTTCAGATATTGTTCTATCTTTTTTGTTCTTTCTGGGTTCTCTCTCAGGAAAATGATAAAAGCAATATATTTTTCTTTCATTTCTACCTTTTTCTGTCTCTAAGATCTGAGATGTAGATACTTTCATAACCTCATTGTCCTGCAATGAACCTTAGATACAAACAATACTCTTTGAATATGGAAGCCATGGTATGGGGAGGTGAAAGCTGGAGACAAGCTAACTGACAACTCAAAAGACCCACTAGTTTTGCTTTATATACTTTAGCAACGTATCAGTATTGTGGTGGGTGAAAGATGAAATGCCTAGGAAACAAAGATTCGATCTCCAAGCATGTCAATTTATTAAGCAGTGCTTGCCATTGCCCAACAAATCAGGACAAAGACCCTCTTTTAGCTTAGGGCTGGACCTCAAATACAAGGAGATATGGATTTCTTCTCATTTTCAAATAGTATTTTTCCCCAGTTACATGTCAAAAAAATTTTAGCATCAATTTTTATAAGATTTTGAGTTCCAAATTTTTCTCCCTCCCTCCTTTACTCCCCTCCCTTCTTCCCTTCCATTTTTCTGAAAAAAAAATATATATATATATAGTTAATATATGTACTATATATATATATAGTTAATATATGTACTATCATGTAAAAATATTTCCATTTTAGTCACAGTTGTGAAAGAAGAAACAGATTAAAAAAAACACCAGAAAGAATAATGTAAAGGTGAAAGAAATATGCTTTTGATCTGCATCAGTTCTTTATCAAGATATGGATAGTATTTTCCTTCATGAGTCCTTTGTACTTTTCTTGGATCATTGTATTGCTGAGAAGAGCTGAGTCATTCATAGCTAATCATCACACAATGTTACTGATACTGTGTAAAATGTATTCCTGGTTCTGCTCATTTCACTTTGTATCAGTTCGTATAAGACTTTCCAGGTTTTTTCTGAAAACTGCCTGTTCGTAATTTCTTATTGCACAATAGTATTCCATTCCATTCATATACCATAGCTTGTTCAGCCATTCTCCAATTGGTGGGCATCCCCTTAATTTCCAATGTTTCTGAACCACAAAAAGGGCTGCACATGTAGGTCCTTTTCCATTTTTTATGATCTCTTTGGGATATAGACCTACTAGTGGATCAAAGGACTATTGTTTTTGTCCTTTGTTCTTGCAGAGGACCATGACATCAGGAAGATGATGTCATGACTTGCAAGTAAATTGGATTCAAATAAGGGAGGGCTTGAAAGGTCACCAGTCTCACTTTCTCCTCTGCAGCCATCTGGGTCTAGGGGCCAGATATAGATCAGGGCAACTGGAGACAGCCCTCAGTTTAGCTGCTCTTTTGGGATACTTCCAAATTGCTTTTTGGAATGGTTGAGTCCATTCATAACTCTACCGACAGTACATTAGTATCCCAATTTTCCCATATCTTCTCCAGTATTTATCACTTTCCTTTTCTGTCATATTACCCAATCTAATAGGTGTGAGATGATACCTCAGAGTAATTTTAATTCACATTTCTTGAATCAAAAGTGATTTAGAGCACTTCTTCACATAACTATAGATAGCTTTGATTTCTTTATCTGAAAACTGCCCATTCATATCTTTTGACCATTTATCAATTGGGGAATCACCTGTATCCTTGTAAATTTGACTAAGTTCTCTTTATATTTGAGAAATGAGGCCTTTAACAGAGACATTTGCTGTAAAGATTGTTTCCCATTTTTCCACTTTGCTTATAATCTTGGTTGCGTTTGTCTTATTTGTACAAAAGTGTTTTAATTTTATATAATAAAAATATCTATTTTACATTATATAATGCTCTCTATTTTTTGTTTGATCATGAATTCTTCCCCTCCCTATAGATCTGGCAGGTAGACTAATTCTTAGTCTTCTAATTTGCTTATGGTGTCATGCTTTATGTCTAAATCATATCAAAGATCTGTCATATCTAACTTTTCTAAAACTCTCTCTAAATCCTTAGTTTCTTTCTTGTTTATTTTTTGGTTGTATTTAACATGTTCTGAGATGGGACAGCTGAGGTGCCCCACAAGTTTAGTTTTGCTGTCTATTTCTTTCTATTACTCACTTAACTTCTCCTTCAAGAATTTGAATACTATACTGTCGAGGTTTAGTTTCTGACCACCAAGGAAGGCCAAAAACTGTTGAGGCTTAGTCTCTGCCCACCCAGGGATGCTGCAAAAGCTGTTGTGGTTTCATGATGTGTTGTGGTGGAACCATTTCAAAGAATTCAGTCAGACCACCTCTAATCCAAGTAAAGGCATTGTTGAGATTGACACTTCTCATGAAGTGGGCTAAGTTCCAAGAGGGACAGTGGGATCATAGAGGAATAGGTAGAATAGATACACTCCATTGATAAACAATGACAGAGTTTATTTGATCATTGTTCATAGTTCCAGAACTGAGGGGAAGAAAGGAGCAGGGAAGAGTATGTGTGCAGGCATCAAGACTGTTGGCAAGGAAGCTGTGGAGGAGGGATTGGGAGAGAAAGGAGTGAATAAGAATATGAAATTGTACATGTATGAAATGCAGTTTTTAAAAAGTATATATTAAATTTATCATTGTAGAACCAATGTTGCCTTGTTTGTCTGTGTCCCATTCTGAAGTACTTTCTGCTGTCTTCTATGTATTTTTTTAAAAAATTTATCTGTGCTCTTGCCCTTTGTTTTCTTGTATTGCCATTTCTACCCTCTGATGTTCCCACACAATTCTCCACCAATAAAACAACAATAAACAAAATACTACTGTTATAATAAGCAATTATAACCAAGCAAAACAAATTGATCATGTCTGAAATGTGTGTCTCATTTTCCACTAATGACCCATCACTCTCTGCCAAAAGTCAAGAGGCATTCTTAATCATAAGCTTTTTGGAGTTATGACAAGTTAACCAAAATTTTTATGTCATTCATTTTCCACTTTAAAATGTAGCCATTGTATAAATCGTTCTCCGGATTGTGCTTAATTCCCCCTGGACCGAACTCAAAGTTTTCAAAAACAGATGTTCAAAAACAACAACAACAACAAAAAGTTTTTGCATGCAACTAGGAAATAAGATACACAGGCAATGGGGCATAGAAATTTATCTTGCCCTACAAGAAAAGAAGGGAAAGGGGGATGGGAGGGGAGTGGGGTAACAGATGGGAGGGCTGACTGGGGAACGGGGCAACCAGAATATACACCATCTTGGAGTGGGGGGAGGGTAGAAATGGGGAAAAATTTGTAATTCAAACTTTTGTGAAACTCAATGCTGAAAACTAAATATATTAAATAAATTTTAAAAAACAGAAAAAAATAAAAAAATAAAAATAAACAAAACAGAACAAAAATTCCCCCTGGACCAATTCATACAAGTCTTCTCGGATCTCTCTAAATTCATCTTTCACTAATTCTTATAATGTGATAGTATTCTATTACATTCAAATGTCACAATTTGTTCAACCATTTCTCAATTGGCATCTAATTTTTTTTCCAGTTTTTTACTATAACAAAAAGGGCTGAAAGAAATATTTTCATACATATGAGTCCTTTCCCTCTGTCTTTGATCTTTTGAGAATAAATGCCTAGTAGTGGTATTTTGGATCAGAGGTTATTCTTAATTTAGAGAATTTGGGGTAGAGTGCCAACTTACTTTACAGTAAGTTCACAGTATTACCAACAATACATTACTTTACTTATCCTCCCACATTGCTTTCAACAATTATCATTTTCCTTTTTTTTTCTTTTTTGGTCAATGTAATATGTGAAGTGGAATTGGGAATTGTTTTCATTTGCATTTCTCTTATTATTAGTATTCTGGAGCAATTTTTCATTTGGTTATTGATACTTTGCTTCTATTCTTCTGAGAATCCTGTTAATATTCCAATAATATTTATCTACTGAAGAACTTCTGCAATTTTTCAAAGATCATAGCTCAAAAACATATCTCCTTAATTCTTGGTGACCAAAACTGAAAAAGTTAAGTCTATAAAATCCTAATTAGCATCATTGGCTTAATAATTCAGAACTATGAGAAGCTTGATGATACCTGAATTGTGTATCTTAATGACAAAGTTTTTAAATTAATTACATCCCCCACCTTTAGTGGAAGCTTGTTGCTTGCTAAATAAAGATAAACTCCTTTTCCTAGCAAGTAAGGGCTTCTTTTAGATTTTTACCAGAATAGATGACTCAGAATTACTTAGTCTTAGTTTTCTATTCATTGACATTATGAAATTAAGTCAGTGTTCCAACAGAAAGATGTTTGTCCTTAGGAGTAATAAAATCACTTGGCACACTTAATTATACTTAAGAATTCAGGAGACCTTTTAACAATCACTTGTATTTATTACCATAATTTTTGTTCTTTATGGCTATATCTCTATACAGTGAAATAGCTAGTTAATTTTCCATGTTCAGGTTATAGGATGATTGTGAGGTAGGCAATGAAGTATTGCTCATTTTAGGAAGGTAGGAGTATAGAAATTACAAAGTGAGATTTCATTATACCTATTCCTTGGATTGAAAGTATAATAATGCATTCCTTATGAAATTAAAATTTGCCCTGAAGAAAACCAAGCTAAGGCCTACCTCAGGCATTCCTGGAACACTTGCACTTTGTATCTTACAAAGCTGTTGCAAGAAAAGCATTATTATTATTAACACAGTGGATTTTATTTTAACGAGAAGGTCTTGTGGTTTAGGAAGAGAATAGACATCTGGAATTCCCCGATGAAGTCTGAGGTCACTCTTTTCCTGTTTACCTGCTTTAATTTCAAGATATCAAAGCCTTTTGATTTTCTCACACTGTATCTATGGTGGATAACAATGTTGGGATTGGAGTGGAGAAACCATCACACTCAGAGAAGGATTTTGTGAATCTGTGAGACTCTGGAGTCTGTTTTGCTAGGAAATTTATCTATGTCTATGTCTATGTCTATGTCTATGTCTACGTCTATGTCTGTGTCTGTGTCTATGTCTATGTCTATGTCCATGTCTATGTCATGTCTATATCTATATCAAATCACATATATGTATGCATACATACATACATTTGTGTATGTGTGTATGTATATGTATGTATGAATGTATGTAAGTGTGTGTGATCTCTACGAAACGGCTGTCTCTTTTCTAAAATCTCAAAATACCCAAGGTCTAATTGCTCCCCCTGCTGAACAGATTCCCTCATTTTGTGATGTTTTTGGATACAAGAACCCAAAGGGAAACTAAGAATATTTTAAATTCTACCATCATTCTTGTGTGAGTCCTGGGGTTCCTGATTATCAAGGAAAGAATCATTGCAATGGATAGGGAAAGTCAGTTGTCCAACCTGAGTGATCTTGCCTGCTCAGGACAGCATTCAGGAATTCCAGCTACAACGCACTAGTCCTGCCTCATGGCATTTAAAGAAGAATTAGGTATGGACAGAAACACCCCCATCTTTCCTTTACAAGAAACAAGAGAAAAGTAAGAAAGATAACCTAAATCTGAGCTAAACAAGTTTCTCCTCAACTGTGGTATTCCCTAAATTTTTGGCCATCCATTTGCATTTCAGAGTGAAAGTAAAGTGGAATGGGGCTGTAAAATGATTAGGAATCACCTTCCTACAAGAAAATTCAGAATAATAGATATGAAGCAAATTTATGAGCCGGGGGATGGGTGACTGCACCTCTTGGATCCAGAGAATTCAGCAGTTTTTACCTGGACGTACAGGCACAAAGAGCAAAGGCTGAAAAGTTTGGACAATATTCTGTGAAACATTTAGCTCAACTTTTTCTGTGACAAGGGATTTGCTGTTTCTGGAGAAGTAGAATAATGTAGTGAATAGACTACCAGACTTTTAGTTAGGAAGAACTGGGTCCAAAAGCCTCTGACCCTTACAAACTCTGTGACCATGCAATGATTACTTAACCTTTTTGAGCCTTAGTGTCCTTATCTGTAAAATGGAGTTAATAAAACCTGTAACACTTATTTTAGCTAGGTGGCACAGTGGAGAGAAGAACACTGGACTTGGAGTCAGGAAGACCTTACTTCAAATATGGACTTAGAAACTTACTAGTAATGTGGCCCTGGGCAAGTCACTTAACCTTCTTTACCTCAGTTTCCTCATCTGTCAAATAAGCCAGAGGAGGAAATGACAAACTACTCCAGTGTCTTTGTCAAGAAAAGCCCAAATGAGGTTCCAAAATGTCAGATACCACTGAAATAACTAAACAACAAGAATACTTATTTTACACTACTGTCAAGAGGTTCAAATGAGATGCTGTGTGAAGAATGCTTTCCAAACATTAAAGTGATATATAAACTTAGTATTTTTCTATATGATATAGGGATTGGTAACAATGCATGCCTGGAGTAATTATCTGAAGTAGTGTTTATTAGAAATATTTGTTAAAAAAAGGAGAGGTCAATAAATGGAACAGATCCAATATACAACATATAAAAACAGTTGAATGCTGTAGCATAGTGTTCAATAAACCCAAAGACCCTAGCTACTGGTGTAAGGATTCACTGTTTGACAAAGAAATGTTGGAAATGCTGGACTGGCAGAAATTAGGTATGAACCAACACCTTACACCACATGTAAGTTCCATATGGTTATATGACTTAGGAATAAAAGATGGCATTACAAATAAAATGGAGTAGAAAGGAAGAAATTATGTTTTGAATCTATGGATCAGGGAAGAGACTGGACAAGCAAAGGAAAAGATCAGAAAAGATAAAGCTGACAATTTAGATTACAAATACATTTTTGAAAGGTTTTTATGTAAAACCAAATGTAATAAAAATTAGAAGGAAAACAAGTTACTGGGGAAAAACAAATTTTGCAATAAGTTTCTTCGATAAAAATCCATATCTAAGATGAATAAATAATAAATTCAAATTGATAAGAAAAAGAATCATTCCCCTATAGAAGAATGGTCAATGGATATGAACAGGTAGTATTCAAGGGAAGACATACAAGTTATCAACAACCGTATAAAAATGCTCTAAATCAATAATAATTAGAGAAATGAGAATTACATCAACTCTCAAGATCCACGTTATACCCATGATGTTGGTAGAGTTGACAAAAAGAAAAAAAAAATCACTGTTTGAAGGAGAATGGAAAGATGGGCAAAGTTTAGCTTTGTAGAACTGTGTAGTGGTCTAGTTATTTTAAAAAGTAATTTGGAACTCTGCTGCCAAAGTCATTAAACTGTGCTTATCCCTTCAAAAGCATGAATGAGAACCTCTTGATTTGTTGTTGTTGTTGTTGTTGAGGCCTTTCAGTCGTGTCCTACTCTCCATGACCCCATTTGGGTTTTTCTTAGAAAAGATACTGGGAGTGATTTGCCATTTCCTTCTCCAGCTCATTTTACCTAATTCTTAGTGACTGAATTTCCCCTTAAATATCAACGTCTCTTCAAACTTTTACATCTGGAATCAGAATCAGATTCAATGAACTATAATTTGTAGGCTCCATTCTTATCTCCTCCAAATCTAGAAAAATAGATGAACATTTGCTCTTCTCCAATGCTATAGCATCCTTGTCATCTTTAAGGCTATAAAATTCTAGTCAACATCACTGATTCAGCTTACCTAGAACTAGGAATGTCCTATCATCTGAATCTTCTAACTTCTTAAGAGACACAGTTTATATTAGTCATATACACAATTTTAAATGAATGCCTATTAAATAAACTCTAAACTTCTTAGGTTGGCATTTAAGGTTGGTATTTTTAGACAAATAGATGAATTGAGAGCAATTTTGATATAATGAGCATCTCTGTTAAATGACACATATTTTCCCATTCACTTTCATTATGGAATTAGATAAATTTTCCATAAGGTAGACCTTTGTTTCAGATCAAAATATAGTTAATTGGCATTTGTTACCATTCATAAAAATTGAGAAAAACCTTCTAAAAATTATGTGTTGTATTTATTTTCATGATGTTTGCCCTTAAAGATCTTATACTTTTACAGGGAATGAACAAATAAATGAACAAATGAATGAAAAAGTACATATTCTTGGCTGATAAGGAGAAGTCAAGGTTGCCTCCTACAGAACTCTCTTGCTTCATGTCACTTAAAATTGAAGGTGCCATAGAAGGAAATAGCTCCATCTTCCCTTCATGAGAAACTTGCTAAAAAGAAAAAAGCTATTTCTCAGACCCAGTAAAACATGTTGTCCTTTGGACATGTAAGTTCACCTAATTTTGATATCTCTGCTTTCGTTGAGAATAGAATGCAGAGCCATCATTGAGGGGGCACTTTTGAATGATTCTAAAGTCAAGCATCATCTTCCTAAAAGTCTCCAGAGGAAGAACTAAATGGGTTATTAGGACTTGTAGATGGGCAACAGAGCCCCTCAGACCCAGAGAAATCATAAGCTTTCCCCTGGACACAGACAAAAAACCAGATACATACAGAAACAAATGCCTGGTCACACATAAAAACAAAGGTTCAAGTATTGAATCACGTTCTCTGAAACACTCAGCCCAGCTTTTTCTGTGACAAGGATTCTCTGATTCTGAAGTTAAATTGTATAGTGGATAGACTTTTGGACTCACAGTTAGGAAGACCTTGAGTCAAATCTAGAATCTGAAACTTAGCTCTGTGACTATGGGCATGTCATTTAAGCTCCTTGAAACTGTTTTCTTAACTGTAAAATGGAAAAAATAAAATCTGTAGCATGTACTTCACAATGTTTTTAGGATTGTGTGAGATAAATTTGTAAAAGAGTTTTGTCAACCTTAATAGAACATAAAATTATAAGTATGTATTATTATTCTAGATGATGTAGTGATCACAAAGGTCATGTCTGAAATCAATAGCAGACAAAAGATTTATTAGAAATGCTTGATATTTTGAAGTTGGGAGCTAGCCTTCACACTTGAATTTGACTTTCATCTCCAGGAGTGCTATTTGACATAGATGGAATGACTTTGCATTCTTTTTTTTTAAATTTAATTTATTTATTTAACATATTTAGTTTTCAGCATTGGTTTTCATGACTTTGCATTCTAATGAAAGACACTTCTTTATATTTCAAGATGTGGCCTTCAATTTCAAATTAGTGTAGGCATGTTCCTCTACATATGCATTCTCTAAATACACTAAGCCATGGGCCTTGGCCATGATTTGTACTAGCAGAGGTGTTTCCACCCATGGGAACTTTTAATCTCCTAGCAGATATCTAGACAGGACCCTTGATGACCTCCCCTGTCATGTAGTGCTTGGAGTGATTTGCCTGTGAATTCAGAGAACCAGCTGACTGGTACTAAAGACTCAAAGCTTATAGGTTCATGTCTGACAGCTGCTTGTTTTGGGCCTTCTTCATTTTTGATAGTGGACAATTTTTCTTCAATTATTTTAGATGTTTATTGATTGGTATTCCTATTCCTAATGGTAGTTACTCCATTCCTTTTCAATTCATTCTTTTCAACAGCCCTGAATTTATCCAAATAAGATATCCATTTTGCTTTGCAACCATAATATCAGCTAGTTGAAGGTGACAGTCTCTGATGGGAAAGGAAATGTTTGCTTCAAGAGCTTAACAGTATTCTCAATTCTTATATTTAAAAAAGATTTTTCAACATAAAACAGAAATTAGCAAAGATGAATTTATATTGTGCCAACCAAATTAAGCATTTGTCCTGGAAATCTATATCACTCTTTTTTGTTCTGTCTTCCCCTAGTGCTGACTCTCTTATGACAATAAAAAACCACAGAGAGGTGACTGAGTTTATTCTTCTGAGAGTCCCATGCACAGAGGAGCTGGAGTCTATGCTCTTTGTCATCTTCTTAGTCATACATCTCCTGACTTTGCTCGGGAACTTTCTCATCCTCTTGGCCATCATCTCTTCCTCTCACCTTCACACACCCATGTATCTCTTCTTGGGACTCATCTATTTTTGACCTGTTTTCCCCTTCATTGAGTTCCCCAAAATTGCTGGTCTTTCTCTCTGGAAATAGCTGAGCCATCTATTACAGGGGATGTGCCTCCCAGCTCTTCTTCCACCATTTTTTGGGGTGCACTGAGGGCATTCTATACTCTGTGATGTCCTATGACGATTTTGTTGCCATCTGTCATCTACTGCACTACACAGTCATTATGAGCCCCAGACTTTGTGTGGTCCTAGTGACATGTACCTCATTGATAGGTTGTATGCATGCCACGATACTGATATCGCTCACCTTCCACTTGACTTACTGTGGCCCCAGTGAAGTAGACTATTACTTTTGTGGGCATTTCCTCTATAATACCTCTGGCCTGTGCTAACAACTCACTAGTCCAGAGGGTGGCCTTCTGACTTTAACATTATTTTTCACTATTGTTGTCTCCTAGACCTCCATTGAGAATCCATTCAACTGAAGGCAGGAAAAAAGCTTTCTCTACCCGTAGCACCCATCTCATTGCCATCATGTGTGCCCATGGACCAACTATCATCATCTATTTTCAGTCCATATCTAACCCTTTGCTTGGTGCTGTGGTTCAAATTTTGAATACCATTATCTCGCCTATGCTGAACTCCTTAATCTATTCTCTGAGAAAAAAGGATGTAAAAAGAGCCTTGAAAAGAGTTTTGTGTGGGACAGGACTAACTGCAGAGGCCTAAATAAGGAGGCCTCAGTCTCCCTGGTCAGTTTCTTTTGCCATGTTTTTATGCAACCCGTTGGTCAAATTCCTATGCTGTCCTGCGCTAATGAAATGCTAGGCATGTCTCTGCTCTCTCTGTCATCATTTTCTGATTTCTGGATGGTATATGTGCCAGAAATGAGACCCACAGGAGCAATAGTAGTAGGGTAATTTCTTTCTTCTCTTGAAGAAACCTCCCATTTTGGATTGACTTTCCTTTTGGAACTTAGGAAGACTCTGTGATCAAGGCAGCAGTGACTGTAACCTCAGAGAAATGACCATCTTAAGGTAAATATTCCCCCTTTGAAATGTGGATTTTTTTTTTTGAGGCAAAAAAGACAGTTTAGTTCTGTTATTTCATTGGTATGAAGAACTTCCTATATTAAAATGCCCTCCAACACTTTTGATAAGCAACTTAAAGTGTAACATATTCTAAGCAAGTTGTTTGTGGTAGAGAGGTTAAGTTAGTCCTGCAAGATTACACATTCTGTATTTTTCTTAAGCTACAGGACTTAAACCCATGTCTTCCTGACTCCAAGCTAGGCCATCTAGTATAACTGAAAAATGTTCTGACTGTGGGCCATTAAGGGATCACTGAGCAGTATTGTTGTTTTCCTTTTCACCTGGCCATTATAGGGATGAGAGCCAACACCAAGTGCTTAGGTCTAAGGAGCTTATGAGACTTCTCTGTGCACTCTTGCTTCAGGTGTGTGTGCATCATGAAAAGCAGACGGTGTCTGACATTGTCCACTTTTAGGAAATGAGGTGATTTATGGCTGGTGTTTAAAAAAGGATGTTTTTTGATTTAATAAAAGACATTTCTTTTCTAATGGTGTTGGATTGTTCATAGAACAACGTATAGCCATATACAAAATTTTACTTCTGGCTCTGAGTCTGGGTAACAAACTAATGAAATCCCTTTTAATAAAGAGGTATTAACCAGACAATGGGCAGGTATGTGTCACAGTGGTTAGAGTGCCAGGCCTAGAGTCAAGAAGACTCATCTTCCTGAGTTCAAATCTGATCCTAGACACTTACTAGCTGTATGATCCTGGGCAAGTCACTTAATCCTGTTTGCCTCAGTTTCTTCATCTATATATAAAAAAAGGAAATGGCAAACCACTCCAGTATTTTTGCCAGGAAAACCCCAAATGGTGTCATAAAGAGTTTGAAACAACTGAACAGCCAGGCAATAACTTGTATTTACAAGTTATTCAGAGTTAAAAATGTACTTTTCTCCCAGCAACCGCTTATGGTAAGTAGTATAAGTATTATTATTATCTTTTGACAGATGAGGAAACTGAAGTCCTGGCAGGTTTAACGCCTTGGCTATGATAGCAAGCAAGGAACTTAAACTCTGGTTTCCTGATATTATATTCAATGCTTTGTTCACTACTATTACTACCACCACCCCTCTCTTCAGATTAAGAAAACTCAGATTTAGAAGAATCTTGATACAAGAAATAAAAAAAAAAAATTGTCCTGAAGTATTAGAACAAAAGGAGGAAGTAGGAATAGAAAAAATCCACTGATCATCACCTGAAAGAGATCCCATGAGGAAAATGTATAGGAATATCATAGTCAAAATCTGAAACCCAAAGCTAAAGGAGAAAATATTATGAGTAAAAAGAAAAAAACAATTCACATATGGTGGAGATACAATTAGAATCACACAAGACCCAGCAGTGACAATTCTAAAAGACCAAGGGTCCTGGAAGACTATATATCAAAGAGCAAGTGCACTGGGGTTGTGGCCAAAACTATCATATCAAAAACAAAATGCAAATGACAGGATATTGAAGAACTTTATCAGCTTTCCCCAATTAGTCACTCTCCTCTAACAGAGAAAGAGAAGGCCGTATCAGATCAAACTGAAGGCACAGGTATTTGAGGTCAACATCTTTAGTTTTCCTAGGTTAGACACTTCCCTTTTGGTCTCAGGGCTGTGGCTACTGAGAATTGACTTCTTGTGAACCACAGATGTCTAAAGTAGGTCTCTCACAACACATATTGTCTCTGTATCACTGTCATCTCTGTGGCATCAGCTTGGTTTTCAAAGCCTCTATCTGTATCCAACCTACATGCGGCCAGCACTTTTTCCTGTCTCTTGAGACTTTTGCTTAACAGCTCTAGTTTCATTAACTTCCATCTAATTCTTCCAGCCCTTTTTTTTTGAAACTGACAACCTGGAAGTGCTCCCACCTAATCAGTGTACACAATGTGTGATATCACCATACTGTGGAACTCATGCAGAAGCTTTTGGGAGATTTAACCCAGAGAATTTTCCTTGTCTCAGCCATAAGTATTTCTGGAACATTGAGCCCATACATTCATATGTCTCCATTTTATTCTACAGATAACCCACTCAATGCATCAAAAGAATTCCTTCTCTGTTTATATATATGGGTATACACACACACACACATATTTCAGAGGACAAATGATGAAGAATGCTACTCACTTCCCAACAGAGAGATAACAGACTATATATGCAGAAGAAAATACATATTTTTGGACATGATGTAACAACAATGCTGCTTGCAGCTGCTATAGCTGTACAAGGCCAATAACACCAGCACTTAGGACGGCTGCTAGCACAGGTTCTTTGATCTGCTTTTCTAAGGAAAGCAACTTTAAGGGGTTTACAACCTCACTTTAATTAAACATACACATATCATTCACTTAGTGCAGGGGAAAAAGTCAGCACTCTGAACTTCAAAGCAAATACAAACAGAAATTACAAACAAAGAAAATATAAACAGATCAATAGACAGTCTTCTGTCTGACCATAGCAATATATACATAGTTACCAGAGAGAGAAGCACCAACATCTGGGTTTTCAAAGCTGGGGCGGGGCTCCTTAACAGCTACGCAGAGTCTCCACACCAACACTCTTCCAATGAGTGTGCCCCAAGCAAAATGCCAACCTTGGAGTATATATATCCTTTTTCAGGGTCAGAGGGCATCATAACCATATGACTCAAACCCAAGTGACCTAGGCCTTCCTGTGACTTAAACAGGTCATCAAAGACTCCTGATTCAATCAAAAACCCTTGACTGAAACAAAGGAAAGACTCAAAGGCACTTGATTGCCTAAGTGCTAAGAAGTACTCCAAAACAAAAAACAGCAAAAAGTTTCACCCTGCTTGCCATTACACATGACTAATAGGAATTTGTTTTGCTTGACTATGCATATCTGTTACAAGGCTTTTCTTTTTTCTTTTTTTCACAGTAGGGAAAATATATATACACTTGATAATGGAAAAAAATTTAATTAAAAAAAGAATAAATATTTCATGGATATCAGGGCAGCCCTCAGACTGCCCCCCTGTTATTCTGACAATACCCTCTTGTCTAGTCATATATAACTTTGATAGTGTCATTTTTTTGTCATTTTCCACATTTAAATCATTATGGGAAAGGCAATTTCTTTCCACTGCCTTTCTGGTGATCTGCAATTCTGAATATTTGGAGATTACAATGTTCCCTTTCTTGTAGTCATAGGGCATCATTTGGAGATTTGAAAGATGGGCTTTTGCAATTGCAAACAGGTAGAGATCATTGAAAACTCTGTCCTACCTATATCTTATTTCTTTCCAGTCTTTACACTGAACATCTTGTCCCATAGCCAAGCTCTTTATCCCGAAGCCCTACTCCAAAGCTGGAATTCATACACTGGGAGCACCCTCTGTCCTTGCAGCCTCTTCCTCTGGTGGAATGACTCCTCCTAGCACCTCCATTTAGGGAGGACACCCAGACCATATATATGTTATTCCTTTTCCTCTAGGTGGCATGGGTAGAGCACCAGGCCTAGAATCAGGAAAACATGAGTTCAAATCCAAGCCAGAGACACTAGCTACGTGAGCCTGGGTCACAAATAATCCATCAAAGAGACTGATAAAGAGGAAAATAAAGAAAAAAAAGCCGGTATTTTTTTCCTCATCTTTTTTTTTGCTTCTTTAGAGTCATATTTATTTTTCTCTTTGCATTAACAAATCACTGGTATGACTCTATAAGGAAAACTGAGCAATAACTCTCCCTCTCCTCGTAAGAACATTGACTCTCCCAACCCTTATATCAACAACAAGCGATTTCATCTCTATTCAAGTAGAGGTAATTTCATTTTCTGTAATTTTTGTTTAGTGTTTACCATGTCTAGTACCTTCCTATTTCAAAAAAATATATTTAAATATGTTTTAGTGATACCTTTATTTTTAAAATCACAGACATTTCTACAAATACCTCATTCCCCCACCCCGAACTTCCCATTGTTAGAAACTCTCTCTTCTGATATAAGCAATATAGAGACTATTTTTGGCAATCAATACAACTTTCTGCCCTGGTAGCTCCCAGTTTCTCTGCTTAAAGGAGGGAGGTATGTTTCATTATACGCTCTCTGGGACTACTCTTGGTTTTTCATTTGCTCAGAGTTTATTTTCCTTTTAATGATTTTCCAATGATTTCCTACAGGAATCTATTCACAGTGATTAAGTAAGAAGTTTCTATACAACCTCCACATGTCTTTAGCTTCTCTGATTCCTTACTCCTGGGCCACATTTTCCAAGACATTTTTGCCAGTCTCACCTAGTTCAACCTTGTGTCCAAATCACAGCTTTTTTGTCTAGTCTGGTTAATATTTGACAATTCTATAATGTTTCCTTTTTGTCTTTTTATTTAATTCCTCACATTCTGATACAAGGTGCTAAAACATATTATTATTGATCTTTTAAAGTTTTTTTTTTTGCAAGTGGGAAGGCAGGGCAATTGGGGTTAAGTGAGTTGCCCAAGGTCACGCAGCTAGTAAGTGTGTCAAGTGTCTGAGGCTGGATTTGAACTCAGGTCCTCCTGACTCCAGGCTGGTGCTCTATACATTGCACCACCTAGCTGCCCCTTAAAGTTGTTTCTTCTGTAAGACGATGAACTTTACTTTATCGTCATTCGGTACATGAATATTTAAAATTTGTGTGCTCTTGTTCTTAATGGAATCTTTCAGCATGACGAAATGCCCTTGTTATATCCCCCAATGCATTATGGTTTTAATTCCACTTTGCTTTATTATCCATGTCACTTAGTTTTCATGATTTAATGTGATGATATGATAAATTTGATATCACCCTTTCAGAAAAATCTATTTAATATTTATAGATTGAATATTTCCTGAAAACAATTGGATTCTTGTCTTTAATGTATTCATTAACTTTTTTGTTGTTGCTATTGAAAATTCCAGTTTACTTAGCTTTACCAATGTTGGACTTTTTTGTCATTTGTTTGAATTCTTATTTATCACAAGGGAAAAAAAAACTTTCACACTTAGATCTTTTGCTGCACCTGTGAAGGTATTGGTGTGGACACCCCTGATAATGCAGATTATAGCCCATCCATAACTGCCTATTCTGGATGTCTCTTGTCCATGTGCTCCTATCAGTCTTTTAAAGGATGCCCAGCAGACGAGCTAGGAACTTGTTTTGAAATCTTGTGATGTTGAATGGATACCAATGAATTGTGCAGTCTGGCCATCAGTTACCTATTCCTTTCCGATTATAGCCCCTTTGAACACTTCAGCTTTGAGCCCTCCCTCCCTTGTAACCAGCAAAAACAATTAATACAGTGGCACTGTCTTGCCAACGATGAAACATTCTGCCCTCTGTGCTAAGAGAAGGCAAATAGGGCTTATTACCTATTGTCATAGACTAAGACTGGTCACTGTGATTCCTCAGAGTTTCGGTTCCTTTTAGAATTCTTTTAATTTGTGTTATCTTAATCATTGTGTATCTTTGTACCTTCATCTTTTGGTTCTCCTACTTCCTTCTATCACTTCATACAAGGCTTCCCATGTTTCTTTCATTTCCTCATATTCATCACTTACTATTCAATAATATTGTATCAATTTATTTTTTTCATTGTAGCAATTCATATTCCAGAGTTGTCGTATTCAAACTTTGTTTTGAATTCTCAATAGATTCCCACAAAATAATGTACCACTAGGAATATTTCGTTGTACTTATGAGACCTATCTTTAACAACCTAGATGTCTATGACAAGTAGTGGGATCTCTCATTTAAAAGGTATGAATAGTTTAGTCATTATTCTCTCATAGTTCAAAGTATTTTGCAGCATGGTTAAACCAATTCACATCCATCCAACTTTTTGTTTTCTGATGACATCTTTTATGTTGTTGCTCTTATGTGATTCTTTATTTCCTTTTTTGTTTATTAAAAATTAAAAATCTTATTATTTACCATGATTAACCTAAGGTTAACGAAACTCTCATAAGTTCTCTGTTTTGTATGGCTACCTATCTGTTTAAAAACATCAAAAACAACTGTGGGCTGCTTTAGCAAATAAAAACACATTAACATATTACCCACATTTCTTATTACTTTTAGTTTTCTCTTTTTCATTTTATTAGAAGCATTTAGTCATTCAGATTATATGATGCTGTCTAACTAGAAACTAATTTGTTTGGAATTGAGAAAGGTGAATTATTTCAAATACCTCCCTTCTGGAGCATAATCCTAGTTGTAGTTCAACCAACTTCATGTAAGAAGTTCAAGGACATCCTGAAGGACATATATATATATATATATATATATATATATATATATATATGTGTGTGTGTGTGTGTGTGTGTGTGTGTGTGTGTGTGTATGTATGTATATATATACATACATATATATATACATACATATATATATGTATTATATATATATATATATATATATGTCTTTTTTTATTTCTAAAGAGTTTTCTGGAATGATATTCTGGATAATAGTGTTCAGATTCTTTTGTTTTCCTATATTTTCTGTGTTGAGTCTTCCAGAGTTTGCTCCATCTTGACCCATGCTGTGAGTCTGTCACTTGGCATTTCTTTTTTTATTTCTAAAGAGTTTTCTGGAATGATATCCTGGATAATAGTGTTCAGATTCTTTTGTTTTCCTATATTTTCTGTGTTGAGTCTTCCAGAGTTTGCTCCATCTTGACCCATGCTGTGAGTCTGTCACTTGGCATTGTAGATTTTTCAATATTTTTGAATAATCAATTCATTTTCCCAGCATGTTCTCCCATTCGGGTATTACTATAGACAGTTATGTTTTCCATTGCAGTAACCCAGTTGCTTCTGTGGATTGTTTTTTTAAGCTTTCTATTATAGTTTCAATGTTGTTTTCCCCTCATTGTTTAGTTTATATAGACTTTAGTAATCTTCATGCTGACTTGAGTTCTTCCTCTTACAAAAAGACACAACAAAAAATTTCTATAAACTCCTTTGCTTTTGAGATGTTCATACCAGTTTTTTTTTTTGGTGGGGAGCGTAAAGACATGTGCATCATTTATCCATTTGAAGTTGCTTCTTAATACATCCTATATTGTTGGATTTTGTTTTTCAATTTAGCATTTTCTTCTGGCATTCTAGACTTTTTTAGCTATATCCTGGCATTTTTTTATTGCTACACATTAGTTCTACTCCATTTTGCCTGGTATATCCTTCTATATGGCTTTTTAGCCTTTTTTTCCCTTTAATTGTGGTGTTGCTTTTGATGTTTTTTGAGAGATATGACATGACCCTGACCCTTTTCCAAATTCTTGTTCTGCCACTTTGACTGGAAAGCCTCAGGAGTTTAAGCATCATAAGCATCTCTTACACTTCTCCTGACAATGTTTCTCTTATTTTTATGAACCATAACCACTATCAGAACCACCATCATCATGAGCATATGTATAACTCTTTAAGGTTTCCAAAATGCTTTATAAAAATTATCTCATTTTATTCTTATAAAAATCTTGGAAGGAAGGTGCTATTGATATCTGCATTTTATAGGTGACTTGCCCAAGGTCACACAGCTAGTAACAAAAGTTTAGTACTCTAACTATTGTGTGACTTAGCTGCTTTACCAATTGCTTCAACAATCCGGCCAGCAGCTATTGTGGGGGTGAAAGCCCAACAACAAGAACGCTACCAGCATGCTGCAAAAGCACAGGTTCTTTTGATCTGCTTAACTAAGGAAAGCAAGGTGAAGGGGTTGACAAGCTTACTTTAATTCAGCATACAAATATCATCACTTAGTTCAGGGGAAAAAGCCAGCATACTGAACTTCAGAACAAATACAAATAGAGTACAAACATCGACAGACAGACCTTGTCTGATTCAAATCCCAATACATAGTTACCAGAGTTTCACAAAGTCTCAGCATCCAGGTTACAAGCTGGAGGGCCCCTAGCTGCAGCTGCCTGGAGTCTCCACATCAACACCATCTCGAGTGAGAGCCCTGCACAAATGGCCCTGTCCTCTCTTCTTATAGGGCTTCAGACGTCATCAAATGTCATCTGAATGTCCAGAACTTAGGCTGATATGATTGGCTCTTGAGTCAGCTCCTCCCCTTAGGACCCTGGGAGGTTCACATCCACATAGGTTAGGTTAACACCTAATAGGGGTTATAGCCTGGGGCTTAGCACTTAGTAAGACTCAAGACAGGCATGGCTCTGGAGTTAGCACTTCTCCTTAGCCAGCCCCACCTTGGGCCCCACCCCAGTCACCAATCCACACCCACATAGGTTCCACACCTAATAGAGGTTTGGGCCTGGGGCTTAGCACCTAGTAAGGCTCAATGAAATACACTGAATTACTCAAAGGAAACAAAAGCCAAACTCTTCAAGGGCACTTGGTAGAACTAAGTGTTAAGAGCCCATTTTGCTTACCAACACACCAATGCAGATATACATGAAACTGTCCGTCATATAAACAAACAAGCAGTTGTTCAAGATAAGCTGTGCCAATCATCAACAACTCTTTATGTGAGTTCTTTATGTGAGTATCTTTTATCATGGCTAAGGAGAGAAAACATGACTATACCACTTTAATGAATATGTTTCAGCATTTCAATTGACAAATAATATTTGTAAGCACCCAACCATTTATAAAGTATTGTGATAGATGATATGGAAATAATATGAAATATAAGTCATAGCTCCCCTAATTATAAGCTATTCAGAGAGATAGGACATACACACATATGTAAAAAAGATAAATAATGATATGTCAGAATATTTGTCAGTAGGGATTCCAAACAAAAGGGGTATAGTGTTGCATGAAAGCCTTACAGATGCTGTCTATACCAGTGTTTTCTCTCTCCTAAGGTCCCAGAATACCCAGGTTTTAATTGCTCCCTCTGCTCCAGGCTTACTGAGTGTTAAGGACAAGATCCCAAAGGGATGACAAGTAAATTTAAGCTAAATATATATGGGAAATGTGTTAGGTCTTGGAATTTGGGAAGTACTCAATGTGAAGAAGCAATGATACTATCTTTTCTGTATTATCCTCTTCTTGAGTGACTGGATAAAAAAGGAGAAATTTTTAAAATTGAGTTTTACAAGAATCTTACATTTCCCCCTCTTTGCTGCCTGACAGGGGAAGTCTTGGATGAACGAAAATATTACCTCTCAGCCTCAGTCAGTCATGCCAAAGACTATTAGTAATGTGAGTGTAAAAATTTTGCTCACTCCTTATTCTCCTCACTGACCCTCTCCCCCATCACCACTCCATCCTTCTTTCCTCTTTTTCCAGCATTCTCACATTTACTTGAAGAAGTTTGGACCCTGGGAAGTGAGACTGCTAGTGTTCAGAGGCCTCATTCTCATTCTTGGAAAGTGTAAAACTGCAAAAGATAGAAGGATTAGCTGACTGCCAGAAGTCACCCTAGGGAGAAAAACAGTTGTCCCCCACATTTGGGTACTGAGCAACCCGAACCTGTTTAGAAAGATCAAGAGGTGAGGCTCGAATAAGAAGTTGCAATTTTTTGCCACGATATGCTTAATTTACCTTTCTCTGTGGCAATCTGCCTAATTAATGACAAACTTTGGCTTTATAGCAACCATGCATTTGCTATCCCTTGGGCTCTTATCTTTGATTTTTACTGGTAAGATGAGAGAGCATGAGGTAGAGAGGAATCTGTGTCTCTCTTCAATAAGATTGTTACATTTCACCTTAGGTGAGGAGCAGGACAGTTGATAAAAATATGAGCTCTAATGATGCTGGGATGGGGCCCTAAGTAGTTGTAAAATACAAAGAGTGGGGATCCTCTTTCTGGATGTAGGCTTAACCTGTCTCAAATTGAATTATTCTGATTTTGAGGTTATGGATTTACTTTCAAATTTCATCATTTGGATTTCTTGTTTATTTTTCTTCTTGGTTAGGGAAGATGAAAGGAGAGGAGGGGGGTGGGAAAAGAGGGAAGGGAAGAGGAGGAAAGAGAAAGGGAGCAGAACAGAATTAGTTGGCTCAGTGATTACTTAGAAAGATAGGTAGAGAACCCACTGCCCAACACGCACTCAGGAGGCTTTATGATTTAAGAGAGATGTTGGGATTTTAGAATGGATCAGTCAGCTAAGATACTGGTTGATCCCAATGAGAATAGTGGAATGCCAAAGGGTATTCTAGGATGAGAGATATCATTTTTTCTGGTGCCTTCAAGGAATTTGAAGTACTAGGACAAAATGAAATTATGATGCACCAATCTAGGCACAGGAAACTGTAGTTAGATAGAATATCATATGAATTAAGTATCAAGTGCTCAGGACTGGATAATTTTCTTTTAACTCACTTTCAATTACCTTATCTTGAATTTATATATCTATTGTAAATAAATTGCAGAAATTCATTCTTGTGGGTTTCTATGTGTACAGACAAAGAATAAAATTGTAAATGACAGAAGATGTCAGCTTTGAGTGAAAAGTTATGGTGGATGGAGGAAAAGAAGAAAGGGAATATAATTAGGGATTGAGTATAATGGACCTCTCAATCCAAGAAGTAATTAGGTTCAAGTGTGAAGAAAATAGGGGAGGTTCAATGCCTTAGATTGCGGTGGAGTGATGATAGAAATTTAGGAATAATTGGAAAGTGAAAGCCTTGAATTCAACTTTTTCTCTCAATTCTCTGGTGGCTAGAATTCCAAAGGTTCCCAAGAATACACTGCTTGTTGGAAGTGGCTGGAACCCTGGGGTAACCAACTTGAATGAGCAAATATCACAACCAAGGCTGGATCCTTTCTTAGGTTGTTGGGCACTGAATCTTTGTTTTCTGACTTTGTTCTTGTGTGGAAGTATTTGGAATACTGCTGTTGGCTTGGTAGTATGGAGTTTGCCAAGTCTTGACAAATTCTACTTCCACAATATCTCTCAAATATACTTCCTTCTTTCAACCCACACTACTAATACTATGGTTTTGAGCCACAGTTCCTCTAACTTAGACTATTTCAATAACTTCTTGGTTAGTTTCCCTGTTGCCTTTCTCTATATTCTCTAATCTATCTATCACACAGATGCCAAAATTGTCTTTCTAAGGCACAGATCTGGCCATGTTTCTTCCTAGATCAAAAAATTCCAGTGACTCCCAAAGGCTTCTAGTATAAAATGAAGCTGCCTGAGCCTGGTATTTAGAGTCTCCCATAGTCTGGCTCCAACCTACCTTCCTTCTGTCTAGTTCTCTATGGATATATATGTCAGAGAGATCCTGTAGCCTTAGCAGTTTTTAATCAGAAGTTGTGGGGCCCTGACAGCAGCTGTCTGTAACTTCTAGGGCAATTTGAAGCAGTTTCTTCTTTTGGTTTCAAAATCACTGTATTTTAAAAAAAAACAACATTAAATTAGATTATACATTTCCTTTCACAGATAGCTGAGAGCTGACTCTGCCTTGGAAATGAGGAACTACACATTCGTGACTGAGTTCATCCTGCTGGGAATCCCTGAGACAGCAGGGCTAGAGACAGTGCTCTTTGTTCTCTTCTTGTCTTTGTACATATGCACACTGTCAGGGAATGTGCTCATCCTCATGGCCATCATTTCTTCCTCTCGTCTTCGTACCCCTATGTATTTCTTCCTGGGAAACCTGTCTATATTTGACATGGGATTCTCCTCAGTGACCTCACCCAAAATGTTGTACTATCTTTCTGGTCAGTCAGCAGCCATCTCTTCCCAAGGATGTATAACCCAATTGTTCTTCTACCATTTCTTGGGATGCACTGAGGGCTTCCTGTATACTGTAATGGCATATGATCGTTTTGTTGCCATCTGTCACCCTCTACGCTACACAGTTATCATGAGTCATAGGGTGTGCTCTATCCTAGCAACAAGCACCTGGATGGGTGGTTGTGTTCATGCTACTATCCTGACCTGCCTTACTTTCCAGTTACCTTATTGTGAACATAACCAAGTAGGATACTATTTCTGTGACATTCCTGCTGTTTTACCTCTGGCCTGTGCAGACACATCTTTAGCCCAGAGGGTTAGTTTCACTAATGTTGGTCTTTTGTCTCTCATATGTCTTTCCCTCATTCTCATTTCCTATACTCGCATTGGGATCTCCATATCCAGAATACGTTCCACTGAAGGTAGACGGAGAGCCTTTCCCACCTGCAGTGCACACCTCACAGCAATCCTTTGTGCCTATGGGCCCGTCATTATCATCTACCTACAACCCACTCCTAGTGCCTTGCTTGGCTCAGTGGTTCAGATATTAAATAATCATGTGACCCCCACATTGAATCCCCTGATCTATAGTTTAAGGAATAAGGATGTGAAATTTGCCCTCAACAAAGTGTTAAATAAAATGGGACTCCTTGTTGAAAATGAGTAAACCTCTAAGTATTGATGGATAAAGCTTGAGCCCAATTCTCAAGAATGTCTTTCAAACTTTGTTAAGTAACTACAAACCATTGTAAACTATTTTATCTTTTGAGCTTGCTAATTCTTACAAAATATATTTACATGTCTATACATTTTCCCATGTTTCATAATGATTTTTTGTCCATATAATTACATATTTTAATGAGTATTTTCTTTTTATTATGAACTTAACAAACATCAAGAAACATTAACATTTCAATATACAAAAAAGTAAAGAAAAATACATATGAACTGCAAACTTATGTCATTTACAATTCTTTGAAACATATCAAAATCATACAGTAGTAACAAAACTACTGTACTTATCTGTCTGTATCCTTCTGAAATTTCTTTTGCTCTTTTTGGTATATTCTTTTTCTTTCTTTTCTTCTTCTTTTTTGATCTCTATCACTTCCCACCATCTCCTCCCTACCCCCAAATAGAAACTCTACTTTCAAGTAAGTATAATGAGGCCACAAAAATCGATATATTGGCTATGTCTCAAATGTGTTCCTCATTCTGCACCTCTAATCTGAGCCCTCACTCCTTTGAGGTAGGAAACACATTTCATCTTCAGTCTTTTGAAATCCTGATTGGTCACTGCATTTATCAGAGTTCTAAAATCTTTCAATATTGTCCTTTACATTATTTTGGTCATTGTGTAAATTGTTTTCCTAGCTCTGATTTAACTTTCCAACTGTAATAGTTACTAAACAAATGGCTGATTCTCCCTGTAAAGGAGCCACTTCTTTGTTCTTTCATCCTGTTAGAGGGAATGTAAGGGGAGAGAGATCCCCCCAAGTCTTTCAGTCAGAGGTGTATCTGCCATATCTTAGAGGTTCAAAAAAGTGAGAAGAAAGTGGAAAAATAAGAGCTCCGATAGAATACTGAAATTGCTTACTATTTCTTTCCCTTCCCCTCAATCCTTGAAGAAGAATGAAAATTGAATGGTCAGTGAAAACTATATAACATATCTGTGCCTAAGCATGCCAGTTAGAATTATTTCATTCATTAGGCATAATATTCTTTTGGTTCTACTTAATTTTTTTCTGCATCAGATAATTCAAATTTTATGTTTATAGAAATCCCTCATAATCATTTGGTGATACAATCATATTCTATTACCATCATTTGACCAATCATATCTCAATCAATAAGCACCTGTTTTTTTTTTTTTTCTAGTCACTTGTAACCACATCAACGTATGTATGTGTATGTGTTGGAGGTGGGAGGTTTCATGCATATGTATGGTGTCAAGTGGTGAAAACTCCTAACAATTGACTGGTGGAGCAGACAATGGTGAGACAATAAAGTCACTAAGAGAGATGCTACATTATTATTATTAGCAAAGAAAATCATTTATCCAAATTGTAGCAAAACAGAAATCACAGAAGGTATACATGCATAGGAGGATATATACCAGACAATACAGAAGGAAAGAACTTTCCAGTGGAAGTATGGTGACCAACTGAGAGAGAGTTCTTGATCCAACCCAAGGTTGAATTCTCTGAAATAGTAAAGCTATTGTATTTTAAAATCAAATGGGAACTAATCCATATGACATTTGAATACTTAATGTCTTCAGAGATAAGTACTTAAAGCATAGAAGCGTTAAACATCTTGTGAAATACTAAAAGGTAAAACTGAAATGATAGTGTTGATTACCCCCACCTCTTTTACACATATTAACAATTTAAATGCTCTCTGATGATGGAGAGATATTACTTTTAATAATCTGTTCACTAAGTGCTATGGTCTCAGTGCACACTTAAAACATCCATCAAATGTCATTATTTTTCACCTTCTTTTTGTTTTCTCTTTTTAAAAATTTAATGCAAAAGCATCAAATACATGGCCTGAAGGCTTCATATGCAGCCACATCCCAGATTAAAAGGTAATTGGGAGGGGCAACTAGGTGTCATAGTGAGTAGAGCACCAGCCTTGGAGTCAGGAGGACCTGAGTTCAAATGTGGCCTCAGACACTGACATATTTACTTTGTGTGTGACCTTGGGCAAGTCCCTTAACCCCAATTGCCTTGCCTTCCCCCCTCAAAAAAAAGAAAAAAGAAAAATTAATTGGGAATATTTTAAGAAATAAATAAAATAAAATAAAACATATACAATGTTCATATGTGTTTTTCTAAGTAAATATGCTTCCACAGAGATCGTTAAGCATGGTTTAGTGACAATCTCTGCCCCACCTCCCCCCACCATTCTAGGTAAGTTTGATATCACTAATCTAGTGTATGCTCAATTTTCAAAACAGTCACCTGGGATAGAGAGAGGCTAGAGGTATGTCTCTCATAATCTTAGAGGGATGGGAAAAGTGAGAGAGTCAAATGAAAAAAGAAAGCTGTGATGGAGTATTAAAATGACTTCCTATTTCTTTCCCTTCTCAGCCAGTGCAGAAGAATGAGAGTTTGCTCCCTCAGTGGAAACTAGATAATAAGACTCAGCTTCCCATGGCAATTTGATTGTATCAGTAAGATCAAGTGACAAACTTAAGAAAGAAGTCATAAAAGGCGGACAATTTTTAATGTCCCTTTCCTAATGTCATAGGCATCCAGGATACTTTGGGGAGATATAGGGAACGATCTTCACTACTTTGCTTGTGTGGCTAGCTTTCATGACAAATCAATGAAGTGTAATATAAAAAAAAAGCATAGCGAAGAGATGGCTCAGAAAGATTGTGATAGGTAAGATTTCTGCAAGTGGAGAGAGCTCTTTTTTTTCTTTTTTAACTCTACTTTTTGAGGAAGTTTAAAATTCTCACCAAAATGAATTACCACCTTGAGACTCCTTGCAGCAATCCACAGACATAAGGTGTTTTAAACAGAAAAAGTCATCCTCCTCACAGAAAAGGAGAAAAATGAGTCCAGTGGAGGTTACAGAATGAAAAAGATTCATCTGCAAAGTTGTGCCAGCCCAAGAGACACATCTTATAAGTCTGTAGACATTTTGTGTGGATGTAGGGTCTTTGTGAGCTTATTTCTGTCTCGGTCTTCCTCTTCTCTACCCAGTCTAGTCAATTCCTATGGACCTCCCCTTTCCCCTTCACCCCACTGATATTTGTAGGAGGGAGAGAGCAAGAGATGTTTGAAAAAAAATTCAATGACTTTCACTCAGTTTAGTTTCTTCTCTCGGGAGAGTTCTTTTAGTAGGTGATGTTGTGTACCCAAATTATGACATCATTTAAAAATTTGCCACTTATCTATCTGGCATCTGACATTCATTCATTCTTTTCTTCCTAAACAAAATAAAAGTGAAACTCATGTATGTTCTCAAAGAACTCTCATTCTAATGGGGGAGACAATGTGTAGGAAACTGTACAAGCAAGCTATACAAGAGATAAACTGGGAGTAATCAACAGAGGAAAGGCTTCCTATAGAAGGTAAGATTTTGGCTGAGGATCTGAAGGAATCAAAGGAAGCCAAGCCTGTCAAGTTGCTAGGATCAGGAGGCAGGGTTAAGGAGGGAGAGCATTCCAGGCAGAGGAGACAGCCTGTGGACATGCTTGAAGTTGGGAGATGGAAGGTCCTGCTCTTGTTCATAAAACACCAAGGAACACAATATCACTGCTTTGTAAAGTGTGTGTATGTGAGATACTGCAAGGAGTAAGAAGACTGAAAAGCAGGAGAGCACTAGGTTATGAAAGGCTTTAAATGCCATAAAGAGGACTTTATATTTGGTGTTGGACATGATATGGAGCCACTGGAGTGTATTAAATAGGGCAGTGACATGGTCAGATCTGCACTTCAGGAAGATCATTTTGAACAACTGAGTGGATGATGGACTGAAAAAGGGAGAGACTTGTGGCAAGGAAATAAACAAGCAGGCTATTGCAATAGTCTAGCCATGAGGTATACATGAGGGTGATGTCAGTATTCAGTAGCAGCAGAGAAGGGGATATGTATGTGAAAGATAATATGATGGTAAAATTGAAAGGCCTGAGATCCAGACCCAAGTCACAGGGCTACAGAGGAGCTCACATTCAAATGGTGCACTCAACCTGCAGGCAATGGAACAACATGGTTCAAGAGGGATAAGGTAGAAAAGGATGTCATAGTAAAGTTCCTTATGGATTGAAATAATTTCTGAAGCTACCACAGACTCTTCCACCACAGGTCTGACAATTCATACCTGAGGGAGTGATAAAATGTCACGTTGACAAATGTCAAAAGTGATTTGTCCTTTGCACCCAGGTAACCATGGTGATCCAGGCATTCTTCTCCAAGCAACCCCTACCTGGGTCATACACATAGGGCTATATGTCAGGCTGTTTCCAATGGAATGTTCACATGGATACTTTAAAGCTTATGTTATTTTCACTGAATCATAACATAAAATTGTAGTTCCTTCTAAAGATGCTCACTCACATATAGAGATGAAGACCAGCAGAGGCTCAAAACAAAGATCTGGAGTCTTAAATTTTTTCTTAATTGTATTCACCTTTACTCATTATTTGCTTTTTTCTCTCAAAGGCAACCTCCACTCCCCCATCTTGAGTGCTTTTTTCCTTTCTAATCCTTTTTTAATAGACAAATATTTTTGTTAAGAGTGACATCTAATTCATATAGACTGATTTATTTCTTTAAAAATGGCATCTATTCAGATTTTTGCCCAAATAACTCAGAACTGTTAAAAGAAAATATCATACAAACCGATTACTGAATCAAAAACAAAACAAAATGCTCACATATTTCACTCAAATTTCTTTTCCCAACCTTCTGCCGGGGCTGAGAAAAATACAGTAATGCAATGCCAATTCCTTTGAAAATCTTGTTTCTTTTTTTTACTTCTTCCTGAATTTTATTTCCCTTTTTTTAAAAAAAAATTATTTTATTTTTAATTTATGGAATAAAAAAAGCATTTCCATAACATAATGCAATACAAAAAATATGATTGCACATGAAACTGCAAATCTATTATGGACAACTTGCCATTCCATAAAGTTATGTTGTGAATTTCTTTTTTCCCTTTTTTCTTCCCCTCTCCACCTTAGAGATGGCTACCATTAAACACAAATAGATAGGTACATAGACATATATATATATATATATATATATATATATATATATAAATATATATGTATATAAAGCCATTCTATGCATACTTCTATTTATCAGTTCTTTCTCTGGATACAGACAGTGTCTTCTTTCATATGTTCTTTGTAGTTAATTTGGCTATTTATAATAGTCAAAATGACTTATTTGCTCAAAAGGTATATCATTAGTACAGATGCCAAGATCCAGTGGTCCTCCACATTACAAGAATATCGTTGTTGATATCTCCTAACTCATCAAAGCTATATGAGTAACAAATTGGGGATAGGAGGAAGCCAGAAAACTCCAAGATCCTACAACCTTAGGGAATGAGCCTAAGGGTTAGAGAGAAAGGCACATTCCAAATTCCCATCCACAGGGAAAAATGGAATAATAAGAATAATGAAGGTTTGAAGATCAATGGAGAGTGAGGGAATAGAAGGAAACATTGACAAAGAGGTTGGGGGGAAGGGAAGATCTTGGCAGCATGTCGGTAGCCAGGGAAAGGAAGGGAAAGGAAAGAAAGGGAAAGAAAGGGAAGGGAAGGGAAACAAAGGGAAGGGAAGGGAAGATATGGCAGCATCCCTCAGGGCCTACCAGCTCCTATTCTTAAAGCTTTATAAATCCTGAATGTTAAGACATGAAGTGCTAGGGTAGGGAGATCGGAAAGAGTAGATGAAAGGGATTAGCAATACAAATGGCAAGGGCTGATGATTCTATACATTACCAAAAGTATATTAGTTGGTGACTCTTAGTTCATTGAAGTAGTATGAAAGACCATTTGGTAGAATCAGTGCAGGAGGACAGAGGGGTTCAGGGCCACATAACTTGGGAAGGAAGAATGAGACTATGGATTGAAGAGCAATAGGCACTCCAGCCTTCCTGGATTCCTTTGGGGGGTGGGGTGGAAATCAGAGTACAGTGTCTGGAAAATTAAAAATGGAAGTATGAGGGCTGCAAATTATGGCCATTCAGAAGTACTCTTCTACTTATTGAAAGTATAATAATACATTCTTTATGTTTGGATTTGCCATGGGAAGTCAGTTCTTACACAAAGACTTTGCCCAACCAGAAAGAATAAAAATTCATTCCCACCTTTGCCATTACTCAAATAATGGCACTATGAATCTACAGTGCTATTGAGAGGAAGGTATTATTAACAAAGTGAATATTCATTAAGTGAGAAGATCCCACGGTTTACAACTGTACTGCAGATCTGGAATTCCCAAATTAAGTTGGAGGTCACTCCTTTCTCAGGCTCACTTTGGAGTCATTTGAATTTTTCACATTGTATTTATGATTGATAATAATTTTGGGGTGGGGATAGGGAAAGCAATAAACTTAGAGAAGAATTTGTAAACCTGTGACACTTTGAAACTTGCTTTACCAGAAAAATATCATTAGATTCTACTCCACCAGAGTGTTGTCCCTTTTCTAAAGTCTCAAAACTCCCAAGGTCTAATTGTTCACTCAGCTCAAGAGATTTATTGAGTTTGTGATGTATCCAGAGATGAGATCCCAAGGGGAAACCAAGGCTAATTATAAATTCTCCTTCTACTTCCCACCCCAAGTCCTGCAGCTATTAAGGTCTGAGAAAGAATCACTGAAGTGCATAGGAAAAGTCGGTTCTGTGTTGTCTAATTTGGTAATTTTGTCTAATAAGGAGAAGCATTCAGGGTTGCCAGCTACATACACTGGCCCTGCCTCATGGCACCTAAAATAGAAGGCATTGATAGAAAAATTTGCATCTTCCCTTCATGAGAGACTTGAAAAAAGGAAGAAAGAGTTCTCATCCCCAGTCAACTATATTCTCTCTTGGACATATATGTTCACTTAATTTTACTCTCTCACTGCTTTTCATGGTGAGAACATAATGGGAAATCATAGGTTGGGTGAGGCTATTAAATGACTCCCAAGGTTAGGAGCTAAATTTCTATAAGAATCTCCAGAACAGGAAATTCAAGGAGAAAAGTATATTGGACTATTGGTGTCTGGGAACAGTTGGCTGTGTTCCTTGAACCTGTAGAGTTCAGCAGTTTTTACTTAGCTACACAGACACAAAAAGTGAAGACTCAAAAGACTGTATCATACTTCATTAAGGAATCACCTCAACTTCTTCTGTGAGGAAATCTTTGTTGATCATGGAAAAGCCAGTGACAGGCTGTGTCCTTGTCTTGGGGTTATGATGCCCTGGGTCCAAATCTTACCTCTGATACATAAGCTCTGCAACTATCCGCAAGTCACTTATCCTCTTTGAGACTCTATTTCCTTATTTGTAAATAGTCATAATAATACATATGGTACCTACCTAATAGGGTTGTTGAGAGGTTCAATGAGATCATGCAGGGAAAGTGTTTTACAAACATTAAGTCCTATATATGCCTGTTATCATGATCATTAACCATATTGTGATAGAGGAGTCGATACCTGAAGCAGTGTTTATTGGAAATTTTTGAAAATTTTGGTCCCAGGGTCAATCCTCCAAGTTCATGTTTGGACTTAAATTTCTGAGTGTGCTACCTGATAAATGAGGAGCATCTTTGTACCCCTGTGAGGATTACTTTCATGTCAAGATATGGAAATGATTTTCTACTTAGTGACAGCATATTCTACACAACTGAGGTCCCCATTCAGTCTATGCCTTGGCTGTGACTTTCACACAGTCACTGTCAAAGTTGCTCTAATGCCTATGATCTTTTAATTTCTTAGCAGGCGGCCAGGATTGATGACCTCATTCAGGAATGATAAAGGAAACCAGCATAAAATAAGAACAAGGATCCAAGACTGGTGGGTTCATTTTGACATTTCTTTTTGGCTTTTATCATTTTTTATGATGGATATTTTTTGTTCTCCAATTTTAAATGCTTATTGAATAGTATTCCTTTGATTAATAGCAGGAATTTCATTCCATTCACTTTTTTAGAAGTCATAATTTTATATACCTTTGAGCTCCATTTTACTTGCAATCATGGTGACTGAAAGTTGAGGGTGATAGTCTCAGGTAAAAAAAGGTCAGACTTTCTTCCAGTGCGTGATAATCTTCCCAGTTGTTGTACTAAAAAAGTTTTCAATAAAAAATATAAATTGATGATAGAAGATGAATTTGTATCATTCTAAACTGACTCACCCTTTGTATTTGATATCTGTACTCAGCATCTGCTTTCTTCTGTCTTCCCCAGGTCTGACTCTCCTATGAACATAAAGAACTACACAGAGGTGACTGAGTTTATCCTCCTGGGAATCCCTCATACAGAAGGCCTGGAGACTATGCTCTTTGTCATCTTCTTATTCATCTACATCTTCACCCTGCTGGGGAACTTCCTCATCCTCTTGGCCATCATCTCTTCCTCTCACCTTCACACACCCATGTATTTCTTCTTGGGTCTCTTATCTACTTTTGATATATTTTTTCCTTCAGTGAATTCTCCTAAAATGCTGGTCTTTCTCTCTGGAAATAGTCGAGTCATGTCTTATAAAGGATGTGCCTCCCAGCTCTTCTTCTACCATTTTGTAGGATGTGCAGAGGGCATTTTATACTCTGTGATGTCCTATGACCGTTTTGTTGCCATCTGTCATCCACTGCGCTACACAGTCATCATGAACCCCAGATTTTGTGCTGTCCTAGCCACATGTACCTCAATGATAGGTTGTATCCATGCCACTATACTGACATCACTCACCTTCCAGTTGCCTTACTGTGGCCCCAGTGAAATAGACTATTACTTCTGTGACATCCCCGTCATCCTACCTTTGGCCTGTGCTGACAGCTCACTGGCCCAAAGGGTGGGTTTCACTAATGTTGGCCTTTTGGCTTTAATGTTATTTTTCACTATTCTTGTTTCCTACACCCACATTGCGATAGCCATTTTGAGGATCCGTTCAACTGCAGGGAGGAGCAAAGCTTTCTCTACCTCTAGTGCCCACCTCATTGCCATCATGTGTGCCTATGGACCAGTTATCATTATCTATTTTCAGTCCACACCCAACCCTTTGCTTAGTGCTGTGGTTCAAATTTTGAATAACATTGTCTCACCTATGCTGAACTCTTTAATTTATTCTCTGAGAAACAAGGAAGTAAAAAGAGCCTTGAAAAGTGTTTTGTGTGGGACAGGACTAACTACAGAGGCCTAAATAAGGAGGCCTCAATCTCACTGGTCAGTCTCTGTTTCCATCTTTGGATGGAAACTGTTGATCAGATTCCTTTCCTTCAGCGAATGGTCAACATGTCTGTGCCCTCTCTGTGTGTCATTCTGTCTGTTCTGTATGGTGCACGCAACCAGAAAGTAGGACAACATGAGAAAAAAATAGTTGAGTTGTTTTTTTTCTCTTAAAGGCCTTTTTCTGTTGGGATTCCCTTTCCATTGCAGAGTTCATGAAGTGTCTGTGAGTAGGAAGGCTTCACTAGTTTATTACTTCTTTGAAATCATTATCTTAGGAGAAACTCATCTTTGAACATACCTGTGTTTCTCATGGTAGCAATTTTGAAGAGTGTTTCTTTGGGGGAAGTAAGGGACAGTTTAGGCATATGATTTCATTGGTGTAGAGAGGTACAAAAGAGCTCCCCTTTTCCCACTTTTAAATCACCAAACCCATTGACAATATCTCCCATTCATTGCTCCTTTACTCTAGTCTCTGACGCAAAGTTGACAGCCTATCTTAATTTTCAAATTTCTACTTTGTTTCAGTTCTAGTTTTATTCTCTTAGAAAAAAATCCATGAAATCTCTCCTAGATATGTTCTGCATTCTATCCCACACCTTTAGTCTTTTCTTCTTCCACACCTTTAGCAATCTCCTGTTTACATTCACTTTCAGGGAGTAAGTATTATAAAAAGCACTGCCAGGGAATGTTATTTGCTGTATGTGTCCTAATCCAGAGGTATTCTGGTAGATGTTTAACAACTGGCCCTATGGGAAAAAATGTACTCAAGACAAATATTTTCTCTATCACTTTCCTAAGTCTAGACAATCAACCAAACAATAAACCAAGCCCTAATTTGTGGCATCTGTCAATTTCCAAGGTCAGAAAGCCTCTTTTTGAACATGAACCTGAGCAAGAATCCTCTCTATCACATTTCTGACATGAAGCCTTTGCTTGAAAAATTTGAATGCAAGGAAACCTACTGTTTTCCAAGATAGCCAATTGCTTTTTTTTATAGCTCTGATTGTGAATGAAGTTTTCATTTATACCAAACTACTATCTGTGTCTCTGAAATTTCTATCCATTCTTCCTAGTTCTTCTGTCTACGGTCAAATAGAACAATAATTTCCCATTGTTGGATGTACTCCCTTTTCATATTTATGTATTAGTATTTCTAACTTCCTTTAAGATTCAACTTACATAATCTCTCTCATGTAAGGTCCTTGCTGTTCTTCCATATCTACCAGAGATGTGCTATAATCAGCTTGGACTGAAGAACTAATAGCTAAATTTTTCGTGTGAGCATTTACACCTTAGAAATAATCAAATGCTACAAATCAGAGCTTGATTTATTGTTTCGTTGATTGTCTAGACTTAAGAGAGTGATAAAGAAAATCTTACTAATCCTGATTGAACTAAAATGTTGTGAAGGGAATTATGATTTTTATAATTGATATGATATGTGTAATGAATATACTAATAGATTAGATTTTTTCAGAATTGCCTATGTCAGTTTATGAGTCGGATTCACAATACAGCTTGAACTGATCTATCAAACTTTGACAAGGCTCACAATCACTGTCATTCTTCTCCCTGTGTACCTGAGGTGAAGAGAATCAAAGATTATAGAACCTGTTCCTGTCACAGAACTATGGTCCTGTGACCCACCAAGTAATGACCCCAAAGACTCGAGCAATTTATTTTCCTCAGGACTCCAGAATTGTTGTATTGTCTTCCATTTGTGGATTTGTTGTGGGAAACTACTCTGTAGGAACAATTATTTGTAGTCTACCTTACCCCCTACCCTCCCACTTGTGATTTTTGAATTTACTCTCTGTCTTCACTTCAGCAAGTTGGAATACTGAGCAGGAGAATTCCCATTTGCAAATCTGTTCCTCTTAATGAAGCTAATTAATTAAATGGCTACCTGGTTACTGGCACTTTGTCTCTGATCTGCTCTTTTGTTATTCTCTGGTTAGAGGCTAACACATTAAAATCTTGTTAGCAGTGTCATGTATACAGGTATATGTGAATACACACTCCCTCACAGACACATATTCAGAGAGGTGGTTGGTAAACATTTATCAGCATACCCTTGGATATCTCCCTCCTGAAATAAAATTATATTTATTTGGTATATATTCTATTTACTTATTAGCATGTATTGTTTATTCTTCAGTAGAATGTAAGCCCCTTGAGTGTAAGAAATATTTTGTTTTGTCTTTGTACCTTTCAGTGTCTAATGATGTACTTTGTTCATAATAAGTGCTTAATAAATGTTCGTTGAGTTTAATTGAATCTTCTTCTAACCATCGTCACTTTAGCTAGCATTTATAGAACAATTCAAGGCTTACAAAGCACTTTACAAATATTATCTTGTCCAATCATCATAACATCATAACAACCCTGGGAGATATTTTATAGAAGAGGACATGGAGACAGACAGAAGTTGTGACTTGTGACTGTGTTGTCACACAGCTGGTCAATGTCTGAGACTGGATATGAATTCAAGTCTTCATGACTATAGATCCAACAGTCTATCTTCTGTACCATGTAGCTAGTCATGGCCCTTGAACCTTATCCTCTGTCCTTCTGACTTCCATAGTAGCAGATCCTCAACAGCCTTGACTGTATTTTTGAGTTATCCCTATAGCACGGTAGCATCATGCTCCAGACCTTTCCATTTGATCCTGTGGGGGCCTAGATTTACCCCCAGGTTTCACACACAGTCTCCCTATCTATCTTGGGCTGTGATTCAATTCAATTTAGTAAACATTAATCTCTTACTATGTACTAAGCACTGGGGATACACACACACAGAAACAGACACATACACATACACATATACATATGCATATGTATATGTGAGTGTATATGTATATGTATATCTACATCTATATCTATATCTATATTTATATCTATTTTCATTGACCTTTGTCCTGCATGTTTGGAGTATAGTCTCTTCTCATTTGCGTCTCTTAAAATCTTAACCTTCCTTCTAGTCTGTACTCATCACCTTTTCAAAAAAAATATTTTGTATTCATGGGATAAAACAAGCATTTCCATAACATAGTATAACAAAAAAGATTCTTGCACATGAAACTGCAAATCTCTTATGTACAATTTGCTATTCCTTTTAAATATGCAGCAATGTTATCATGTTATTTTTTTCTTTCTTCCCTCCCAGGTCTTCCTATAGATGGCTTCCATCAGACACAAATAGGTACATATACATACATACACATAAATACATACATACATACATATATATGTAATTATTCTATACAAACTTCTATTTATCAGTTCTTTCTCTGGATGCAGATAGCATCTTTCTTCATATGTCCTTATAGTTAATTTGGGTGTTTATAATAATCAAAATAAATGATGTCCTCAAAGTCATTCTTGAAACAATATTGCTGTTACTGTATACAATATTCTCTTAGTTATGGTCATTTCTCTCCATTATTTTGTGGAAATATTTCCTTGTGTTTTCTAAGATCATTGAATTCATTATTTCTTACATCACAGTAAGTATTCCATCACAATCACATACTACTACTTATTCAGCAATTCCCCAATTAATGGGCACCCCTGCAATTTCCAGTAGTTTGCCACCACAAATGCTATAAACATTTTGGAACATGTAGGTTCTTTTCCTTTTTACCTAATTGTTTCTGGAAATAGACCATTCCACCAACAATGAGTTAGTGTCCCGATTTTTCCACATTCCCTCCAATATTTGTCACTTTCCCCTTGTATAATTTTAGGCAATCTGGTAGGTATAAAAATAATATATCAAGGTTGTTTTAATTTGTATTTCTTTAATCAATAATGATTTAGAGCATTTTTTAATCTGACTATAAATTGTTTTGATTTTTTCATTGGAAATTCTTATCCTTTGAACGTTTATCAATTGGTGAATGACTTATATTCTCACAGATTTGACAAAGTTCTTTATGTATTTGAGATATGAGACCTTTATGTGAGAAATCATCTATAATTTTCCCCCAATTTTCTACTTTCCTTTTGACCTTTGCTACATATGTTGTATTTGCACAAAACCTTTTTAATTAAATGTAATCAAAATGATCCATTTTACAGCTAGCTTTGCTCTGTCTCTTGTTTATGTATAGCTTGTTCACCTATCCATAAATCTGGTAAGTACTAGTTCTAGTTTTCTTATAATATTTCTCTTCATATGTAGATCATGTATCCATTTTGAGTTTATCTTGGTAAATGGTGTAAGATATTGGTCTGTGCCCAGTTTCTGCCATATTGCTTTCCAGCTTTCCCATCAATATTTACCAAACAATGAATTCTTATCTCAAAACCTGAAGCCTTTACACTTGTCAAATAAAAGATCATTATGTTTATTTGCTGCTATAAATTGTTTTTCTGCTCTCTTCCATTGATCTACATTTTTATTTCATAGAAAAAAATCAGAAAGTCTTGATAATTACTGCCTTATAATATAGTTTAAGATCCGATATTGTTAAACTTCTTTCCTTTACATTTCTTTTTGTTATTTCCTTAGATATTTTTCACTTTTCTTCCAAATGATTTTGTTATTTCTTTCTAATTCAGTAAAATGATTTTTTTTGGTAATTAAATTGGGATAACATTGAATATATCAATCAGTTTGTTAAAATTTCATTTTTATTATATTGACCCTGCCTACCCATAAATGCTTAATATTTCTCCAATTATTTAAATCTGGTTTTATTTTTATGAAAAGTTTTTTTTATAATTTTGTTTGTATAGTTTTGTTTTGATAGGCATACTTCCACGTATTTTAAACTGCCTAGAGTTATTTTCAATGAGGTATTTTTTTTACTCTCTTTGCAGAGTTTTGTTAGTGACGTAAATGAAAGGTGATGATTTATGTCAATTTGCTTTATATCGTGCTACTTTGATAAAATTACTAATTGTTTTAACTAACTCTTCAGTTAAGTCTTTGGCATTTTTCAAGTATATCATCTTATCATTTGCAAAAAGAGATAGTTTTGTTACCTCATTCCATATCCTGATTCTTTCTATTTCTTTTTCTTCTCTTATTTCTATTGCTAGGATTTTCAATACAATACAGAATAATATTGGTGACAGTTGGCACTAGGTTTCATACCAGATCTTACTGGGAAGATTTCTAGCTTAACCCCATTAAAAATAATGTTTGCCGATGGTTTTACCTAAATGCTTTCTATCAATTTAAAGAAACATCCATTTATACCAACACTTTCAAGTGTTTTTAATAGAAATGAGTATTGAATTTTGTTAAAAAGCTTTTTCTGCATCTATTGATATAATCATATGATTTCTTAAAATTTTTATGATTTATATAATGAATTATGTTAATACTCTTCCTTATGTTAAACCATCCCTACATTCCTGGTATAAATCCCATTTGATCATAATGTAGAATTTTTGGAACATATTGTTGTAATCTTTTAAATTTTTTTTTTATTCAGGATTTTTGCAACCATATTCATTAATGAAATTGGCCTATAGTGTTTTTTCTCTGTTTTCCCTCTTCCTGGTTTAGGTATCAGTACATAAAAGCAGTTTGGTACTATGCCTTCTTGACCTATTATTCCAAATAATTTATTTACTATTAGAATTAGTTGATCTTTAAATGTTTCATAGAATTCACTTATCAATCCTTCTGGTTCCAGTGCTTTTCTCTTAAAAGCTCATTTATGGCCTGTTCAATTTCTTCTAAAATAAATCTAGTTAGATATTCTATTTCCTCTTCTGAAAATCTTGGCAATGTATATTTTTGTAATTATCCTTCCATTTCACTTAAATTATTAAACTTATTGGCATATAATTGGGTGATTTAAGCTACCACACCTTAAAGACAGTATTTCCTGATTCTCATAAATGTTCATTTCTCTACATTACACAGTGGACATAGCTCTGGGTCTGGAGTCAAGAGCACCTGATTTCAAATCCAGCCTCACACACTTTCTAGCTTTTGTGACCCTGTGCAGGTCACTTAACTTCTGTCTGCCTCTGTTACCTTAACTATAAAATGTGTGTAATGATAGTACACACCTCCCCAGATTGTTGTGAGGATCTAATGATTTAATATTTGAAAAATGATTAGCACAGTTGTATGTACCATATAAACACTTGCTTCCTTTTGCTCCCCCTAACATTACCTTGTTTATTTAACCATTTAAATGTGTATTCCCAAGCAGGATATAAGCTTCTTGAGAGTAAAAATTGTTTTGTTGTTGTTGTTCTTTGTGTTTCCAGTGCCTAGCATTTTCTGTCATGTTTTGTCTTTAATATCACTTGTGCAGAGAAATCCTGGTAAGGAAACTTTTCCATAGCTCATCTATAATATATAGCCTTGGAAAGCTGCCTGGGGCACTGAAAAGTGAAACAACTTGTCCAGAGTTACACAACTGGTCAAAAACACAATTGGAACCAGGGTTTTCTTGATTCAAGGCTGGCATTCTATGACACCTCCCATTTTTTATGGTACTTTAAGGTTTACAAAGCATTTTCCTATCTCTTGTACCAGTGTGGCCAAACTCAAATAATTCCCTGCACATCAGATATTGACTTCAAAACCCATAAATTAACATTATCTACATTGTATTTTTATTTATTTTTCTTAACATTTCTCAACTGGGGCCCAGGAGACAAGTCTGACACCTCTGCACCATGATGACATAGAATGTTTTATATGTTTAATATATGCTTGTTGATCTTAAGGAATGATGAAGGAGTTTTTTTGGGGGAGAGAGTTCTCTCTTTGTGAAATTAGAGAAAGGAGAGGAGAAATATTATTCTGAATTTAGTTTTGAATAATTTTTGTTTAGTATTTTATTTTTCCCCAATTCCATGCAAAATAATTTTTTAACATTAATTTTTCAAATTTTGAGTTTTAAATGATCTCCCTTCCTCCTTCCCCTCATTGAGGTGGCAAGCAATTCGATATAGGTTATACATGTGTAGTCATGCAAAATACATTTCAATATTAGTCATGTTGTGAAAGAAAACATAGATAAAAAACTCAAAAAAATAAATTTAAAAAGGTATGCTTCAATCTTTATTCAAACACCATCAACTCTTTCTCAGGGGATAGATAGCATTTTTCACATAAGTCCTTCAGAGTTGTCTTGGATCGTTGTATTGCTGAGAATAGCTAAGTCATTGTCAGATGATCATCTTGCAATATTACTGTTACTTTGTACACAGTACATGTCACTTTGCATAAGCTTCTGTAAGTCTTCCCAGGTTTTTCTGAGAATATTCTGCTCATCATTTCTTATAGCACAATAATATTCCACAGTTTGTTCAGCTCTTTATGGCCCAATTGATAGGCATCCCCTCAATTTCCAATTCTTTGCCATCAGAAAAGGGCTGCTTTAAATATTTTTGTACAAATATGTCCTTCTCATTTTTGTTTTAATCTCTTTTTGGATACAAACCCAATAGTGGTATTGCTAAGTCAACAGATATGCATGGTTTTATAGCCCTTTGGGCATAGTTCCAAAATGCTCTACAGAATGGTTTTATCAGTTGAATAATGTTTGATAGCAATAAAGATTGGGGGGAAGGTCAGGGCAACCCTTCCCAATCATTTATTTACAAATCCCCACTCTCTCCCTCTCAGACATAATTAAGGAATTTTTGCTCTCCAGACAAGTAGCTCAAAGTATGACCTAAAGAAATACACAGGGAGGGGGAATAGAGAGATACAGATTTTGGACACCAAAATGAGGCCAATGCTTGGGAGTCAACTCTGGGAAGAAAGAACAGGAAGAAGTAAGAGTTCATCTGAACTTATCATGGGACATTATACAATTTCAATTAACACTTAGTAAGTAGGTGCTAATTTCAATTACTACTTAATAAGCAGGTGCTAATGTCAATTCTTACATTCATTGCTAAAGAGATGAAAGTTCTTTCAGTAGCCACTTTAACCAATGGCAAAGCTCCTATCTCCTCTCCTTAGTTATGGCTCTATATCCCCTTACTAAAGTAAAATGAAAGTCTAGTTGAAAACTCTTTATCATCAAAAGAGCATCAATGGAAAAATACAAAGTCTTCTTTAAAAAAATTAAATTTTGCCAAAGTATGCCATATTTGATATTTAGATATTAAAATGAATTCACTTAAAAATAAAGTACCAAAGAAAGAAGTTTAGGTTAAACAAAGTATACAGTTATCTTATTTTTTTGCCTAGATAAATTCTCAGAATTGTGTTTACTCATTCATAATTTTCATCTCTAAGTGAGATATATAATCATATGACAGTTTGAAATTTAAAACTTTTCTTTTGAAAAATCCATAATATAACAATTGATTGATCCATAATAGGGAACTTGACACAAAATACTAGAAATTTAGGAAGGGGGATTTGTAGGCAGTTGTAATATTCATTGTATTCCCTTTTAGTACCTTAACTTAGTCCACCCCAGCTGCATCCCCAATAATATTATCCTTATTCCAAACACTCTCCATGATACTGTGGTAGCAATTTGGATTTGAAGATCTTTCCTACCCATTAATATAACATGTGACCTGCTTACATCAGAGGAAGCCTAAGTTATATGTGGTAGGAGGAGCTTCCTGACAGGAAAAGGAATTTATGTCACAGGAAGTGCAGAGAGAGAGAAAGAGAGAGCAGTTATGGCTGCTAATGGCCTACTCGTGATTGTTAGAACTGAACAGGCTGACTTAGCTGTACTGTGAGTTTGTCTTTGGGAAGACTCCAGCAGGGAGTCAGAGAGGTTTTGGGATGGCAAAGCTCCATGCTGTGATATGGTGTTTTAAGTTCCTTGTTGTTATGATGAAGTGGGCTAACTGGCTGTGGAAGCTGAACATTTGCTTATGGGATATGATTCTCTGGTGTCTGAATAAATGTTATAGTTCTTTTACCTTCCATATGGAGAGTCTCTCATACTTTGTGATACAGAACTACATAGGCATATTCATGATTATCGTCGATGTTGTGTTTATTGACTTACTGATACAGATACCCACATCATCTATACCAATTCTTGACAAAATAGACAAGTTGAATAGAGCCTACTCTAGAGTTGTCAGTCAAATGTACATTACCAATTTTTTCTTATTTATACACACCACTCTATCCACCTGAACCTTATTTCATGCCACAGAGGATAATGACTCAGTAAAGATAAGGTTCAAATGTCTGAATAGCAGTGCGAGAAAAGGATAAAAAACAAATCAGAGCTAGAAGGACCTCTGAGGTCATCCACTCCAATTGCCTCTTTTTCCAGTAGGAAAACTGAGACTCAGAGAGATTAAATAAGTTAGTGCTCAGAGTGACAAGTCTAACAAGACATGAAGCCAGGTCTCATGATTTCCAGTACAGTTTTCCTTCAACCACACCAGCCTAGCAAAAATTTCCTGGAAATTGAATTTCTCCAGGTTTTTCCACAGATAATAGCTGTGTAAGGTATTTTTTGACTTAGGAAGTTGGTGGTAATCTCTTAATTGCATATACAATTACCTAGGCAAGCTGTACCAGATAACAGGGTGAAGGCAAGAAAATCCAGATAATAAAAATGCCCAGAGTAGTGATTGTGTTTGTGGCACTAATTTGAGTTAAATGGAATTATTAGAGAAATAAAGACCTTATTTACAGTTAGTATAGAGGGCTCGTGCTTCTTATAGTAAGATGAAGAGACTTCTATATTTACTTTCTTTTTAGTCAATTGATAACTACCTCTGTATAAAATGTAGATGCATCTCTCTATTAAGGAAGAAAGTGAAAAGGCAGAAAATATAAGAAATAGTTGAAAGGAAAAAAACAAAGAGAACTTTTGTCTGCCTCAATTTCCTCAATTGTATAATGGGAATGACATCTACCTCACATAGCTGTTTTGAGAATAAAATGAGATAATATTTGCAAAAGTATTTAACAGGGTCTGGCACATGGTAGGTACTTAATAAATATTTATTCCATTGAAATCATTCTATAATCATTCTGGAAAGTAATTTAGAATTTTACACAAAATGTTACTAAATAGTTAATGCCTTTTGACTAAGAAATAACATGACTAGGATTATACTTAAAAGTTCAAAGAAAGGGGAAATGGTCCTTTATGTATAAAAAATATTTGTATTATCTCTTTTTGTGGGAGCAAAATACTGTAAATGAAGGAGATGCCTATCAGTTGAGGAATGGCTGAAGAGGTCGTGGTATATAATGTGATGGAAGACTAGAGTACTATTAGAAAAGAGGGAACAAATGACTTCAAAAAGACATGGAAAAACTGCTATGAACTGATGCAGAGTGAAGAGAGCAGAAACAGAACAATTTACACTTAATATCAATATTATAAAAATGAACAGTTTTCAAAGACTTTCATAGACTGATGATGAATGAAATGGGGAGAAAAAGGGACCAATTTTTATAATAACAAACGTCACTGTCAAAACAAACAAAAAACTTTGAAAACTGTAAGAACTATTATGATCAATAGAATGACAATACATGCTTCCAGAAGGAAACATACTATCCATTACAAAGGGGTGATGCATTTAGGGTATTAAATGAAACAGATACATGTATACACATATGTGTACATATGCAGCCATTGAGGGAATTTCTTTTGCCAGACATATTTCATATAAGAAACTTATTTTTCTTTATTTTTTTCCCCAATAGAATGAGTGGTTGGAAGGAGAACAAGTAGCTTTCTGCCATTTAAAAAAAATAGACAAGTAGAGGTGTGGTGGCTACAGATGTGAAATATATGCACTTTCAGATGAGGTCACCATATTATTAATTTATGTAACTGTTTTATCTTTTTACAAGAGACCTCCCATGATGCAGGCATACTCTGAAAAAAATGTGTAATGTAAAAACAAAACATTAATAAAACATTGTCAGTTTTTAAAAATAAAGTATTTTCCTTGAGCCTTACGAATCTAATCAAAAGAAGTAAGGAAAAATGCTTATATAGTATACATATAGACACTAGCTGAATATATGTATATATTATTGATGATAACAGTAGCTAGCATTCACATAGCACCTACTATGTGACAGGCACTGTGTTAAGTGATTTACAAATATTATCACTTATAATCTTCGCAACAAGCCTGCAGGGTAGGTAATATTGTTATCTCTACAATTGAGAAAACTGAGGCAGAAGTTAAATGACTTGACCAGAGTCACACAGCTAGTAAGTTTCTGAGGATGGATTTGAACTATAGTTATCTTATCTCCAGGCCCAGTGGTCTGTCCACTGTGTTAGCTAGTGTCAACACAAGAAGAAAAATAGGAGGCAAAGCATCCTGAAATCATTGAAGAAGAAAAAAATCTACAAAAGGAGTAACAATAAAATCCAACTACCAAGAGGTAGTTATATGTATATTGCAAAACATGGATAATAAGCAAGAATTCATAATCTTCATGTAAGAAGGCAAAATTGACCCATAAATATCACTGAGAATCAGACTAGTGACTGAAAAGTGATTTTGATGATGTGCAAAAGAAACAGATTGGGTAAAAGGAGAGTGGAATTGAACTATATTCTAAAATATAGGACTCATGGGAACAAATCCAGTCTGGGGAACAGAGAGAGGAAAAATGGTGGAAAACATTTGAGTGAAGATGAGTTGACTGAAATAAAAGCAAAACTGACACTGGAGTATTCTACGGGCCACAGACAAACACAATGAAATATTATAGATGAGAAGTTTGGGAAACAAGTCAAGAGAGTGGCACAGGGGAATAATATACTAATGATATCAGATTTCTGATGTCTGGATATGTCTGACCTCTCTCTCTCTCTCTCTCTCTCTCTCTCTCTCTCTCTCTCTCTCTCTCTCTCCCCTCCAAACAATGCCTCTGATAATTTCTTGACTTCCTTAATGATAATTTCATCCTTCAAAAGGTGAATGAACCAACACAAGAAACTTATTCTGGATGTGACTCTCACCAAGAAGTAGAAGCTGCTTGGTGTAGTGGCCAAATGAAAACGAAATGTAAAAGCTAACCAGGGAAAGCAACTCCTTAAAAGTTAGGAATGGGCAAGTGGAAGCTAGTGAGAAATATCTGTGTCTATGAGATGTCAAGAATTAATCAAACAAATTCAATAGAATGAAAACATAGAAGAAAATCTAAAATATCTCATTGGAAAAACAACTGACCTGGAAAATAGATCCAGGAGAAATAATCTCAGAATAATTGGATGACCCAAAAGCCACATTCAAAAGGAAGACCTGGACAGCATCTTTCAGGAAATTGTCAAGGAAAATTGCTCTGATATCCTGGAACCAGAGAACAAAATAGGCATTGAAAAAATCTACCAATCACCTCAGAAAAGAGATCCCAAAATTAAAAGTCCGAGAAACATTATAGTCAAATTACAGGACCATCAGGTCAAGGAAAAAATACTATGAGTGATCAGAAAGAAACAATTCAAGTATCAAGGAGCCACAATTAGGATTACAGAGGGCTTAGCAGCTACAACATTAAAGGATTGGAGTTCATAGAACATGATATCCTGGAAGGCAAAGGAGCTCATACTACAACCAAGAATCACTTATACGGTGAAATTACATATAATACATCAAGGAGGGGAAAGGTCATTCAAGTAAATAGAAGGATTTCAGGCTTTCATAAAGAGAAGACCAGAATTGAACAAAAAAAAATGATCTCCAGTATCAAGGCCTAAGAGAAGCCTAAAAAGTTAAAAAAGGAAAAGAAACATAAGGGATTCAATGGAGCTGAACTGTTTACACTCCTACAGGGGAAGATGACACTTGTAATTCTTAAAAATTCTACCACTAATAGTACAGCTAGAATGAATATACATAGCCAGAGGGTATCAGTATAAGGTGAATTTGAGGGAATGGCATAAAAAATAATTAAGGGGTAAGAAAGAGGAGTATATTGGGTGCAAAAGGAAGGAAAAGGTAGAACTGAGCAAACTATTACACATGAAGAGGCACGAAAGACTTACTAGAGTAGAAGTGAAGATGGGAAGGTTGGTGATGGGCATTGCTTGAACTTTATTCTCATCAATACTGGCTCAAAGAGGAAATAATATAAACAGTCAGTTGAATATTGAAATCTATCTTGCCCAACAGAGAAGTAGTAGGGGAGGAGATTAAATTAAGATGGTAGGGGTGGTATGGTGGGTGAGGAGAGGGACTGACAGAAGAGAGGGAAGACCAAGGGAAGTGACAGAAAGAAGAAAAATTCTGTTGAGGAGAGAAAGAGTGAAAGGAGAGAGAGAGAACAAACAGGAGGAAAAATAGGATGGGGGAAAATACACAGCTAGTAATCATAACTATGAATGTGAATGGGATGAAATCTCCCATAAAAAGAAATGGATAGCAAGCAGAATGGATCAAAAATTAGAATCCAACAATATGTTGCTTTCAAACTTACAAGAAACACATAGAGCGAAAGTATGGGGCTGCACCAGAATCTATTATGCTTCAGCTGAAGTAAAAAAAATCAGGAGTATCAATCCTGATCTCAGACAAAGCAAAAGCAAAAATAGACCTAATGAAAAGAGATAAAGCAGGAAACACATTCTAAGAGGTACCATAGACAATGAAGTAATATCAATACTAAACATATATGTGCCAAGTAGTATGGCATACAAGTTCTTAAAGACGTTAAGTGAGCTACAGGTTCATGACCAAACAAGAGTTAGTGTTATGAAATGTAGAATAGTTAATTTTGATTAAATTAAATTAAAAAGCTTTTGTACAAAGAAAACCAAAGCAACTAAGATTTGAAGGAAACCAGATAGCTGAGAAACAATCTTTATAGCAAGTGTCTCTGATAAAGGCCTCATTTCTCAAATATAGAGAGAACTGAGTCAGCTTTATGAGAACACTAGCCATTCCCCAATTGATAAATGGTCAAAGGATATGAAGAGGTAGTTCTCAGATGAAGAAATCAAAGCTATCTATAGGTATATGAAGAAGTGCTCTAAATAATATTTGATTAGAGAAATGCACATTAAAAACAACTTTGAAGTACCACTTCATACGTAAGAGATTAGGTAATACTACTAAAAAGGAAAATGATAAATGTTGGAGAAGATGTGGGAAAATTGGGACAATACTTCACTGTTGATAGAGTTGTGAACTGATTCAACCATTCTGGAGAGCAATTTGGAACTATGCCCAAAGGGCAACCAAATTGTGTATGAACTTTGATCCAGCAATATGACTACTAGGTCTGTATCCTAAAGAGATCATTAAAAAGGGAAAAGAGCCTACATGTGCAAAAATATATATAACAGCCCTTTTTGTGGTGGAAAAATATTGGAAATTGAGGAGATGCCTATCAATTGGGGAATGATTGAAGAAGCTGTGGTATATGAATGCAATGGAACACTATTGTGCAATAAGAAATGGTGAACAGGCATATTTCAGAAAATCCTGGAAAGACCTGTATGAACTGATGCAAAGTGAAATGAGCAGAACCAGAAAACACTGTAGACAGTATCAGCAATATTGTGTGATGATCAGGTATGAATGACTCGACTCTTCTCAGCAACACAATGATCCAAGACAAGTACAAAGGACTCAGGAAAGAAAAATGCTATCCACATCCAGATAAAGAACTGATGGACTCTAAATCCAAATCAAAGCATATTTTTTCACATACTTTATTCTTTTTCATGCTTTCCCCCCTTTTGATTTGTTTCTTCTTTCAAAACTGTAATTAATACAGAAATATGTTTTACATGTTGACACATGCATAACCTATATCAAATTGCTTACCATTTTAAGAAGAGGGGAGGGGAGGTAGGAGGGAAGAAAAACTTGGAACTCAAAATCTTGTAAAAAATGAATGCTAACAATTGTCTTGACATGTATTTGGGGAAAAATAATGTACTACTCAAAATGAAGAAAAAATAAAGTAGCAACAGTTAGAGAAAAGGAGTGAGAAGCAGGGAAGATGGAAAAGAAAAGAACTCATTACAGGGAGGACATCACAGATAATCTAGCAAAGAGACTTAGAAAGAGAAAAATAGAGAAAAAAACTTGCATTTTTTTCCTCATATTTTCTGCTTCTAGACCTGTATTTATTTTTATGTTTGCATTAAAAGTCATTGGTCTTACTATATGGAGAAAACTGAGAAATAACTCCCCACACCATGTCAATAATAATGACTCCACCCATCCCCAAATCAGTAATAAGTGATTTCATCTCTATTGAAATAGAGGCAATTTTATTTTCTGTGATTTTCTTCAGTGTTTACCATGTCTAGTACCTTCCTATTTTGAAAAATGTTTCAATATGTTTTAGTCATGCTTTTTGTTTTAAAATCACAGACATTTCTAGAAATACCTTTTCCTCCCACCCTGAACTTCCCATTGTTACAAACTCTCCCTTTTAACATTTAAGCAATATAGTGACTGTTTCTGGTGATAGATACACTATTCTGCCTAGTTAGCCCTTTGCTTCTCTGCTTACAGGAGGGAAGTATGTCTGGGACGACTCTTGGTTTTTCATTTACACAGAGTTACTTTCCTTTTAAAGATTTTTCAGTGATTTCATTGAGGAAACTATTCATTTTGTCTAGGTTCGAAGTTTCTGTACAACCTGCATGTCTTTAGCCTTCTGTTTCCTTACTCCTGCACCACATTTTCCAATACATTTTTTGCCAGTCTCACCTAGTCCAACCTTTGTGTTCAAATTACCACTATTTTGTCTAGTTTGGTTAATACTTGAAAATTTTATAATGTGTTTCCTCTTTATCTTTTTATTTAATTCCTCATATTCTGATACAAGGTATCAAAACTTACTATTATCGATCTTTTAAAATTATGCCTTCTTCTGTAAGACTATGAAGTTTTATAAATTTTATGTTATGGTCATTAGGTACATACATATTTAAAATTTGGGTACTCTCTTTTTGGATATTTGCATGATAAAATGCCATTATTTATCTCCTCTAATGCTTTATGTATGGTTTGAATTCCACTTTGCTTACTTATCCATGTCACTCTTACTTTTCATGATTTGGTATGACGATATGATAAATTTTATATCACCCTTTGAGACAAATTTATTAAATATTTATAAATTGAATGTTTCCAAGTCTGAAAACAATTGACCAAAAAGTCACAGAAGATATATAACCACTATTAACTATAAAAATACCAAACAGCTCACACAGGGCATCACAAGCACAGTTAAGTCTAAGAAACAAAATAAAATAAAGACAAAATAAAAAAAAATACGGTCAACAGCAGTCATAAGCAAAAAGCTTTCTTTATTCTGTTGGAGGAAGGAAACTAGATACATGTGCTAGGGCCTACTTGAGTAGGAGATTCTCTTTAGTGTGGGTAAATCTTAATACACATAGCAATGGATGCACAGTGAGGTGTAGCCTTGACAATGAGGGGTGACAGTAACAATGAAATAAGTTTGATTGACAGCAGGGCTTCATGATTGGAACAGGAGTCCTGTAGGTGCTTGTCTGAGTTCAAGGACCACCTAGGGCTGTTGTGAACAAATTCTGGGATGTTGCTGCAGCTGAGTTCATCCAGAGGGTGAGCAAAAAACATTTTTGTTACACCAATATCGAAGTACGGCTTGCTTGCTGGAACTTAGCTCTGTAGAATAGGGTATCTCCTAATAGTAAAAACAGGAGTAAAAAGAGAGGGGTGGTCTTAGCATGGGGATCCTGACAATGTATTTCCTGAAAACAACTGAATTCTTGATTTTATTCTATTCCTTATTTTTTCCTCACGGAAGAGTCCAGTCAACTTAGCTTTACCAAAGTCAGTATTTTTTTCTTTTTTGAATCCCTATTGAATTTATCACAAGGGAATAAAAACTTTCATAATTAGATCTTTTGTTGGACCTGTTAAGTCATCAGTATGGATATTCCTTTTGATGAAGTAGACCATAGCCCATCCATGACTGCCTATTCTGCATGTCTCTAGGCCATGTCCTTCTTGTCAGTCTTTTAAAGGGTATCCAGCTGACAGGATAGGAACTTGTTTTGAAATCTCTTGACATTGAAAGGATACCAATGAGTTGTGCAGTTGGGCCATCAGTTACCTAGTCCTTTCCTGTTATAGCCCCATCTAACACTTCATCTTTGAGACTTGCCTCCCTTGGAACCAGCAAAAACAATTAATACAGTGGCGGTGTCTTACCAAGGATGAAACATTCTACCCTCTCTGTTAAGAGGAGGCAAATAGAGTTTATTACCTATTGTCTTGGACTAAGACTGATCATTTTGATTACTTAGTGTTTTGGCTCCTTTTAAAGTTCTTTTCATTTATATTATCTTAATCATGTATATAATCTTGATAAAAATCTTAATCATGTGTGTCTTTGTACCTTCATCTTTTGGTTCAGCTTACTTCATTCTATCTCTTCATCCTTGTTTTCACATGTTTCTTTTCCATGTTTCACTTCTTCATATTCATCATTTACCATTTAATAACACTGTAACAATGCATATACCACAGTTTGTTCAGCCATTCCCAAACTTTGTTTTGAATTCTTGATTCCCGCAAAGTAAAATGCCACTATTAATATCTTGTTATACATATCAGGGCTCTCTTTGACAACCTGAGTATATATGATCAGCAGTGGGATCTCACACTTAAAAGGTATGAATAGTTTAGTCATTACTCTCACATAGTTCCAAATTATTTCTCAGCATAGTTAAAAGAATTCACATTAGTCCAACTTCTTGTTTCTTTGGAGCTATATATTTCTCTGATGGCATTCTTTATATTGCTATTCTTAAGTAGTTCTTTGTTTCCATTTTTTGTTTATTAAGAATTAAAAATCTTATTATTTACCATGATAAACCTGAGTGTAACAAAACTCTCAAAAGTCTTCTGCACTATATAGCTAACTGTAGGTTTTAAAACATCAAAAATAACTCTGGACTCCTTTAGCAAATAAAAGTAAAGTAACATTATCTTATCTGTGTCTCTTTTTCCTTTTTAGTTTTCACTTTTTAATATGTATCAGAAACATTTAGTCATTCAGGCTATATGATATTGTCTAACTAGAAACTATTTTGTTTTGAATTGAGAAATGTGAATCATTTCAAATACCTCCCTTTTGGAGTGGAGTCATGGTTGTAGTTCAAAGACTGCCCAAAGGTCACGTCTCTCTGAAAACTCTTCTTGAAAGTTTTCTTGGGTGATCTTCTGGATGAGTGTTCATACTATTTTGTTTTGCTAAATTTTCTGGGTTGACTCTAATCCATAGGTTGTTCCATCTTCACCTATCCTGTGAGCTTGTCACTGCATTGTAGCTTTTTAATGTTTTTCAATAATTGATCCGTTTTCCCATCATGTTCTACCATTTCAGCATTGCTATATACAGTTATGTTTCCTATTGTTGTAAGCCAGTTGTTTCTGTGGATTATTTTTTAGGCTTTTTATTATACTTTCAATGTTGCTTTTTTCTCATTGTTTCCTTTCTATAGATTTTAGCTATCTTCATCCTGACCTGGTTCCTTCTTCTGAATAAAAAAAAATTTCTATAAACTCCTTCACTTTGGAGATATTCATACCAATGCTTTTTCTTGCTTAATGACATTATGTGTCATTTATTTATTTGAAGCTATTTCTTACTATATCTTATGTTACTGAATGTTGTTTTGCCATCTAGCATTTGCTTCTGGCACTTTATCCTTTTTCAGCCACATGAGGGCATGTTTTTTGAATTGGCACACATTACTTACATTAAATTCTGCTTGATTCATATCTCTCTCTGTGTTTTTTTAGACATTTTACCTTCTCTTTTGTGTTCCTTTTGTTGCTTTTTGAGAGATATTAAATGAGGCTAACCCTCTTCAAAATTCTTGTTCTACCATCTTGACAGAAAGTCAGGTGTGTAAGCTTCATGAGCATCTCTTACACTTCTCCTAAGAGTGTTTCTCTTATTTATATGATACAAACCCAGTAAAACCACCACCCCCATCATCACTAGTATTTCTATAGCCCTTTAAGGTTTTCAAAATGCTTTACAAATATTATCTCATTTTATTCTTATAACAATCCTGGAAGGGAGGTGCTCTTAATATTCCATTTTTATAGATGACTTGCCCAAGGTCACACAGATAGCAACTCAAGTATAGTACTCTATCTATTGTGTGACTTAAGTGCTTTACAAATACAGATATACATGAAACTGCATATTATGCAAACAAACTGAACAGTTATTTGAAATAACAATGCCAATCATCAGCATCTCTTCATGTTAAATGCATCATGGCTAAGGAGAAAGAAGACTATACCAATTTGATCAATACATGTCAGCCTTTTGATTGACAAATAACCAACTATTTATAAAGCACTGTGCCAAGTGCAGTATAAATAATATGAAGTGAAAGTCATAGCTCCTAGAACTATAAGCTATTTGGAGAAATAAGAAATACACTTATATGGAAAAAAGATAAATAGCAATATGTCAGAATATTTGTCAGGAGGCGATCCACACAAAAGCATTAAATTGTCTCACCAAAACCTGCCTTACAGGTAGATGTCACCAGATGCTGTCTATGCCAATGTTTTCCCTCTTCCAAGGTCCCAGAATACTCAGGTATTAATTGATCCCTCTGCTCCAGGCTTGCTGAGTGTCAAGGATAGGGCCCCAAAGGAATGACAAGTAAATGTAAGCTCCAATGTATGTGAGAAATGTTTCAGTTCCTGGAACTGAGAGGTGCTCCATGCAAAGAGGCAAAGGTATTGTCAGATCTATACTATCATCTTCCTGTGTAATTGACTGAAAAAGAGAAACTTTTAGTCTCTGACTAGAGAATTGAGTTTTACAAAAATCTTAAGTTTTCCCTTCTCTGATGCCCGGCAGGGCAAATCTTGGAAGAACCAAAATATTACCTCTCAGCCTCAGTCAGTCATGTCTAAGGTTGTTAGTAATTTGTCCTCTCCTTATTCTCTTCCCTGACCCTCTCCTCCTTAACCTATCCATACTTTTTTCCTCTCCTTTTCCAGATTTCTCACATTCACTTGAAAAAGTTTTGACCCTAGGAAATGAGACTGCTAGTGTTCAGAGACCTCATTCTCATTCTTGGGAATCCTAAAACTGCAAATGGTAGTAGGATTAGCTGACTGCCAAAACACACCTTAGTAAAGACAACAATAGTCCCCCAAATTAGGGCCTTGAGTTATTTGAACCTGTTTACAAAGACAAAGAAGCTTTGGTCAAAGGGGGGTTGCAATTTTTTTTTGCCAAGATATGCTTAATTTATATTTCTCTGTGACAATCTGCCTAATTAATGACAAAACTTTGGTTGTGTAGCAACAATGTATTTGCAGTTTCTCAGGTCCCTATCTTTGATTTTTTCCTGTAAGATGAGAGAGTGTGAGGTAGAGAGGAATCTGTGTCTCTTCTCTACAAGAATGTTACATTTCACATTAGATAAGGAGCAGGACAGTTAAAAAAATCTGAGATCTAAGAATGATGCTGGGATGAGACCCTAACTAGTTAAAAAATACAATGGATGGGGGTCCTCTTTCTGGACTTTGGTTTACCTGGCTCAAATTGAATTATTTTAATTATTGAGATAATGGGTTTAATTTCAAATTTCATCATTCTTTGTTTTTCTTCTTGGCTGGGGAAGATGGAAGGAAAAGAGGGGATGAGAAAAGAGGGAAGGGAGGAGGGAGAAAGAGAAGGGGAGCAGAACAGAATTAGTTGGCTCAATGACCTAGGAAGATAGGTAGGGAACCTACTGCCCAACATGTGCTCAGGAGGCTTTATTATTTAAGAGAGACTTTGGGATTTTAGAATGGACCAGTCAGCTAAGACACTGGTTAATCCCAATGATAGTAGTTGAATACCCAAGGGCATTCTATGATGAGAGACGTGATTCTTTTCTGATGCCTGCAAGGAATTTGAAGTACTAGGACAAAATGAAATTATGATGGACCAAACTAGACCCAGGAAACTGTAGCTAGATAGTATATCATATGAATTAAGTGTCAAGTACTCAGGAGTGAATAGTTTTCTTTTATACTAACTTCCACTACCCAGAATTTGTTTATCTCTTGTAAATAAATTGCAGAAATTCATTCTTATTGGTTTCTATGTGTATAGGCAAGGAATGACCTATCCCCCATATAGCTGCCAAAATAGTCTTTCTAAGACACAGACCCAACTATGTTTCTTCCTAGATTAAACAATTCCAATGCCTCCCAAAGTCCTCTAGGATAAAATAAAGTTGCCTGAGCCTGGTATTTAAAGTCTGGTCCCAATCTGTCATTGTTCTCAAAGAGGACCAAAATGACATCACTATGTTAGAGTCAAGTTACAATGAGTCTGACAGTAGCTGATCAGGTCACAATGAACCTGGAATGCTCTACCACAGATAGGGCACGAATAGTCCATGTGATCATTTGGGGTGGATTCTCTAAATTTGTGCCCTCTCATTTCTTTTGAGCTGCTTCAATTATGCTTTGCTCATAAAACACAGCATCATATCTGATGCGGGCACACCATGCTGGGCTATCCTTTGCCAGTGTCTCCCATGTCACACAGTTGATTCTAAAGTTCTCCAGAGAGACTTCAAGAGTGTCTTTGTGTCTTTTCTTCTGACCACCATATGAGCACTTGCCTTGGGTGAGTTCTCGGTAATTAGGCAAGCATGCATTTGGCAATTGAACAACATGGCCAGCCCATTGCAGTTGTGCTCTCTGCAGTTGAGTTTGAATGCTTGCAATTTGGTTCAAGAAAGGACGTCACTGTCTGGTACCTTCTCCTGCTAAGTGAAAAATTTAGTTATCTTCCTAAGACAGTTCAAATGGAAGCAATTCGGTTTCCTAGCATGGTGCTGTTATAATGTCCAGTTTTCACAGGCATACAGCAATGAGGTCAGCACAATGGCTCTGTAGATCTTCAGTTTGGTCGTCAGTCTAATACCTCTCCTCTCCCACATCTATTCCAATATACCTTCTTTCTGTATAATTCTGTATAGATATATTTGTCAGAAAGATCTTGGATCCTTAGTAGTTTTTAATGAGAAGTTGTGGGACCCTGACAGCAGCAGTCTGTAACTTCTGGGGCAATTTGAAGCATTTCTTTCTTTTAACTTCAAAATCAGTGTGTTTTTTAAAATTAAATTATATTACACATTTCCTTTCACAGATAGTTAAGAGCTGAATTTGCCTTGGAAATGAAGAACTACACATTGGTGACTGAGTTCATCCTGCTGGGAATCCCTGAGACAGCAGGGCTAGAGACAGTGCTCTTTGTTCTCTTCTTGTCTTTGTACATATGCACACTGTCAGGGAATGTGCTCATCCTCATGACCATCATCTCTTCCTCTCGCCTTCATACCCCTATGTATTTCTTCCTGGGAAACCTCTCTATATTTGACATGGGATTCTCCTCCGTCACCTCACCCAAAATGTTGTTCTATCTTTCTGGTCAGACACCAGCCATCTCTTTCCAGGGATGTGTAGCTCAATTGTTCTTCTACCATTTCTTGGGATGCACTGAGGCTTTCCTGTACACTGTTATGGCATATGATCGTTTTGTTGCCATATGTCACCCTCTACATTACACAGTTATCATGAGTCATAGGGTGTGCTCTATCCTAGCAACAAGCACCTGGATGTGTGGTTGTGTTCATGCTACTCTCCTGACCACTCTTACTTTCCAGTTACCTTATTGTGAACATAACCAAGTAGGATACTATTTCTGTGACATTCCTGCTGTTTTACCTCTGGCCTGTGCAGACACATCTTTAGCCCAGTGGGTTAGTTTTACTAATGTTGGTCTTTTGTCTCTCATATGTCTTTTCCTCATTGTCATTTCCTATACTCGCATTGGGATCTCCATATCCAGAATACGTTCCACTGAAGGTAGACAAAGAGCCTTTTCCACTTGCAGTGCACACCTCACAGCAATCCTTTGTGTCTATGGGCCTGTTATCATCATCTACCTACAACCCACTCCCAGCCCCTTGCTTGGCTCAGTGGTTCAGATATTAAATAATCTTGTGACCCCCACATTGAACCCCTTGATCTATAGTTTAAGGAATAAGGATGTGAAATTTGCCCTTAACAGAGTGTTATCTAAAATAGGACTCATTGTTGAGAATGAATAAGCCTTTAATTATAGATGTACAAAGCCTGATTCCTCCTTGGTGAACCCAGTTTGCTTAGAGCACCTTTCAAATTTTGTTAAGAAACTGCAAACCATTGTAAATTATTTTATCTTTTAAGGTTGTTGATTCTTACAAAATATGCTTATGTAGATATGCATTTCCCCATTTTTGTAATGAAATTTTGTTCATATAATTACATATTTTTAATAACTATTTTATTATGAACTTAATAAATATCAACAAACATTAACATTTCTATTTACAAAGATTACAGAAAAGAAAAATGTATATGGAATTACAAACTTACATCATGTACAGTTCTTCAAAGCATATAATCTCATATTGTAGTAACAAAACTGCCATACTTGTCTGCTGTATACCACTGAAATTGCTTTTGCTTTCTTTGCTGTATTTTAAAATCATTTACTGATGTATTTTTTCTTTCTTTTCTTCTTTTTAAAAAATCTCTATCATTTCCAACCATCTCCACCTCCTCCAAATAGAATCTCTACTTTCAAGTAAGTATAATCAAGTCAAGAAAATCAATACATTGATTATGTCTGAATTTATGAATCATTCTGTACTTCTTTTCTGAGAGATGGGAAACACAGTTCATCTTCAGTCTTTTGAAGTCCTGATTGGTTGCTACATTTGTCAGAATACTGAAATCTTTCAATATTGTTGTCCTTTCCATTATTTTGGTCATTGTGTAAATTGTTTTCCTGGCTTATTTCACTCTGCATCTTTAATTGTTACTCAAAAATGTACTGGCCAGTTGATTTTCCTTTATAAACAAACTGCTTATTCATCCTTTCCTCCCATCAGAGGACATTTGAAAGTAGAGAGATCCACTCACCCACCCCCAGTCTTTCAATCAGTATGTTTCCTCTATTTTATAGGCACAGAAAAAAGGTGAGAAGAAAATGGAAAAGGCCCAAGTTGTGAAGGAACACTGAAATTGCTTGCTGTTTCTTTCCCTTCCTCTCAATCTATGAGAATTGGGTCCCTTAGTGGGAAACTAGATAATTAAACTGCACTTCAACCTGGTAATTAGAAGTATGAATAAGAATCATGGTATGAACTAGTGATAATTCCTAATATTTGACTGGTGAAGTAGAATCCCTATGGTGAGACAACGTCACTAAGAGAGCTGATACATCATTATTATTAATTATTTTTAGCAAAGACACCCATTTATACAAATTACAGAAAAATAGAAATCAGAGAAGGTATACATAGAGAATATATGCCAGATGATACAGAGGCAAAGAGCTTTCCCAATGAAAGCAAGGTGTCCAAGAGAGAGAAACAGTTCTAGATCCAAACTGAGGGGAAATTCCCTGAGACAGTTTGGTAGTTTGATTGGTATGGATCTGAATAAGTAAATCGATTTAGGTAGATTTGTCATTTTTATAATATTAGTTTGGCCTACCCATGAGTAACTGATATTTTCCCAATTATTTAGATCTGACTTTATTTGTGTGAAAAGTGTTTTGTGTTCATATGTTTTCTGGATTTGTCTTGGCAAGTAGACTCCCAAATAGTTTATATTGTCTACATTTATTTTAAATAAAATTTCTCTTTCTACCTCTTGCTGTTGGGTTTTGTTAGTAATATATAGAAATGCTGGTGACTTATGTGGGTTTATTTTATATACTGCAACTTTGCTGAAATTGTTAATTATTTCAAGTAGTTTTTTAGTTGATTCTCTAGGATTCTCTAAGTATACCATCATATCATCTGTAATGAGTGATAGCTTTGTTTCCTCATTACCTATTCTACTTCCTCCAATTTCTTTTTTTCTCTTATTGCTGAAGCTAACATTTCTAGTACAATATTGAATAATATTGGTGATAATGGACATTCTTGTTTCACTACTGATCCTGTCGGGAGTGCTTCTAGCTTATCTCCATTATATATAACACATGTTGATGGTTTTAGATAGATGCTACTTATCATTTTAAGGAAAACCCCATTTATTGCTATGCTCTCTAGTGGTTTTAATAGGAATGGGTGCTGTCTTTTGTAAAAAGTCTTTTCTGCATCTATTGAGATAATCACATGATTTCTGTTAATTTCATCATCAATATGGTCAATGATGCTGTGTTTTTTTTTCTAATATTCCTGGTCTAAATCCAACTTGGTCCTAGTGCATTATCCTCATGATAAGTTTCTGTAATCTCTTTGATAATATTTTATTTAAAATTTTTACAACAATATTGTTTAGAGAAATTGGTCTATAATTTTCTTTCTCTGTTTTAGCTCTTTCTGGTTTAGGCATCAGCATCATATTGGTATCATAAAAAGAATTTGGTAGGACTCTTTCTTTGCCTAATTTCCCAAGAAATTTATGGAATTAATTGTTCTTTAAATGATTGGTAGAATTCATTTATAAATCCATGTGGTCCTGGTGATTTTGGATAGGGAGTTTATTGATTGCTTGTTCAATTTCTTTTTCTGAAATGGCATTACTTCAATATTTTATGTCCTATTTTGTTAATATGGGCAATTTATATTTTTTATAAACATTCATCCATTTTACTTAGATTGTCAGATTTATTGGCACCCAATTGGGTAAAATAGCTCCTAATTATTGTTTTCATTTCTTCTTCATTGCATGCCCAATTCATTGATCTCCTCTTATGTAAGTATTTAGAGATACAAAATTTCTCTTAAGAACTACTTTGGCTGCATCCCATAAGTTTTGGTATTTTTTCTCATTAATGTCTTTCTCTTTGATGAAGTTATTGATTATTTCTATGATTTGTTGTTTGACTCATTCTTTGTGATTAGATTGTTTAGTTTCCAATTAAATTTTAGTATATCTTTCCATGGGCCTTTATTATGTGTAATTTTTATTACATCGTGATCTGAAAAGATTGCATTTAATATTTCTGACATTCTTCAGTGGAGTGTGAGGTTTTTATGCCCTAGTACATGGTCAATTTTTGTGCAGGTGCCATGTACCACTGAGAAAAAGGTGTATTCCTTTCCCTCCTCATTCAATTTTCTCCAGAAGTCTACTATATCTAACTTTTCTAAAATTCTATTCACCTCCTTAACTTCTTTCTTGTTTATTTTGTGGTTAGATTTATCTAGTTCTCAGAGGGAGGTTGAGGTCCCCCACTGTCTATTTGCTCTCTATTTCTTCCTGTAACTCTCTTAACTTCTCCTCTAAGAATCTGGAGGCTATACCACTTGGTGCACATGTTTAGTATTGACATTACTTCATTGTCTATGGTACCTTTCAGCAAGATGTAGTTTCCTTCCTTGTATCTTTTAATTAGATCTGTCTTTTCTTTTGCTTTGTCTAAGATCAGGATGCCTATCCCTGCTTTTTTGTTTTTTACTTCAGCTGAAGCATAATATATTCTGCTCTAGCCTTTTACCTTTATTCTGCATACATCTCACTGCTTCAAATGTGTTTCTTGTAAACAACATATGGTAGGATTATGTTTCTTAATCCATTTTGCTATCTGCTTCTGTTTTATGGGAGGGTTCATTGTATTCATATTCATAATTATTATTACTAAATGTGTCTTTCTCTCCATCCTATTGCCCTCTCTGTTTACACTTTTCTCTCTCTTTTCACCATTTCCTTCCTCACTACAGTTTTGCTTCTGACTACACTGTCCTCAGTCTGCCCTCCCTTCTATCGGCTTCCCTCCCTTTTCTTTCCCCTTTTCCCTACTACTGCTTCTTGGCCTTCTCCCCTCACTTCTATCCATTCCCTCCCTTTTCTTTCCCCTCTCTCCTCCTATTTCCATGCCTTCCTTCATTCCTTTCTTTCTTTCTTTCTTTCTTTTTTCTTTCTTTCTTTCTTTCCTTCCTTTTTTCCTTCCTTCCTTCCTTCCTTCCTTCCTTCCTTCCTTCCTTCCTTCCTTCCTTCTTTCCTTCCTTCCTGCCTTTCTTCCTTGCTTTCTTTCTTTCTTTCTTTCTTTCTTCCTTCCTTCCTTCCTTCCTTCCTTCCTTCCTTCCTTCCTTCCTTTCCTTCTTTTTTTCTTCTCAAAGGCCAAACCTTAAACTCGTTTCACTAGAGCTCAGAGACTGGACCATAATAGTTCCCTGCCCAAGCTCCACTTAATGGCTATATTTTGGGCCCTCCTGGCTCAGAGCGAATATCAATAGTAACAGCTTCTCTTTTGACCAGCAACCTTGAGAGTCTTCCCCTCCCAGTCTGATTTTTTTTTACTTAAAGGGGCATCCCTTGACTCACTTTTAAAAGAGGCCTATTCACTGAATGGACATTACCTCACTCAAAGTGAGAACCCGAAAAGTCCTTGGCCTAAAAGGGCCAAGGTCTCCTGTTGCATCCTGGGCCATCTCTAGTTGTCCTGATGAATATCTGGCCACTGGACCCAGATGGCTCTGGAGGAGTAAGTGAGGCTGGTGACTTGCACAGCCCTCCCTCACTCAAATCAACTTCAACTGCAAATGATGTCATCATTTCCCTGATGTCATGGTCCTCCTTGAAAATGAAGGACAAACACAACAACAGCAACAATCTGCTTCCCTATAGAATAAGATACGTTTCTATAACCAATTGAATGTGTATGTTATTCCCTCTATAAATCAAATCTTTCCTCTACTTTAATAGGTCTTTGCACAACTTGATGTGATGTTATTTATAATATTCTGCCTCCCCCTTTCCACTTCTCCCAGTAAAGTCCTTTTTTTTCACTCTTTAATTAATTTTTTTATTATCACATCAAAGTCAATTTATACCCACATCCTCTGTTTATGTATACCCCTTTAAATGCCATAAAAAAGATACAGTTCCCAAGAGCAGCAAGTATCATTTCCCCATGTAGGGATGTACACAGTTTAACCTTATTGAATAACATGTTTTTTCTTTCTTGTTTATCTTTTTATTTTTCTCTTGAGTCTTGTATTTGAAGTTGAATTTTCTATCCAGCTCTGGTTTTTTCATCAGGAATGATTGAAAATCCCTTATTTCATTGAACGTCCATCTTTTCCCCTGAAAGATTATGCTCAGTTTTGCTAGGTAGTTGATTCTTCACTGTAACCCAACCTCCTTTGCTTTCTTGAATATCATATTCCAAACCCTTCAGTCCATTAATATAGAAGCTGCTAAGTCCTGCATAATCCCAACTATGGTTCCTTAATATTCAAATTGTTTCTTTCTGGTCACTTGTAGTATTTTTTTCTTGACCTGATAGCTCTGGAAGTTGGCTACAATATTCCTTGGAGTTTTCATTTTGAGATCTTTTTCAGGAGGTTATTGGTGGATTCTTTTGATGGCTATTTTACCTTCAGGTTTTAGGATATCAGGGCAGTTTTCTTTGATAATTTCTTGAAACATACTGTGTGGGCTCTTTTTTATCATGACTTTGGGTAGTGCAATAATTCTTAAATTAGCTCTCTTGGATCTATTTTCTAGGTCAGTTCTTTTTCCAATGAGGTATTTTACATTTTCTCCTATTTTTTCATTCTTTTGATTTTATTTGACTGATTCTTGCTGTCTCATAGTGTCAATAGCTTCCACTTGTCCAATTCTAAATTTTAAGGAATGATTTTCTTCATTTAGCTTTTCTATCTCCTTTTCCATTTAGTCAATTTTACTTTTTAAGAAGTTGTTTACTTCTGCAGATGTTTCTTCTATTCATCCAACTGTATTTGTTAAAGAATTGTTTTCTTCAGTCAGTTTTTGTCCTTCCTTTTCCAATCTTGCATACCTCCCATTTCTTTTACCAATTTTTCTTCTACCTCTTTTATTTGACCTTTAAAATCCTTCTTGAGCTCTTCCAAGGAGGTTTTTTGGGCTTGAGACCAATTCATATTCCCCTTTGAGGTTTCAGATATAGGTATATTGAAATATTGTACTCATCTGAGTTTGTATTTTGATCTTCTCTGTCACTGCAGTAACTTTCTGTGGTCATTATTTGTTTTTCTTCATGCTCATCTTTTTTGCCTATTTCCTGGCTTTTAAAGTTGAGTTCTCCTGCTGGAACACAAGGGTCACTGTTCCAAACTTCTTGTGCTAGGTGCTAGGGGTCTGATCCACTGGCTTTATGTGATGCAACCTTAGGTGCTGGCAGCTGGAGGCTGTAGAGGTCTGGCAGCTTACCTGGTGCTGAGCTGGGGTCCTAGTGGTGGTGTCTGGCATGTGCTAAGGCAGGTGGTGTTTTTCTGCATTTCCCTGGGCTACACTGAAGCACATGGAGGCCTGGCCACTGAAGGATGTCTGCCACCCAAGGCTGTGCTAAAGCACAGGAAGGTCCAGCAGCCAGAAGATGCCAGTCTGCCTTGGGCTGCACTGAAGCACATGGTGTTCTGGTTACTTGGAGGATTCTTGCCAGCCCTGGGTTGCACTGAAGTAGTTGGTGATTCTTGAAGATGCAGTCTATCAGTTCCCCTGGCTATGCTAAGACACATGTGAGGTCCTGGTGTTGGCATTTCCCACTCCACCACACTGAGGGTCATGATTTCCTACTGGTTTTCTGAGGTGGGGTTCGCTGGGATGCTTCCTGTCCTATAAAGCACTCCCCTTTTACTCATGTAGGATGGGCCTTTCCTGTCAAGCCTCCAAGTTTCCTGGGCTAAAAAGCTACTCCATCTCATTTTTCTCCTGGCTCTGCTGTTCCAGGATTTGTTTTGGGGCACTATTTTATTGTTGTTCCAAGCTGAATATGGGAGAGTGACAGCAATTTACTGCCTACTTTGTCATCTTGGCTCCCAGAAGTTTTGCTTTCCCAAGATATTGCATTTGAAAATCAAATAAAAAATAATCTATGTGACATTTGTCTTCAGAAATAAGTGTTTGTGGGATAGAAGAGTTAAACATCTTGTCAAATACTAAAAGATAAAATTGAGATGATAATTGATTATCCCTTATCTTTTTTATACATATTAAACAATCTGCCCACTTTCTGATGCTGGAAAATTATTATATTTAATGATCTGTTCACAAAGTGCCATGGTTTTAGTGTAAACTTATAACCTCCATCACATATCATTATTGTTTTATTTTTTCTGTTTTTCAGTATTATTTAGTGCAAAGGTGTCAAACATGGGGCCTGAAGGCTTCATATGCAGCCACACTCCAGAGAATGGCCTGAATCAAATTAAAATGTAATTGGAAATGTTTTTAAAATACAATAAAACATACATAATGTTAATACATGTTTTTCTAAGTCAATATGCTGTCACAAAAATCCTTATATATGGTTTAGTGGCCCCCTTTCTACTTTAGTTTATTATCACCAATTTAATGTATACGACATTTGAAGGCCACAGAGGAGCTCACATTGGAATAGTGCAGACAACATGCAGGCAATGGAACATCCTGGTTCAAGAAAGATAAGGTAGAATTGGATGTCATACTAATGTTCCTTATGGATGGAAATCATTGCTGAAGCTACCACAAAATCTTCCACAACAAGTCTGACAATCCATATCTGATCGAGTGATACAATGTCATATTGACAAACGTAAGAATGTTTGTCCTTTGCAGCTAGGCAACCATGGTGGTCCAGGCATTCTTCTTCAAGTTACCCCTGCTTGGGTCACACACATAGAGCTATACATCAGACTATTTGCAATAGAATGTATGTGTTCACATGGACACTTTAAAGCTTTATGTCATTTTCAATGAGTTGTAACCTAAAATTCCAGTTCCTACTAAAGATGCTCACTCACATATAGAGATGAAGACCAACAGAAGCCCAGAACAAAGATCTCAAGTCTTAAATTTTTATTAACTGCACCCACCTTTACTTAATAATTTTTTTTTACTCTCAAAGGCAACCTCCACTCCCCCATCTTGAGCGCTTTTTCCCTTTCTAATCCTTTCTAATAGATAAATATTTTTGTTAGGAGTAACATCTAATCCGTATAGATATTTATTCCTTATAAAAACAGCATCTATTCAGATTTTTACCCAAATGACTCAGAAATGTTGAGAGAAAATATCATACAAACCAATTACTAGAATCAAAAAACAAAAACAAAACAAAATGCTCACACACTTCACTCAAATTTCTTTTCCAAACCTTCTGCCTGGGCTGAGAAAAATACAATAATGTAATGCTAATTCCTTTGAAAAAATAATGTTTCTCTTTTTTCTTACTTTTTCCTGAATTTTATTTTCCTTTTGTGTAAAAATAAATTTTTTTAATTTATAGAATAAAACAATCATTTCCATAACATAGTATAACACAAAAAATTATTGCACATGAAACTGCAAATCTATTATGGACAACTTGTTATTCCTTTTATATACATAATAAAGCTATAATGTAAATTTCTTTTTTGCCCTTTTTTCTTCTCTTCCCCACCTTAGAGATGGCTATCATTAGACACAGATAGATAGGTTGATAGATAAACCTAGATAGATATAGCTATAAAGTCATTCTATGCATACTTCTATTAATCTGATCTTTCTCTGGATGCAAACTGTATCTTTCCTCATATGTCCTTTGTAGTTTATTTATTTATTTATTATATAAATAACATTCACCCAAAGTTGTTTTAAAACAATATTGCTGTTACTGTACACAGTGTTTTCTTGGTCCTGTTCATTTGGTTCTTCATTATTTCAGGCAAGTTGTCACATGTTTTTTTTTTTTCTAAAATCAGTGAGTTCATTATTTCTTATAGCACAGTAGTGTTCTATCACAATCATGTACCGTAATTTGTTCAGCCATTCCCTAATTGATGGACATCCTTGCAATATTTAGTTCTTTGCCACTACAAAGAGAGCTGCTATAAACATTTTAGAATGTATAGGTTATTTTTTCCTTTTTCTCTAATCACTTTTGGGAATAGACTTAGTAGTGGTATTGCTGGGTCAAAGGGTATAGGTAGTTGAAAAATTCTTTGGGCATAATTCCAGATTTCTCTACAAAATGGTTGGATTAGTTTACAATTCCACCAACAATGAATATGTCCCAATTTTTAACATATCCCCTGCAATCATTTAGGCAATCTAGTAGGTGTAAAATGGTATTGCCATTCATACTTCTTAATACCTTAATTTGCATTTCTCTAAGAATGAGAGAACATTTAAAAATACGACTATAAATTGTTTTGATTTCTTCATAGAAAAACTGCTGGTTCACATACTTTGACCATTAATTAGTTGGCAAATGACTTATATTATTATAGATTTCACAGAGTTCTTTATATATTTTAGATATGAGACCTTTATGTGATAAACTGTATATAATTTTTCCCCCAGTTTTCTGCTTTCCTTATGATCTTGGCTACATTTATTTTTTACACCTAATTTTGCTCTCTATCTCATATTGATTCATAAATTGTTCACCTATTTGTAAGTCTGATAAGTAACATGTTCCACCTTCTTGTAATTTTCTTATAAAATCACTTTATATCTGGGTCATTTATCCATTTTGACCTTATCCTGGTAAATGATGTAACATATTGGTCTATTCCCAGTTTCTGCCATACTGCTTTCTAGTTTTCTGAACATTTTTCACCAAATAATGTATTCTTATCTCAAAATATTAAGCCTTTATGCTTGCTAAATACAAAGTTATCATATTTATTTGTTGCTGTAAATTGCATCTCTACTCTACTCTATTGATATACTTTTCTTCTTAGCCAGTACCAGATAGCTTTCATATTTATTGCTCTATAATCTAGTTCAAGATCTGGTACCACTAAACCTCCTTGCTTTACTTTTTTTCATTATTTCTTGACTTTTCATTTTTCCAAATGAATTTTGTTATTATTTTTTCCAATTAGGTTAAAAATGCAATGGCATTGAATATATAAATTAGTTTGGGTAAAATTGTCATTTTTATTATATTGGCCCTGCCTACCCATGAGCAATGTCTTGAACTATTTAAATAAGATTTTATTTTTATAAACATTTTTCAAAAATAATTTGCTTACATAACTTCCGTGTTTGCTTTGTCAAGTGTACTCTCAGATATTTTACACTGTCTAGAGTTATTTTAAATGGGGTATTTTTTTTTTACTATCTTTTGTTTGTGACATATAGGAATGCTAATGATTTGTGTGGATTTGGTTTATATTCTTCTACTTCACTAAAATTATTACTTGTTTCAACTAACATTTTAGTCGAGTCTTTGGGATTTTCCAAGTATATCATCATATCATCTGCAAAGAGATAATTTTATTACCTCATTCCCTGTTCTGATTCCTTCTATTTTTTTCCTTCTGTTATTGCTACTGCTAGGACTTCCAATAAAATATTAAATAATATTGGTGACAATGTACATCCTTGTTTCACATCTGATCTTACTGGGAAGGCTTCTAGTTTATCTCCATCACAAATAATGCTTGATGATTGGTTTAGATTTTTTTTTATCAGTTTAAGGGAAAATCCATTTATACCATCACTTTTAAGGGTTTTTAATAAAAAAATTAGTGCTGAACTTTATCAAAAGCTTTTTTCTGCATTTGCTGGTATAATCATGACTTTTGTTGCTTTTTTATTGATATTACCAGTTATGTTAATACTCTTCCTTATATCAAATCATCACTGCATTCCTGGTGTTAATCCCACTCGATCGTAATGTAGAATCTTTTTAATATATTGTTGTAATCTTTCAGCTAGTAATTTATTTAGGATTTTTGCATCCATGTTCTTTAATGAAATTGGTTTATAATTTTCTTTTTTGTTGTTTTTACTCTTCCTCGTTTAAGTATCAGTATCATATTTGTTTCATAAAAGGAATTTTGTCAGATTCTTTCTTCACCTATTATTCCAAATAATTTATTTAATATTGGGAATTAGTTGATCTTTAAATGTTTATAGAATTCAATTGTAAATCCATCTGATCCTGATGCTTTTCTCTTAGAGAGATCATTTATGGTTTGTTCAATTTCTTTTTTCTAAAACAAGTCTGTGTAAATATTCTATGTCCTCTTCTGCTAGTCTAGGCAGTTTAAATTTTTGGTAAACATTCTTCCATTTCGCTTAAATTGTTAAATTTATTGGTGTGTAATTGGTCAAAATAATTCCTTATAAATGCGATTTCATCTTCTCTAGTGGTATATTTACTCTTTTCATTTTTGATTCAAAATCAAATTGATCAATTGTTTATTTTTTTCATAAAACCAATTCCTAGTTTTATTTAATAATTAAATGGAGTTTTTACTCTCAATTTTATTCATCTCACCTTTAATTGTTAGGATTTCCAATTTAATGTTTTGGTTTTTTAATTTATTCTTTTTGTAGTTTTTAAAAACTGCATCCTCAGTTTGTTAGTATGTGCTTTCCCAATTTTATTAATGGAAGCATTTAGAGATTATAATTTTCCTCTAATCACTGCTTTTGCTGTACCTCATTGGTTTTGATAGGTTGTCTGATTATTGTCATTCTCTTTAATGAAAATACTGAGTTCCTAACCCACTCATTATTTAAGCTTAGGTTGTTTATTCTCTGGTTAGTTCTTAATCAATATTTCCTTGGTCACTTATTAAATATAAGTTTTATTGCATTATCATCTAAAAAGGATACTTCTACTATTTCTGATTTTCTGCTTTTAACTATAAAATTTTACGTTCTAACATATAGTCAATTTTTGTTATGGTATCATTGAGAAAAAAGCTGTATTCCCTTCTATGTCCATTCAATTCTCCCCATATATCTATCATATCTAGATTACCTAAAATTCTATCCATTTCCTTGACTTCCTTCTTATTTAATTTTTGGTTAAATTTGTCTAGAGTGGAGAGGGAAAGATTAAAGTCATCTACTATTATAATACTTTTCTTCGTAATATTTAGATGCTATAGTATTTGGTGCATATAGGTTCAGTATTGATATTGTTTCATGGTCTATAGTACCTTTTATCAAAATGAAGTTACCCTGTTCATCTTTTTTAATTAAATCTATTTTAGTCATGACTTTTTCTGAAATCATAATTGCTAACCATGTCTTTTTTTGCATCAGCTGAAGCATAATAAATTCTACTCCAAACCTCCATTTTAACTCTGCACATCTCTCATTTTTAAATGTGCTTCTTGTAAATAACATATTTTTGGATTCTAATTTTTTCTAATTTTTAATCCATTTCCATTTCCATTTTATGGGTAAGTTCATCCCATTCACATTCAAAGTTATATTACTATTTGTGAATTTACCTCCATATTACTTTTATTCACACTGTTCCTACTTAGCCTTGCTTTTTACTCTATCTCTGTTGCCTTATATTCACACCTTACCCTCTTATTCCTTATTTTACTCACCCTCTAAAATTCCCTCCCTTATCTTCTTCCCTTACTCTTCTAATCTTAATCTACACACCCTTTTAAAAATTTCTCCTGTAGCCTGTCCCCCAGTTCTCTCACTTCTCTAGAATTTCAGAAGACTTCTAAACCTCTTCTGATGTACCCTTTGTTCCCTCTTCCACACAGATGAGAATAAGGTTCCAACATTAGCAGCCCTCCACCTTCACCTGTGTCCTTGGTATTTGTTCTTCCTTTCATGGCCTGTTTTTATGAGATAATTTTCTTTACCCAATTTTGTCTTTTAGAATCACCCCATCATACACAATTCAGTCACAGCCTTTCTTTCTTTTTTTAAAAAAGTATTTCAAATACACATTTTTTTCTGCTTTCACATTTTTTAAAAATTTATTTAATATATTTAGTTTTCAGCATCGATTTTCACAAAAGTTTGAATTACAAATTTTTCCCCATTTCTACCCTCCCCCCACTCCAAGATGGCATATATTCTGGTTGCCCCATTCCCCAGTCAGCCCTCCCCTCTGTCACCCCACTCCCCTCCCATCCCCCTTTCCCTTCTTCTCTTGTAGGGCAAGATAAATTTCTATGCCCCATTGCCTGTGTATCTTATTTCCTAGTTGCATGCAAAACCATTTTTTTTCTTGTTGTTGTTGTTTTTGAATGTCTGTTTTTAACACTTTGAGTTCCAAATTCTCTTCCCTCTTCCCTCCCCACCCACCCTCCCTAAGAAGGCAAACAATTCAATATAGGCCACATGCGTATCATTATGTAAAACCCTTCCACAATACTCATGTTGTGAAAGATTAACTATGTTTTGCTCCTTGCTAACCTATCCCCCTTGATTGAATTTTCTCCCTTGACCCTGTGCCTTTTCGAAAGTGTTTGTTTTTGATGACCTCCTCCCCCCGTCTGCCCTCCCTTCTATCATCCCCCCTTTTTTATCTTCTTCCTCCTTCTTTCCTGTGGGGTAAGATACACAATTGAGTGTGTATGGTATTCCCTCCTCAGGTCAAATCCAACGAGAGCAAGATTTACTCATTCCCCCTCACCTGCTCCCTCTTCCCTTCCTACAGAACCACTTTTTCTTGCCACTTTTATGCGAGATGATTTTCCCCATTCTATCTCTCCCTTTCTCCCTCTCTCAATATATTCCTCTCTTATCCCTTAAATTGATTTTATTTTTTTAGATATCATTCATTCATATTCAACTCACCCAGTGCCCTTTGTGTGTGTATATATATATACACACATATATATACCTACATATATACATACATAGACACACACATATGTATATATATATATATGTATATACACACACAAACATATATATATATATATGCATATTCCTTTCAGCTACTATGATATTGAGGTCTCATGAGTCATATACATCATCTTTCTATATAGGAATGTAAACAAAACAGTTCAACTTTAGTATGTCCCTTATGATTTCTCTTTCTTCTTTTCATGCTTCTCTTGATTCTTGTGTTTGAAAGTCAAATTTTCTATTCAGCTCTGGTCTTTTCACTGAGAAAGCTTGAAAGTCCTCTATTTTATTGAAAATCCATATTTTGCCTTGGAGCATGATACTCAGGTTTGCTGGGTAGGTGATTCTTGGTTTTAATCCTAGCTCCATTGACCTCAGGAATATCATATTCCAAGCCCTTAGGTCCCTTAATGTGGAAGCTGCCAGATCCTGTGTTATCCTGATTGTTTTTCCACAGTATTCAAATTGTTTCTTTCTGGCTGCTTGCAGTATTTTCTCCTTGACCTGGGAGCTCTGGAATTTGGTGACAATGTTCCTAGGAGTTTTCTTTTTGGGATGTATTTGAAGAGGCAATCGATGGATTCTTTCAATTTCTATTTTGCCCTGTGGCTCTAGAATATCAGGTCAATTCTCCTTGATAATTTCTTGAAAGATGATATCTAGGTTCTTTTTTTTTTGATCATGGCTTTCAGGTAGTCCAATAATTTTTAAATTATCTCTCCTGGATCTATTTTCTAGGTCAGTGGTTTTTCCAATGAGATATTTGACATTGTCTTCCATTTTTTCATTCCTTTGGTTCTGTTTTATAATATCTTGATTTCTCATCAAGTCACTAGCTTCCACTTGCTCCAATCTCATTTTTAGGGTAGTATTTTCTTCAGTGGTCTTTTGGACCTCCTTTTCCATTTGGGTAATTCTTCCTTTCAAGGCATTCTTCTCCTCATTGGCTTTTTGGAGCTCTTTTGACATTTGAGTTAGTCTATTTTTTAAAGTGTTGTTTTCTTCAATATTTTTTTCAGTATTTTTTTGGGTCTCCTTTAGCAAGTCATTGACTTGTTTTTCATGGTTTTCTCACATCATCCTCATTTCTCTTCCCAATTTTTCCCCTACTTCTCTAACTTGCTTTTCCAACTCCTTTTAGAGCTCTTCCATGGCCTGAGACCAGTTCATGTTTTTCCTGGAGGCTTTTGGTGTAGGCTCTTGCACTTTGTTGACTTCTTCAGGCCATATATTTTGGTCTTCTTTGTCACCTAAGAAAGATTCCAAAGTCTGAGACTGAATCTGGGTGCATTTTAACTGCCTGGCCATGTTCCCAGCCAACTTACTTGACCCTTGAGTTTTTCGCTGGGGTCTGACTGCTTGTGGAGCAAAGAGTACTTTGTTCCAAGCTTGAGGGGATGCACCACTGATTTCAGAGCTATTTCTATATAGCCAGCTCTACCACCCCAGCACTCCTCCTTCCTCAAGAACCACCAACCTGGACCTGAGGCAAATCTTCAGCAGGCTCTTCACTCCTGCTCTGATCTGCCACTTAATTCCTCCCACCAAGTGGGCCTGGGTCCAGAAGTAACTGCAGCTGTAGTTCTGTAGCTGTGCCTCCCCCACCGTCCCTGGGGCGGTGGCCAAACCTGAACTCTCTCCCTGGCAGCTTTTCCCACTAACCTTCTCTGTTGTCTTTGGTGTTAGTGGGTTGAGAAGTCTGGTAACTACCACAGCTCACTGATTCGGGGTGCTAGGGCCTGTCTGCCCGGCTCCTGGTCTGGCTGGTCCTGCTGCCTCCCACGCTGAACTCCACTCCCCTCCACTCTGTGCGCGATAGACCTCATCCAGCAACTATCCAGGCTGTCCTGGGCTGGACCCCTGCTTCTCTCTGCTATTTTGTGGGTTCTGTAGTTCTAGAATTTATTCAGAGCCATTTTTTATAGGTTTTTGGAGGGATGTGGTGAGGAGATCACACAAGTCCCTGCTTTCCAGTTGCCATCTTGGCTCCACCCCCAGAAGTCCCCACAGTCTTTCTTTCAAACTAACTTAGTAATGACAACAGTTTTAAGAATACTGATAACATTTTCACATATCATAAGTAAACAATTTAATCTTTATCAGTACCTTATAATTGGTCTTTAATGATTTCTTTATATTGCTTCCGGATCTTTTATTTCAAAATTTCCACTGAGTTCTGGTCTTTTTGTTACAAATATCTGAAAGTTCATCAAATATCAGTTTACTTTTTAGTAAGGAGTATACTTAACTTTGCTGGGTAAGTTATTCTTGGATGCAATTCCAGGTCCTTTGCTCTTTGAAATATAATGTTCCAAGACCTACAGTCTTTTAGTGTAGAAGCTACCAGGTCTTGTGAAATTCTGACTGTTTTTCCATGGCATTTAATTCTTTTTTGTTGTTGTTTGCAATGTTTTCTCTATAACCTGAGAATTTTCAAACTAGGCTATGATATTTCTATAAGTTTTCTTCCTAGGATCTCTTTCAGGTGGTGAACAGTAATTTTTTTTTCTATTTTTGTTTTACCTTCTTGTTCTAGAACTTCAAGACAACTTTCCTTAATAATTTTTTGTAATATCAAGATTCTGTTTTTGATCATGATTATTAGGTAGTCAAGCAATTCTTTTATTGTCTCTCTTTGATCTGTTCTCCATATCCATTGTTTTTATAATAAGATGTTTCAGATTCTTTTCTATTTTTTCTAGTTTTATTATTTCTTGGTGTCTCATAACGTCATTTCATTCCACTTGCCCAATTCTAGTTTTTAAAAAGTTATTTTCTCCCTTAAGATTTTTGTATCTCCTTTTCAAATTGGTAAACTTTCTTTTCATAATTTTCTTGGATTGCCTTTATTTGACTTTTGAATTGCTTTTTAAGTTCATCCAATAGTTCTTTTTGGATTTGTGACCATTTGATGTTAGTCTTTGGGATAGGAGTGCCTTTTCTTTTTTTACCTTACTATCTTCCTCTGATTATGAACTCAGATCTTATTTAGCACTAACATAGCTATGTATGGTCAGGTTCTTTTTCTTTTGTTTACTCATTTTTATTTTATTTTTAGCAGCTAATTATTATTATTATAACAATCAAGCTTTAATCCCTAGTTGTAGGTAATTTTGCCCTAGGCTTCAGATCCTTCTTGTTGTTTTCTGAATTCTGTCCAAGGGCTCTAGCCACACTGTTCTGAAAATGTTCTTACTTCCTGTGGTAAGACACTCTCCAGGTGTGTGCTCATTGCGCCTCCCCCATAGCCACAGCCCAGGAACAGCACAGGTTCCTTCGATCTTCCCTCACTCAGCTGTTAGCTGTTCCCTAGGTGAACGTTTGTTAGGTAAAAGTTCATGAAGTGAAAGTTCCTGAGACTCTGAGGTAAAAGTTCCTGAGTGAATTTTCTTGAGGCTGTGAATGAGGTGAAAGTTGAGGGAAATTTTTTGAGGCCTAGTTCCCTTCCCTTAGAACCTATTATTTGTTGATTCAGTGGGGTTGGCCAGGAGATGTTTATGCTTCACTCTGGCCAAATTTCAGCCCCTGGAGTCTTCCCTGAGGTCCTCCCATGTTGTTTTAGGAGAAAGACTGCTTTATCCCTTTATTTTTGCTTCTCTATTTTCATTTTGTGGCAATTTTCTGTCTGTTTATGGAGGAAATCTGGAGAGCATAGAAATTTCTGACCTACTTCACAATCTTCCCAGAATGCATTCCAATGCATTCATACCCCTTGCCATTTGTCAGTTGGGTAATTACTTGTATTCTTATGGATTTGACAAAATTCTTTATATATTTGAAATAGGAGTCCTTTACCTGAGAAATTGTGCATAAAATTTCCCTCTCAATTTTCTGCTTTCCTTCTGATCTTGGTTAGATTTGTTTTATTTATGCTACAGAATTGGAATGGTTAATGTCTTTACTAACCACTTTGATTTGCTTGAGCTACCTTACTATCCAGAAGAGGCCTGATTAACCTGGGAATCAGAATCAGCCAATCAGGAGGGAGACTGAACATCCCTTGAGCTAGACATACAAGAGATCCTTTGCGGTGTTTGCTTGCTGAACCTGGTATTCTCTCTTGTAGTGTTTGCTTGCTGAACCTGGGACCCCCTCTGCTGTGCAGCAACCATATAACTGACTTATATTGGTTAATACCAGCTCTAATGGAAAGAACTAGCACAATTATCTTAGTTCTGAAATCTTGGGGACTTTTTCATTCTGACCTTTTTTCTTGTTCCATGTGAAATGGCCCCTGCTTGGGAAGTGGAAACTGAACCTGAGGTACTGTGGCAATGTTTGATTGGGCCACTACACCATGGGGAAAATCAAACCCATGGTGGCAGTACCTGATTGGGCCATGCTTACCCAGCTTTGTGTTTTCTCTCTGTCTTAATAATCTGCACAGCCTAACCTCAAAGCGAGCTCAGTCCTGACTGCAGCTCTGCATGCATGCCACCAGCTTCAGAGAAAGAAAACATGCAGACAGCTTAATTCTGTTCACCTTTCTGAGACTGAATTCTGGAGTTGACAATATAAAACCTTTTTAATTCAATGCCATTGAAATTATCCATTTTATACCTTACTGCTCTCTATCTATTGTTTATCCATATTATTCACTTCTCCATAAGTCTACTAAGTAGTATGTTCCATGTTTCAATTTTCTTGTAAAATCTCTTTTTCTATCTAGGTCATGTACCCATTTGACCTTATCTTGGTAAATGGTATAACACATTGATCTATGCTAATTTCTGCCATATTGATTTTCAGTTTTTCCAACATTTTTTTTTTTACCAAATAATGAATTCTTACCCCTGAATCTTAAGTTTTTACACTTGTCAAATACAAGGTTACTATATTTATTTGCTGCTGTAAATTGTATGTCTACTCTATTCCATTGGTCTATTTTTCTATTTCTTAGCCAGTACAAGATATTTTTCATAATTACTGATTTATAATGTAGCTTAAGATCTGGTACTGCTAAACCTCCTTCCTTTACATTTTTTCTCATTATTTCCTTTGATATTCTTGACTTTTTGTTCTTCTAAATGGATTTTCTTAGTATTTTTTTCTAATTCAGTAAAATAATTTTTGGTAATTTAATTGCAATGGCATTGAATATGTAAATTATTTTAGGTAAAACTATCATTTTTATTGTATTGGCCATGCCTACTCATGAACAATGACTATATCTCCAATTATTTGTCTGATTTTATTTATCTAAAAAGTTTTTTATAATTTTGTTTACATAGTTCCTAGGTTTGTTCTGGCAGGTATACTCCCAGGTATTCTATACCATCTACAGCTGTTTTAAATGGGGTATTTTTTGCTATCTCTTTTTGGAGGGTTTTGATTGTGAGATATAGGAATGTTGATATTTTATGTGGATTTAATTGTTTCAAATCTGGCCTAAGACATTTACTAGTCATGTGACTCTGGGCCAATCATTTAACCTCAGTCTGCCTTAGTTTCCTCATCTGAAAAATGGGGATAACAACAACACTTGCCTCCCAGGTGTGTTGTGAGGATAAAATGAGAAAGTATTTGAAAAGCGTTTTATAAATTTCTAAGGGCTATGCCAATGCACATTGTTACTATCATGTTCATGCTGCTGTTAAACTTCCTTTGTTAAATGTATGAATATATCTTTTTATTCTAATCCTGAGCCTAAATCACCAAATTAGCCTGAAACAGGCCTCTCCCAGAACAAGTAGACTATTCTAAAAATCTACGGTGAGGTTAAAAATCTGAGTGTGCATACAGGTTTAACATTAATTCTCCCTTTCAACATGGAGACTTGCTTAGATGACTTGAAATCTTACTGGGAATAAAAAAGTATGTCAGTGGATAGATTGGAATAATTGATTAAAGAAAAATGTGTCCTTAGATAAGCTCCTGTATCCGTAGATGGTAAGGGATATAGATTTTCTCTAACCACATAAGCTCAGAACTTTCTTTGAAACAGATCCACATCCTCCTAGGGAAGAATCAGCCTAGAATTATGTGGGACATACAACTGAAGTACTACTACCCTGGTAAGTGGTGGATGTAGGAGAAAGTAGGTATACCATTGGAAAGCTTTCTTTTTTATATTTGTTATTTGCTTTACTGATGTGTTTTATTTTTATATTAGAAACATTTACAGATTATTCTCATTTCATAAGAGGTCACTTGTAACAATGTAAAACAGTTAAATTTAATAATCAACAGTGACCTCATCTGAAAGCATATGCTGTAGTTCGGATCTGTAGCACCACCCCATCCCCCTATACATATGCAACATACTTCTTTTAAAAAAATAGAAATCCATTTTCTCTGTTTTTCACACCCCACCCCTCCCATGAGGGGAGGGGAAAAAAAGAAAAATTCTTGTAACAAATATGCATAGTGAAGGAAAACAAATTTCTTCAATGGCTGCATAAAAATATGTATACATCTTCTTCTGACCCTAGGTCCAACACTTCTTATAATTGAGGACATGTTTTATCATTGGTCTCCTGGATTCCTGGATGGTCAATGCATTGATCATAGTTCTTATAGTTTTCAAAATAATTTTTAATAGTGTTGCTATTGCATAAATTGTTCTACTGGTTCTACCCATTTTGTTCTTCATCAATTTATAAAAGTCCTCATAATTATTGATTTTTCATAAAATCAGTATTTTACTATAAATTGCCCTTATGGTTTTGCTCATTTCACTCTTCATCAGTTTGTTTAAGTCTTTCGCTATGTTTTCAAAATCATCTCTTTCCTCATTTCCTATGGCATAGTAGGACTCTATCACATCCATGTACTCTAACTTATTCAGCCATTTTTCAATTATTAGACAATCTCTTCATTTCCAGTTGTCACCTCACAAGAAAAGAGCTGCTATATACATACTTTACATAAATGACATTTTGTTCATTCTTTGATTTCTTTTGGTGTAGGTCTAGCAGTAGAAATTTTTAAAAGCACATCTTTTGGACTTGTGCAGAATCTAAAGGCTATGTACCCTGAAGTCATGCAGCAGGAATTCTTGTGAAATTAGAAGACATTTGTCAATAGTAGGATGGTGTAGTGGTCAGTGTATGATAACTATTACTTTTCAGCATAAAGGGGAAAAACTCTCTGGACATTCAATTACAGAACAAGAGACAATATGCTATGAGTAGAAAAGATGTTGGGAACTTTTATTTCCTATACTCCTTTGCTTGCTTGGAAGAAGGCAGGACCTGGTTTGATACCTATATCATACAACTACCACATTTATGGCCATCGCTACCAACTGGTATCAACTGGTTAAAACCTGAGTCTAGGCAAAGCTAAAGGCATGACCGTGATGTTCTATTGTATGTTGTTTTGTTCCTTTTGTTGAGTCCATTACTAAGGAAAATATAGCATGAGTCAAGTTGTTTGCTTGTGGTTTGGAGGCCCATTATGAACTGATCACATGACAAGGTTCATTGAAACACAGCTGATTAAGGGAGGAGGTGGAGTTAGAGGTTTTGCAGTGGAGTAGGTTCTTCACCACCATGAAGTTAAGAAAATGAATGTAGCTACCCAGGGTGAGGTGGGACTTAATGATAGATGGATTCTCACTCCCCAAGAACCATAGAAAACACAGAGATGCTCTGGTGTTAAGTGGAGCACCTAACCACCAAGGTGAACATAAGACTTTGGTTCAGAGAGGATGAGTGACTTACAATTGGAACCTTAGAGATCATCTAGTTCCCACCTTGCAAATGAGGAAACAGCCCTGGAGAAGTTAAATAATTTGCCCAAAGTCACAGAGGTAGTAGCATAGCCATTTAGAGATTTAGAATACAACTTAGGTCCTCTAAATTTAGAAAAGGTTAGAATAGAACTTACTTCCTCTAACTCCAAGTGCAGTTTTTCTTTCCTCTTTATTGAACAGGCTGTAATGATAGAAACTGCAAAGCACCTTTTTAGTAAAAAGAATATTAGTGGCTTAGTAGCACAACCTGGTGGTTAAATTAAAAACTGGGTTTGGCATTTAAAAAGTAATTCTAATAGTTTATGCAACCTCCTTACTATTTACACTTGACTAGTTGTACTGAAGGGGTATCTGCGTGGCAGCTAGAAAGCCTGAGCAAGTCACTTAACCCTGTTTGCCTAAGTTTCTTCATCTGTAAAATAAACTCGAGAAGGAAATGTTAAACCACTTCAATATTTTTGCCAAGAAAGCCCCAAATGGGATAATGAAGAGTCAGACATAGCTGAACAGCAAAGTAATACTGAAGCCCAATATGCAATATGCATAACATTATATTTTCCATTAAAATCTTCCTAGAATAGGTCATCATTAAGGAAAATGATTCTACATTATTGAAAGCCATACCAGCAAACTCTGTCAGGTCACACCAAAAGGAAAAGACTTTGAAGTTAGTACTGGTGATGAACTGAAGTTGTATTGTTTGAGCATTGTCCTCCCTAAGTCGGTAAGGCCTCGCTGTGAAGTTGACTACAAAATGATGAATTTTTTTCATCCCAGAAACTGTCTTGATAACATCTGTAGATTATATTGAAGTTGTGATCTATGTTGGTAGAAGAAATACACATAGATCATCAATAGTATCAAAGTTACTTTATCAGGAAATGTCTTATAAATTTTATTAGAACAGCAAAACCTCTATGCATATCCACAAGCATTTATTAAGCACTTGCCATATGCAGGGTTCATGACTTTGGTTCAGGAAGGCTTTCCTTTGCAGGTCAACAGATATCTGTTCTTTCTGTGGGACAGAGAATTACTAATGTGACTGGGTGAGAGATAGCTCCCTTCTAGCTGACCCCTTCCAGCTGCACTTTTCCCAGCTCCACCCTCTCAAGCTTTCAGGCATCCAAGAAGTTTCCCCATGCTGGGAGATGGGACAGGGATGAAGGGGAGGAACCTCTCCCTATCTAGATTCCACCAGTTCCAGCTAAGGGCCCTGCTGGTGCTCAGACTACTCTAAGTATATCATCATTAACCACCTGCCACTGGCCTCCCCAAAGGAGTTCTTGATAGGTCCTGGCTATTCCAACTATCCACATATTAAATTTTTTTTAAAAAAGTCTCACACAAGCCAAATGTGTTTGAATAGAAAAAAGAAAATCCTTGAAATTTGTCCTCCAAGACGTAGTGAGAAAAGTCCTACACAGCTACTGTGAAGACAAAAAAAAAAAAACAAAAAGGAATTGTCCACATGTGAGGGTTCTGAATCTTTGTCATGGCATGGACCCCTTTGGCAGTCTAATGAAACAAATAAACTCTTCTGAAAAATGTTATTTTTAGATGGACAAAGTAAAATCCATAGGGTTATACAAGAAATGAATTTTATTGAAATGCAGTTATCAAAATATGTTTTTTTAAAAACTGAGTTCACAGACCCCAAGTTAAGACTAATCCCCTGACCTAATGGAATTAATCAGTGCTGGGAAGCATTAAAAGATAACAAAGGACAAGGCTGACTTCAGTCCTAGGCTTATCCTAGAGAGCTTGACCAACCTACCAGTAGAGTTTATGCCATAGTCAATCATCAAGTGGTGATTGAGTGCTCATAGAGAAAAGCAGCACTAAACTTCTATTCAATGATGTCTTTCTGTAAACAACAACAGCAACAATAACAAACTGACATCATCCTGGGCTTTAAAGATGCTGAGAGTGTAATAGGCTAGACAAAATTAACATCTTGTCCATTGAAATGAGTGTGAAATTATAAAAACGCATGAAACAGGAAAGGTGAGTTAAAAATTATTTTGGCAAATTCCAGAAGGGACTGAGTAAATCTGATAACGAGTCATTGTTGGGCTTCCTTATTTGCTTTTGAGATAGCAGTAAGGTCTTTTAATAACAGAAGTGTGACCTTCATACCCACTCAAACTTTCTGTGCTCTCCTACTTCCAGCTCTCTTCTTTGCAACAAGCCCATCCAGAGCATAGGATGGAGGCGGCTACTTGAGCAACCTCTAAGAAACTGAGATGAAGGTATAAGGAGGAAATGGTCCCACAGCTTACACTCTTGAAGTGTTTACCACTTGGTGCAGTACTTTTCAAAAGGCCAATTTCACTTCCTTGTTCCTCATCTTGTAAATCAGGGGACTCAAGGAAGGGGTGACAGCATTATTCAACACCTGAATCACAGAATACCACCAAGGAGTAGAAGCAGGTCTGGGATAGATGAGGACCACAGGCCCATAGAGCAAGAGGATGGAGGTCAGGTGAGCACTGCAGGTGGAGAAAGCTCAGTGTCAACCCTCTGATGAGTGGATTTTCAATATGGAGAACACAATGTGAATGTATGAAGTGACATGAGCAGGAAACATAGAGGAGCCACAATGCCAACACTGGTGAAACTCACCATCTGGGCTAGAGAGGTGTCTGCACAAGGTAGGGGCAACACTACAGGGATATCACAAAAGAAATAATTTACCTCATTTGGGCCACAGTAGGGTAACTTAAAGATGAGAAATGTAAGCACAGCTGCATGCAGACAACCACCCAACCAGTTACCCATAGTCAGGACAGTATACACCCTTTGGTTCATAATGACTGTGTACCTCAGTGGGTGACAAATGGCTGTAAAGCAGTCATATGTCATCACAACATAGAGGAAACACTCAGTGCAACCTAGAAAATGGTAGAAGAATAGTTGGGATACACAGCCCTGGAAAGTGATGGTGTGACTGTATTCCATGAGGTATAGCAGTATTTTAGGGGAAATCACTGAAGGAAAAACATGTCAAACAGAGATAGATTTGCCAGGAAGAAATACATGGGGATGTAAAGCTGGGAAGAAGAGATAATAATTATGAGGATGAGCAGGTTCCCCAACAGGGTGAGGAAGTAGAATGTTAGAAACATGATAAAGAGTTCAGGCTCCAGACCCTTAGTGTGGGGTATTCCCATCAGGAAGAACTTGATCACTACTTCAGCTTCCCAAAGAGGATCTAGCCTGGGACAATTAAAAAAAAAACCTGAAACAATATTATAAGTAACAGAGTAAGAGATTCATAGAAATTTAGATTTGGAAGCTAGCTCATAGGTCATCTGGTCCAATCCATATCTGAACAGCTAACCCATATACAACACATCGATGCCACTCCTGACAATCCCGCCTCTGCTTGTAGACCTACAATAATTAAGGAACTACTACTACCCAAAATAACCCATTCCACTTTTCGATTACTTGAATTGTGAGAGAAAAAATATTATAAACCATCAAAATCTATTTCTATATAATCTTTACCCATTGCTGTACCTTTTGGGGCCAGGCAGAATAAATCATATCAAAAGGCAGTGCATTTTCTTATTAGAAAGTAAACTCCTTGAGAGCAAGGACTATCTTTGCTTTTGTATTTGTGTCCCTACAATGCTTGAAATATAGCAAATGCTTAATGAATGCTTTGTGTTCATTCATCTTTGTGAAGAAGGAGAACTTCTCAGCCTGCCTAAAAATTACCTATAGAATCCTGCTCTCTTCCAGACCCTGCTCTCAAATAATCAGCTCAGTTTATGTTTAATGAATTCACTTTTGTGAGAGAATATGTTGTTGGAGGAAGAAATGTTAAGGAAGCCAGTACTGATCTAATAGTCTGTTCTGGAATGTGTTAAAACCTAAGAAATGAAAAGGCTAGATCCAATTCTAGGCCTACTGAAGGGAGCTTGGCCAACCTACCTGTAGAGTGTATAACATGGACAGTGATCAGGTATCAGTTGGCTGTCCAACGGACAAAAGTAGCCCTAAACTTCTCAAAAGATCCTTTAAAAAAACCCACATGAACATTATCCTTGAAAGAGTTTGGAGTTGAATAGGTTAGATAAGATACACATGTCATCAACTGAAATATAAAGCTACTAAGTTATTAAAGTTTCATAGTTTCTGGACTATGATAATATGAATTAAGTTTCTGATGTTTGATGTGCACATAAGAGGGAATGAATCAAAGGAAAAGCTGTCCTCAGGGTCCCCAAAAGTTGGCAAAGTACCATAGCTCTGAGGCTAGAAGTGACCTCAAACTAAAACTATCATTTTATAGATGAGGAGGCTGAAATTTAGGGAGATTAAATGCCTTATCCATCGTCAGAGGAAGGATTTGAACCCAGCTTCTCTGATTCTAGATTCAGTGTCCTTTCCCCCGTACCATTGAAGTTTCCTTTGGGGCTTCCCTCGTCTCTGTTGCTGTAAGTAGGCTCCAGTCACTGAAAGCCAAAGGTATGAGACTGGTCCAAGTCTTCAGGAAACTATGGCACTGAATAAATGCCTATTAAGTAGATCTAACCTCCTGTTTCTGGAGTGGTTTTCTTCCTTCAGGAATTTGGAGCCCACGTACACTTTATCTAAATCAGATTCCAGAAAAAACTGCAGGATGTGGGTCTTTGGAAAAAGTCAGATTTCAGCTCAACATAAGAACACAGGCTTAACAATTAACTGTAATCTAATAATAATCAGCAATAAAATATCTAATCTAATAATAAGTAATGAAATGAGCTACCCAGTAAGTTGCAAGCTCACCATCAAGGAGGATATTCAAGGAGAGCTTAGAGGTCTATGTCTATGAAGAGTGTTTTGCAATGACTGGATTAGTACCCATGTCCCCCTGCATCTATCCCCCTGTGGCTTAAGTTATTTAGCTCCTATCTTAAAGCTTAACCTTGCACAAAGTACTAGGACCAATGTTCTACCAAGGCAGGAAAATAAAAGGACCTATAGATCAGTTTAGGTGACTCAAGTGAATTAGTATTAAGTCAGTCTAGCTGCAAGTCCACTTGTGACATTGGACTTGGCTATAATTGGGTTCCTTCCTTGTCCAGGCTGGTTTCTTAAACTGGATCTGTTTTGATCCCTTGGACTCAATTTCTGCCTTGTAACCTGTTCCATATCCCGTTGGGGTCTTGTGTTGATGTCACTTTTTCTCTGAGCAATTGGAGCTTTAACCACAGCCCCTATAGCTGAGTCCTTTATCATAACTGTCTACTTGGTCTCCTTTTTTTTTGCCAGCTTCCTGGATTTGTACCTTCTAGTTGTTATGAAATTACTCTGACACCTGGCTTTTCCTGCCTATTGTCTTCCCTTAGATATTTCTCGCTTGGACCATCTGTCTATTTTAGGCCATTCTGTCTTGATTCTTTACCCATTTGTTCAGACATCTTTCAGGTAACCACTGATTGGATCTTTTCAGTTGACTGTTCTACATTTTTTAAAAATTGGATTTGTGTTTTAATAGGTATAACAATGCTGATTGGCACCTTCGCTAGTAACCTATAGTCTTAGGGAGTTCTCTGAGGCATTGAGAGGTTACGTGACTGTAATACAACCTAGGTCTTTGAGACTTTGCGGCCAATTCTCTATCCATGATAGTCTATTGCCTCTTCTGTTCCATTTGTAATGGTCAGAGTCACAAGCCTCAGAAATCATATCTATAAAGAATGACAGAATAGAGATAATATCTAAGACCTTATTCTAAAGCCCATGAATATCAGCTTTTCCAAATTCTTATCAATTTAAATGACTAATTAGTCCTCAAAGGGTTATTTGCACTTGAAGCCTTAATTGTAATTATTAAAAAAAAACCCCATTCTAGTTAAAGGAAATTCTGTATCTCTAAGAAGTTGGCAGAAAAATCTGGAGGGCTAGCATCTTTTCCTAAAGGCTCTAGTATCATGCTTCATAAATGGCGGTCATTCTCTCTACAGTAAATTCTATATGGGATGGGGCATAGTATCTACTTTTCTAGGAATTCTCCTTTATTTCTCTCCAGGGGGCAGAAATAAGGAAGTTAAATAAAAGAATCAGGGTACAGTGATTAAAGTACCATCTCTATAGTCAGAAAACCTGGTTTCATATTCTGCCCTTGGCAGCAAATCTGTGTAACCTTGAACAAATAATTTAACCTTCCCATTGCTCAGCTTTCTCCTCTGTAAAATAAGGGGGTTATACTAGATGGCCTCTATGGCTCCTCTCAGCTCTAGATCAGTGTTCCTCATAGTATAAGAACTTAGTGACATGTACATAACTAGATGTGCATTTAACAAATTTTATCAATTAATGAGTCCCTGATTTCTCCTTCTCTGGTATGAGGGAGGTGGATAGAAAGGAAGAAAAGGAGAAATGAAAAGACATAAAGAAAGAAAGAGCAGGTAAAGTCTTAGACACTTATGTGGTAAGTTAGTTTGAGAGAAAACTTTTCTGTGCCTTCTCCAAGTTTTCTCTGAGTGATAAATCAAAGCTTTTAATCAAAAACTCTTTCTGCTAAGGTCCCATGGAGAAAGGCTTGGGTTACAGAAGCAGGGATCTTTTGAAATATTCCTCTTTTTTTCAGAGACAGACAAACTGAACCACATAGACCTGGCTGTGCTTTTGTCCCCAGCAGTAATTTCCATTCAGACTCCAAGAACCTTGATATTCTTGTGTATAGAGGAGCTTACATGGCCTTGATCTCCCTTTGTAATGCATTCTCTTCTATGTTCCTGACTCTTAAGGCAGCTTGATGAACAGAGGGAACAATTATCTCAATATCTCTATTTTCTTTCTTTTTAATAGTATTTTATTTTTTCCCAATTATATGTAAAGACAATTTTTAGCATTGATTTTTTACAAGATTTTGAGTTCCAAACTCTTCTCCCTCCCCTCCCCCTTACTAAAATATCAAGCAATTTGATATAGGTTTTATATATACGATCGTATAAAAATATTTCCATATTAGTCATAGTCATGAAAGAAGAAATAAACCAAAAGGAAAAAAATCACACACAAAAAGTGAAAAAAGTATGGTTCAATCTGCATTCAGAGTCCATCAGTTCTTTATCTGGATGTGGACAGCATTTTCCTTCATCAGTCCTTTGTAATCCTTTGGATAATTGTCTTACAGAGAATAGCTAAGAATTCAAAGCCAATCATCATACAATGTTGCTATTAATGTGTACACAGCTTTCTTGGTTTTGCTCATTCTACTTTACATCAGTTAATACAGATCTTTTCAGGCTTTTCTGAAATCTGTCTCCTCATCATTTCTTATTGCATATTAGTATCTCATTACATTCATATATTAATATTCCCCAATTGATGGGCATCCCCTCAATTTCCAATTTTTTGCTGCCATGAAAAGAACTGCTATAAATATTTTTGGCATATGTAGATCCTTTTCTCTTTTTTTGTGATCTCTTTGGGATCCAGAGCTAGTAGTGGTATGGCTAGAACAAAGGGTATGCAGTTTGGTTGCCCTTTAGACACAGTTCCAAATTGCTCTCCAGAATGGTTAGATCAGTTCCCAAGCCCACCAACAGTACCTTAGTGTCTCAGTTTTCACACATCCTCTCTGAAATTTGTCATTTTCGTTTCTTTGTTATATTAGCCAATCTGATAGCTATGAGGTGGTACCTCAGAGTAATTTCATTTTGAAAATCTCAAATCAAAAGTGATTTAGAGCACTACTTCATATGACTATAGATAGCTTTGGTTTCTTCATCTGAAAACTGCTCATTCACATTCTTTCACAATTTATCAACTGGGGATAGGATTGTATTCTTATACATTTAACTCAGCTCTCTATATATTTGAGAAATGAAGCCTTTATCAGAGACACTGACTATATTGTTTCCCAACTTTCTGTATTCCTTCTAATCTTGGTTTCATTGGTTTTGTTTGTGAAAAAGCTTTTTAATTCATATAATCAAAATTATTTATTTTATATTTCATACATCTCTCTATCTCTTATCTAGTTATGAATTCTTTTCTTCTCCGTAAGTCTGACAGGCAGACTATTCCTTGCTTTTCTAATCTGCTTATGGTATCACCCTTTATGTCTAAATCATGTATCCATTTTGACCTTATCTTGGCACATGGTATGAGATGTTGGTATATACCTAGCTTGTGCCCTATTGCTTTCCAGCTTTCTGAGCAGTTTTTTATCAAATAGTGGCTTCTTTTCTCAGAGGCTGGAGTCTTTGCGTCTATCAAATACTAGGTTACTATGGTCATTTTCTACTGTGTCTTATGTACCTACCTATTGCACTGATCCACCACTACATTTATTAGCCAATACCAAGTAGTTTTGATGATCACTGCTTTACATATAGTTTGAGACCTGGTATTGCCAAGCCACCTTCCTTTGCATTTTCTTCACTAATTCCCTTAACATTCTTGACCTTTTGCTCTTCCAGATGAATTTTTTTGTTATTTTTCTAGCTCTATCAAGTAAATTTTTTGGTAGTTTATCAGCATGGCACTGAATGAGTTGTCATTTTTATTATATTGGCTCAGCCTACTCTTGAGCAACTGATATTTTTCCAACTGTTCAGATCTGACTTTATCTGTATGAAGTGCTTTCTAATTATGTTCATATAGTTCCTGAGTTTGTGAACTCCCAAGTATTTTATATTGTTTACAATTATTTTGAATGAAACTTCTCTTTCTATCTCATGCTGCTTGCCTTGTTGGTCATATATAATATGCTAGTGATTTATGTGGGTTTATTTTGTATCCTGTAACTTTGCTGAAGTTGTCTAGGATTCTCTAAGTATACCATTATATCATCTGTAAAGAGTGATAGTTTTGTTTCTTCATTGTCTCTTCTAATTCCTTCAATTTCCTTTCCTTCTCTTATTACTATAGCTAACATTACTAGTACTATATTGAATAGTGGTGGTGATAATGGGCATCCTTACTTCACCACTGATCCTGTTGGGAGGACTTCTGGACCAAGCCTATTATAGATATTGTTTGCTGATGGTTTTATGTAGATGTTGCTTATCATTTTAAGGAATATTCCCTTTGTTCTCATGCTCTCTAGTGTCTTCAATAGGAAAGGGTGCTGTATTTTGTCAAAAGCTTTTTCAGCATCTATTGAGATAATCATATGGTTTCTGTTTGTTTGTTATTGATATGGTCAATTATGTTCATAGTTTTCCTAATATTGAACCAACCCTGCATTCTTGGTATAAATCCGACCTTGTCATAGTATATGATCCTTGTGATATTGTAATGGTAAGCAAAGTGGGATTTTTGCTGGATTGAATGTGCATTAAGTTTTAGCCAATCAGAGACCTGTATGTATGTTGAGTTCTAGACAATTAGATGTGCATGAATTCAGCCAATCAGAGACCTGAGTTCTAGCCAATCAGATGCCAGCTAGAACTGTATATAAGGGGAACCCAGAGTGTGAGAGAAGCAGACATAGAGAGGTTGTTGAAGAGAAGACATTGAGAGAGTTGCTAGAGTTGAGAAGAGAAGAAGAGCTGCCAGCATTGAGAAGAGAAGAAGAAGAAGAAGAAGAAGAAGAAGAAGAAGAAGAAGAAGAAGAAGAAGAAGAAGAAGAAGAAGAAGAAGAAGAAGAAGAAGAAGAAGAAGAAGAAGAAGATTTGATCTAAGAGCTGAGAGGAAACCTAAAAGAACTGGGAAGAGCCTCCAAAAGCACAGAGGAGAGCCTCTGAGAGCACAGAGGAGACCTCTAAGAGAGAGGAGAAGCTGTCACAGTGAACTGAGCTGTTGACATAAGGCCTCTGGCCTTTGGGAGTGAATTGGGATGGTGTTACTGGTGGTATGTGTTGTTGTTCTCTTAGGTTTCATTTTCACAGGGATAGAAGCTGAAGGCAGCTTCTGTTGGAGCTTCTGGAGACTGCTGTTGGGCAGGAGTGGGAAGAGTTTGGAGTGGAGCAGTCTCCATGAGTTGAGATTTGGAGCAGGAGCAGAGAGCTGCCTATGTGTGAGTGTGAGTCCAGGTGAGTAGGGAGTTGTCAGCCCACAGAGGAAGGGATATGGGACTTGAAAGTCACCCTACGGTCAAGATGAAAAGAAGACTTTGCTTGGACTCTTAGTAAGGATTAAAGATGTGTTATGCTAGGTAAGATCCTAGCTTGGGACCCCTTGCTGTGTAAATAAGTGATATGGGGATACAATGATATATACTATGTGGTATGATGATATCTACACCTATATCTAATGTCTATGTCTATATCTGTATCTATATCTGTATCCTCATCTGTATCTATATCTGTATCTTCATCTATATCTATACATATAGTGCTAGGTAAGACCCTATCCTGGGACGCCCTGCTGTCTAAATAAGTGATATAGGATTACAATGTTATATACTATGTGGTGTGATGATATATATGTCTTGTCTTGTGCAGGGTAAGACCATAGCCTGGGACCCCGCCCCCCAACCATTTGGAGATGCGATGATATATATGCGATGGAGTGTGATGTTCTTACTGTAACGTAGGGGTATATATGGTTATTTTGCTTAAGGATGCTATGTTATGAGATGTATAAGATAAATGATATACTTTGTTTAAGAATGTTATGTTATGAAATATATGAATAAATAGAGATCTCATTATACTGTGTGTTTGGACCACCTGAAATTGATCATAGCACTGGTCCTTGGATGTGCTGCCATGATCGGTGATACAGATATACTGCTGTAGTTTCCTTGCTAGTATTTTCTTTAAAATTTTTACATCAATATTGATTAGGGAAATTGGTCTATAGTTTTCTTTCTCTGTATTAGCTCTTCCAGGTTTAGGTATAAGCACTATATTTGTATCATAAAAAAAATTGATAGGATTTTTTCTTTGCCTATTTTCCCAAATATTTTATGTAGTATTGGAATTAATTGTCCTTTAAATGTTTGGTAGAATTTAGTTTTGAACACATCTGGTCCTGGGGATTTTTTCCAGGGACTTCATTAATGGCTTGTTCAATTTCTTTTTTTAAGACAGGATTACTTTCTCTTTTTTCTCTCTAGCATTGCAAGGCCTGCTGGTCTGTACTGAGTATACCAGTCTTATTCTAGAAGATGGGGTTTATTAAAGTTGTCAAAAATAAGGCCTACTTCAAGAGAAAATTCCAGAGAAGGAGAGAGGGAAGAATGGATTATTATGTGTAGAAACATTTAGTAATCCAAGATAAAAACAAGTATAACACACCAAAATACAGGATGATAGTCCAAGTCCATCTGCCAGACTGCTTATGCCCATATATAAGGGGATATGATTGTCTATACAGTTTATGCCCATGAGTTACCAAAGTATGGTGTGAAGGTTGGCCTGACAAGTTATGCTGCCACTTAATATACAGGCCTTCTGCTGGCCAACAGGCTTCTTAACAGATTTCACATGTATAAGATCTATGAAAGTCAAGTGGAAGTGACTGGAGATGAATACAATGTGAAAAGCATTGACATTCAGCCTGGTGCTTTTACAAACTACCTGGATGCAGGTCTTGCCAGAACTACCACTGGAAACAAAGTCTTCAGGGCCCTTGAGGGAGCTATGGATGGCTGTCTGTCTATTCTTCACAGTACCAAATGCTTCCCTGGGTATGATTTCAAAAGCAAGGAATTCAATTCAAAGTACATCATAAACACATCATGGGCCAAAATGTTGCAGAATATATGCTTTACCTCATGGAGGAAGATGAAGATGCTTATAAAAAACAATTCTCACAGTACGTAAGGAACAATATAACCCCCAACATGATGGAAGAAGTGTACAAAAAAGCTCATGCTAGTATACAGAAGAATCCAGTATATGAAACCCAAGAGAGGAGTTAAAAAGAAAAGATGGAACTGCCCCCAAAGTGTCCCTTGCCCAGAAGAAAGACTGGGTTGCTCAGAAGAAGGTGAGTTTCCTCAGAGACCGGGAGTAGGCAGCTGAGAGTTAAAACATCAAAATCTGTAATTTTCTACGAAGATTGTCTTCATAGACCATAAACCTATTGAACATCAAAAAAAATGTTGGGATTATTTAGGCATTCTATTTTCTCTTTCATTAATCTGGGAAATTTATATTTTTGTAAATATTCATCATTTTTTGCTCAGATTGCCAGATTTATTGGCATATAATTGGACAAAATATTTCATAATGATTGCTTTAATTTCTTCTTCCTTGTGGTGATTTCACTCTTTTCTTTTTGATGCTGGATTTTTAGTTTTCTTTTTTTAAAATCAAATTAATCAATGGCTTATGTATCTTATTAGCTTTTTCATAAAACCAGCTCCTAGTTTTATTTATTACCTCAATTTTTTTTTTCCAATTTGATTAATCTTACCTTTGGTTTTCAGGACTTCCAATTTGGTGTTCAATTGGGGATTTTTAATTTGCTCTTTTTTTAGTTTTTTTTTTTTTAAGCTGCATGCCCAATTCATTGATATGCTCTTTTCTCTATTTTGTTGATGTAGGAATTGAGAGAAATAAATTTTCCTTTGAGTACTGCTTTAGGTATATCACATATATTTTGGTATGTTTTCACATTGTTTCCATTCCTCCTCTTTCTTTCTTGAGGTATTTGTAATAATATAGAGATTTGTGAGGTTGAGACTTGCTATCATCTTGCTTTATTCCATTTTCAGTAACATCAGCATCTTTCATTACTGTGTTAATTCCATTTACTGTGCCTATAATCCAAGATAGTTCTAGCTTTGCTTCTGGAGACATTTTCTATGTGTTTACAATGTATTCATTCAGATGTTTCATTTTTTATCCATGGCATTTATTTATCTTTAAAGTGTTTTTTTTTCTTCCTGCTTTCTCTTTTCTGTGTTTACTTTTCTGTAAGCAACAGTCATTTGAGGATTCCATTTGTGTTTGTTTGTTTATACTTTTTTACTGTTTGATTTTATTTCTTGCTAGTATTTAGGAGGATATTAAGAGATGAGGCTCTTTATGATTTCTTATTCCATTATCTTACTGAAAGTCCACCTGTATGCTTTTCCTTTAAAAGTTTATAGCATCATATATTTGGAGCTGAAAGAGACTTCAGAGGCTACCTACTCTAAGCTGATACCCTCATTTTAAAATTGAGGAACTCTGAACCAAAGAGTGGCTTAGCCAGGGTAACACTAGTACTAATCAGCAGAGTGAGAATTTGAACCCATTTTCCTCACTCAAATCCAGTATTCTTTGCACTGCCACCCTGCTTTGTGTCTGGAATGCTCTCTACTGCCCTTAACTGGTTGAATTTATGGCCTTCCTTTTCAAACAAAACTGGAATGTCACTTTATCGATGAAAATTTCAATGATCTTTCTTATTTGTATGAGTTTTCACCACAGATTTTCTGTAGCTTTTGCTTTCTGTCTGTATAATATAGTTATTATCAATATGTATTTTCTTTTTTGTTTATTCTCTACTAGATTATAAGCTCCATGGAGACAGTGACCATGTCTTACCTAAAATTTTTACCTCCTTGAGTTCTAAGCTCAGTGCTCAATGCACAACGGGTTCTTACTAAATGTTCATTAAATTCAACATAATTTGTGCTTTCTCTACAGAGAAGAACATTGGTGAGAACTGAGAAGTTAAAGAAAGAATGCAAGACCATTTGAGATAGGAGATAAAGAGAGAGAATTGGCAGAGCTGATAATCATATGAACTAAAGAAAAATCAAATGTATACCCTGAAAAGTCTATAAATACATGCATAACACAGTGCATGGCACATAGCAAACACCTTATAAATGCCTTTTGACTGTATCATGTATAGTTCTTGACACAAAATGGCAAATTCAACTTCATGTTGGTTGGATGGCTGAAATATGGTTATGGCCAGATAAATCTTATTCGAAAGGAACACTTTAGATTTAAAGGGAGTATGTATTAAACTTTATGCATTAAAACATATACTTTTGTGAGGAAAACTGTGAGGCAGATAGGGGAATCATAGAAGAGAAGCATTTGAGTAACCATTAATGGAGGAAGAAATAAGTGTGATCTTGTGATGGGACTATTTTATAGAATCCCACCCCGCCAACCCCCAGAACAGGATGAGTTTAGGAAGAAGATCAGAAATCTTCCACAGAGTTTTCAGTCCAAGAGTGATGAGGGACTACCATTAGAACTCGATCAATTGAAAGTCCCTCTGTGCCCCCAGTAGACCAATTTATTGACTCTTCATTTGGGTTAATGATAAGTTCATTCTTCAAAAGATGAAGAAAGTGAAGTGAGAGACTCACTTCACACACGGTACTATTTGTAAAGAAAAGTAAGTGAAATCTTGAGGAATCTTGAGATGAAGTGACTAACTACCACAGTTTAGTGTTTGTGATGGTAAGAAATTAGCTAAGCATAGCCAGGCACATATTTGTGATAATGGAAAAAACAGATTTCAAAGAGTTTATAGAAAGGCACTGTGGCCTGTATTATACAGGGGGTAAATGGCCAAAGAGGAATAAAATACTCTAAAGAACGAAACTGTAATACAACTCCTACTTCACCCTGAAAGACATGATTGTTAACAAACAATGATTTGGGAAAGATTCAGATTTTCCTCTTTTTCTATTATTCTCATTTCAAGACCCTAGTCTCTGAATGTTGAGCTAAACTTCTCCTCTATCCAACCCAACCCACCCTTACTAGGAATCTCTAGTCTAATATAAATTCCATTCAATCAAGCTTGGGTGGAAATCCTTTTGTCTAGATTGCCCAAGGCTGAGGGTGATTTGGGTCTCTGTCCAAGAGAGATAAGCTGTCACTCGCATCCTCTCCTCTCATTAATTGTTAACCAGTCAGAGTTGATTGCCAACCTGGGGTGGGGAGAAACCCCTCTTCCAATGGGCATATAAGCTGGGGGCCAGCCAGTATGATTGTCTTTGGTCTAAGAGAGAGATGACCAAATAAACATCCTCTTATTATAATGCCAACATTATTAATAAAATGATTAAATTACCAAGAAGTAATATCTCTCAAACTTTTTAAATGCCATAGCCTTGAAACTCACAACTCTTCAGTACTCCCTGCTCCTGGCACCCTTCTTTCTCTGTGATTGGAGAGGGTAGAAGGTGGATAGTAGAGAGCTCCTCCAGATCCTTTATTTAAGGAGGTTGCCCAGCACAACCATCTCATCATTTCCCACCCAACTGCATTCCTCAATACTTTTTCATTTTCCCCTTCTGGGTACCTTCTCTCCTACTTTTCATTTTCTTTTTATATATTGTTTTCCCCCTTTAGATTGTATCCTCCTTGAGGACAAAGGCTCTCTTTTGCCTTTCTTTGTATCCTTGGTACTTAGCACAGTGCCTAGCACATAGTAGGCACTTATTAGATGTGGGTCTTTTTACCCTCCTTTTAAGTGTCTCTTAGGTTTACTGTTAGAGTTGAAAGGGATCCATGATGATCTAGTCAAACACCTTTTTTGTGCAGATGAGGAAATTGATCCCCAGAAAGGCGAAGTGATTTTCTTCAAATGGGTAATGGCTTGATTTTTTATTAAATGAATAAGTTTAGATGCATCTATAGATTTTATGTTATAGTCAGGAAGCAAGTGTTGATTAGTTTCCCACAGAGAACAGTAGAACCATATTGAGAATCAGTATTTTTAAGGACATGGTTTTTGTCATTAAGAAATGTACGGTCTCATTATTTTGGCAAATTCAAGAATGAACTGGCTTTATCTGTAAGGAGGGGTGTGTTTGTTTGTTTGTTTTTTACCCCTATTAAATTTTAGCTCATTCTATTTTGTCCCATGTCTGGGCCTATTGAGATCTTTTTAAATTCTGACTCTCATTCAGTATGTTAGCTATCACTCCTAGTATCATATCTTCGATGACATGAAACTTATAACTGAAATATGACTCTGGAAGAGTTTACTTTATTCAGGGAAAAAAAGGGAAATTTTGTGATCATTCCATTTGTACAATGGAAGGAGTTTTATAAGAAGTAGGTCTTGAGTATTGTGGCCATTGAGGACACAATAGAGTGTTTTAAGAACCAAGCCAGATTACCATGCGCACTCTATACTGCCACCAATGTCAAAAGGAAGGAATGAAATAGAGGGATACTGGGGGAAAACCCAGAGATATAAAAGTATAACAGGAAGAAAATGGCCTTAAAACCTAAACCCCTGCAGTGTTTACCACTTGGTGCAAAACTTTTCTCAGGGCTGATTTAACATCCTTGTTCCACAGGCTATATATTAAAGGGTTCAGGGATGGGGTGACAATATTATTCAGTACCTGGATCACAGATCCCAGCCAAGGAGTAGAAGCAGGTCCAAGATAAATAAGGATTACAGGCCCATAGAACAAGAGAATGGAGGTCAAGTGGGCACTGCAGGTTGAGAAGGCTCGCTGCCTGCCTTCTGATGAGTGGATTTTTAATATGGAGAGCACTATGCGAATATAGGAAATAAAAATGAATAAGAAACATATGAGAGGCATAAGGCCAACATTGGTGAAACTCACCATATGGGCTAGAGAGGTGTCTGCACAAGCCAGGGGCAACACTATGGGGATATCACAGAAGAAATAGTTTACCTCATTGGGACCACAGTAGGGTAATCTAAAAGTGAGAAATGTAAGGATAGTTGAATGAAGAGAGCCCCCTATCCAGGTGCCCAGGGTTAGGATAGCACACACCTTATGGTTCATAATGACTTTATACCTCAGAGGGTGGCAGATGGCTACAAAGCGATCATATGCCATCACAGTATAAAGGAAACACTCAGTCCCTCCCAAGCAATGATAGAAGAATATCTGGGATGCACAGCCCTGAAAAGAGATGGCATGGCTATTTCCCATGAGGTAGAACAACATTTTAGGAGAACTTACTGAAGGAAAAAATATATCAAACACAGACAGATTTGCCAGGAAGATATACATGGGTGTGTGAAGCTGGGAAGAAGAAATGATGGCTGTAAGGATAAGCAGGTTCCCCAGCAGGGTGAAGAGGTAGAATGTCAGAAACAGGATAAAGAGCTCAGCCTCCAGCCCCTCAGTGTGGGGTATTCCCAAAAGAATGAACTCAGTTATTACTGATTGATTCCTCATCTCCAAGAAGGCCTCTCCTAAGAAAATAAGAATAAGTACTTGAAATACCATAAATAACAACTCAGAGCAAAAGGTTTTCATCCAAATCAATTCTTTATAAGAATCAATTAGAGGTGGATGATCTAGAGCAAAGATCCAGTGAACTGAGAGAAAGTTAGGATGGCTATGTTTTAATTTGTTTTATGCTATAATAATTTCAAAAGCTTAAAGCCACCAACTTACAAAGATATCACTTGAAAGTTTTATTACTTAAATTTATTTTCATTTATTTGGTTTAGTTAACTTTCTATATTAAATTTTTAATTTAATTTTAGCAAGACAGGGGACCTTGTCATTGTGAAATGCTTGTGAGACAATTTCTGGATGACAATTTCTCAGCCTGATGGATTGGGAAAGGGGGTCCTTTTGCTTGGCCACCTCATTCACCTGATGTATCTTTTCCTTGTGATGTTAGGAGAAAACTCTTGTGTATACATCTAAGTCTCTTTCTTTGGATAATCTTAAGGCTAGGACTATGAATGCAATTCTTTCAGGCACTGAGTGGCAGCTGATAAAATTCTTTACAAATTCAAAAATTGACTAGAATAATATATAGCACAAAATGATAGTACTGTTGAATAGTAATAAAAACTTATCAAAAGTCTAAAATTTTAGATAATTAACCTTCCAAATGTTGGTGATTTTTTTTTGTAAGCTTGTACCATTTACACTTCTGAAGTTATTAAACCTTAAAACTTGACTAAGATTTTTGTGACACTGCATATTCATAGAATTATCCCTACCTTCATGCCCATATCTCATATATACCTGCTATGGTGGTCTAATTCTCATATTTACTAGTCATGTGACCCTAAGTGGGTCTTTGCTCCTCTTTGGACCTCAATTCCGTCATTTGTAAAATGAGGATAATAATTACACTACTTACCTCATGATGTTTTTCAACCCAATGTTAGATTCATTTTTGTGAGGAAGTTGGTTTGTAAACCTTAAAGCCCCATATTAATGTGTCATAGATTTAAAGTTCAAGATCATCCAGTCCAACTGCCTCATTGTGTGGAGCCAGGTGCGTGCTGAAGATAACACAAAGGAGCTCATTGTCAAATTGTCAGTGTGGGCATTTACACCTTGGAAATCAAAAATGTTACAAATCAGGGCTTGTTTTATGGCTTTGCTGCTTGTTTCTAAACTAAAGAAAGAGATAGAAAATGTCAATAAAGCAGATTAAATTTAAAATTTTCATGTGTGTTGGTCAGTTGGTTGCTAAGCATCTACCAACATAGCCCTGATTGAGACCCATATTTAATTTGTAAGGTTCCATGTGGCAAAGGGGAAAGCAGAGCAAATTTGGATGCAGAGAAGAGGTGGCTTGTTTAGGGTCATAGAGTCAGCATTCAAACTCAGACTGTCGGACTCTCCATCTAACTTTCCACTATAACACATTGCCTCTTAGAAATAAATGTTAGTTTATTATCATTCCTAACAGAGTATTAGATGACACTATAGAAAACAAGGGAGAATGTAAAAAACAATTAGGAACTAAGACTAGTTGGTTCTTAAGGTTCCTTTCAAAATCTAAGATTCCATGATTTTAAGCAAATCACTCTCAATTTTATCATATTCCTCCACTGCTTGGTGATTTCACTTTCAAAACCTATCATACCTTGGTATGGGGGTACCTTGCCCCCTTTTTGGTCTTTTCCTCTTGTCTTACAAACTATACTCAAAGAGATTAAAGTTATTTTGGTGGTGAGCAGAGGAAAAAAAAAACATAACCAATACTCCCGCTCCCCAAAACTGGCATAATATGTTTGAGAGTCAAATAGAAATGTGCTGATATTATCTGTTAGTCTGCATTATCCTCGACACTGCTCTTTTTCATCAGCACGGATTCCTTTTCACCTGACAATTGAGTTTTGAAAAAAAGGGAAGCATTAACATACTACTATATTATAATATGTAGTATATAGTAGTATATTACACTACACAGATGATAGATATACCATCCTATTCTGTTAGCAGTGTGCCTGTCCTCCCCACTGCAAGTTTTACTGTATAACAGTCATACACAATCTTGGTTTAAAGATGTTAAGCATTCTTAGATAAGGCTTGGCCCAAGAAAAATCAGGCAGTGCTATAAGGTAACTTCTTCTACCCTTACTCTTTGCTTTTTCTTATTAGAGTAGCTCTCCCAGCCTACTCAGTATCCTTCTTCCAATGCTCATCTGTAATGACAAGCAAAGTGGGGCTTTTTGCTGTTTTTTCTTTTGGAGTGCTTCTCAACACTAAAGCAACCAAATACCTTTGATTCAGCCTTGCCATTGATCAACCAGCTTTGATAACCAGCTTCAGTCACAAGAAAGCCTAAGTCGCATGAGTTTGAGTCACATGGTTATGACGCCCTCTGACCTTGAAGAAGTGTGTATATACTCTGAGGTTAGCATTTTTTAGGGGGGCTCACTCATTGGAAGAATATTCATGTGATTTGTCCAGATGAGACTCTGGGTAGCTATTAAAGTGCCCTCCAGCTTTGAAAACCCAGATGTTGTTGCTTTTCTCTTTGGTAACTATGTGTGTATTGCTATGGACAGACAGAAGTCCTGTCTGCTGATTTGTGTTATTTGCTCTGTTTATATAATTTCTGCTTGCAATTTCTGTTTGTGTTTTCTCTGAAGTTCAGGGTGCTGACTTTTCCCTCTGAACTAAGTGAATTATATATATGTAATTAAAGTGAGACTGTAAACCCCTTGAAGTTGCTTTCCTTAGAAAAGCAGATCAAAGTACCTGTGCTAGCAGTCCTCATGTGTGCTGGTGTTATTGGCCTTAAACCTCCATGGGAGCTGCAAGCAGCATTGTTTTTACATCATAAAACTCTGCTTTCAGAAAAGGAATTAAAGAACCCATTCAGGATATCATATTGCTTGCCTTCTTAATGGGGACGTGGAGGGCTTAGAGGGAAGGAAAGAAATTATAACTCAAAATTTAAAAAAAGAATGTTAAAAATTAAGTAAAAAGAAAAAATAAAGAACCCATCATATCAAGATAGAAAGATTCATAAGGCTAAATAATTTACCTTTCCCATGGATGCTTACATTGTGATAGGAGGCAATAGTTTAAAGGGTTTAACACCTGATTGTGAACTTTAAAGAATTACCACAGAGGATTTTGGGGGACAAGGTACCCAGTACTCCTACTATGTGGCACTGCCTCTCACCTGTCTTTATTAAAAATCCAACTTACTTTATGTTTAATTAAGCCTCAGGAGATTATGCTGTTAGCTTGGGAAGGCACAGGGAGAGGTAAAAAGAAGACCTTTTCTCCCTTTCAAGAAACATTAAAAAAGCCAGACTTTGAAAGTTTATGTATAATATAGACATGATTTCTAATGACTTGTCTTTATACCAGGATAAATTTAAATTTGAGTAGGGAAGAAAAACAAATGAAAGATATTAAGTGAAACTTCTTATGTATGTAAGTCATGGTAAATTTTTATTGCTGAACAACTAGCAAGAGTAAAAATAATTCTATCTAGCCCTAAGCTGTGATTAGTGAAACTTGCTGCTTGAGGTAAAAGTTCCTGGGGCTGTACCTGATTTTATGTTGAGTGCGAGTTTAGGTATAGATGTCTGCATTAAATCAGCATTTGAGAGAAATGCCACAAGCTACTCAGAGGGAATATGATCTTGAACTGTTAACAGGTACAGGTTTGCTTCTGGAAAAAGCCAAGAGGACAATCTTGACATCAGTCCAAAGTGAGATCCTTCTGGCTCAGTTTACCTATTGTGTTCCTATGAAAAGGAATGTTTCCCACTTGGCTATTCCTGAGTCTGGCTATGAGGTGAAATTGTTACTGCAATTGTGACTCCTACCTAAAGTAAAACAGAGCCAAGTATGATAATCCTGTCCCTGATTTTTCCTTTTATAGCAAATTTCTATAATCAGAGCAAGTGGTCAGTAAAAGATATGAGCACAATGTAAGTATGTGAGATCTTTCTGTTTTGATCTGAACTTGTAGTCGTTCCATGGCCTAAGCAAGAGTTAAATTAGTTTAGGCACTATCATGTGTATAAGATTCTGAAGCATCTCATTCATTCAGAATGATCAGTATAATGAGAGAAGGGTAAACAAGCTTGTGAAACAAAGATTGTGAATCTATCAAGTTGTGAGATTAAAGTCAGGAACCTCTTTTGCTTTTGTTTAAGGAATAGGATTTCAGTACAGTTCAAAGATAAAGTAAGGTCTTTAATTCAAAATGATGTAAGAATAATTGGGTATTAGCACAACCGATTGAGGGACCTAGCTGTCATTCTATTAATTGCTGAAACTGAATCAGAGACATCTTTTGTTTGGTTTGGGAAAAAGAATTTCCGTGCAATCAATTTTCTTAAAGGAAGTGATTTATGGAATAAAAGTACAAACATGTATTATTCTAAGCAACTTATCAATATGTACTGTTTTGGAATTAATTATTTAAAGTGTCCTCCCAAGTGTTTTATTACAATTGGAGTAAAGTTAGCCTCTTATAAGCAAATTTATCCATAATTATTAAACCCAGGGGCAGAAAGCTTCTAAACACTTTCTTTGTTTTCACCCATTCTGACATTCTGAGAACTAGAGGTGGGATGAGGTGGGATGAGGTGGGGTGAGGTGTAGAGTTGAGTTCTTTTGCGCTTGGGATCTTGTATTCCCTCAACTATTTAGGTAATTGTGTGATATGAAAGACTTGATCTGCTCACAGATACTGTTAATGAAACCCTTCATGGTTCTTCTCCAAATGTTCCTTACAGAAGCCTTTGATTCATGTATAGGTTACTCTCATAACGATCTAATAAAGATGGCATAGGGCTTGGTAACTATTAATATTTGATAGAACAGAGGGGTATGGCTAGAAAGTAGTTCATTTGAAAAAGATCAGGGGTGGGGTGGGCTGTTTATTAGACCCTATGGTAAATTTAGTATGAGTCAGTAGCATGAAAACACAGCTGAGGAAGCTAATGCAATCTTTGGCTGCATTAATACGGGCACATGACATATAGGATTAGGGAGGTTATACTTGTGTTGTCTATGACCCTGATCAAACAGTATCTGACAATTAGAACCATTCCAATGTGAAATTTGTGTTTGGGGAGGTAGTGTTCCCCACGTCCACCCCTATAAAGTTATTCAAGCAAAGATCATTTAAGTAGGTTGTAATAGGGGCTTTTTTTAAAAAAAAGATACAGATTACCTTAAATGGATTCTAAGGTACCTCACAACTATAAAATTCGGGTTCCTTTTTGTGGTATTAATTTGCAAAAGCAAGCATATAACCTTAATTTCTATTATTAATTGGTAAATTTTTACAATTTCAATTTTGCATCTTCTACTAGCCAAAATCTACCATTAATGCCATTTTGTTTGACTATTTTGAGGGAAGGATATTCTATTGTTGTTTTAAGTTTTGTTTTATTTAGACTTTTGTATTGTATAAATCAGAATTGATGACCTAAAAAAGATATGAAATAGTAACATGAACATAAAGAAAAAATCAGTATTAGATTATCAGAGTCTTATCCTTCCTTATCTAGGAATCTGCCTAGGTGATATTCTTTCATGTTCCACAGAGAAGCTAGAGCAGGCCAGGTGTGGCCCTTTGACTGAACCCAAACTTTACTGAGCAATATTTATTGTTCATACTTGAGGACCTAGAGGGCCACATGTGGCCTTGAGGCCTCAGGTTCCCCACTATTGAGCTAGAGAGTTACTTATCAGGTAGGACCTCAAGTATAATTGTTTGCAAATAATTTGGGAACAAACTTTCAGAAAGTAAGGAATTAGTCTCCAGAGAGATTGTCTGTGCTCCCCAAAGAGGACCCCTTTGTGGGATGGGACCAATCTTTGAATTTGTGAGGAAAGTGCTTTAAAACAAATAAAACAGGGTACATAACTGCTCATTGCACATTACAATGTCAAGCTATAAAAATTAAAAAGTAAAGATATGGCTTTTCTCTCTGTATCAGTGTATATAACATGGGTATGGAAGGAAGGAGAAACAAATATAGAATACTGCCTTATGTGTCCTTAAGAACAAAATCTCTGTTGTTTACTCTTCTTTTTCATCTAAGTGAGGAAGCTTAGGGAACCCTAGAGTAATTTCACCCCTGGGGGGCCATTTTTCCAATTTAAGGTCTCTTTCATCCACTTCTTTTTGTTTATACCAATTATTCTGCTCTTGCATACACATTTATTTTATTTTATTTAGTTTTTTATTTCCCCCAGTTACATATAAAAACAATTTTAAATTTTCTTTTGTAAAACTTTGAGTTGCAAATTCTTTACTTTCCTCTCTTTCCACCCTTCCTCATTGAAAAGGCAAGCAATTTAATAGAGGTTATACATGCATAGTCATGCAAAATATCTGTAATAGTCATGTTGTGAAAGAAAACATAGAAAAAAATCTCAAGAAAAATGAAGTTAAAGAAATCTTGTGTACATTTTAACCATCTTTTCTGACTTTGGAATAAGTACTGTCTAAACTCTTTGAATTGCTTCTTGTGACCAATATCTCCATCCAGCTTATGAAGAATGGGTGGGGAAGTAGATAATTTTGACAGGAAGTCACAGATTGTAGGGTGAGTTTTCTTATCTTTATATTTCTTTTTCTTTAAGTTCTGCACACAATACATAGTTGCTAATTTTCTCTGAATCTTTTGGCTCAAATCTGACTGTTCACAGAAGGCCAAGTTTCATAGACCAGGTAGCTACTTCACTACCAAAAAAAAAATCAGAATTTGTAGCAAGTATCTACACTCTAAATGTGAGGTGGAAGGGATCCTCAACAATTAATTTAAGAATGCCAAGAATACATATACTCTATCATCATAAGAAAAGTACAGAAATTTTAGCAAACTAATAGATATAATTGTTTGAAATCAGACGTTCAGATCTGGAGTCCTGTGAGTCCTTTGTTCTATTTTCCTTACTGTTCATTTTGGTTTGATTTATAGCAATGCAAAATGAAAAGATCTATAAAATAAGGTTCAGAAGATTTGAATCTTAGTCCTAGTGATTCAAATTCCTATATATGTGCTTAATATCTCTGAGCCTCAGTTTCTATATTTATAAAATGGGGATGATAATACCTATGATGCACAGTGCACAGGGAAATTGTGAGAATCCTATAAAATAAAGGCTACAAAACTGTTCTGTAAACTTCAAACCACAAAAATATAATAGCCTGACCCTATGAACCATCAATGTTTCACTCCCTTCCCCTTTCTTGGATAAAGTTTCCATTGTAGAAACACTGATCTGACAATAGAAACCCCAATGACAATGAAAAAACTAACTGATCAATGATTTGGTTCATTTTACCAGCAAACCATTTTCTTCGTCTTTCAATCTTTAGGAGTTTAAAATATAATTTTTGTAACTCTAAGCTCAGAAATCTCCTAGGCATCTGCTGCCTCTTCAAACAGTGATATGTTTTCTTGGGGTCTAGTCTGACTAACTCTGTATTTCTTGATTTTCACTCAAAAAAGAGAATTTTAACATTGCTCTCTCTTACTTGAGGACCTTTTCTCCTCCCTGGATTTGATCAATTTTGATATGAAACCTTTTGGCAAATGTGATATTATAGTATTAATCATAACCACAAATAGTTCTGGACAGAAACAGTAAGGGATAAGGCAACAGGAGATCCAGTTTTAGTTCTGGCTCTGCCACTAGTTTGCTGGAGTTCCTCAGGTAAGTCAGTTCCTTTTCTCTGTGGGGCCATTTACCTCATTTGAAAGAATTATAGTGCTCAAGTAGATGACTTTTGAGGTCCCTGTGAATTAAAATTATCTAATTTTGTAACTCGCCCATGATTGAAAGAGAAAGGAGAAATGAAAGAAGAAAATGTGACTTATTCAAATAAGAAAGACAAGGTTAATTTAGACTTCACAATGGAGTGTTACTAAGAGAAATGTTAGATAAAGGGTCCCCACCCTAGCCATTCATGGAGGAACTCTGTATTGCCACTGCATTACTATTTGGCATCTTACCGGTTCAGAATAGAGTCAGGATTAGGATATGACAAGATGAGTATGTATGTAAATAGCTGAGTGTTTGCTTGATGATGACCAGCTTGGGAGCACTACTCTGTAGGCATTGTGGGGAGCCATGACATCAACAGGACTTGGCCACAGAGAAAACATTTTCTCCTAAAAGAATCTTAGAAAAGGACAGGACAATGGAGGAGAGTATTTTGTAGGAGACTATGAGAAAGATGTGACTTATTAGAGGAGGTCTGTAGAGAGTGAACTGTGTGGAGTATTTTAAAGGATGTTATCTCACTAGGAAACATGCTCAACACTAGATCTTGGTGTCTTTGTTTTGACCCTCTGTCCTATAGGGCACATTGAGAGTGAGATTTGTCTTACTTTGTTGATTCAACTATGGAGCTACATGGCTATCCATAAAGGTGCAATCCTTTCTACAATATCCATTTATATCTTGTTTCATGGAAGTGGGATGCCATGCCTATTTCCACAACATTCTTTATATTCATTCTCTTTTCTCTAACTATACAGACACCACTTTAACTCAAATACTCTCTATCTTTTCCCTAGACTATTGTAACAGTCTCCTAATTGTTTCCTAATCACATTAGCTGCAAACTTCAATTGTCCTCTTTGCCCAGGAACTGAAACCAGGGATCCTGCTCTCCTGCAAGTGCCCAGAGCCATCAGGGTCCCCGTCCCTCTGCTATCACACTCACCAGACATGTGCTAGCTCCATCTCTTTTGCAGGCACAGCCCTGGACTTGTCTGATCAGCAGAGCTGTGCTTGGTGTCCCTTGGCAGTAGAAGGTCCTTCAATCTTCTCCTATCCAGCTGTCAGACATCCATAATCTCTAGGAGATGAAAGTTTCTGAGGCTGAGCCTACCTCCCAACCCAGTTGCCCCCAAGACTTATTGTTTGTTGATTCCACAGAATTGGCCTTGAGGTGTTTGCACTTCACTTATGTCAAATCTCCACCCCTGGAGGTCAGGTCTTTCCTGGAGTCTTTTCCAATCGTCTTAGGTGGACGACTGCTTTACCTCAGCTTTTGTTTATTTCTGCTGCTCTATGTTCACTTTGAGGTGATGTTCTGCCTCTTTTTTTTTGTGGAGCAAATTTGGAGACCCTAAAATTTTCTGACCTTCTCCACCATCTTCCCAGAATCCTCAGAATTACATCTGTTAAGTGCCTACTACATGCAAGTCACTGTGGTAAGAGCTTTTACAAATATTATCTCATTTGATTTTCACAAAACCCTATAAAGTAGATATTATTACACTCACTTTACAGTTTACATAGTATATGCTTAATAAATACTTTTTGAGTTGAGTTGTTTGTGATTATGGAAGTTGTGCTTCTTACTATTCCCAGACATTCATTCTCTAAGGTAGCAGGCCCTATTAATTATTCCAATTTACACACTTCAGGGTTAGAAAGGAAGAAATATCCCAGCACTCTCTGTATGAAGATAAATAAAAGAGTTCCTATCTTTTATGAAACTGACAATCAGGTAAGAGATACAGAACTTAAACAAATAAAAATGGTATGAAATAGGATATGAAAAGTTCATTATCAAAGGCAAATAAAATGCTATATGAGGTTCAAGGAATGATGAATAAATGGAAGGGAGTAATGTGAGATAACTGAAGAGAAGAATGGCAATACATTGTGGCAGTGCTTGAATGCCAAGTTAAAGAGTTTAAATTTTGGTCTGTAGGCAGTAGGAAGCCATTGAAGGGTTTTGAACCAAAGTATTATGCTTTGAACTCCACCTAAGAAAAATTAATCATGCATCAATGCAAAGAATGGATTAAGGAAGAGGAGATGGGGTGGGGGAAAAGTCAAGAAGGCAGAGTAAAAGCAGGGACCTGCTTGAGCTGTCCCCCAAACCCCTACAAATACCTGTAAAAGTGGCTCTAAACAAATGCCAAAGCTACAGAACCCATAAAATGACAGAGTGAAACAAATCTCCAGCCCAAGACAACTTGGAAGGTCGACAAGAAAGGTCTATCACACAAGGCTGGGAGTGGGAGTACAGTCCAGCATGGGCCACACCAGCACAGGCTGGGCTGGAGCAGGCCTAAGGGAATTGAATCACTGGCAGCTGTGGTAGTTTCCAGACTTTTCAAACCACAAATGCCAAAGACACCACAGAAGGTCATTGGGAAAACTCTGTCGGACCTGCGTGAGAGAAGAGCATAGTCTGGCACCAGCATCAGGGTGGTAGAGGTGGTGGCAGTGGCAGCAGCAGCAGCAACAGCTGCTTCCAGAGCTCCAAGGCCACAGATGGTAAGAGGATTGAGTGCTGATCAGAGGGATTGCAGGGATCTCTGCTGGAACTGAGGCAGGATTCTCTTACTTTGTCCTGCTTGGATCCAGGTTGCAATCCTGGGTGGCAGTCCTGGGGTGAGGAGTAGTGTTGGCATGGCAGAGCTTGTGGCAGCTTTGGAGAGGGATTCCTCCTCACAGTTCCAAGGCAAAAAAGAGTACTTGTGGTTACTCACAGACTCGAGCACAGGCCAGAAGAGAAGTAAGCACTTCTTTTTTGCTCATGCCACCTTAGAAGAACTGAAAATTTACAGGTGTCTAGATATCTCTCTGAAAATTGCTGCAAAAAACCCCTGGAGCTTAGGATAGTGCACTCTCCACTCTGAAAGCAGAGTCCTACCTTGACAAAGAGCTCAAAAGTTAAATAATTAGCTGGGAAAATGAGCAAACAGCATAAAAAACTCAGACTTTAGAATCTTACTTTGGTGACAAAGAAGATCAAAACATATGACCAGAAGAAGACAACAAATTCAAAGCTCCTGAATCAAAAGCCTCCAAGGAAACTTTGAATTGGTCACAGGCCATGGAAGAACTCAGAAAGGATTTTGAAAGTCAAGTAAGAGAAGTAGAGGAAAAATTGGGAAGAGAAATGAGAGTGATGCAAGAAAATCATGAAAAACAAGTCAACGGCTTGCTAAAGGAGATCCAAAAAATACTAAAGAAAAAGAAAAGAAGATGTGGACCATTTATTAGATCACAATACTCAGGCAGATGATCACCATTAGGATAATGATAGTGGAGAGAGAAAGAGAGAGGAAAGAACAGATTCCAAAGTGCTTTTTTAATTTTTTTACAGAGATAGCAGTTTAAAGGCTTGTTAGCTGATTTGATGTGCAAGGTTATAGAAACAAAAACAAACAGCAGATATAATCAAAAACATTAGCAATGGGAGAGTGGGTCTCTCATAGTAGAAACAGGGAAGTCAGAACCTGGAGCATGGCTTGGGGAAAATTGTTGTTTTGTTTTGAACCCATTGCATTTGAGGTGTCACTAAGACAGACACGGCATTAGAGGCATTTCCTGGAAGTGACAGTAAGGAGCTAGGAGAGCATCAGTCTTACTACTTGGCTTTGTGAATTGAGAAGTATTGGAGACTGGTGTTCTCAGAGGAAAAGATAAGTTTTAGTTAAAATGGGGACATAGAATATTTGTAGAGAAGTTCTAGACTATGGGAGTGGTGGCTGTTAATAATAGTTGGTTTTTCATAAAGTGATAATAGAATGGATTTTGAGAAGGTAGTTACTAGGGTAAACAGCATGTATCTTGGAAAGAGAAGAAAGGAAAGTAGCAATTAAAAAAGAGAAAATTTTGAATGACAGGCAGCTAGGTGGTTAAGTGGATAAAGTGTTGGGATTAGGGTCAGGAAGATCTGAGTTCAAATGTGACCTCAGACACTTAGTTTTGTGATCCTGGGCAAGTCACTTAACTTTCCTTTGCCTTAATCCACTGGAGAAGGAAATGGCAAATCGCTTTAGTATCTTTGCCAAGAAAACCTCATGGACAATATTGGCATGCTATGGTCCAAAATGTTACAAAAAGATAGAGACAACTAAATCACAACAGTAATTTGAAATGACAGAGAATGGCCTTTCTCTATATCCTTGTCTACGTGTGTAAATTTGTTTATATCTCTGAAAGTCCCTCTTTTCATCTTTGATGTGTGAAAATATGTTGATGGTTGAATATGGAATTAGTAGCACTCCAAAAAAATTATATTCTTATCACCCTTCTATGTTTGGCATTTACTCACTTATTAATACTGGACATTGATTCTAACGAAACAGCCTGGTTCCTACTCAGGCACATTCTGTCAAAATATTGCCTCTGTGACTTAAAACAAGGAACCCAGAGTCCCTGCCTTTCTGCTCTCATAGAATGCTTCTACTTCAAAGTTTATTCAAAAGAGTCTTCAGTTCCAACTCTGCCCTAGTTTAAGATCAGTCAATCAATAAGAATTTATTAAGGACTTAGTATATTCCAGGTACTTTGCTTAGTCCTGGCGATACAAAGAAAGCAAAAACACAGTCTATGCCCTCAAGGAGCTCATATTCTAATGAGGTAGCCTACATGAAAATATCTATGTACATATGAGATATTTTTGTTGTTATTTTTCAGTTGTTTTCAGTCACATCTAACTCTTCTTGACCCTTTTAAGGATTTTCTTGGCAAAGATAACTGGAGTGGTTTGCCATTGCCTTCTCTAGCTTATTTTTACAGATGAAGAACTAAGGCAAACAGGGTTAAGTGACTTACCCAAGGTCACATACCTAGTAAGTGACTGAGTTCCTGATTCCAAGCCTGGTACTATATCCAACGTGCCACCTAGCTGCTCCACCTATAAGACATATATGGTGTAAATGAGAGCTAATACCAGATGGAAGGCACTATGTTGGTGGGAAGCTGAATGGACTAGAAAAGCCCTCTTGAAGAATATGTGATTTGAGCTAAGTCTTAAAAGAAGCCAGGAAAGCCAAGATATATAGTTGTAGAGGGAAAGAATTACAGTCACATAGGACAGCAAGTGAAAAAAGCAGAGATGGAGTGTTATATGTGAGGAACAGCAAGAAGGCTGATGTTGCTGGTTTAGTCAGTATGTGGAGGGTAGTAAAATATCAGAAAACTGTAGAGGCTCCGTTGTAAAGGACTTTAAAAGTCAAACAGGGTGTTTTTTTCTTCTTGGAGATAATAACGAGCTACTGCACATTATTGATTAGGGGATAATATGATCAGATATGCACATTAGGAAAATCACTGGCAACCAAGTGGAGAATAGATTGTAGTGGGGACAGACTTCAGGACAACCAACCACCAGGATGTTGCGATAATCAAGGAGTGAGGTAATGAGTACCTGTGCTAGGGTGGTGGTTGTGTTATTGGAGTGAAGGGAACATGGGTAAGTCAGTCTTATTTGCCTCCTCTCATTCACGTTGCTAGAGCAATGTGACACTCACTCACATGAATGCTCCCTACTAAGATCTAAGGTTGGGAGGAGCACCACTGACCTCTCCTCCTAACTTATAATTCTGTCCTCAACCTACCTCTGAAATAAATATAGAGAATCTGAATTTTCATTTTTCATAATGTTGTTCATCAGTGAAGGAGGAAGGATGGATAACAAGAGGGTCAGATTATAATTGCATTGGAAAAATAAATAAAGAAATTTGTAAAAATGAATACATCCCTATTAATAAATTATAAAACTATTGAACCAACTAGAAATAGATATTTCAAAGCTAATAAAAATCACAACCCAAATCAACATCTTACTGAGGTCTCTTTAAAAAGAAACAAAGAGAGAAGTTGAACAACTCAATGAAGTTCAAAAGGGTTTCCTGAATAGGGAGAGAGCAAGTTGTCCCCAGGCCACAGTGACCCCTTGTTGGGAATGTTATAAAGAGAATTTGTACTTCATCTAAGTTGAACAACAGGACATTTAAGATCTCTCCCTACTCTAAGATTCTGCTCTCCTTCATAGCCAAAGCATCTTGGGGAAGATTTTCTTTTGTGGGGGTGGAGAACAACTGTTCCAATTTTTTTTTTGTATTGCTTCCCCATAAATATATCCACTTTTTAAAATGAAAACAAAGTTCAAACAAAAAATTAACAAAAGCAAGACTAACCCAGTGAATTCCCTCCAACTTATGATGTAACTGTTATTTGCGCAGATGAGTCAAATTTACATCAGCATGTGTAAAATCTCAGTGTGGATATGATCTGCCATTGTCACTATTTGTCAATGTAAACTCATGGAACAGATTAGTTGTACTATCATTCTTCTCACTGCATTTAAATGTGAAATGTATTTTTAAAAAGTTAAAGAATCTTTATGTGAAAGTGAAAGTAAAATCAGTTGTATTTCTCAAAATAATTCATTTTGGTAAGTATAATATAATATGGTGGTTTCACTCCTCACCCCCCAAAAACCTACCTCCATTTGTTTAAAAAATTAAATAACTTAAAAATAGTAGAGAATGATTATTTGAATTTTTCAATAAATAAGTATTAATTGAGTTGTCTTAAATTTTTGTTTGATTTTTAAAAAATTGAAATAATAACCCTTTGTTATTGCTAAATACGTAAGAAGTTTGAAGAAAAAAATCTACTGGAGCCACTGAAATGTGTAAAAGCAAGGACAATAATGCGCTATCATGCAAAACTTATTTCCATATTAGTCTTGGTGTGAAAGAAAATAGACCAAAACAAAAAAAACCTGAAGAAAAATGAAGTTTAAAAAAATATGCTTTAACCTGCATTCATATCCCATCAGTTCTTTCTCTCAAGACGGATGTCATTTTTATCATACGATATTTTTATTACTGTGTACAATCTTCTGGTTTTGTCCACATGACTTTACAGAAGTTCATAAGTCTTCCAGGTTTTTCTGAAACCATCCTGTTCATCCTTCCTTGGAGCACAATAGTATTACATCACAATTACATACCACAACTCATTCAGCCAATTGCCCAATCAATGGACATCCCCCCAATTTCCAATTCTTTGCCACCACAAAAGAGCTGCTATAAATATTTTTGTACTTATGGGACCTTTTCCTTTTTATAAAAAATCTCTTTGATATATGAACTAGTAGTGGTATTTCTGGGTCAATGGACGTGCACAGTTTCATAGCTCTTTGAGCATCATTTGAAATAGTGTTTCATTTTTCCCACATCCTCTCCAACATTTGTCATTTTCTCATTTTCTCTCACATTAGCCAATCTGATAGTTGTGAGGTGGTACCTCAAAGTTTTTTCAATTTGCATTTCTCTAATCAATAGTGATTTAGAACAGTTTTTTAGGTGACTATAAATAACTTTGTTTTCGCCTCTGTTTTATGTAATTGGGTCTAAAGGACTTGCCTAGGGTCACACAGCTATTAAGTGTCTGAATCTGGATTTGAATTTAGCTCCTCCTGACTCTGAGGCCAGTGCTCTACCCATTGCACCACCTAGCTACTCTGATTTCTCCTCATTAAAACTTCTTGTTCATAGTTTTTGATCATTTACCAACTGGGGAATGATTCCATGTTCTTATAAATTTGACTGAGTTCTTTATATCTTTGACAAATGAGGCCTTTATCAGAAAAGAGTTGCTGTAATTTTTTCCCATTTTCCTCATTTCTTTCTAATCTTGGCTGTATTGGTTTTGTCTGTGCAAAAATCTTTTAATTTGAGGTAATCAAAATTATCCATTTAACATTCTGTAATGCTCTCTATCTCTTGTTTAGTCATAAATTCTTCCCTTGTCCCTAGGTTTGACAGGTAAAATATTCCATTCTCTCTTAATTTATTTATTATTTAACTCTGCATGTCCAAATCATGTACCCATTTTGACCTTATCTGGGAATACAGTGTAAGATGTTGATCTATACCTAGATTCTGCCAAACTATTTTCTAGTTTTCCCAGCAATTTTTGTCTATTAGTGAGTTGTTCTCCCAGAAACTTTTATCTTGGGGTTTATCAAACACTAGGTTGCTATAGTCATTTACTATTGTGTCTTATCTACCTAATCTATTCTACTGACCAACCAGTTAGTCTTAACCATTACCAGATTATTTTGATGATTATTACTTTGTAATACAGATTGTGTTCTGGTACTTGTAGACCACCTTCCTTCACATTTTTTTTCATTGATTTCTTTGATATTCTTGACCTTTTTTTTTCTTCCAGATGAATTTTGTTAATATTTTTTTCCAGCTTTGTTAAATATTTTTTGGTAGTTTGAGTGGTATGCACTGAATAAGTAAATTAATTTAGGTGAAATTATCATTTTTATTACATTGGCTCAGTCTACCTATGAGTAGTTTATATTTTTCCAGTTGTTTAGATCTGACTTTATTTGTGAAAAGTGTTTTCTAATGTGTTCACATAGTTCCCGGGTTTGTCTTGGCAGACAGACTCCTAAGTATTTTGTATTGTTTTAAATGGAATTTCTCTATTTCTTCTTGCTAGACCTTGCAGAAATGCTGATGATTTATGTAGGTTTATTTTATATCCTGCAACTTTGCTGATGTTTTAATAATTTCAACTAGATTTTTTTGTTATTGTTGTTGATTCTCTATTGTTGTTCAGTTGTTCAATCATGTCTGACTTTTCATGACCCTGTGGACCTTACTGTCCATAGTGTTTTCTTGGCAAATAACTGGTTTGCCATGTCCTTCCCCAGAGGATTAAGGGAGAGAGACTTGCCCAGGGTCACACAGCTAGGAAGTGTCTGAGGCCAGATTTTAACTCAGGTCTTCTTGACTCCAGGCCAGTGCTATCTCCACTGAGCCACCTAGCTGCTTCTCTGAAATTCTGTAAGTACAACTTCATTTTGCTTGCAGAGAGTGATAGTTTTGTTTCCTGATTGCTTATTCTAATTCTTTTAATTTTTTATCTTTTCCCATTGCTATAGCTAGCATTTCTAGTATCCTTGCTCACCTCTGATCTTATTGGGAAGGCTTCTAATTTATTTATGTTATATATAATGCTTGCTAGTGGTTTTAGATGATACTTATCATTTTAAGGAAAGCCCCATTTATTACTATGCTTTCTAGTGTTTTTAATAGGAATGACTATTGTATTTTATCTAGAGCTTTTTCTGCATCCATTGAAATAACCGTATGATTTCTGTTGGTTTTGTCATTAATATGGTCAATTATGTTGATAGTTTTCCTACTATTTCCTACTATTCCCACTATACCATTCTTGGTATAAATCCTACCTGGTCATAGTGCATTATCTTCTTGATATGATATAATCTCCTTGTGAGTATTTTATTTAAAAATTTTGTATCACTATTCATTAGGGAAATTGGTATATGGTTTTCTTTTTCCATTTTTACACTTGCTGGCTTAGGTATCAGAAGCATTTTTGCATCACAAAAGGAATTTGGTAGGACTCCTTTTCCTAGTTTCCCAAATATTTTATGTAATACTAGAATTAATTGTTTTTTAAATGATTGGTAGAATTCAATTGTGAATCCATCTTGTCCTGAAATTTTTTTTCCTAGAGAGCTCCTTGATGGCCTGTTCAATTTCTTTTTCTAAGACAGAAGTATTTAATTATTCTACTTCCACTTCTGTTAATCTGGACAATTTCTATTTTTGCAAATATTCATCCATTTCAGTGACATTGTTAGGTTTATTAGCATGTTATTGGGCAAAAAGCCCCTAATAATTGCTTTAATTTTATGTGTTTTATGAATTCACCTTTTTCATTTTTTGGTGCTGGTAATTTGATTTTCTTCTTTCCTTTTTAAAATCAAATTAACCAATGGGTTATCCATTTTATTGTTTTATCATAAAACCAACTCTTACTTTTATTTATTTATTTAATGGTTTTCTTATTTTCAGTTTTATTAATCTTTCCTTTGATTTTTGGGATTTCCAATTTGGTGTTTAACTGAGGCTTTTTAATTGTTCTTTTTGTAGTTTTTTTAGTGGCATGCCCAAATAACTTGCTCTTTTTCTATTTTATTGATGTAAGTATTTAGAGACATAAATTTCCCCCTAAGTACCGTATTAGCTGCGTCCCATAAAGGTTGGTATCTTTTCTCATTGTCAGTCTTTCTAATGAAAATATTGTTTCTATGATTTATCCTTTGAGCCATGAATTTTTTTGGAATTAGATTATGTAGTTTTCAACTTATTTTTTAATCTATCTTTCCATGGCCCTTCATTGAATGTGATTTTTTGTTGCATAATGCTCTGAAAAGGATATATTTTATATATTTGCTTTTTGTATTGGCTGTGGGGTTTTTATGTCCTAATACATGGTCAGTGTTTGTGTTCTGTGCACATACTGCTGAGAAAGAGGTATATTTTTCTATTCCCATTCAATTTTCTTCAAAAGTTTATAATATCTAACTTTTCTAAAATTCTATTCTTATCCTTAATTTTTTCCTAGTTTGTTTTTTATTTAGATTTATCTAGTCCTGAGTGGGACTGATTGGGGAGTCCTGAGGTTTCCCATTAGTATAGTTTTGCTGTCTGTTCCTTCCTATAATTCATTTAACTTTTCCTTTAAGAATTTAGATGCTATACCATTTGGTGTATATGTGTTCAGTATTAATATTATTTCGTTGTCTATGTTACCTTTTAGCAAAATGTAGTTTTCCAGTTTATCTCTTTAAATTAGATCTCCTTTTGCTTTTGCTTTGTCTGAGATCATGATTGCTACCCCTGTTTTTTTTTTACTTCAGCTAAAGTGTAATAGATTCTATTCCATCCCCTTACTCTCTCTCTCTCTCTCTCTCTCTCTCTCTCTCTCTCTCTCTCTCTCTGTCTCTTTGCTTCAAGTGTGTTTCTTGTAAATGGTATATTGCTGTATGCTGGTTCTGCTTCCATGTTATTCATGAGTTCATCCTATTCCATTCACAGTTATGATTACTAACTGTGTATTTCCCTCCATCCTATTCCCCCCACCCACCCATTTCTCCTTCCCTCCACCTCTCCACTCACCCTGTCCTTCCTCAAAAGTCTGTTTTGCTTCTGACCACTGCATCCCCAGTCTGCCCACCTTCTATCAATCCCCTATCCTTCTTTTCTCCCCTTTCCCTTCTACTTCCTTGTAGGACATGATAGATTTCCATGCCCAACTGAGCATCTGTTATTCTCTCTTTGAGTCAATTCCAATGAGAGTAAGCTTTAATCATTGCCCATCACTTCTCCATTTCCTCCTCTACTGTAAAAGCTCTTCCTTTTGTACATCTGTTATGTGAGATAATTTGCCCCCCATTCTACCTCTCCTTTCCCACCTCTCCCAATGTATCCTTTCTCACCCCTTAATTTTATTTTTTAAAATCATCCCATCATAGTCATCTCACATCTGTGACCTCTGTCTATATATACGCCTTCTAACTGCCCCAATAATGAGAAATCTCTTAGGAATTACAAATACCAAGTACCATGGAGGAATGTAAACAGTTTAACCTTATTGCATCTTTTAAGATTTCTCTTTCTTGTTTAACTTCTGTTGAGTCTTGTAATTGGATGTCAAATTTTCTATTCAGCTATGGTCTTTTCATCAGGAATGCTTAAAAGTCCTCTACTTAATTAAATATCTATTTTTCCCCCTAAAGGATTATATTCAATTTTTCTGGATAGATTATCTTTGGTTATAATCCTAACTGCCTTGCTTTCTAGAATATCATATTCCAAGTTCTCTTCTCATTTAACATAGTAACTGTTAAATCTGTGTGACCCTGAGTGCAGTTCAACAGTATTTGAATAGTTTCTTTATGGTTTCTTGCAATATTTTCTCCCTTACCTGGGGGCTTTGGAATTTGGCTAGAATATTCCTGGGAGTTTTCATTTTGGGATCTGTTTCAGAGATCTCTGTTGATTCTCCATCCTGGAACTGTGATCAAGGCCCCTGCTCCCCTGTGGCCACAAGTGCTTTTGCTCCTTATGACCCTGGGATTCTGCCTTAGGCTCCTGCTCTCTTGCAGTCATAAGTATCAGCACTCTTTTCTTCCTTGGACCTGAGGCTATGGGCCCTGATCCCCTGAGTGATCACAAGCACCATTCTCTGACTTGGAGCTGTCCTAATCCTCCTATGAAACTGCAATCCAGAACTGGGTATAGACAAGACAACAGAGTCCTGCATTGAACGCCAACAAAAGATCCCCTGTAATTGCCTTTTGACCAGTTGCCCAACCCTCTTATTCTCTGTGTGCTGAACGCTCCTAAAGCCACAGCCACTGATGTAGGCCCCCTAAAGAGCCACTTCTGGCTTGATGAGCTACTGCTGTTTGCAGGGGAATTTGGGAGACCCCAGGTGAGTCCTTGCTTTTCCTCCACTATATTGGCTCTGCCCTCGAATAGAGACTTTTCTATGGAAAATGAAATGCTTCTAAAAAGCAAAACAAGCACTTTAAAAAGCCATAACGGTGACATTTAAAATGTGTGGTTTGTATCTTTCAAGGTTGCTTACAGAACTGATAAACATAAAAAACTTCATTCAATAGGAGAAATGTTGGAGATATTAGCAACTATTGCTGTGAGTGGAATGATGCCTGGCAAAACTTAAAACAGTATTAGTACTACTATTACTAACTAGCATTTATATGGGACTTTAAGGTTTGCAAAGCACTTTACAATTGTCTCATTTTTATTCACAATAACCCTGGGAGCTAGGTACTATTATTATACTGATTTTTAGGATGAGGAAACTAAGGCAAATAGAGGTTCAGTGATTTTCCCAGGATCATACATAAAAAGTGTTTGATATTAAATTTGAACTCAGTACTTCCTGACTCCAGCATCAAATGACTCTATATTATAATACGTTTTCAAAATGGACATTAGGAAAACTTTGCTCCTTTACGAAGCTAATGATGGCAAAGCCAGATTAAGAGATTTTTTTTTTCAAGAAAACAATATAATAATGAGAGAGATTCCAGGTGCATCTCAAAGTCAACCACCCTCAACTGTCATTTAAATTTTCATTTTCCTCCAAGCAGCAATTAACACACACATATGTATGAATAGTATTCATACTTTTTCATGCTTAGAATTTGGTCATTGCCCTGGAATATTATTCTATTTCTGCTCAGTCTGGTTTTACAGAAATTTCTTTGTAAATTATAATGTCCTTCATTCACAATGCTCCTACAATTACCCATTTGATGAATTGCAGTCTCTTGACTGAGTTTCTCTTCCTATAACTACAAAATAAAGTTATCACCTGTTAAGAAATAAATAACCTGTAGTGTCACAAGATGGGAGAGAGACTTGTTATATAAACTGTGTCATATTCTTATCTTTTTTATTCTGTTATCCATTAATCATTTTTTTTCATCCCATCTTGTCTGAGAGTTGTCCATTCAAACAGCATCCCTTTTGCCCACAATTGCACTTGCCTGAATTATGTTCTTCATTTTGCCTAATAGAAGGGCTTAACAATGAGTCCTGTTGTGTTTATCCAAAGTAACCCAATCAAGGAAGGAAAACTCCAGGGTCTTTACAGAAGTCCTGCCATCACCTTCTTGGGATCATTTCCCCAATCTTTCCACTGATTCTAAATATTCACCTGAAGCCAAGTCATTAATAATACTGACACTAAACAATAGTTTTAATACCTCATCTCACTTAATCCTTACAACAACCCTATGAAATATGCAGTACCAATAATATGAACCTCATTTTACAGGTGATGAAACTGAACCTCAAAAAGGTTAAACAATTTAGGCAATTTCACAAGTTTAGTAAGTGGCAGAGTCAAGGTCCCAAACCAGTTTTTCTGAATATACCATGCTACATCCCAACCATCTAGGAATGAAAGGTGAATGGCATGTTGAGCTAAGGAATCAATAAGCACTCCACTTCTGCTAGGTAGCTATGTTGTGCATAAGGGAAAACACTCTGAAATAAAATTGAAAAAGTAGGTTGGAACCTAATTATGAAGTGCCTTAAATATCAGGGTGAGGAGTTGGCCTTTTATCCAAAAGCAACTTTGACATACTGAAAACTTTTGAGAAGAAGAGTGACAAGTCATTCTTAAGGCTTAAAAATATTATGTTGGCAGCAGAATGAAAGATGAATTGGAACAGGAAAGACAAAGGAGATGGAGAGACCAATTAGGAGGATATTATAATAGTACAAAGAAGGTGACAAGCTCTTGAAAAGAAGTGGTGGCCATGGCAGTAGAAAAGAGGGAGAAGATATGAGAAACATTCTAAAAGTACAATCAGCAAAACTTGGCAACTTATGTGACAAGGGAAGGAAGAAGCAGGAGTCAAAGACAATGCTAAGGTGTGTAGTCAAGGTAACTAAAAGCAGAGTGATAACAACAACTAAAACAGCAAAATCAAAAGCAGAAATAGTTTTAGAAGGGAAGCTGAATTTTGTTTTGGACAAACTGAATTTGGGATGAGGGAGAGACATCCAAATGAAAAATATCCATCAGGCAAATGGAAATGAAGGACCAAAGTACAAGGGAAAGATCAGAGATGAATTTACATGTTTCTAAGTCAGCTGCATAAGAACAGAAAATTGAATTCACCAGGATAGAGGAGATCACAGAGGAAATTGTAAAGAGAGGAGATAAGAGAAGAAATATCAAGATAATACACTGAGAGATACACAAACTTAGTAGGTTGGAGAAGGATAAGAAAACAGTGGAGGAACATCATGAAAGTGAAGTCAGATAGTAAGAAATCCAGGTGAAAGTATATTACTCAATTCAAGGGAGGAGAGAGGAGTTAAGAGGAGGGGAAGGTTAATAGTATCACATGCTATAGAAAGACCAAGGAAGATAAGGACTGAGACAAAATCTTTGAATTAACAGCTATTAAAACATTGGTGGACTTTCATAGAGCAGTTTCAATAGAATGGCAGGGTTGGAAGTTAAATTGCAAGGGAAAGAGAAGTGAGTGAGTGATGTAGTGGAGGGAATAAATTAAAATGACCCTAAGAGTTTATCAGTAAATGGAGGAGGGATACAGAACAGCCAATGTGAGTGGGTAGTAGAATTAAGGAAAAGGTTGAGGATATGAGAATGCTAAGCATGTTTGTAATCAGAGAGAAAGGAGCCAATATATAAATAAAAAAGGAAGATAAAAAGAGAGAAATGGAAAAATTAAGAGGATAAACTCCTGAAGATGAAATAGAAGGAAAAAGTGGCAGTTTATCACTGTCAAGGAAAAGGGTCATTTTATCATTTAAGACTAAAGAAGGAAAAAATAGTTAAGAAGTAGAGGGTCTTTTCAATGTAAAGAGAGACTGAGTGAGATGAAACAGCTGATGAAGAATAGCTCTAATCTTTTTAGTTAAAAAAAGAAGTTAAAGTATTGAAAGAAGGGTGGTTGGTGGTTTGGATTGTGGACATGAAGAGAAAAGTTTGAAACATCTTCTATAGGGATTATTACAGGGAATACATAAGTGATGAATGAAAAGATATCTATGTAGCGATGAGGTCTCAGTTGGACATTAATTTATAGTGGATCCAATGTATGTGGTTTTGTGACTTCCTCCATCAGTACTTTTAGGACATTGGCAGCCTATGTACTATCAGTGGACATTCTGCCTCTTTGGAAAAAGGAAGTAAAAGAGGAAAAAATCCATTTTAGAAAAAGTCCACAAGAGGTCTTTGGATTCCTAGACATATGACTTTGCTTTTGTTTCACAAACTAAATATCTTTGACAGTTTATCTTTGTAATTTGTAAACAATATGTAAAAATGCAAGGCTCAAATTGATAGATGGATTTAATCATGAATGAAAAAAATATAGGCATGCTCCCCCCCCCCCCCATAATCTATTTTCTTTGAGCAAACACTCCTCTGTTCTGTAGCTTGAGCAGAGCTGTCTTTACGTCTTTGTTCCTCAGTGTATATACCAGGGGATTCAGCACAGGTGTGAGCACAGTGTAGAAAACAGCCACAATTCCATCCACAGCATCTTTGGAGCCTGGTCTCAGATAAATAAAGACACATGGCCCAAAGAAACAGAGGACCACAATGCAGTGGGAAGCACAGGTCTGGAAGGCTTTTTGTCTGCCCTCTGCTGTGCGGATTTTTAGGATGGCATGGACAATGGACATATAAGAAAGGAAAATCAGGAGAAAACAACCAGAGGCCACCACCCCAATGTTGACAAAGATCACCATCTCATTGGCTGAGGTATTTGCACAGGCTAATTTGAGAATGGGGGGCGCATCACAGAAATAATGTTGGATCTGGTTGGGGCCACAGTAGGGCAGGCGGAAGGTCAGGATAGTTTGGATAGCAGAGTGCACTGAACCACTGAGCCATGTGCTTCCAGTTAAAAGAGCACAAGTTTTCCCACTCATCATAGTGGCATAGTGCAAGGGATGAGTGATAGCTAAGTAGCGGTCATAGGACATGACTGTGTAGAGGAAACATTCTGTGCTCCCCAGAACATGGAAGAAATAGAGCTGGGCCATGCAACTGTGAAATGAGATGGCCCCACCATCTGGGGAGAGGAGACCCATCAGTATCTTGGGGACAGTGACAGTGGAGAACCACATATCAATAAAGGAGAGGTTGGCCAGGAAAGAGTACATGGGAGTGCGGAGGTGGCAGTCCACCTTGATTACCATCAAGATGAGGAGGTTCCCCAGCAGAGTTAGTACATAGATCACTAAGAAAATTACAAATAGAACAATATCTAGTTCTGGTGCATGGGGAATCCCCATGAGGGTGAATGTAGTCACAAAGCTCTGATTCTCCTTTTCCATTCAGGCAGTAGAACTCTTTCTTAAAGGAAAAGAGAGAAACTATATTCACAAAGAATTCACATCACATATAACAAAATATTTGAACTTCATTGAAGACAAAGTTTACAAACTGCCTGCACAGGAAGGTTATCAGTGTTGGATGAAGGATGTTGGCTCCTTCACAGCCACATATATATATATGTGTGTGTGTGTATGTGTGTGTGTGTATAATATATATATGTATATATATATATTTACAGTTGGATAAGGAAAGAAAGATGAATTTTATCTTTTTATCATTCTTGATAGACTAAGAACTCAAAGATACTAGCGACAAATAATGTGTTTTCTACTGGGCAGGGTGGGGTGGACCATACACTTCCAAGAGCCACAAAATCAGAGGTGACTTCTAGTTGTCCCACACTTAGCAGTGAAATGTCTTTCATCCATCACTGCAGTAAACTCTCACATCCTTACCTCTCTATAATCGTCATCCTAGTCGCCAGGGGAATATTTGTCAGTCATATAATATTGTGGCTTCCAAAACTGCCTCACAAGCATTACAAGCAATCTAGCATGTCTTGAATGTACAATCAATCCAGCCCAATCAGGATCAAATTAGAGACACACATAATGTCAGATTTGGAAGGGCCACCTGAGGCCATCCAGCACCATTCCCTCACTTTACAGAGGGAACACTTAAAGTCAGAGAAGTGGTCTTCTTTCTCAAGCTCCCATTGGAAATTAATAGTAGAGCAGGGACCAGAAACCAGAACTCTCAGCCCAGGCAGTCCTATGCTCTTTCTGTCTAGCAACAATCATGGTTGACTACTAAAAATCAATGCTCACTTTGTCAGTTCAGCTGTTGTGTCCTAAATTACCCTGCCTGAGAAGAGAGAAATAGACCTGAGGAACATATAACAGCCCTATTTTTGCAGAGAGGGCACTCAGATGTCCAGGAAAAATATGGTTACTTAAATAGCCGAGGAGAACGGTCTGTATATGGATCTCAGGTATGAAGTTGTATTCTGAACTGCTAAACAGAGAAAACTGAAAATGGATCATCAATATGAGAATTTTAAACCAGCCTCACTTTGTTGCTAGGATTTCTGTTACTAGCACAGTATGAATAATAAATGGAGGCTTCTCCTAGGAAAGTGAGTTAAGCTTCATTGCTGGAGAATAATAACAGTCCTTCATATTGCCAAAGTGCTTTACAGTTTACAAAGCACTTTCACAGTCCTTCATTTCACTTGATCTTTACAATTATCACAGCAGGCAGCACTGGTATTGTAATCATTTTATAAACAAGGAAACTGAATCTCAGAAAAGTTAAAGATAGAGCTAATAAGTTGGAGCATCCAGGATGTGGAACCATACCTTCTGACTATAAGTTCAGTGCTCTATCAACTATACTTTGCCAGAAGAATAGGCAAATCAGGAAAAGCAGGAGAAAAGACTAACCTAGTTGCATAGATGAACTTTCCAGAAGGAACAAATATATTCCATCTGGAATGCTTGTTTTCTAATCCTGTAGGAACCAATCTCATTTCTGACTTTCCTTAAGAAATCATAGAGGATCCCAACAAACACAGCCCAGAGTAGTCTGATAACTGGGATTAAGGAGGAATTTCCTACAACTTAAGACTTATTATGTGTGTGTATGTGTGTGTGTGTGTGTATGCTCATGTGTACACATGTGTATGTTTATGTGTTTGGAAATTGCTATCTTATCTGTGTAGAATACAAGGTCTTCAAGTAGAAATTGAAGTTCTATTAAAGCTGCGACTATTGTTCATTTTTGTGAATGTAAAAATGTCCTTAGTGCCTAGGAAAGTGCCATGCATTTAGTTGGTATGTATTAAATATTTCATCAATTAACTCAATGTGATTTGGTCCCCTATGAATAATGAGCTATTGGCCCAAGGACATCAAGATAACTAATAATAAAAAATAAATTCTGTATATCTTAATGCAAAAAAGGAAGGAATGCTTAGAAAGCAGAACATCTAATAAGTGCTGGGAACTCACCTCTTTCTGATGTGAATTGTCTAGAATTTTGTAGATCTTCACTACTCATCTACCTGGAAGAAATACTAGACCATGTGGTATTGTTCAAAGAGAACACACACACATTTTTCTAGTGAAGGAAAGGGGGTCACTCATTGTTAAAGCAAGATTAAACAAGAAGAGGAAGGAGAGGATATGGGCCTGGAGAGAAAGAATAAGGACTTAAATTAGTGTACAGGTCCTGGGGGAAGGGATTGCACTCTGCATCCCAGAGCTCCCAGCTCAACAGGAAAACAAAAGGAAAAACAACTGAAAATTTGTTTTCAAATGAGAATATGGGTCTATTCTTCATATAACTTCTATATACTTCCATATGCACATGCTGTTTTATGTTAGAACCTCATGAGGAGCAACCATTATCTCTTAATCTCTGAAACCTGGAGCTCTAGAAGCATTTTCTGAAATTGATTTTAAAATATTTCTTGAATGAATTGAAATGTAGCAAATGTCATCCTCATCCCTGAGGGCATTCTTTATTCCCTCTTGTGGTTGTAAGTATTTTTCCTGATTCCTACTTAATTTTCTGAAGGTTATTTGTAACTCATTCACCAGTGATTACAATTTAACTCAATGGTTCTCACCTGAGGATGGGAAGTAGGCTATAGAATTATTGCTAGGTGTGAGTTCATAAATAAGGAAACACTTTTTGTGTGAACAGAATAAATGTTTTATACACATGTACATCACTATTTTTAAATTTAACAAATTATGTTATTAATGAAATAGAAATTCATTTAAAAGTTTGTCTGAATTCTTTTTATTATTATTAATTTTCTTAATCAATTTACACTGATAGGACAACTAAAATGAAACAGGCTTCACTTTCTTTAACATTTTATACTCATAGATTTAGAGCAGAAAGGGATCTTTGAGGTTATCTGGTCCAACATTCTTAATTTACAGATTGAGAAACTGAGGCTCAGAGAGGTGATTTAATGTGCCTATGGTCACACAGCTAATGTCTAAAGCAGGATTCCAACCCAGTGTTTGACAAATTGCAGTTTCTTGACTGAGGTTCTCTTCCTACAACTAATAAATAAAGTTATCACCTGTTCAAAAATGATTAACCTGTAGTGTAGCAAGATGGGTGAGAGAACTGTTATAAACTGTCATATTCTTGCCTTTCTTTTTTTATTCTGTTATCCATTAATAATTTTTCACTCTGTCTTAGAGTTATCAATTCAAACAGCATCCCTTTTGCCCACAATTGCAATTTCCTACATTGTGTTCTTTGTTTTGCCTAATAGAGTGGTTTACAATGAGTCTTGCTGTGTTTATCCAAAGTAACCCAATCAAGGAAGGAAAACTCTGGGGTCTTTACAGAAGTCCTGCCATAACCTTCTTGGGATCATTTCCCCAATCCTTCCACTGATTCTAAATATTCACCTGAAGCCAAGTCAATAATAATACTGACACTAAACAGTAGTTTTAATACCTCATCTCACTTAATCCTTATAACAACCCTATGAAATATGCAGTACCAATAATATGAACCCCATTTTACAGGTGATGAAACTGAACCTCAAAAAGGTTAAACAATTTAGGCAATTTCACAAGTTTAGTAAGTGTCAGAGCCAAGATTTCAAGCCAGTTTTTTTTTCTGAATATACCATGCTACATTCCAACCATCTAGAAATGAAAGGTGAATGGCATGTTGAGCTAAGGAATCAATAAGCACTCCACTTCTGCTAGGTAGCTATGTTGTGCATAAGGGAAAACAATCCGAAATAAGATCAGAAAGGTAGGTTGGAATCTAATTGTGAAGTGCCCTAAATATCAGGGTTAGGAGTTGACCTTTTATCCAAAAGCAACTTTGACATACTGAAAATTTTTGAGGAGAAGAGTGACAAGTCAGTCCTAAGGCTTAAAAATATTATATTGGCAGCAGAATGAAAGATGAATTGGAACAAGAAAGACACAGGAGATGGAGAGACAGATTAGGAGGACATTATAATAATAAAGAGAAAGTGATAAGATCTTGAAATGGAGTGGTGGTCATGGCAGTAGAAAAGAGGGAGAAGATATGAGAAATGTTCTAAAAGATAATCAACAAAACTTGGCAACTTATGTGACAAGGGAAGGAAGAAACAGGAATCAAAGACAATGCCAACGTGTTTAGTCAGGGTAACTAAAAGTAGAGTGATAAAAACAACTAAAACAGAAAAGTTGAAAGCAGAAATAGTTTTAGAAGGGAAGATGAATTTTGTTTTGTGCAAACTGAATTTGGGTTGAGGGAGAGACAACCAAATGAAAAACATCCATCAGGCAAATGTAAATCCAGGACCAAAGTACAAGGGAATGATTAGAGATGAATTTACTTGTTTGTAAGTCAGCTGCATAAGAACAGAAAATTGAATTCACTAGGATAGAGGAGATCACAGAAGAAACTGTAAAGAGGAGATAAGAGAAGAAACATTAGGATAATACACTTGGAGATGCCCAAACTTAGAAGGTTAGGGAAGGATAAGAAAACAGTGGAGGATACCATGAAAGTGAAGTCAGGTAGTACTAAGTCTGGGGGAAAGCATATTACTCAATCCAAAGAAGGAGAGAGGAGAAAGAGGAGGAAAGGGTTAACAGTATCATAAACTACAGGAGGACCAAGGAAGATAAAGAGTAAGAAAAAATCATTGAAGTTAACAGTTATCAAAACATTAGTGGACTTTCATAAACCAATTTCAATAGAGTGGCAGGGTTGGAAGTTAAATTGCAAGGGAAAGAGAAGGGAGTGAATGACGTGGTGATTCAAGACTGTAAAGGGAAGCCAGAGAAAGAGGGAATAAGGGGAATAGGGATAGATCAAGAGTTAGTAGGCTATGGGAATGATGAAGGGCTGATTCATAAGGAATGAAGTGGTAGGAGAAGTAGAAAGACAGGAGATTGTGAACAAATACATTTAGAATACAGAAATATGTCTGCTGGCTGCTAAGTGAGTACTTTCAGGATATTGGCAGCCTATGTACTATCAGTGGACATTCTTACTCTTAAAAAAAGTAAAAGAGGAAAACATCCATTTTAGAAAAAGTCCATAAGAGGCCATTGGATTTTTAGAAATATGCCTTTGCTTTCAATTCACAAACTAAAGATCTTTAACAATTACCTTTGTAATTTATACAGTATTTAAAAATACAAGGCTCAAACTGATGGATAGATTTAATCATGAATGAAAAAAATAGGCATGCTTTTTCCCCCCATTGTCTATTTTCTCTGAGCAAGTATTCCTCTGTTCTGTAGCTTGAGCAGAGCTGTCTTCACCTCTTTGTTCCTCAGTGTATATACCAGGGGATTCAGCACAGGTGTGAGCACAGTGTAGAAAACAGTCACAATTCTATCCACAGCATCTTTGGAGCCTGGTCTCAGATAAATAAAGACACATGGCCCAAAGAAACAGAGGACCACAATGCAGTGGGAAGCACAGGTCTGGAAGGCTTTTTGTCTGCCCTCTGCTGTGCGGATTTTTAGGATGGCATGGACAATGGACATATAAGAAAGGAAAATCAGGAGAAAACAACCAGAGGCCACCACCCCAATGTTGACAAAGATCACCATCTCATTGGCTGAGGTATCTGCACAGGCTAATTTGAGAATGGGGGGTGCATCACAGAAATAATGTTGGATCTGGTTGGGGCCACAGTAGGGCAGGCGGAAGGTCAGGGCAGTCTGGGCTGTTGAATGGATAGCACCACTGAGCCATGTACCTCCAGTTAAAAGAGCACAAGTTTTCCCACTCATCATAGTGGCATAGTGCAAGGGATGAGTGATAGCTAAGTAGCGGTCATAGGACATGACTGTGTAGAGGAAACATTCTGTGCTCCCCAGACTGTGGAAGAAATAGAGCTGGGCCACACAACTGTGAAATGAGATGGCCCCACCATCTGGGGAGAGGAGACCCATCAGTATTTTGGGGACAGTGACAGTGGAGAACCACATGTCAATAAAGGAGAGGTTGGCCAGAAAATAGTACATGGGAGTGTGGAGGTGGGAGTTGACCTTGATCACCATCAAGATGAGGAGGTTCCCCAGCAGAGTTAGTACATAGATCACTAAGAAAATTACAAATAGAACAATATCTAGTTCTGGTGCATGGGGAATCCCCATGAGGATGAAAGTAGTCACAAAGCTCTGATTCTCCTTTTCCATTCAGGCAGTGGAACCCTTTCTTAAACGAAAAGAAAGAAATTATATTGACAAATAATTCACATCATATATTTGAACTTCATGAATGGCAGAGTTAACAAAGTACCCACACAGAAAGGTTATCAGTATTGGAAGAAGAATGATGGCACCTTCACAGATATATGTATATATATACACATACATATATATATATATATATATATATATATATATATATATATATATATATATATACTTACAGTTGGATAAGGAAAGCAAAATAAATCTTATCTTTTTGTCATTCTTGATAGACTAAGAACTGAAAGACACTAGGGCCACATAAAGTATCTTTTCTACTGGGCAGGGTGGGGGTAAACCACACACTTCCAAGAGACAAAAAATCTGAGGCAACTTCTAGTTGACTTCTTCAATGTCCAACACTTAGCAGTGAAATGTCTTTCTTCTATGACTGCAATAAACTCTTACCTCTTTCCCTCTATACTTGTCATCCAGGTTGCCAGGGGAATGTTTTTTAGCCATATAATAGTGTGGCTTCCAAAACTGCCTCATAAGCAACATGACAAATCTAGCGTGTCTTGAATGTAGAATCAATCCAGCCCAATCAGGATCAAATTAGAGACACACATAATGTCACATTTGGAAGGGCCACCTGTGGGCACCCAGCACGATTCCCTCACTTTACAGAGGGAAAACTTAAAGTCAGAGAAGTGATCTTCTTTCTCAAGCTCCCATTGGAAATTAATAGTAGAGCTGGTAACAGAAACAGATTGGTTGACTACTAAATCAATGCTCATTTTGTCAGTTCAGCATTTGTTTCCTAAATTACCCTGCCTGAGAAGAGAGAAATAGACCTGAGGAACATATAACAGCCCTATTTTTGCAGAGAGGGCACTCAGATGTCCAGGAAAAATATGGTTACTTAAATAGCCGAGGAGAACGGTCTGTATATGGATCTCAGGTATGAAGTTGTATTCTGAACTGCTAAACAGAGAAAACTGAAAATGGATCATCAATATGAGAATTTTAAACCAGCCTCACTTTGTTGCTAGGATTTCTGTTACTAGCACAGTATGAATAATAAATGGAGGCTTCTCCTAGGAAAGTGAGTTAAGCTTCATTGCTGGAGAATAATAACAGTCCTTCATATTGCCAAAGTGCTTTACAGTTTACAAAGCACTTTCACAGTCCTTCATTTCACTTGATCTTTACAATTATCACAGCAGGCAGCACTGGTATTGTAATCATTTTATAAACAAGGAAACTGAATCTCAGAAAAGTTAAAGATAGAGCTAATAAGTTGGAGCATCCAGGATGTGGAACCATACCTTCTGACTATAAGTTCAGTGCTCTATCAACTATACTTTGCCAGAAGAATAGGCAAATCAGGAAAAGCAGGAGAAAAGACTAACCTAGTTGCATAGATGAACTTTCCAGAAGGAACAAATATATTCCATCTGGAATGCTTGTTTTCTAATCCTGTAGGAACCAATCTCATTTCTGACTTTCCTTAAGAAATCATAGAGGATCCCAACAAACACAGCCCAGAGTAGTCTGATAACTGGGATTAAGGAGGAATTTCCTACAACTTAAGACTTATTATGTGTGTGTATGTGTGTGTGTGTGTGTGTGTGTATGTTCATGTGTACACATGTGTATGTTTATGTGTTTGGAAATTGCTATCTTATCTGTGTAGAATACAAGGTCCTCAAGTAGAAATGGAAGCTCTATTAAACCTGGGACTATTCATTTTTGAGAACATGAAAATGTCCCTAGTGCCTAAGAAAGTGCCATGCATTTAGTAGGTATGTAACAAATATTTCTTCAATTAATTGAATGTTATGAACATTGGGCTATCAGCCCAAGGCCATCAAGATAACTAATAATAAAAAATAAATTCTGTATATCTTAATGCAAAAAGGGAAGGAATGGTTATAAACCAGAACATCTTACAAGTGTTGAGAACTCACCTCTCTCTGATGTGAATAGTCTAGAATTTTCTAGATTCTTCACTACTCATCTGCCTGGAAGAAATACTAGATCATGTGGCATTATTCTAAGAGAAAACACACATTTCCAGTGCAGGAGAAAGGGTCACTCATTGTTAAAGCAAGATTAAACAAAGAGAGGAAATGGGCCTGGAGAGAAAGAATAAGAACTTAAATTGGTGTACAGGCCCTTGGGGAAGGGATTGTACTCTGGATCCCAGGGCTCCCTGCTCAACAGGAAAACAAAAGGCAAAACAACTGAGAATTTGTTTTCAAATGTGGATATGGGTCTGTTCTTCATATAACATCTTATATGTTGTTTTATATTAGAACCTCACAAGAAGGAGCAACCATTATCTCTTAAACTCTGAAATCTGGAGGCCTAGAGGCATTGAAGGAAATTTTTTTTCCTGAAATTGATTTTAAAGTATTTCTTGAATGAAATGAAAAGTAGCAAATATCATCCCCATCCCCAAGGGAATTCTCTATTCCTTCTTGTGGTTCTAAGTGATTTTCCTGATTCCTACTTAATTTTCTTAAGGTTATTTGTAACTCATTCACCAGTGATTACAATTTAACTCAATGGTTCTCACCTGAGGATGGGGAGCAGGGTATACCATAATTGCTAGGTGTGAGTTCATAAATAAGGAAACACTTTTTGTGCGAGCAGAATAAATGTTTTATACACATGTACATCACTATTTTCAAATTTAACAAATTATGTTATTAATGAAATGGAATTTCATTTAAAGGTGTATCTGAATTCTTTTTATTATTATTAATTTTCTCAGTCAATTTACACTGATAGGACAATGAATATGAAAAGGGTTTCACTTTAAAAACATTATACAATCATAGATTTAGTGCAGAAAGTGATCTTTGAGGTTATCTGGTCCAACTTACTTATTTTACAGATTGGGAAACTGAGTCTCAGAGAGGTGGTTTAATGTGCGTATGGTCACACAGCTAATGTATGAAGCAGGATTCAAACCCCAGTGTTTATGACTCCCAGTTACTTATGCGTTAGTTTTTAAGAGAGCCAGTTTGGAATAGGCTATATACAGCTGGTTTTATTCCTATCCGGAATGTATTCCTTCACTCTCCATTTTAATCCTGAGAGGGCTATAACTAGATGACTTGCAATTTGATTCAATTCAATTCAAAACATTTATTAAGCTCTTATTATGTGATAGACACTGTGGTAAGTGCTAAAGTGTACTCCTAGCTCTAAGGCCAGCTCTCAGTCTAAGCCTTGTAGTGTCTTTTCTTTGTAATCAGATAGGCCATATAGAGGGAGTTATAATGGATCTCAGAGACTAGATAAATAAAACCTCATTATTTAATAAGTGAGGCCCAGAGAGGTTAAACGACTGTTCAATGTCATGCAGCAAATAGGAAGGCTGGAATTCAAAGCCAGCTCACCAATGCTAAATCCAGTATTCTTTCCTCTACTTTTACCTTATTCCTTTGAGTTAAGGCACTTAGGACATAAAGTACAGAGAAGTTAAACTGAACTTTGTGTCAAAAGGCTTAGATCTGAATCCTGATTTTTCCATTTAATTGCTAGATGTTGTGTAGATGTCCCATGTCCCTAAGGAAACCTTGTTTCCTAGGATGTGCTACTAGATGCCTGAAATCTTGACAAATTGTTTGGTCAATAATTATTAGATGGCATAAGCTCAATGATGGGTACATCTTTCACAATTTCTTTTGATCCTTTTCATTGGGTGGATTCCTGAAATCCTTCATCCAAAAAACCCTGCAATCTCAGGCCCAGAGCAGATCTAGAAATTATGGTAGGTAGCAGCTGAGAGCCTTCGTAGCACACAAGTCAAGGAAGGTTTACTTTGACAAGATAAGAAGCAGGAGAGTCTGGACCATCTCTTCTCTCCGTCCAAACTCCATCCTGCTTCTCCTTGAAAGGAGAAGCATGGTGGAGCAGAATATTGGAGGGCTAATATCAGGGTCCTTGGTAGGTAGAGAAGTGTGCCCTATGACACAAAATGTTTTGTTTTGCACCGCTGACTCTTTTGAGCCAACCTTGTCTGAGCATGGTCAGCCTGGTCTGCCTCCTCCCCACCCAAAATTTTATTAGTTCCATCCGGTTTCTTCCCTTCCCCCACCCTGGGTACTTTCTCATGAGGAAAACAAAACAAAAACAAAAAAACCTATGTCAGTGGATGTGTTGAAGCTGGGGCTTCATATCCACTTGCTAGATATATTGTCAAAAACATTTCTATTTCAGGTTGAGCTAGATGACTTCCAAAGTCTCTTCCTTCTCTATCATTCCACAATTCAGTGATTTACCTTCCTAGGAAAAGGAAATCCACTGTTCAGTCAAGTTGTATTTGTGGTAGTGGTGGGAAATAGCTCTCACTTAATCTCATTGGTACTGGTAGTATGTTTATATGAATAGAATAAATACAACCACAATCTAATCATTCCCAAGGTAGAAAATTGGTACTAGAAAGGTCAGTTGCTAATTTCCACAATATTAGTTCACTTACAAAGGTTTTAGGGGCTTTTTGTCTCCCTTGTCTAACTCTATTAAATATTAGGGAAACGTATTAAAATGTGGTCTTGGAATGCGAGAATAGAGTTTCTTTTCTTGCCTATGCTCCTTATACAAGCTAATCTAGTGTCTGTTGTTCAGGTGTTTTAGTCATGTCCAACTCTTCGGGACCCCCTTGGGCTTTTCTTGGCAAGGATAATGAAGTGGTTTGCCATTTCCTTCTCAAGCTCATTTTATAGATGAACTGAGAGGCAAACAGTGTTAAGTGACTTGCCCAGGGTCACACATCTAGTAAGTGGCTGAAGCCAGATTTGAACTCATGAATATAAGTCTTTTTGACACCAGGCCTGGCACTTTATCCACTGTGTCACCTGACTGCCCAAATCTAGTGTCATAAGAAGATGCAAAAGATTGTGCTTTATTTTGCTCTAGAGTGCAGGATCCAAAGGTCAAATGATTGTGTGAAAGCTAGGCACAGGAAGAGAAGACAAAGCTCAAGAAGAGATGACTTAGGTGGGGATAGGAGGTGAGGGAAATGAGTCCTTTAAGTATTTGAAGGACTGTTATGTGGGAGAGAGATTAGATCTGTTTGTCTTCAGAAGCAGAAACAGGGGCAACCTCTTGGAAAGAGGAAAATTTAAGCTTGATGTCAGGAGAAAACTTTCCAACAATTAGAGCTGTCAGAAAGTAGAATGGGATGCTTAGGTTGGTGGTGGGTTTGCCTTCCTTAGAGGTCTTCCAACAAAAGTTGGATGTCCGTTCTGCACATGAATAATTTCATTAATCTTCTAATTGGGCAGTCTTCCTCAAGTCTTTCCCCATTTCAACCCATCCTACACTAAATTACCAAAGTGATTTTTCTTTTTTGTTCTTTTTAAAATTAAGCTTTTGTCTTTTTTTATATTACCATTTTCTCTTCTAGTAACCTTCTCCCTCCCACAAAGCTATCCCATATAACAAATAGTATTATTTAAAGACAAAAAAGAGTATAAGAAAAAAAATCAGCCAAATTGATTAACACATCCAAATAGTCTGAAAATAAGTGCAACGTGAAACATTTGTGGATCTCCTACCTTTGCAAAGGGTTGAAGAGGGAGTGTATTCTTCTATCTCCTCTCTCCAGCGATGATTGTTCTAGATAATTTTCATTTCAACATGCTCTTTACTTTTGTGTGTGTGTGTGTGTGTGTGTGTGTGTGTGTGTGTGTGTGTGTGTGTGGTTTCTCTCTTTTATTTTTCTTTTTCATTGTTGTAGCCATAGGGCGTATTGTTTTCTTGGCTTTGATTGCTTCGCTCTGTATTAGTTTATGTAGAATTGCCCATGCTTCTATGTATTCACCACATTCATCATATTAATAATTTCTTACAGCACAGTAATATTTCATTCCTTTCATGTTTAGCTATTCCTCAACTAATGGACATTTGTTCCTGTGATCTACTTTTTTTCCCCCAATTCTTTGCTATAACAAAAACTGCTATTCTAAGTATTTTGGTATATATTAAGACTTTCTTTTAATCAATGGCTTCCCTAGAGTATTAGCCAAATTATAGAAGAAGCTCTAGGTCAAAGGTATGATCATTTAATCATTTTATTTGTACAATTCTAAATTGCATTCCTAAATGCTTATACAGATTCATAGTTCCATCAACAAAATACTGTCAGCTTATCTTTCTACAACTTCTCCAAATTGACTATTCTCATACTTTGTTATCTGTCAGTTTTCAAAATGTGAGTTGAAACCTCAGAGTTGTTTTAATGTGCATTTCTCTTATTGTTAGTGATTTGGAATACTATCTCATTTTGTTAATACTTTTCAATTCTTCTCATGAGAATTATTTACTGTTTACCATTGACCATTTATCTATTGGGATATTGGGAAATGGCAGATAGAGAGATAGATGGATAGATAGATAGATAGATAGATAGATAGACAGATAGATAGATACTAATTGTATATATTATATTTGAAACCATTTTCAGAGAAAATTGATACAAATATTTTTTTCCCATTTGACTACTTCCCTTCTTATACTAGATACATTGATATTGTTTGTGCAGAAATTTTCAATTTCATGTGATTTGTTACCTATTTTATCATTTGTAATCTCTTACATTCCTTTTTGTCAAGAACAAATCCCCTACCCATAGCTTTGAAAGGTATGTCATCTGCTTTTCTTCTAATTTTTATATTGTAGAATATATTGTAGCATGTAGTGCAAGGTTTGTAGCTAAGCTTAATTTGAACCAAATTGATTTCCATTGTCAAAGTGTTTTTTTTATCACATAGGTAATTCTTGTTCAAGTAATTTATGCTTTCCTGTTTATTGAATACTGAGTTATAAGTTTCATTTTTTTCTGATTTTCCTTTCTAATCTGTTCCATTGATCTATTTCCCCAATTTTTTTGAACCAATACCAGAAAGTTTTGACGACTGAGTTTTTGTTCTGGAAGAGCTATTTGCCTTTTTTATTACCTCTTTTCATCATTTCCCCTGATATTCTAGGTTTTTGTTTTTCCAAATGAATTTTATTTTTTATCAACTTCTATAAAGTATGTCTTTGCTAATTTGATTAGTATGAAAAAATTAAAAATTAACTTAGTATTGTCATTTTTCTTATATTTGCATGGTCAGGTCATGAGTGTTGAATATTTCTCTAGCTATTTCAATTGTTTTTTAGTGTTTAAGGAGCTGGAAGGAAATGGCAAACCACTTCAATGTCTTTGCCAAGAAAACCCCAAATGGAGTCACAGAGTCAGACATGACTGAAACTACTGAACAACAAATATTTTACCTTTTTTAAAAAAATTTTTATCCTTCCCTAGTTTAAATATTAGAATTATAATTGTCTCATAAAGTATTCTGGTAGGGTGCATTCTGTCTCAATTTTTTTTTTGCTTTTCAGTTTTTCTATTTCTCCTCAATACTTAAACTAAGAGAAGATCAAGTAGAGATCTTAAATAAACCAATCACAAAAAAGGATATGGTACTAGATAGCAATGAACTACCAAAACAAATGGTCCTGACAGATTCACAAAAGAATTCTATCAAACTTTTCATGCTTCTCTTGTGTTTATGGCTTTTGAACTCTCCCTCTGCCTTTCTTTATGTAACCTTACTCTTCACCCACGATGTGATGTACAATCTTTTGACCCTTCAATTCTCTCCCAGGATATCTTCCCTGCACTAGCTACTCTTTTCTCTTCTGCCCATCTTGACTTCTGGATGAACTGATTCAATTCTACACTATCCTTCTCTCTTGAGTCCCTAGCCCCCATATCATATTGCCAATTATGCCCAGCCAAGCCTCAGCCTTAGATCACTCCTACAATTTGTAGCCTTTGCTTCTACACATATGCTGCTGAATGAAGGTGGAGAAAGTCATGAAATCATTCTGACTGGTTCCACAACAAATTTAAGTTATATAACCTCAACTGGGCCTTCACTGCTGCTAGGCAATACTATTATACTTCCCCTATCAATTCAGTATCCCACTCTTGACAGTGGCTCTTCCAAACATTTTTGTCTTTGCACAGACCTCCCATGGCTCCCCTTCCCCCACTCTCTCAGCTGAGAGGGATATTTTACAGAGAGAGAGGGACAGGGACAGGGAGGGAGGGGAGAGAGAGAGACAGAGAGAGACAGAGAGACAGAGACAGATAGAGAGACAGATACACACACACACAGAGCGAGAGAGAGAGCGAGAGAGAGAAAGAGAGAGAGAGAGAGAGAGAGAGAGAGAGAGAGAGAGAGAGAGAGAGAGAGAAAATAAGTGAGCATAGAAATGACAGAGGGAGCAATCTGTTGAAGTAGCCATGATGGAATGAGTAGAGGGGTTTACCCTGATAAGGAATAAGTCCACTTCATCATGTGAGACAGGAGTGAAGAAGGAGAAAGTGGCAAAGAGCACCTGAGTGATAGGAGATCATGAAGAGGGGAGAAAAGGGACCTCATAGTGAATGGCCTTACAATTTAGCTTCCTACTTTATCATCCCATTGAAAGTTACTAATGATCTCTTACTTGCCAAATCCAATGATCTTTTCCTAGTACTCATTCTCCTTGACCTTTCTGCAGCCTTTGATACTGTTGATCACTCTCTCTTTCTTGATACCCTCTTCTTGATAGGTTTTTTGGGACATCACTCTACTCATTTTCCTCTTATCTGTCTGACCATGATTCTATCTCCTTTTCTTGATCCTTCTCGAGATTACATTCTCTAGGTGTCGGGATTCTGTTTTGGGGCCTCTTCTCTTCTCCCTCTATACTACAGGGTGCTCCTAAAGTCTGGACACATATGTAAAATGCATATTTTCAAGAAATGAAATGAATGAAAATTTCAACAGCATTTTACTTAATTGGAATATTAACAAATAACAACTTCGATACTATTTCCATCATTTGTGATGCAAAGGTTGATGTGCTTTGCAAGATTCATGTGAACCTGATGCAATAACTCCACATTGCTATCAATTTTAGCACATTCAAGTGTGTTGCATCTGTTATTTTCATTGAGTACAACTTCTCCTTTAGCATACCCCAGAAAAGCAAGTCAAATGGGCTAAGGTCTATTAATATTCCAATTATATAAATAATATATTGTTGAAAATTTTTTCCTATGTGTTCGGACTTTAGGGACACCCTATACTTCATCTGGTGATCTCATCAGCTTGACATATTCTCTTTGGATCCAGTGACACTGGCCACCTAGCTATTTTAAGAACAAGATACTCTGTCTCTCAGTTCCAGACATTCTCCCAGGCTGTGCCCAGAATACTCTCCTTTACTTGCTCTGATTATTGATCTTCCTGGATTTCTTTTAGTCTTAAATAAAATCCCACCTTCTACAGGAAGCTTTCCCTAACTCCTCTTAATTCCAGTACATTATTTTTAAAAATTATTTTCTATTTATCATCTGCATAGCTTGCTTTGTATATATGTATTTGCATGTTGTCTCCTCAATTAGATTTTCAGTCCCTTGAGGGCAGGGATTGTTTTTTGCCTCTTTTGGTGCCTTCAGCACAAGGCACAGTACATGGCACATAGTAGGCACTTAAATGTTGATTGATTGATTCTACACTCCCTTTCAGCTCTTAACACATAGGATTCCACATAGGAAGTAACTCACAATTCTTGGTACTGGAAGTCCTTTTATCCTTTGATAGAATTCTCATGTGGCTCTGCATGGGATGGGGGCAGTAACTCTCTTCCGTCAGGGTCTCTCTCTCTCTCTCTCTCTCTCTCTCACACACACACACACACACTTCAAATAGTATTTTATTTTTTCTCACAATTACGTATCAAGAAAAATTTTAGCTTTCATTTTTACAATATTTGAGTTCCAAATTTTTCTTTTTTTTTTGAGTTCCAAATTTTTCATCCTCCCTCCCTCCTCCCTTCTGAAAATAGTAGGCAGTTTGATATAGTTTGATATTGTCAGGAAGTAGAAGGATTCTGATATTGTCTCTCTTTGATCTATTTTCTTTGTCAATTGTTTTTCCCATGAATTTTACATTTGTTTTCCTGTAAAGAGCCTTTACATGGCTCTTCCTCTGTTGGTCAGGGTGGACATCAATTTCCCAAATTCCTTCAGACTCCTACCTCCACCTTTGGGGGATAATGAACCCTGACATCCTGAATTGAAGCAATTACTACTTGTTCTTTCCAAATCCTCCCTCTTCTCAATAATGAGAAAATTGTAAAATTACCGCAAAATTATACTTTTAGGAGCATCAGACATCTAATTGAGTGTTATGATTTTTGCTGACACAGTAACTGACAATATAGAGAAATAACTGACTTGTTAAGGCAATGCAGAAAGTTAATGGGGGAGTGAAAGCAACAACAATGATGATGATAATGATGATGAGGATGTCTACAATAACAATGACAACATCTCTTCATAGCTTAATTCTTACTCTTTCTGCCCAGTTTCAGAAGTGTAATGATTTTCATGTTGACTTGCAAGATTCTTGTCAATATTGGTCAATGTCAGGTACCATAGCAGATTCTAAGGCAGGAGAGAATGATGTCAAATCTCATTTTTTGAAGGAAAATAAAGGAACACAGGCGAGCCAGATTAATGCCCAAATAAATTACCACTTTCTAAAGAAGCATAAAACTAGAAAATCTCTGAATTTTGGGATACAAAATGTATATTTTAAACTATTAAAGGGACAAAAATAGTTCAGTGATATCACGAACATTAGAATCATTCATCAGTTAGTTTCCCAAGGTCTTTGGGATTTCTATTGTTAACTCAAAGTATATCTAATAGAAGCTTTGGTCTAGAAAGATAGAACAAGAAGATTAATTGTTTCATAGGGAAAAATTGTTACTTTTTTGTGATCTTAAATTTACAAAGCAATTTTATATCCTTTATCTACTGGAAGTCACACAATTTCCCTGTGAACTATGCATTACTGAGAATGATTCCTTCCATTTTACAAATAAAGATACGAGGGCTCAGAGAGGTTAAGCATATGGAGGAATCTGAGTCACCGGGACAAATCCTCCTGATTGACCCTGATTTCAGTGATCTTTTCATCATATGCTGCTATAATTTTAAAGAAAATAAATATGGAAAATTGGATCAAGAGCTTACCAGATGTCAAATCTGAAGGTCTGAAATGAGATAATTATAGTTTTACTTTGCTTAAAATTTTGGTAATTTTCTGATGATGACATACCCATTTTTGGTATTCTTAAATGAATCTTTGAGAATCCCATCAGCCTCACAATTAGAGTGCTCATAATACTAAGAGTTTTTTTTTAATTTATGGAATTATCACACAGTATAATAAAAAATGTAATCATAGATGAAACTGGAAATCTACCACACAGATCTTGCTATTCCCTTCAAATAAAAAACAAAATTATCATGTACATTTCTTATTTTTAATTTTGTCCTTTTTGGCCCTAGAGATGGCTAGCATTAGACACAAATAAATATAGATGCAATATTGTTCTGTACATACTTCTATTTATCAGTTCTTTCTCTAGTTGCAGATAGCATCTTTCTTCATATAACCTTTGTAATTAATTTGCAAGAAGAGATAGTTTTAAAAATACCCCATTTAAAATAACTCTAGAGGGCATAAAATATCTAGGAGTATCCCTGTGAAAACAAGCCAAGGGACTATATAAACAAAATTATAAATTTTTTTTATACAAATAAAATGAGATTTAAATAATTGGAGAGATGTTAATTGTTCATGAGTAGTCAGGGCCAATATAATAAAAATGACAATTTTACCTAAACATTGTTTAATGTCATCTAAATTAAATTACCAAAAATTATTTTACTGAATTAGAAAAAAATAATAACAAAAACCATTTGTAAAAACAAAAAGTCAAGAATATCAAAGGAAATAATGAAAAATAGTGTAAAGGGAGGAGGTTTAAGAGTACCAGATCTTGAACTGTATTATAAAGCAGTAATTATCAAAACTACCTGAATTAGATATGTAGATCAATGGAATAGGGTAGGCATACATTTTGTAGCAGCAAATAAACACAGCAACCTTGTATTTGACAAGTGTAAAGACTTAAGATTTGGGGATAAGAATTTATTATTTGGGGGCAGGTAGGTGGCACAGTGAGTAGGGGACTGACCCTGGAGACAGGAGGACCTGAGTTCAAATTTGCCCTCATACACTTGACACACTTACTAGCTATGTGACCTTGGGAAGGTCACTTAACTACAATTGCCTTGCCTTTCCTCCTACAAAAAAAGAATTTATTGTTTGGCTGAAAAAATTGGAAAACTGGAAAACAGTATGGCAGAAACTGGGCATATATCAATATCTCATACCATTTACCAAGATAAGGTCAAAATGGATATATGACCTTGATATAAAAAGAGATTTTACAAGAAAACTAGAAGAACATGGGATATATTACTTATCAGATTTATGGATGGATGAATACTGTATGAATAAATAAGAGATAGAGAAGAAAATTTGGTGTAAAACAAATAATTTTGATTACATTAAATTAAAAAGTTTTTGTCAAATAAAATGAATATAACCAAGATTAGAAAGAAATCAGAAAATTCAAGAAACTATTATAGACAGTTTATCAGATAAAAATTTAATATCTAAAATATATAAAGAACTTTATCAAATATATAAGAATATGAGTCATTCCCCAATAGATAAATGGTTAAAGGATATGAACAGGCAGTTTTCCAGTGAAGAAATCAAAACAATTTATAGTCATATAAAAATGCTTTAAATCATTGTTGATTAGAGAATCACAGATGAAAAGAACCTGGATATATCATTTTATACCTACTGGATTAGCTAAAATGATAGAGGGGGAGAATGACGGTGTTGGAGGGGATATGGAAAAATTGGGACACTAAATCAATGTTGGTGGAATTGTGAATTGATCCAACTATTTTGGAAAGAAATCTGGAAATATGATCAAAGAATTCTTAAACTACCTATACTTTTTGACTCAGCAATTCCACTACTAAGTCTATTTCCAAATATGATTAAGGGAGGAAAAGAACCTATATGTTCTAGAATGTTTATGGCAGCTCTCTTTCTGGTTGCAAAGAACTAAGGGTTTTTGTAATTTCATAGACCTCCCTAGTCTATGAAATTTGTCTTTCTATTAACAGTTGGCTATAGGCCAAAAGGAGCAAAGATCATTGATGAGTAAGGTGTACAGAACTTTATATCTATATCTATCTGTAAAAAGAAGAGAGGGAAACTAACTTAACATTCTGTGCCTCTTTCTGGTAGTGAAAATTATCCTTTCCTGCCGATCTTCATTTTTCATCAGCCCTATGAAATACTATGGATGAGAGACAGTTCAAAGAGTTTAGACAACGTTTATTACTCAATGGGAAAGGATGGTTAATATATGTGCAAAAACAGAAAAATTGGTAGTACCACAATACAGAAAAATGGGCCTTCCGATAGCGAGAGTTTAAATCCGGTTAATCTCTGGATCCTTGAGCTCCATCACTTAGATGGTGAAGAAAAGAGTAAACAACTTAAATTTTGCTTTAAGTGCATATAGGGGTATATTCTACATTTGCTTCTCCATCTTTTCATATGCATGGTATTTGGTTCATGAGGAGAAAGTTCATGTCTCTTGGAGCTAGACCTTGTCATGAGCAAAGAACATTTAGGAAACTAGTTTTGTTTGTTTTAAAGAATATTCTGCATAAATTAAAAGATTATTCCCATTCCATGGTGTAATCCACAATCTTTCTTGGAACCCATTCTTTACTTTCTGAAATGTTGTTCCATTTTGGAACTTGAAAATGATTATACTTTAGTTTTTACCCATCAAGTGTCCCTGTAGCCTCTCAGAAGAACATGGGAGAACATTACCAAAGTAGGTTCCAAGGGAAAGAATGATAAGCAGTCTCTGGAAATTCAACATTGAATTTTTCTTTATGTTTTTGCTGTTCTTTTCCTTTTCCTTTCTAGTTGATGAGTTTTCTTTTGATGCAACAGACAAGCCTAAACAAAAGAAAATCTGAAAATGCCAATAGTATATCATTCCCTGGGAATAGTTCAGCAAAATAGCATAAAAGAGATTTAGACTAACAAAAGATGAAAAACAGCACTTAAAAATTTACAACCAATAGCAGAAAGGAAGGTTGTGTACTTGTTCTAAGAAGCCAGTAGCACAAAATAAAGAAATCACAAAAAGGATCTGAGAAGACATTGAATATAACCTGTACTTGAACAAGAGCCCTTCCTACAACCTACCTGATAAATGATTTCTGCTCACAGAACTTCAGTGGGGATAAGGAGAGTAGGGCATGAGTTCACTACCTCCATAAACAGCAATTCCACTTCGGAATTGTTAAGAAATTTCCCTATATCAACCTTAAATTTATCTCTTTGCATCTTATGCCCATTGCTTCAATTTCTGCACTTTGAGGCCAAGCATAACAAAACAAATCCCCCTGACAAGTGATAGAGCTTAATATTCTTGAAAATACCTATCGTGTCTTCATTAAATCTAAGTTCTCATATTTCTTCAAGTGATCATCATATGACATGCACTTGAGGCCTTTCACCCTACTAATTTGCCCAGCTTGTGTACCTTCTAGGTTACCTATACCCCTCTTAGAATGGGGTACCCCAAACTGATAACAATATTCCAGGTCTTTTCTGATCAGTACCGTGCACAATAGAATATCATTCCCTGAGAATAGAATAGCAGGATTGTAACTTCTCTGGTTCTTCATGTTATGGTCCTATATCAATGTAGCTATTATTAGCTTCCTTTGCTGCCATATCATTGTGTTGATATGTACTGATGTTTCCATACAGTCCAATAAACCCCCAGGTTTTTTCAAATGACTGCTTTCTAGTCACACCTCCTCAAATTGTAGAATAATTACTAAGCCATATGACATCACTAATAAATATTTATACAAGTAACTAGACACAAATCAAATGCTTCCTTAATGAAGATTGGAGAAGGAATCATGTAGGATTTCACAAACAATATTCTATAGCAGACCAAATATTTCATGGTATACAATTAATAAGCTGAAAGTTTAAGGGAATACAAGGTCCCATTGTGTTTATTGTTTACTAACAGGAGAAATGTATTTCATTTAGTAAATTCAAGCAAGGTCCTTATTATGAGGTAGGCCTGGTTTAAGCTTGTTTGGTGCTTCAGGTTAAGAATTAGAATGACATGAGGCACTTACAGACTATGTAAATAAAGTCAGTCAACTGATAAACATTTATTAAGAATCTGTTATGTTCTAGACATGGTGAAAAATATTGTGAATACAAAAAATGGACTCCAGATCAGGTAAAAAGAGTTCAGACATATATGTGTAAATATTACATGACAATATAATGCAACATTGTCTGTTTTGAGACTTTATTGCATGACACTGAGGAAGCAAGTGAGGATATTGTTTATGCCTTCCCAGGGACCATAGAGAATAAAAATGAATTTGGGGTGAGGACTGTATCAAAAAAAGTGCACCCTTGCCTATTTACAAGGAAGGAAAATGTCAAATAGGGGCAAATGTGAAATTCAGGCTTTGGATATACCTAGTACATCAAACATGGAGGTGCCCTGAGAGGTCTTTGGATCATGTCTAGATTGCCTAACAGAGCCTTCTATATGCCCTATCATGTGGGTGAATGTAGCCTCCTTTGATAGTCTTTAAACCTGGGAAGACTGAAATGGTAACTCTCTTTTTCTGCCACTCTTTACTATTCTGTCTAGAGGGTAAAAATCCCAGTTCACCCACAACATGGGTACCATGAACTGAACTGATGAGAAGGAAAGGATTTCCTTTCCTTGTTCTCCCTCTTTTATCTTGGCACCAAGCAATGAGTTTGAGAGTATTCATTTCTCTTCATTGTAGTTTGTCCTCCTCAGTTTCAGATGCTGAAGGTGGTGATCTCACAGGACTACAAATCTGAGCCATCATTACCATGGATCTAGGAATGTATGTAGTCAGCCAGCCCAGAATGGAAGCCTTAAGAAGACAGGATGAGTCCAAGGGGACAGGGGTTAAACTTGAAACTGGGATTGTGTTCTATAAGAGCTGAGCTAAATCCCCTTTTCCTCCCCTGAGACTGAGGCAATGCAAAAGTGGGGGGATAGGATTATGCCTCCCATATATTAGGGGAGAAAGTTTTTATTTTTGATTATACTCACTAAAGTAAGTATTTATTTGTAAAACCTAATAAATAAATGTCAGACCATGGACAATTTATCAATACCTGTTGAAAAAAGGAAGACACTATAGATTCCCAGGATAGCATATAATCAGAGCAGGATGTTTCTGAATGATTTAGCAGAGAATTAAGATTTATGAAAGCAGAATTTATGACCTGCATAAAAGAAATAGTTGGCAAGATAAGAAAACTTGAATCCTTAGTAGATAGCCTGACCAAGCAGATTACTGACTGGAAATGAAAATACTTGGAAATGAAAGATAAATATGGAAGAAGAGAAGCAAAAAGCAATTGTATTAAATGAAAACATTATCTCCATACAGTCAAAACATATTGATCTCATCTTGAAGATAGGAGATGCAAACAAAACTTAAGGATTATGGGGCTCCAAAAATAAAATAACTGGTGAAAGAATCCTGAACATCACTATGCAAGAAATAACAAAAAAAACTGCCCCAAACTTCTGAACACAGGGAACAGCATGCTAATCAAAAGAATCCACAGATAGCCTCCTAAAATGTCTTTAAGCTACAAATTCCAAAATACATAATGAATAAATTTCACAATTCCACTGACAAAAAATTCTTCAAGTGGATGTGAGAAACACCTATAAGCATAAAGAAAAGGAAATTTAAATAACCCAATAATATTCTTCGTCCACCAGAAATTATGGGGGGAGGGATAAGGTATGAAAAAATGTGTACTGATAAGCAAAGCAGCTGAAGATGGAGTCCAAGGTAACTTACCCTGCGAATCTGAGCTAAATATGAATGAAAAAATGAGTGAAATTAAATAAAAACATGGTGAATGAAACATTTGCAGAAATAAAAGAAGACCCAAAGAATGTATTTGTTTGTCAAACATACAAGAGAACTATAACAAGGGTAAACAAATATAGTAACCAAAGAAACAGCAACAAAATAACAATAGAAATTATTGAGAGATTTCTTCACATTTGTATAGAAAGAGACAAGAATTTGTCAAAAGTAAAATAGAAGTGATGGTGGAAAAACAGAACTGAAACATCATGAACTAAACCTTACAACATCTTGACTATAAGTAAATCAGTGATTTTGGGGAAGTAATTACAGAATGTGATGCACATAAAAGCGGGAAGACAATAGAGGGAAATATGTGATGCACCTTAATCAAATCAAAGGCTAACAATGAAGGGAAAATAACTCTAGTTGTTGTTTTTTCATACTTCTTTCTCAAAGAGGACCAATGACATCCTGATGGTGATGTCTTGATTTGTGTATGAATTGGATATGATTTGGGCCATCTTTAGCCTCACCCTCTCCTCCAGGGTCATCAAAGTCCAATTGCAAGACAAAAAGACAACTGGCAAAGGAAAGAGACTATAGAAGGATAAATAAGGAGGCAAAGGGAGTACTTGAAAAGAAGAAGAGGAAGAAAGGCAGAAATCTTGTTTCAGTGGTGAAATGACTGATGAATCCTCCTGTGAGAAAAGAAAGGTATTCTGTAAAGGAACATGGGAAGATTTCAATGGAAATTTTCTGCAAGCATTTAGTGCTTAGAGAGACAACACATCTTGCTTCAGGAAGAGGGGATTTAGGGAAAACTGACACCTAGAAGAGTGGAAGGGCATATTCCCATGGGTGATATTTTAAGACAAATAGAGGGAAAATGACAAAGGGAAGAGCTAAGATCAAGAATGAAGACATAGGAAGAGAAATAAGAAAATATTTAACATGTGTTAATATCCTCTCTATCACAATGATATCAACATCTTCACAATGTTGTTGTGAGGACCAAATGCCATATTTGTAAAACACATAGCACAGTGACTGGCACATAGTAGGTACTATATAAATGCTTATTCCCTTCCAATTCCCTACCATGTTTATAGGGGAAGGGATGAATAAATCCTAATTTGAAAAAAAGGTAATAATATTTGAGATAAATGTAAGAAAATATAAACCCAACTCCAATAACTTGAAATGAGAATGGATTAAACAATTCAATAAAATGAAAAAGATAGACAGGTTTCATAAGAGAATAATATCTCACAATATGTTGCCTATTAGAAACACATTTTAAAAATGAATATACACACGGTTTGAAAATGAAGAACTGGAATTAAATTTTTACTACATGTCAAATGAATCTAAAAAAGTTGAAGTTGCTATCATGCTATGGGAAAAGGCAAAACCAACAACTCAAAACATTTATCAAAATTAAACATATGCTCAAAATGATTTAGCATTCAAATTCATAAGGGAAACATTAACTGAACTGCAAAAGAACTTAAACAGAACTCAACAATTAAAGTAGACTTTGATGTCCTTGTCCCAATACTGGATGTATAACAATAAGATAATGAAAGGCAAATATAGAACTGAACAAACTGATAGAGAAATTTAAAACTAAAAGACTTATGACATCTCAATGAGACTGCTAAGAAATATACAAGCTTCTCAGAACCCCATGCAATATTTTTACCAAAAATTGTCCCTGAATTAAGGCACAGATATTACAAACATATTTAAAAGAGAGAAATACTAAATACATGCTTTATAGGACACAATGCTATAAAACAGTAATCAATTCAAGCTTCACAAGCAAAAGTCGCAGACTAAAATAAAAATCTACCAATTAAATCTTAAATAAAAAGTAAGTCAAAGAAGAAATAATAGAAATAATGAATAATTTTATTAATGATAATCATGATACAATGTACTAAATTTTCTAGGAAATTCAAAAATAATTCAGAAGGAAGTACAGAAAGAGGAGTGTTTGGAGAGAAATTATATGTTTTGTTTTGGATATGATGAGTTTGAGATACCCACAGCATATATAGTTCAAAATGTACGACAGATATAGATGTACGACTGTAGCTCAGGAGAAACATTGGGCCTGGATATATATATACATATACATATACATATACATATACATATACATATACATATACATATACATACATACATACATACATATATATATATATATATATATATATATATATATATATATATATATATATATATACACATATGAGAATCCTATGAGCAGAGATGATAATTGAACCAGTGGGAACTGATGGAATCAAAAAGTAAGACAAAATAGAGTGAAAAGAGAAGTGGTCCCTGAACAGAGCCTTGGAAATACCAATCATTATTGGGAAGTACCTGGATAAAGGTTCAGGTATGCAGGAAGAGGAAGCAATTGGTCAAGAGTAACAAAGGATTCATAGAAGTGAAGAAGTATGAAGAGGATTGAGAAAAGGAAAATAGACTTGACAATTAAAAATTGTTGATAACTTTGGAAAAAGAACTTTCAATTGAATAATGAGTATGGAAGGCAAATTGCAGAAGATTTAGCAGCAAGTGAGAGAAGAGAAATTAGAGGTACAAATTGTAGTTGGCTTTCTCAAGGAATTTAGCTGAGAAGGCAAGGCAAGACATAGTATGACAGCTAACAAGGATGGCAAGATCAAGTGAAGAATTTTTAAGGATAAGGAGATATATCCATATTTATAGGCAATAGGAAAGGAGCTAGTAATCAGAGATAGAAGATAAAAGAGATTCAGAATGATGTTTGGCACAATCTGGTGGAGAAGACAAAATGGGAGGGATAAAGGATACATGTAGAGATGTTGGCCTTGGTGAGAAGAAGGGCAACCTCTTGCTATGAGACCAGACTAAATAAGGAGACGATGGGAGATGTCTAAATTGCATGGGAAAAAGGAGAGAAAGTAGAGCTCTCACTGAATGACTTCGGCTTTTGTGGTGGTGTGAGGAAAAGTGCTAGGAGAAAAGGGAAAGAAGAAAAGATGCCATGAAAGGGTTAAGGAGAAAAGAGAAGCTTTCAAACAGTTGTGGGGAATGGGACAGATTAAGGAGAAGTAGAATGTTTGCCTTGTTGCTATGAGTGTTCCATTGTTATTAGAAAATTATTAGAAGCAGCTAGGTGATGCAGTGGATAGAGGGCTACACTTGGAAACTAATCTAGTCTCAGATAGTTACTAGCTGTGTTACACTGGGCTCATCACTTAGCCTCTGCCTCAGTTTTCTTTCCTAGAAAATGGTGATGATAATAGTACCCACCTCACGAAATTATTATATCAGATAAAAGATCACAAACACTTTGCAAACACTGAAGTACTACATAAATGCTAGACATTATTATTGTTGACATAAATTTGAAGTGAACCTAGTCAGCATCTTTTCATTATTTCCTCCCATTTACATGAATAGGAGTGAAAGAGGTAGATGGTGGGAGTGACTGAAACTTGGGGTTTGGCAAAGCATCATTAGTGATAGTATAAAAAAGCAAGAGATTTGATAAAGATACATGACAGTCAAATTAGTTCACCAACAAAATGACTTTAAAAAGAGAGAAGTATGCAGCCAATACAGGGGTGATAGCCTGGGAAAGAACAGAAAAGTGGGTAAAATAGAGGTCTTGTTGAAGAGAACAGTTAGATATTGAAAGACATAGGGAAAGATGGAATAATAACATATTATGATTAGATAAAAGAATTTCTGAGTTCATGAACATAGAAGTGGAACACTTGTGGGTTAGAGCAGGATCCAGGGTAGGACTATCTCTGTGTAGCTAAGGTAGAGTGGAGATGTATGTCATGAGAATCAACTAGGTTGAAGAACTGGTGAGAGTGAGAAGTTAAGAAATTTGTGGGAGTATACACACATATGTACAGTATATATACACACACATAGCAATCCTTGCATCCTCTTCCATTTTATAGGTGAATTCATCCCATTCACATTTACAGTTACAATTTCTAACTATGTATTTACCTCCATACCATTCCCTCCTTTTTATTTATCTTTTTTTTACCTTGTCCCCAATCTGAATTTTTCTTTAAGTTTTGCTTGTAGATGCTTTCAAGTTGTTGTCTTCTGATTTTTTCTTAATCTTCCTTATCATCATACAAGCTTTTAATAGTGAGGTTATTTTTCATTTATATGTGAGGCTGTTTGTTCATTTTGCCAGCTTACTTCTTGGCTTTAGACTATATGTTAGAGTTGGGCTCTGCTTGCCACCAGGGTGACTGACTTGAGCTTCTTTTATGTCCTGTTTTCACAGCTAGATCTGGGAGCCTCTAAGTTTGTAATGCTTTCCATGTGGTTTGGTCCACAGTGTAGCCTGGTCATTGTCCTCCTTATCTGCATTTTTGTCTTCACTCAGGTAGGGCCTTGCCCTTTTACGACCACAGTGGTTCCCCTCTTCCCTGGAACTGTGATATAAAACTGGATGGTAGATGATAGAGCTGCCAAAAGGTACCTGATCCTACACCCTGTGCTAGGAGTCCCCCCGGAATCTCTTTCTGACTAGGTTTTAGTCTCTTTACCAGTCCTATGCTTTGAGCATTCCTGGGCTACCACCCTGTTGCTGTTACTGCTATCTCCACCTCTGCATCACAAATCTCACTTTCCAGCATCCTAAGTTATCTGGGAATGGAGAAATGTCTCACTCTGATATTTTGCTGGCTCTGCCACTCCAGAATTCAGTTTTGAAAGTTGTTTGGAGGAGTATGTAGGGAGAGCTCAGCAGAGCGCTTTCCCTACTATGCCATATATTTGAACTTAAAGGTAAGAGTCACTGGAGCTTATTGAGAAAGTGTGGGGAGCAGAATTGGGAGTAATATGGTCAGTCTAACTCTAAAAATTCACTTGGGAGTCTTCCAATTACCATGTCACCAACAAAATGGAGGACTAGAGATTTTCTTCAGTCCTCATGACCTCTCAAATATCTCCAAAATAGCAATTATGTGCAAGAGATAAAAGCAATTTCTGTTGTCTCTACAGGCTGCCACCAAGAACCCAAAGTAAAAACCCAATGAACTTAAAACATAAAATCATCCCTAAACCCTAACATGTTCACCCAGCACAGCATTCCCTACCACCACTCATCATATAGAAGAACTCAACCCTTCACCCCAACTCCACCCTCCTCCCAGTGCCAAGGAGATCCAAATGGCAGAAATGTTCTGAGGCTGTGATAGCATTGTAGCAATGTTCTGTGCCAAACTCAATTTAACCAGAGAATTGAGAAATAAAGAAAAATTAGCCTGGAAGTGCGTGTGGTTGTGTGGTGTTCCACTAAACTGGAGGAAAATAGTTCAAAATCCAGCTGGTGCCAAATCCGACTCCATCCCTAAGCCACTTGGGTCAGGACAGGTCAACCCTGAATGGTCTACTTTGAAAGGAGGCTGAGACACTTTGATGTGACCTAATTCCTACAGAAACCATCATCCAAAGATGATCAAAAGGGAAAAATAAGGGAGTGAAGGAACTAAGATTAAAATAGATTTTAGGAGGAAGAAAATTAAATTAAGACCCTAAGCATAAGCTGATAAATGATCAGGGAAACTATTAATGATAGAAGGAAATGTTGTCTCCCAATGATATAGAGAGTTCAGGCATTTTTGAATAAACATTGTATCACGAAGGAAAATTATTCAACACCTGATGAGGTAGAGGACACTATAGATTCCCAAGAAAGCACGGAATCACAGCATGATATTCTTGAATGGTTTCAAAGAGAAAAAAATCAATAACCATCTAATAAATCATGTTTCCCATATTCCCAGAGAAGTGGAATGGGGGTACAGAAGAGATTTTTCTAGGAAAAGTAAACATGCAAAATTATTTTGCTTGACTATGTTTATTTGTTGTAAGGGAGGTCTTCTATTGTAGGTTAGTGATGGAGATGTTGGGGTATATGTAATAGATAATGATAATGATGCAGGAAAAGCAAGAGAAAAGAAAGAAGAGTGATAATGAAACATTTTAAAATTCATAAGAGAATAGAAGGAAGTTCAATAGGGACATAGAAAAGGAGGACAAGTTTTGTTTTTTTAAAAATCAGTTTATATTTATATATAGGGATTAAAGTATAATTTCATATAAACTCCTCTTTTTATTCTTTGTATATTAAATGTTAATATTTGTTGATGTTTCTAAAATCCACATCAAAAATGAAAAAAATATGAAGAATTGGAAAAAGACCTCCAGAACTGTGTTAGAGAGCATTTCCCCTTACAATTCACTGTCTGCTTTGAATCATTTTGGGGGTTGAGGATCCTCAGAAGGTCCTTTGAAAAAAAGACTTTTAAACGTTTTAAAATCAATCAGATCAAAATTTTTATTCACACAGATGTGCTTGTTAGAAACCAAAACTTTCGTCTCCCAGAAGACACACAATACAAGAAACAAGGGACATGTTTAATATGCTCTACCTCTCTTAAAGTTTCTACTCATACTTCCACCTGCCTTTGTAAACTTGTCATTAACTCAATGCTTGTGGGTTATGTTTTAACTTAGGTTAAATTCCTTTGAATTTGGTTGTTCTTACTCTTGTATTCTGAGTGGCTTATTACTCATTTTACTCAGCATTCATAGAGTCCACACCAATGTCAAGGCTGACAATCTCCTTCTTAGAGCCTGTTGACACTTAGCTTGAATTATTGCCAAGGATATACTTTAGGCTAAGGGAGATAACTGGCCTCAGGTCATTTTTCATCCCCCTTTCCATTAGGAAGAATATCTTTGTTCACTATCCTTAGATTATGCACTGTGTTCTGTTGCCTCTATCTTTTGCTCCTCACCCAATTTCTCTCACCTAGTTCTCTTTGGGTGGCTTGACAGAATTAATCAATTTTCTTTGGTAGAGGGGGTGGAGCTTAAGGCTGGGTCACTAAAAAATGGTAACTGGTCAGGGACCCACCGTAGAGAGACATCCCCTGAATCACAAGCCAACAAAGTTGCTAGGGCTCTCTGTACCCAGCACATAGAGTAGTTTGGGGATGGCAGGGGAAGAGGGAGGGCAAATACTTATATATCACTTGTAGTTGTCACCTGAATGTACCTATGATTGAAAATTAGAGCACCAGGCCTGGAGTCAGGAAGACTCGAGTTCAAATCCAACCTCAGAAACTTGTGACCCTGGGCAAGTCACTTCACCCTGTTTACCTCAGTTTCCACATCTATAAAATGGGCTGGAAAAGTAAATGGCAAAGAACGCCAATATCTTTGCCAAGGAAACCCCCAAAGCAGCCACAAAGAGTCAGACATGACTGAAAAATTACTAACAACGACATACCCCTTTTATTTTTCCAAGAATTACTTGAAGGCTTTGTTGGTTCTAAAGACACACCTTATAGCTTGATGGCTTTGTAGGCTCTAAAGATGCAATGTACAGCAACTAATAGCCACAATGGATCTGCATCTGCCTTTATGAAATATAGGAGAGTATGGATTTCTAATATAATCTAGTCCAATCCAATTTAAGCTAAATTAATCCAAGCCAAACCAAGTAAATCCAAGCCAAGCCAATAACCATTTATGAAGTAACTATCATATGCTAGGCACTTTACTAGGTTCACAGATACAAAGACATGATGGAAAGTATCCTGAAAGTAGTTTTATAGCAATGACTCTCTACACATTTCTCATTGACTACTGGAGCAGTGATTCTCTGCCCAAGTTCTATTATGTCGTAACAAGCTAGAAAGACTTCATGTATAGTTTTGGTGATGGACTGCTTATCTTTTATCCAAGGACCACACTAGGTTATTTCAAAGAATCTTGTTACTAAAAAATAACCCAAAATTTGCACTCCTTAGGAGTCTTAGGCTCCTTTTCCCCTTCCTACTGGCCACAGTAATGGATCTTGGCCTCCATAGGGCACATATGGTCACCCATTCCACTTGATAAGCATAGTGTCACCCACAACAATCCTTCTGGTACGGTGGAAGAATACCAAGGTCTATTATATGGCCTGACAGTACAACCTTCTGACCCCTGAATTTTGCCATCTGATCTGTCAATTCACCATGCTCCCTTGACATCCCCTCTGCAGCTGGGCTTTCCTATATGTCTTGTGTCTACCAGTTAGAATATGAAATCCATAAGAGAAGTGATGGCCTTGTTTTTCTGTTCGTATACTCAGCTCTTGTCATGGTGCTTGGCACATAATTAATATTTAATAATTTCCTCATTAAACTTAATAAACCACTTACTAAAAGAAAGAGGGGTTGTAATTTGTGTCCTGCAAAAAGTATTTCAAATACTCCAATGTATCTATGATTTCATTAGTGTGGACATTGCCTCTAACAATTCAGATGGCAACCCATCCATTCCTGTCCATTTTGAATGATTCTAGTTCATTTCCTTCTATGTTCTTCAGACAGTAGGAGTCCACCCAATATACTTGCAGTGTTAAAGTAACAATTGAAATCATGCCCCAGATATTACTAACTACATCACTCCAGACAAGTCACTTAACCTTTTAGCCTCAGTTTCCTCACCTATAAAATGGAAATAATAATAGCAACTATCACCCAAGGTTGCTGTGAGGATCAAATGAGATAATACATGCAAATCACTTCGAAAATCTTTAAGTGCTATATAAATATTAGGTATTACTATTTTTAATATTTCTTTATAAATCATAGCATTAAGTATTCATTGTAGATATTTTTCCGTGTTTTAAGAGTTACACCATTAGGTGTAGTGGTGATACAAAAAGCCAGGAGAGCAGAAAATTCAATTCACAATAAGATCTTGTGCTTGAAACATTTTTTCTAGCCACACACTACCCTAGAGAATGTTCTTCCTTGGTGGATTGTTATGACTAGCCTATTCTAAGGAGATCACAAACGTGCTAAAAGCAGCTGATAGACCACAAAAGATGGTTAGAGCATGTCTTATTAGATATTGGATGAAAGGAGATGTACACATATATACATACAGATTTCTTAGTAGAAAATAGAAATATAAATTTAATTGACTTTTACTTATTTTGTAGTTAGGTTTTCTGTTTTTGTTGTCTGGTTATATAAAAATGATTCTTCTTCCCTAGCAAAATGGGAGACTGGCCAATAAGCCCAACTCTTATTAGCTCACACAATGCTCAGCTGATGCAAACCATACACGAACTTTGGAGTATGCATAAGGATTCCATAACTGGTTTCAGTCTATCAAGCATATAGTGAAAAGGAGCCTCTTTTATTGACTATGTAGCTAGAACTTAGGGGGAAGGGAATTAAAAAAGTATTAGTCATCTATAGCCTTGCCCTTTTGTTTGCTGACTTCTCCTTTCCTGATGGCTAACGGTAGAGGAAACACACTTGAATGGGGGCTCAAACTGATGATTTGAGAAAGATATATCCAACCCTTTGGGAGTAGCCTAGACCCTTAAGGGGAGACATAGCCGGCAGTCCAGTACATGGAGGAATAATGGAATTTCAATAGAGATGGTGAAAAGAAATTAAATAAATCTTCACTTTCTTCATAATTTTTGCCTAGGAGAGGCCATACCTCTAAGTCCAAGGCATACATTCTCTCTATTCTCTCTCTCTCTCTCTTTCTCCCTCTGTCTCCCTCTCTCTCCATGTACACAAACACACATACACACACACACAAAGTATGTATACATATGCACAAACATAAGTATATGTATTTGTGAGCATACATATATACTTATATACACATATATATCCATATTTGTATGTGTATATTCATAAATATGTATGTATGTATAAAATTGATTCCAGGATATTCTAGTTTAATCTATTATAGAAGCATGAAAAACAGAAGTGGGAAGGAAACTTAGAAACCACTTAGTCTACATCTTCCACACAAATTTTACAGATGATGAAAATGAGGTCTATATAAGAAAACCCAAGACCACAGAGTTTTTTGGTAGCAAAAATTTAGTATCAGAAGTATTTCCACTATGCCATGACACAAACAAACCATTCATAAAAATGTAAAAATTTGTTTTATTGCAAAAATAGCCCATTTACAGATCTTACTTTATTTGTACAAACTTTCCTTGACCTTTTAGCCTAAGCAAAGCTGTTTTTACCTCTTTGTTCCTCAGTGTGTACACCATGGGATTCAACAGGGGTGTGATCACTGTTTGAAAAATGACCACAATCCTATCCACAGCATGCATGGAACCAGGTCTGAGGTAAACAATGAGACCAGGCACAAAGAAACAGAGGACCACAATGCAATGGGAAGCACAGGTCTGGAAGGCTTTGTGTCTGCCCTCTGCTGTGTGGATCTTCAAGATAGCACGAACAATAGATACATAGGAAAGAAAAATCAGGAAACAGCATCCAGAGGCCACTATGCCAATGTTGACAAAGATTACCATCTCATTTACTGAGGTTTCTGCACAGGCCAATTTGAGAATGGGTGGTGCATCACAGAAATAATGCTGGATCTGGTTGGGGCCACAGTAGGGCAGGCGGAAGGTCAGGGCAGTCTGGGCTGCTGAGTGGATAGCACCACTGAGCCATGTGCCTCCAGCTAGAAGGGCACAGGTTTTCCCACTCATCATGGTAGCGTAGCGCAGGGGATAAGTGATGGCCAGGTAGCGGTCATATGACATGACTGTGTAGAGGAAACACTCAGTGCTCCCCAGAATGTGGAAAGAATAGAGCTGAGCCACACAACTGTGAAAGGAGATAGCACCACCATCTGGGGAAAGAAGACCCATGAGTATCTTTGGCACAGTGACAGTGGAGAACCACATATCAATGAAGGAGAGGTTGGCCAGGAAATAGTACATGGGAGTATGGAGGTGAGAGTCTAATTTAATCACCAGCAAGATAAAGAAGTTCCCCACCAGAGTTAGTGCATAGATCACTAAGAAAATACCGAGTAAGGCAGTGTTTAGTTCTGGTGCATGGGGAATCCCCATTAAGATGAATGTGGTCACAAAGCTTTGATTATCCCTTTCCATTCAGACAGTAGACTCTTTCCCTAAAAAGAAAATAAATTGATCAATTAATTAACAAGCATCTATTAGTACCCAAGGCACTGTGCTAGGCACTAGGGACAGGACTACACACATACACACATTTATGACCTCAAGGAACTTATATTCTACTGGGAAAAACAATATTCATATGGAACCTAAATATAAAATATATAGAAATCACAGAATTCTAGGTGTATATATTACACATAGGATAATATATTTGCTCTTTTCCTGTTCATGTATAATAAAGCTACAAAAGTTTAACTGGGGCGGGGTTGGAACTGATATTAGAAAGCAGATGGCTTCAGAGAAACTTGGGAAGACTTTGGTGAACTAATAAGTCTCATATCAGAAGTGAGTAGGACCAACAGAATAATTATATAAATATAATGAAAATTTAACAGTGGGCTTGAATTAGACTATGTACCTGTAGAGGGCATCTGTAGGAGCATGAACTATTTCCAGTCAACCACACAGGAACTTTGTTTGCTTCTAGGGTGTGCAGTTTGAGAGTGCTTTTGATGACTGATGAGTTAGAAATTTGATGACTTAGTGAAATTTTAAAAGGGAGTAAGGTCAAACTCAGTGATTTCATTCCTTCTGCCTTCTATATTGAGTCACTCATTATGAGAGTAGTTTGTCGTATCCTCAACCAGGATTGCCATGGGACACTAAGCACATGTTATTTAAAGTGTAATTCCTGCCTAGTCCACCTCAGCCTGGGTTTTATGCTGTATCTTTTATGTTTTTTCTTTCCTGATCTTAGGAGGACAAGTAGCTATCCAGGGAGCAGGAGTTGTTTGAATAGAGGAGTTTTTAGGATTAGGAGTTTTTCCTTATCTGTAATCCTACAAACTGTTCTTTGTTCTATGGAGGTTTAAGTATGAATTATGTATTTATTTAAGTATGAGTTATTTTAAGTTACTGGATCCTTTTTTAAGTTGTTTTGTCAATGTACACAATAAGTCTTTTCTGTTATAATTTCTTTTTTGCGTAGGAAATAAATGTCCATCCAATAATTACTTTATATTGCATACTCAGTACCTTGTTAACTTCTACTGGGCGACATGATCTAATCTTTAAATAATCTGTAAATCTAATCTTTAAATAATTTTCTCCTGGAAATCTAGGGCAGGGATTTAAGGAATAAAAGCATATGAGAAAAAGCAGCCTAATTCCTTATATTAGAGATCAGGGTGCCCCAGGAATAAACCTAGTCTGGCCCACAAGCCTGCTTTCTCTTAGAGAGGTGGAAGTGTACAGTGTCATAGCACCTTGGAACCAGCAGCAGTTTCTTTAAGGTTAGATAAAGGAAAACAACTCTAAATGGTTAAAGATTGTTGATCAATTTCCATTATCAATAATCACTTCCTTCAGAAAATCAATGATAAGTTTTCCTTTCTGGGCTTACTGGACCAATCCCCACTCATAGTGGTAGGTTAGGTCCCTACATGGGTGGATGTTACTACTTTCTGAGTCCTATAAAAAAAACCCATGGAGAAATTTGCTAGTCTATTAACACTAGCTCACAAGCCCCTAGCAGTGTGCCTCTCATTAACAATAAGTGAGGAGAATTTGTTCTTTAGCAAAAATAGTTACTCAACTGGTATAGCAAGAGCAGTAGTTTAAAAGTATTTCCCTAAAAGCCTGGTGTTTAATGTTCCACAAGCACAAAGAAAGTCTAAGGGAAGAGAGAGTAGACACATATTTAAAATACAACATAGTGGAATGAAAGGAAAGAAAACACATGTGGCCAAGACAATTCACAATTTTGCAACTGCAGGGACCCCGTGCCTTTTCCTTCTCATGAAATGTTCTTAGTATTGGTGATAGATGGCATTCTGCTGATCAGGAACACTGAATCCTTTAAGGGCACGACTTCTTCCTCTGGATGGGTCAATTTCCTGATAGACTAGATGAACCTGAAAGCTCAGTTGCTGCATTAACTTCCTACTGGGGTTGACTGCTGCTAGATAGGGCCAGGAAGACTGCTTTGAAATGGCACAAGTTTTGCTGAACAGTGTCAAGCGGGTCATTCTGTCACATGGTTCCTGCTCAGCCACTTCTCAAGGTGTATGAATTGATCCATTGGACTTCCTTGCTTTTCAATGGACAGCTGCAGTTTTTCTCAGCTTTAACTACTGACTTAGCTAGATAGTACTGTGCTCTCTTCACCTAGAGTTCTTCAGTTGGACTGACTGGCCCGACTATTCATAGTGATAGATTGAGACCCAGAGGGGTAGATGTTACTATTTTCAGGGTCCTATGGAGAACCCTGAGGGTGGTTAGTCACTCAACACAAGCTCACAAGCCCCCACTGTGTATTTTTTAAACTAATCGTCTTAGCTTAGGATCAGAAGAAATAAATCTTCCTTTTGACTTTCTCAGAGGCTTTACTCTTAGGTTATTTACCATTTCCAGTTACAATGTAAGAGTAGTTTAGCCTCCTCTTGATTTAGCAATCCTTTCTAGTTCAAAAGCCCCTTCCTTCAATGAGGCACTCCACTTTGTTTTACTATGATCAGTCTTCTTTTCATTCTCCTTTAGGTACCTTAGGCAGGTGAGTATCTAGGGACAAAAATATAAAAGCATTCTTTGCCCTAGAGGCAAATTCATTTTTTGCTTATCTCTTCAAATGCAGTTGAATTATTCTAGTCTCAGCTCCCTCTAGGGGTGCGGAAATGTTTTTTACGTCTGAAGGTAATTCCTTTTACATTTCAATACCTGTCATACATACATACATGCATACATACGTACACACACATACATACACACATATAGTATTTTATATGATATAATTTTATTTTCTACTATATGCTGTAATTATATATGCTGTAATTATGTAATAAGTGATGTATCACATTTAATACAAATATTACATGTCATATATAATATTAATATACAGTAGATATATTGATATCGTGTGTAGATATATCTATATTATAAATAATACAAAATTCTATAACAAGCTTGTATTATGATCATATATAATCATATAATATGTGTTACATATTATACTTATATATTGTGTATGCTTAGTTGTAGTATACATTATATTATAGTAATGATAGTATATAGCATATACTATATAATATAATAATGTATAGTTTATATAACTACATTATATTTTAATATAATTATATTAATTATATTATATTAATTATAATATTATATATTAATATTATTTATATTAAATGATATAATAAATATAATATAAATAACAAATATACTAAATATAAATAACTATTTGTACAATTTATGTGTGTAGATGTCTTATTTATATACTATATACTATACTATATATAATTTTAATATATAATATACAGTATATCTATTCATAGATAGTTATAGACCTATACAAATATTTATATATGTAAAAGCATATACACACATATACAAAGAGAGGGAGAAAGAGAAAGAATAGAGAAACAGAAGGAGAGAGAGGGAGAAAGAGAATTCTATTAAAAGTCTTAGAGGACTTTGCATGTATAGTGTAGTCTAGAAACAATATTCCCCATAATGCTTGAAAAGAGAACAAAGGACATGTATCAATCCACCTTATTTCCCAAGACACTGAATTTAACACCTATTTTGAGGACAAATATGAAGAAGATTCTTTTTTTTTCTTTTTTTAATTTAATATATTTAGTTTTCAGCATTGATTTTCACAGGAGTTTGAGTTATAAATTTTCTCCACATTTCTACCCTCCCCCCCACTCCAAGATGGCATATGTTCTGGTTGTCCTGTTCCCCAGTCAGCCCTCCCTTCTGTCACCCCACTCCCCTCCCATCCCCTTTTCCCTTCCTTTCTTGTAGAGCAAGATAAATTTCTATGCCCCATTGCCTGTGTATCTTCTTTTCTAGCTGCACGCAAAAACTTTTTTTTTGTTTTTGAACATTTGTTTTTAAAACTTTGAGTTCCAAATTCTCTCCCCTCTTCCCTTCCCACCCACCCTCCCTAAGAAGGCAAACAATTCAACATAGGCCACATGCGTATCATTATGTAAAACCCTTCCACAATACTCATGTCGTGAAAGATTATATATTTTGCTGCTTCCTAACCTATACCCCTTTATCCAATTTTCTCCCTTGACCCTGTCCCTTTTTTGAAAGTGTTTGTTTTTGATTACTTCCTCCCTGATCTGTCCTCCCTTCTACCATTCCCCCCTTTTTTATCTTCTTCCTCCTTCTTTCCTGTGGGATAAGATACCCCATTGAATGCGTATGGTATTTACTTCTCAGGTCAAATCTGATGAGAGCAAGATTCACTCATTCCCCCTCACCTGCCTTCTCTTCTCTCCCTACAAAACTGCTTTTTCTTGCCACTTTTGTGTGAGATAATTTACCCCATTCTATCTCTCCCTTTCTCCCTCTCTCAATATATTCCTCTCTCATCCCTTAATTTGATTTTCTTTTAGATATCATCCCTTCATCTTCAACTCACCCTGTGCCCTCTCTCTCTCTCTCTCTCTCTCTCTCTCTCTATATATATATATATATATATATATATATATATACACATACATATATACATACACACACACACACACATATATATATATATATACATACACACACACACACATATATATGCATATTCCCTTCAGCTACCCTAATACTGAGGTCTCATGAATCATACACATCATCTTTCCGTGTAGGAATGTAAACAAAACAGTTCAACTTTAGTAAGTCCCTTGTGATTTCTTTTTCTTGTTCTTTTTCTGAATTACCTTTTCATGCTTCTCTTGATTCTTGTGTTTGAAAGTCAGATTTTCTATTCAGCTCTGGTCTTTTCACTGAGAAAGCTTGAAAGTCCTCTATTTTATTGAAAATCCATATTTTGCCTTGGAGCATGATACTTAGTTTTGCTGGGTGGGTGATTCTTGGTTTTAATCCTAGCTCCACTGACCTCCAAAATATCATATTCCAAGCCCTTTGATCTCTTAATGTAGAAGCTGCTAGATCCTGGGTTATTCTGATTGGGTTTCCACAATACTCAAATTGTTTCTTTCTGGCTGCTTGCAGTATTTTCTCCTTGATCTGGGAGCTCTGGAATTTGGCGACAATATTCCTAGGAGATTTCTTTTTGGGATCTATTTGAGGAGGTGATCTGTGGATTCTTTCCATTTCTATTTTGCCCTGTGGCTCTAGAATAGCAGGGCAGTTCTCCTTGATAATTTCTTGAAAGATGATATCTAGGCTCCTTTTTTGATCATGGCTTTCAGGTAGTCCAATAATTTTTAAATTATCTCTCCTGGATCTATTTTCCATGTCAGTGGTTTTTCCAATGAGATATTTCACATTGTCTTCCACTTTTTCATTCCTTTGGTTCTGTTTTATAATCTCTTGATTTCTCATAAAGTCACTAGCTTCCACTTGCTCCAATCTAATTTTTAAGGTAGTATTTTCTTCAGTGGTCTTTTGGACCTCCTTTTCCATTTGGGTAATTCTGCCTTTCAAGTCGTTCTTCTCCTCATTGGCTTTTTGGAGCTCTTTTGCCATTTGAGTTAGTCTATTTTTTAAGGTGTTGTTTTCTTCAGTATATTTTTCAGTGTTTTTTTGGGTCTCCTTTAGCAAGTCATTGACTTGTTTTTCATGGTTTTTTTCTCATTTCTCTTTCCAATTTTTCCTCTACTTCTCTAACTTGCTTTTCCAAATCCTTTTTGAGCTCTTCCATGGCCTGAGACCAGTTCATGTTTTACTTGGAGGCTTTTGTTGTAGGCTCTTTGACTTTGTTGACTTCTTCTGACTGTATGTTTTCATCTTCTTTGTCACCAAAGAAAGATTCCAAAGTCTGAGACTGAGTTTGGGCTTGTTTTCACTGCCTGGCCATGTTCCCAAACAACTTACTTGACCCTTGAGTTTTTCAGCAGGGTATGACTGCTTGTACAGTACAGAGTACTTTGTTCCAAGCTTGGGGGGATGCATTGTTGATTTCAGGGCTATTACAGCCAGCTCTGCCACACCAGCACTCCTCCTTCCCCAAGAACCCCCAACCTGGACTGGACTCAGATCTTCAGCAGGCTCTGCACTCCTCCTCTGATCTGCCACTTAATTCCTCCCACCAGGTGGGCCTGGGTCCAGAAGCAACTGCAGCTGTAGTTCTGTAGCTACCCCACCTCCGCTGCCCCCAGGGCAGTGGCTGAACCCCGAACTCTATCACCCTGTCCCCAGCAGCTTTTCCCACTAACCTTCTCTGTTGTCTTTGGTGTTTGTGGGTTGAGAATTCTGGTAACTGCTGCAGCTCACTGATTCAGGGCGCTAGGGCCTGCTCCACCCAGCTCCTGCTCTGGTTGATCCCTGCGGCCCATGCTGGGCTCAGCTTTGCTCCATTCTGCTCCCAGCTCCAGGGGCGAAAGATCTCACCCAGCAACCGTCCAGGCTGTCCTGGACTGGAGCCCTGCCTCCCTCTGCTATTTTGTGGGTTCTGCAGTTCTAGAATTGGTTCAGAGTCATTTTTTATAGGTTTTTGGAGGGACTTGGTGGGGAGCTCGCGCTAGTCCCTGCTTTCCAGCCGTCATCGAAGAAGATTCTTAAGAGATTTTAATCATATGTGGAGTGAACTCAATGGTGATTTTTTTCTTGATAAGGATTCACCTACTATTATATTGAAACTTTTAGATTATTCTGTGAACGTTTCATAATCAACATACTGCTAAAAATTACTTATATCTTTGCCCTACCATTAATTCAGTGGCTTAAAAACTGTATATTAGTACCTACTATTGGGAAAGGACATTATTTTACTCAATCCTCTGCAATTTCATATCTTTTGATTAAAAACATGTTAGTGCAATTTTGTGTTTCTAACACCCATATCATGGAGGTCCATGATTTCCTGCTAAGGATATTGTCTCTTCTCTTAGCCCATATTCCATGACAATGGAAACCCAGGAAAATCAATGCATAAGAAGTTGATGTATGAGGAGAAATCAAAAAAGAGGATGTGTGATGATTGAGAGTGGTTTGAGAAACATCTACAAATTTACGAAGTAAATGGACAATGTTAAACAAATACTAATATTTGTAGGACATAAACCAGTTGAAGATAGAATCACTAATAGGACTAATTTATGGAAGTAGCGGTTCACCCAATCGACATCAATTATAAAGCGTTCAAGTCCATACTTGCTAAGGATTACACATTAATTGTAGGGGGGCGGGGAAACAAGCAAACCAACCATGATCTAAGGAAGTGGGGGGGAGGGGAAATGTTGACAGATAAGGAGAAATCAGGGTAACAGTGGCCCGAACAGAAAAGCTAAATACATTGTAACAGGAATAAAACTTCAATAGTTATTGGTATTCTAGATTTCCTAATCACTCAAAGAAGTCATTATAACCAATAAATGATACACAATGAAAAAAATAGCTTCAAAAAGATTTAGATAAATTCCTTGGTCATAAGTTTTAGGCTTAAAATAGAACATAGAGACCACTTAAAACTACACTATTAATTTAACAGATGAAAAAGAGGAAGATGAAAGAAAGTATAAGTGACTGGCCTAAGATTACATGTCCATCAGGGAAATACAATATCAGACTGGAAGATGTTTCAAAAAGTAATCTAGAACAGAGGAAATAGTAGATAAGAATGATAATATCACTTGCCCAAGATGTATAGCAGGAATAGAGGTTTCAAACTCAATCCTGCTTTTGTGTTCTGACCTGAGTCCAGTTTTCCATATACTGTTTTTTTATAGGATTTGAAACCAAATCTTCCGACCCTAAAGGCAGTCCACACCATGGCCTAATTTACTAGTTAGAATGAAATTGTAATGTTTTATATTGATCAAGGAGAACACCAGAGTCCTCTCATAGCAGATTCCTACATGTTACTGTCAGGGACAGGATCTTGATTTGGATGTAGCATGTTGATAGTCCAGGATAGTTGCTTATCTTGTCATATCATATGATCTAATCTCCCTTTCAGTCTTCTTCTAGAAAAAAAATGTACTTAACCCCAATCTGGATTTCTCCTTTCTTAAGCTAATTCGTAAGGAAAAATTATTTCTGTAGAGCTAAGAACCTCCATTTCTTCCAGCAAAGTAGCATAGCCTAGCTTTCAAAAATGAGTAGCAGCAATTTCACTATGACATGGACAAATCCTATCCATACTGCTATAGTGCCATGGTCCAAGGCCTCCATGGGAAGAAGTAACCCCCACAGGTATATTGAGTAGATCAGCAAGGTCCAGAGAAAAGAGCAATTTTACATCTTTACCTTCCTAAAACTTCTTAGTGGTTGTATCAAAACATGATTCTAAGGAACTCTTAGGAAAAAAAAAGGTTTCAGCAGATAAGAAGAAATTAACCAAACCTGGGCCAAAGAGAACATAACATTAAAAAATGTTGCAAGAGAAAGAAAACTTTAACATTTACCAGTATTGTGGATTTTCTAAACCCTCAACAAAATTCCATTTCCTAATCCTATCCTCTAGTTCAAGTGCTTGCTTTTTGAGATAGCCCCAGAAATTAGAAAAAACCAGGTAAATGAAGTTAGAACAGCAATTTTAACATGGCAAGCTGAACACAATGTATTCTACTAATATAGAAGTTTTATCCAAAGCAATGGATTTTCTTCTTTGATTACTACTCTTATGTTGAATTTGCTGAATTATCTTTCCCTTGCTCAATATATGCCTCACCCCAGATTTTTCATTGACATTCTTCTTTTCTTTCTGTGTTTCTTCTTGTTTTGAAGCCTCATCTAGTCCCAGGTTTCAAGTTATCAACTCATAGGTAATTTATCAGTTGCAAATTTATATCACCCATGACTTCTCTCCTGCATTTCCAACTCCTTGATGGGTATCTTCACTTGGATGCCTCACCAGAACTTCCAACTCACATCCAAAGCCAAATCTAATTCCTTCCAAACTTAACTATGAAATTTTATAGTTCCATTTATGGTATTATTATTTTCTCAGTCATACAGTTTGAAATTCTTTTAATTAGAGTAATTTCTAATTCCTGTCTCTCATTCAACTTCCTTAAATCAGTCACCAAGGCAGCTAGGTGATAAAGGGTATAGAGTGCTAGGATTAGAGTCAAGAAGACCTAAGTTCAAATCCAGCCTCAGCCACTAGCTTTGTGACCCTGGGCAAGTCATTTAATCTTCATTTGTCTCAGTTTCTTCATCTATCAAATAGAGATGATAATAGCACCTACCCTGCAGGATGGTTGTAACGATCAAATGAGACAATATTTGTAAAATACTTTAGTGCAGTGCTTGGATTCCAGTAGGTACTATATAAATGCTTCCTCCTCTTGGTTTTGCCTACATAGTGCTTGAAAAACAAACTGCCCATTTCAATTCCTATTGCCATCATCTTAATTTAGGGCTTTATTCATTATTCTCTTCTGAACTGTTGTAACATCCACCTAATAACTTTATATAGTCCCATCTCTCCCACCCCTACCATTTCCATACCATACAGCACAATTAGGACAGTCTTCCCAATACACAGCTTTGATCATGTATCTCCATTGCTCAAATTCTCTCCATGGTTCCTAATTGCTGATCAAATAAATTCAAATTTTGTAGTCTGGCATTTATCAATCATAAGAAAGGAAGAGCCTTAGAAAGGATCATCTAGTTGAACATTTTGTTTTTTTTAATTTTTTGCTGCTGTGTTTTATCCTCTTATAGGTGGTATAGTGAACAGAAGAATAGTCTTAGGATCAGAAGACCTGAGTTCAAGTGTTTTGTCTAATTTCACTAATCTGAGTCTCATTTTTCATAAAATCACATAATCAGAAGGACCCTCATGAAACATCTAGTCAAATAAGTACCTGAAATGAATCCTCAACATACTATATCCATTGTCTAGTTTCTTTTTATATGGCCTTAAGGAAAGACCACCCATGACCTCTTAAGGCAGTTCCTTTTCCTTTAAGAAAGCTATAATTGTTAGGAAGTTGTTTCTGACATCATCTAAATTGACTTCTTTGCCACTCCAATGAATACTCTTATTTCTGTACTCTGGAGAATAACAAAGCAAATCTAATCACCATAAGAGTAAATTCTAAAAGCCCAAAGGCTCATCTGAAAAAATATGCTTCTTTTGACTAAATTTTCTTGTAATTAAGTATTGAAATAATAATTTTACTCACTATTTCAGAGAATTATTGTGAAGAAAGTACTTTATAAATTTTTAAATGCATTAAAATTTGACATTATTAAACTCCCTGAGAACAGGGACTGTACATTATTCATTTTTGCATTTCCTTCCACACCTAGCACAGAGTCTTGTAGTAGGCATCTAATAAATATTTCTTGGATGGTTGAGTGAATAAATCGATGAATCTTTCCTAAAAGGTGAAAAATATTTGAAATTTTTCCAAATTTTCACTACTGACCTGAAAGTTGGAAGCACTATGTCAGGAGGTATGTTTTAAAGGTTAGAAAAAGATGGAAAGAAGATTCGCTTCTTTTCTATGAAGATTCCCCCTAAGAGTAAGCTCCAAAAGAATAATTGCCTGGAGATAGGCTCACCTGAAAGAGTGGGAGCTTAAATTGGCTTCATCCCTCAGAGATAAGATTGCCCTCTGGACACCTGAACTCCCTTGATGTTCAGGACAAGAGGGAAATCAACTTAGAATTAAGTGTTTACATATTTCCTCTACAACTGGTAACTGTTCATTTCAGATGTCCATGTTGTTAATAGCAAGAATATTTTATGAGAACAAATCAGGATTTTTTTGAATTAATATGTATGCATCTTGTGCTCAAGACTGACCTAGAAAATTTTCTGGATAAGGGTTTTTTTTACAGCATTTTCTGCTAAAATCAAACCAAAAAAAATTGTTCTCATCCTTAAAAAGTGTTATCTCCTAGTGCAATCCACATTTTATTTTTTTAATTATTTTTTAGTTTTGGAATAAAATAAATATTTCCAAAATATAGTACAATAAGAAACATGATTGCATATGAAAGTGTAAATCTACTATGTGCAACTTGCTATTCCTTTCAAATATACAGCACAATTATCACGTAAATTTCATTTGTTTTCTCCCCTCTCCATGGCTACCATTAGACACAAATAGGTGGATATATATATGATACATATATATATATGATACGTACATACATATATATGATACGTACATACATATATATATGATACGTACATACATATATATATATGATACGTACATATATATATATATATATATACACATGTCATACATACTTCTATTTATCAGTTCTTTCTCTGGATGCAGATAGCATCTTTCTACTTTATACTTATTTTGTGTATTTATAATAGTCAAAATGACTTATTTGCTCAAAGTCATTCTTAGAACAATATTAAAGTTACTGTATATGATGATCTCTTGCTTCTGCTCATTTCACTCTTCGTTGTTTTGTACAAGTCTTTCTATGTTTTTCTAAAATCATTCAACTCATCTGTTCAGCCATTCTCCTATTGAGGAGAACCTTGCAGTTTCCAGTTCTTTGCCACCACAGACAGCTGCTATAAACATTTTAGGACATATAGGTCTTTTTCTTTTTCCCTACTCACCTTTGGAGGCTGATCAAGTAGTGGTATTGTTGGGTCAAAGGGTAAAGGACTATAGGTAGTTTAATAACTCTTTGGGTATAATTCCAGATTGCTCTCCAAAATGGTTAGATCAATTCACAATTCCACCAACAACGAATTAGTGTCCCAATTTTTCCATATCTCCTCCAACATTTGTCACTTTGCCCCTCCATTATTTTAGCCAATATGGTAGGAGTAAAATTATATCTCAAGGTTGTTTTTAATTTGCATTTCAATAATCAATAATGGCAGAGTATTTTTCATATGACAATAAATTGTTTTGATTTCTTCTTTAGTAAATTGCCTGTTCATATTCTTTGGCTATTTATCAATTGGAAAATGACTCATATTCTTATAGATTTGACAAAGTTATTTATTTGGTCTAGCTATGAGACTATTATCTGATAAACTATCAAAAAATTTTCCCAGTTTTCTGCTTTTCTACTGATCTTGCCTACATTTATTTTGCTTGTGTAAAACCTTTTTAATTTAATGTAATCAAAATGATCAATTTACACTTAACTTTGCTCTCTATCTCTTGTTTATTCATCAATTGTTCATCCATCCATAAGTATGATAAGTAATATCTTACATGTTCTAATTTTCTTGTAAAATCTCTATATCTTTTTCATGTATCCATTTTGACCTTATCTTGGCAAATGGTGTAAGTTTATGTCCTGTTTCTGCCATGCTGATTTTAAGTTTTCCCCATTATTTTTTACCAAAAAAATGATTTCTTATTTGAAGACCTTAGGTCTTTGCACTTGTCAACTACAAGCTTACTATGTTTATTTGTTACTGTAAATTGTATTTCTATTCTTTTCTGTTGACCTACTTTTCTATTTCTTAGCCAGTATCACATTGTTTTGATAGTTACTGCTTTATAATATAGTTTAAGGTCTGGTACTGCTAAACCTTCTTGCTTTGCATTTTTTTCACTATTTCCTTTAGTATTCTTCATTTTTGGTTCTTCCAAATGAATTTTGTTAGGGTTTTTTTCTAATTCAGTAAAAAAAACCCGGTAAATTAATTGATATGGCATTGTATATATAAATCAGTTTGGGTAAAATTGTCATTTTTATTATATTGGCCCTGCCTACCCTTGAACACTTAATATTTCTCCAATTATTGAAGTCTGATTTTATTTTTCTAAAAAATTTTTAAAAATACTTTTGTTTGTATAATTCTTGGATTTGCTTTGCCAATTGTACTCTCAGTAGTTTTATATTGCCTAGAGTTATTTTAAATTTAGTATTTTTTACTATCTCTTCTTACAGTTTTGTTTGTGACATATAGAAGTGCTAATGATTTGTGTCAATTTATTTTATACCTGCTACTTTGATAAAATTATTAATTGTTTCAAAGAATTTTTTAGGTGAGTCTTTGGGATTTTTCCAAGTATATCATCACATTGTCTGCAAAAAGATAGTTTTGTTACCTCATTCCTTATTCTGATTTTTAAAATTTCTTTTTCTTCTCTTATTACTATTGCTCGGATTTCCAATACAATATTGAATAATATTGGTGGTAGTGGGCATCTTTGTTTCACACTTGATCTTACTGGAAGACTTCTAGTTTATTGCCATTATAAATAATACTTGCTGATGGCTTTAGATAAGTGATTTTTTATCAATTTATGGGAAAATCAATTTATACCAATACTTTCAAGTGTTATTAATAAAAATGAACATTGAACTTTATCAAAAGTTTTTTTCTGCATCTATGTAATCATGATTTTTTACTCTTATTATTGATATAATAAATTATGTTAATAGTTTTCCTTATGTTAAACCATCCCTCCCTTCCTGTTATAAATCCTACTTGATCATAATGTATAATCTTTGTAATATATTGTTGTATTCTTTTAGCTAGCATTTTATTTAGGATTTTTGCATCCATATTCATTAAAGAGATTGGTTGGTATTTTTGTTTTTGTTTTTACTCTACTTGGTTTGGGTTGCAGTATCGTGTTTGTTTCATAAAAGGAATTTTGTAAGATCCCTTCTTTACCTATTATTCCAAATAATTTATTTGATATTGGAATTAGTTGATCATTAAGTGTTTAATAGAATTCACTTTTAAATCCATATGGTCCTGGTGCTTTTCTCTTTGGAAGCTCATTTATATCCTGTTCAATTTTGTTTTCTAAAACAGGTCTATTTAAATATTCTATTTCTTCTTCTGAAAACCTAGGCAGTTAAAGTTTTTGTAAATATTCTTCCATTTTACTTAAATTGTTAAATTTGTTGGCATATAATTGGGCAAAATAATTCCATATAATTATTTTAATTTCATCTTTGTTAGTCATATATTCACCTTTTCCATTTTTAACACTAGTTATTTGGTTTTCTTCTGTTTTTAAAATGAAATTAACCAGTTTTTTACCTTTTATTTTTTTTTTTATAAAACCACCTCCTAGTTTATTTATTAATTCAATGATTTTTTCTCTCATTTTTAAAATCTCACCTTTAAATTTTAGGATTTCCAAATTAGCATTTAATTAGGGAATTTTAATTTGTTCTTTTTCTAGTTTTTTTAATTGTGTAACTAATTCATTAGTCTGCTCTTTCTCTATTTTATTGATATAAACATTTGGAGGTATAAATTTCCCTCTAATTACTGCTTTTGTTGTATCCCATAGGTTTTGATATGTTGTCTCATTATTGTCATTCTCTTTAATAAAATTATTGATTGTTTCTATGATTTGTTCTTTAACACACTCATTCTTTAAGATTAGGTTGTTTAATTTCCAATTAGTTTCTTAATCTATGTTTCCTTAATCCCTTATTAAATACAATTTTATTGCATTATTTTTTGAAAAGGATACTTTTAATATTTCTGCTTTTTTGGTTTTAATTATAATATTTTAATATACTAATGTATGGCCAATCTTTGTAAAGGTACCATAAACCACTTAGAAAAAGGTGTGTTCCTATTTCTTTTCAATTCTCTCTGGATAGCTATCATATCATTTATCTAAAATTCTACTAACTTCCTTAACTGCTTTCTTATTTATTTTTGGGTTATATTTATCTAATTCTGAGAGAGGAAGATTAAAGTTCCCTACCATTAGAGTACTATTATCTATTTCTACTTGTAAATTATTTAAGCTTTCTTTTAAAAATTTAGATGTTATAGTATTTGGTGCGTGTAGGTTCAGTATTGATATTGCTTCTTTGTCTATGTCTATGTTTATCTCTTTTAATTAAATCTATTTTAGCCATAACTTTGTCTGAGATCACAATTGCTACCCCTGCCTTTCTTGCATTGGCTGAACATAATAAATTCTCCTCCAACTCTCATTTTAACTCTTTGTGTATCTCTCATTTTTAAATGTGTTCTTGTAAACAACATATTGTTGGATTCTAATTTTTAATTCATACTGCTGTCCATTTCCATTTTATGGGTGAGTTCACATTCACATTATAATTACTATTTGTGAAGTTCCCTCCATCTTATTTTTACTTAGTATTTTCCTTCTTGGTCTCTCTTTTTTTACCCTATCCTTGTTACTTTATCTTTTCCCCTTGCTCTCTTACTCCTTATTTTACCCACCTTTCTAAAATTCACTCCCTTATCTTCCACCCACATTCCTAATTTTATCCCATACACCCTTTCAAAAGTCCCTCCTCTAACTTATCCACTAGTTTTCTCATCTCTCTAGGAGTTCATAAGACTTCTAAACCTCTTCCCATGTACACTTTGTTTCCTTTTCAACCCAGTTGAAAGGTTCCAACATTAGGGGCCCTCCACTCCCCACCTGTTTCCTCTGTATTAGTTCTTCCTTTCATGCCTCATTTTTATGAGGTAATTGCTCCTTTTTACCTTTTCATACCCAGTTTTCCTTTTTAGAATCACCCTATTGTGCACAACTCAGCCTCAACCTTTCTTTCAAACTACCTTAGTAATGATAATAGTTTTAAGAAAACTGATAACATTTTCATATATCATAAGTAAAAACAACCTTTAACAAACAGTGCCTTATAATTAGTCTTTAATGATTTCCTTATATCTCTTCTGTATCTTTTATATCAATTTTCCCATTCTGGTTTTTTTGTTACAAATACCTGAAAGTCCTTCAGTTCATCAAATATCCATTTTTTTTTCACTCAAGATATACTCAGCTTTGCTGGATAAGCAATTCTTGGATGCAACCCCAGCTTCTTTGTTCTTCAAAATCTAATGTTTTTATATAAGACAGAAATCATATAAATTATTTTGTAATTGTTAAAGAAAATCAGTTATTCAGATGAATCAAGCAAAAACCAGCAAAAGAGATAGGGGATGGACCTGTGATTCTACTGGTAGAGAAAGCTCCCAGATGTAGACAGTCTCTCTACCAATGCAAGTTAGTACCTTCTTTACAAGTTATAGTCTTAAGGAATTGCGTAGAATATTATGAGGTTAAATAACTTGCCCAGGATCACAAAACCAAAACATATCAGAAGCATACTTGAAGCCAAATCTCCCTTGCTTCAAAGTCTACAATCTATCCACCATACCACACTGCCTAGAAGCAATCAAAAACAGCAGGTCACTATTTGATAAATCCAACACAAAATACTAGGGAGAGGACTCCTTAATCAATAAGAACTAATAGGAAATTTTACTGGCAATTTGGTAGAAAGTAGATTGGGACAAACCAATATTGCACATTGTATCACTATATGTATCTAATGGGCCTGAATGTTTCATCATGTTTAAAATTTAAGAATAGATAAATGGACCTTTTGTTATAATAATTGGGAGAAAACTGTCAATTAAATGAGGGTTAGAGGAGATGATGAAAGCAAAAATTACATAATTTTGTTATTTCCCTTGAGATTCTAGGCCTTTATTCTTCAAGTTTTAATAAAAAAAGTTATCTAGCTCTATAACATGCCAGATTGGTAGAAACTAATAAAATTTTAAATTAACATAGATAATATCTTCATTTTATTATATAAGTGCTGCCCCACAATGAGCAATGTATTTCTCTCCTATTATTTGTCATTTTCATTTCACTAAAGAGAGTTTAAGAGAGTTTAACAATTATATTTATATAAACCTTGAAAGTGGCTTGGTAGGTTGACTTGAACATAGTTTATGTGTATTAGTCATTTTCTGATGAAATTTCTCAATTATTTCTTCCTAGATTTTGTTATTTCTCTATAGAAATGGTTATGGTTTATTTTATGGATTTATTTTTGCATCCTAATTCTTTACAGAAACTATTCTTTGCTGATTTTCTAGAGTTTTCTAGGTAAACCATCATGTCATCTATGCATAGGGATAAATGCGTCTCCCTTTTGACAATATTTACTACTTTAATTTCTTTCTCTTAATTTTACTTAATCATCATCTATTAACAACTTTTAATTTATTACTAGGACTCTATTAAATGTAAGAGGTAAAAAGAGACATCTCTTTTATACTCTTGTGTATATTGTTAAATCATTTTAGTCATGTCTGACTCTTCATTACCTTATTTGGGGTTTTCTTGGTTTACCAAGAAATACTGGAATGGTTTGCCATTTCCTTCTCCAGCTCATTTTACAGATGAGAAAATGGAGGCAAACAGGATTAAATGACTTGGCCAAACTCACACAGCTAGTAAGTGTACGAAGCCAGATTTTAACTCAGGTCTTCCTGAATCCAGGCCCCTAACTCTATCAACTGCACTACCCAGCTTCTCCCTGTTACGTATTAGAAAGCTTCAAGTGTTTCTTCACTGACAAAAATACCAGACAAAAAGGAGATAGCTTTTACTTCATAGCCATATATACATAGACACATACCAAACATTTATATTGTGTGTATTAAAATGGAATTTCTGCCTTTATACCTTTTAGAGGTTTTTCACATCAGTAATTTAGCTATTTTTAAAGGATTTTTTAAGCCTCTATGCATATAATCACATGGAAGTGTTTTTCTTTTTAATGTGATTAATGATGTTGATTATTTTCCTTTCTTTGCATCTTCAATACTTTCCTAATGTTGAAGCATCCTTGCATCCCTTGTGTAAATCTAACTTGGTTATGATAAATACTAATTTGCCTAGATTGCTATAATATTCTTGCTAGAATTATTTTAAAATGTTCTATCATTTGTAGATATTGTCTCCCATGATGAGCTGTTAACTCTTTAAGAGAAGGAATAGTTTCTTCTATTTTCTTTGGATCTCTAGTGCTTAACAAAGTACCTATCACATAGTAAGAATACAGTAAGTTCTTGATTATTAATAGTAACATATGGTCCTCTTTTTCTGCTTTACCCTTCCTCAAAATTTAGTTCTTAAGTCTATATTCATTTCATTAAAGGGACAGATAGAATGTTTTCTTTCCTGATTATTAGTAGAATTTGAGGAGGAAAAATATTTATTGATTTTAAATGATGGACAATATTCACCTGTAAATCTGTCTGATCTATAGTAGTTACTCAGTGCACTGAAGATACAAGGAAATACAACAGATAGCCTCTGCTCTTAAGGAGCTCACAATCTAATGGGGGAGGGAAGATATAAACAAGGATGTATAAACAATGTATATAATAGGAAATAGGCAACACAAAAGAGGCATGAGAATCAAGAGATATTAGGAAAGAATTCTTGTAGAAAGTGGGATTTTAGTTGGGATTGAAGGAATCCAGGAAATCCAGGAGGCAGAGATGAGGAGGGAAAGCATTACATATATCATGGAAAGTCAGTAAAACTTTCTTAATCTGAGAGATGAGGTGTCTTATTTAAGGAACAACAAGGAGGCGTGTCATTGGATCAGAAAGTAGAGAAGTATAAGGTATAAGAAGACTGAAAAGGTGAAAGACCCCAAGTTATGAAGGGCTTTGAATGCCAAAAGATTTTATATTTGATCTTAGAGATGATATGGAATCACTGAATTTTAGTGAATTGGGGGAAGGAGGGAGCAGATATGACATGGTTGGAATTGTACATGAGAAAAAATCACTTGGATGGCTAAATGAAGGTTGGACTGGAGAGGGGAGGCAATTGTGGCAAGCAGACCACTCAGCAGGCTGTTGCATTAATCTAGATGAAGAGAAGAGGGCCTGTACCAGAGTGATAATAATGCCAGGGAAGAGAAGGGAGTACATATAAGAGATATTAGGGGGAAAAACTGAAACACTTTGGCGACAGATTGGTTATCTATCAATGGGGAGGAAAATCAAGGATGACAATCATGGTGCAAGCCTGGGTGACTGGGAAGTTAGGAAGGGGAAAGTTTTTTTTAGGTGAAAGAGTTGAGTTTTGGACATGCTGAGTTGAAGATTTCCATGGGGATCTAATTTGAAATGTCCAAAAGGCAGAGTGACAATAATGAAGCTATTCATACTTGATCATTGTACAATATTGCTGTCACTGTATACAGTGTTCTACTGCTTCTGCTCATTTCACTTTGCATCAACTTACATATGTCTCCAGGTTTTACTTAGAGCATTTGTTTGTCAATTTCTTATGTCACAATGGTGTTCCATCATAATCATATACCATGACTTCTTCAGTCATTCTGCAATTGAGGGGCATCCCCTCAATTTCCAATTTTTTGCCAAAAAGAGCCACTATATTTTTTGTACATATAGGTCCTTTTCTTTTTTGTTCTTTTGTCCCTTTGGGATACAGACTTAGTAATGGTATTGATAGTTCAAAGGGTATGCATGGCTTTATAGTTCTTTCATTGTAGTTCCAAATTGTTCCACCAACAGTGCATTAGTGTTTCAATTTTCCCATATTCCCTCCAACATTTGTCATTTTCCTTTTCTGTCATATTAACCAAGCTGATAAGTGTTGGGTGGCACCTCAGAGTTTATTTAATCTCTAACCAATAGTGATTGAGAACATTTTTTCATATGATGATAAATAGCTTTGGTTATTTCATCTGAAAACTACCTGTTCACATCCTTTGCCCATTTATCAATTAGGGAATGATTTGTGTTCTTACAAGTTTGACCCCATTCTCTATATATTTGAGAAATGAAGCCTTTGTCAGAAAAATTGCTTTAATTTTTATACTTATGGTTACCATCTATTATCTATTTCCCCTTGACTCAGTTTCTCCCTCCCTCCCTTCCTCTCTCTCTCTCTCTCTCTCTCTCTCTCTCTCTCTCTCTCTCTCTTCAGAGTTGTCTTAGATCCTTGTATTTCACAGAATAGCTAAGTCATTCACAGCTCATCATCTTACAGTATTGCTGTTGCTTTGTACACAGTACATTTTACTTTATATCAGTCCATGTAAATCTTTCCAGATTTTTCCAAGAGTATCCTGCTCATCAGTTCTTAGAGTACAATAGTGTTCCAGCATAATCACATGCAATAACTTGTTCAGCCATTTCCCAATTGATGGGCACCCCCTCCATTTTTAAATCTTTTCCCCAAGAAAAGAGCTGCCATAAATATTTTTGTACATATAGGTCCTTTTACTTTTTGTTTTTTTATCTCTTTTGAGATATAGACATAGTAATAGTATTGCTAGGCCTGCATGGTTTTATACACCTTTGGGAATATTTCCAAATTGCACTACAGAATGGTGAATGAGTGCACAACTCCACCAACAATGCATTAATATCTCATCTTTCCCCTATCCCCTCAAACATTTGTCATTTACCTTTTCTGTACCATTAGACAATCTAATAGGTATGAGGTAGCAGCTCAAAATTATTTTAATTTGTTTTTATTTTTTAATGTATTTGTTTTAATTTTCATTTCTCCAATCAATAGTGAGTTAGAATATTTTTTCGTATGGCTATAGCTAGTTTTGATTACTTGTTCTGAAAACTGATCACATCTTTTGATCATTTACCAATTGGAGAATGGAACTTATTGTTTAGAAATTTGACTCAGTTCTCTATATATTTGAGAAATGAGGCCTTTATCAGAGAAACTTGCTTCAAAGTTTTTTTTGACACTTACTTTTGCTAACTGTACTTACCTCAATCCAATCCCCCAATTTATTCTATTCTCTTTCTCCTTTCACCCTGTCTCTCCTCAAAGTGTTTTGCTTCTGACTATCCCTTCCCCCAATCTGCCATCCCTTCTATCACAAACCCCCTTCTCTTATCCCCTTCTCCTTCTACTTTCTTATAGGGTAAGATAGATTTCTATACTCAATTTATTGTGTACATTATTCCCTCTTTGAGCCAATTCTGAGGAGAGTAAGGTTCACTCACTCTCCCTCACCTCCCCCTGGTTCCCCTCTACTGTAAAAGCTTTTTATTACTTGTTTTGTGTGAAATAATTTACCCCATTCTACTCCTTCCTTTCTCTTTCTCCAAGGTCATTCCTCTCTCACCTTTAATTTTATTTTTTAGATATCATCTCTTCATATTCAACTCACCCCTTTGACCTCTGTCTATCTATACTCCTAACAACCCTAATAATAAGAAAGGTCTTATAAGTTACAGATGTCATGTTCCCACATAGGAATGCCAACAGTTTAACCTCAACAAATCCCTTAGGATTTCCCATTCCTGTTTAGCTTTTTATGCTTCTCTTGAGTCTTGAATATTGTATCTGAAAGTCAGATTTTCTGTTCTTCTCTGGTCTTTTCATTAAGAATGCTTGAAAGTGGGCAGCTAGGTGGCACAGTGAGTAGAGCACTGGCCCTGGAGTCAGGAAGACTTGAGCTCAAATCCGGCCTCAGACACTTGACCCATGTACTAGCTGTGTGACCTTGGTCAAGTCACTTAACCCCAATTGCCCTACTACTAAAAAAAAAAGACTGCTTGAAAGTCCTCTATCCCCTTGAATATCCATTTTTTTCCTCCTTGAAGGATTATACTTAGCAGTGCTGGGTAGGTGATTGTCGGTTGTAATCCTAGCTCCTTTGCCCTCTGGAATATCATATTTTAAGTCCTCGGTCCTTTAATGTAAAAGCTGCTAAATCATGTGTTATCCTAATCCTGTCGCACCATGATACTTGAATTGTGTCTTTCTAGCTATTTGAGATATTTTCTCCTTTACCTGGGAACTCTGAAATTTGACTATAATATTCCTGGCAGTTTTTATTTTGGGATCTCTTTCAAGATGTGGTCACTACATTCTTTCAATTTCTATTTTACCCTCTGGTTCTAGAATATCAGGGCAGTTTTCCTTGACAATTTCTTGAAAGATGATGTCTAGACTCTTTTTTTGATCATGCCTTTCAGGTAGTCCAATAATTTTTAAATTATTTCTCCTGGATCTATTCTCCAGGTCAGTGGTTTTTCTAATGAGATATTTCACATTGTCTTCTATTTTTTCATTCTTTTGTTTCTATTTTATAATACTTTGCTTTCTCATAAAATCACTAGCTTCCACTTGCTCCAATCTAATTTTTAAGGTGGTATTTTCTTAAGTGGTCTTTTGGACTGCCTTTTCCATTTGTCTAATTCTGCCTTTCAAGGCATTCTTCTCCTCATGGCCTCTTTGGAGCTCTTTTGCCATTTGAGTTAGTCTATTCTTCAAGGTGTTATTTTCTTCAGTATTTCTTGGGTCTCCTTTAGCAAGTCATTGACTGTTTTTCATGGTTTTCTTGTATCACTCTAATTTCTCTTCCCAATTTTTCCTCTACTTCTCTTACTTGCTTTTCCAAATGCTTTTTGAGCTCTTCCATGGCCTGAGGCCAGTTCATGTTTTTCTTGGAGGCTTTTGATGTAGGCTCTTTGACTTTGTTGACTTCTTCTGGCTGTATGTTTTATCTTTTTTGTCATCAAAAAGGGAATCTAGAGTTCAAATTTGAGTCTGAGTTCATTTTCACTGCCTGTTCATGTCCCCAGCCAACTACTTGACCCTTGAGCTTTTTGTCAGGATATGACTGCTTGTAGAGTAGAGAGTACTTTGTTCCAAGCTTTAGGGTCCAAGCAATGCTGTTTTCAGAGCTACTTCTACTCCACCATCACCCCAGGCTCTGTCACAGCAGCACTCCTCCTCCCCCAAAAACTGCCAACCAGGACCACAATCCAGATCCAAGCAGGGCACAGCAAGAGAACCTGCCTTTGTGCCCACAAAGCACTCCTTGCACTCCCATTCTGATCTGCTGCTAGATTCCTCCCACTGTGTCAGCCAGGGACTTGGGAAGCAGCTGATATGGAGCTCTGGAAGCAGGCTCAGGAGCTTCCTGCTGCTGCCACCACAACCACTGCACCACCTCTGCCACCCCCAGGGCTGGTGGTCAGACTGCGCTGAACTCGATCCTGCAGCTTCCCACTAACCTGCTCTTTGGTGTTTGTGGGTTGAAAAGTCTGGTAACTGCCACAGCTCAATGATTTACAGCTCTAAGACCTGTTCTGGTTGGCTGACCCTAGGTCTGGTCTGTCCTGGCATGGCCCAGGCTTGACTGCATTCTGCTCCCAGCACCATGCAGTAGACCCTTCCCTGCGACTATCCAGGCTTTCCTGGGCTGGAGACCTGTTTCCCTCTGCTATTTCATGGGTTCTGCAGCTCTAGGGTTTGTTCAGAGTCATTTTTTACAGGTGTTTGGAGGGATTTGGGGGAGAGCTTACAAGCAAGTCCCTGATTTACAGCCACCATCTTCTAGATTCATTTTTAAAAGGTATTTGGAAGGGTTTGGGGAGTGCTTAGGTGAGTCCTTGACTTCGCTGTGCCATCTTGGCTCCACCCCTTGATTTCTCTTCAATGAATTTTTGTACGTCTTTTTCCATTTGGCTAATTCTCCTTTTTAAGGATTTCTTCTGTTCATTGGATTTTTTGTGCCTCATTTACTATTTGGCCTATTCTATTTTTAAGCTATTGTTTGCTTCAGTGTATTTTGTTGGTACTCCTTTGCCAGTCCAGTGACTCCTTTTTCATGATTTTTTTGGCATCACTCTCATTTCTTTTCCCAATTTTTCTTTTTTGATTTTCAAAATCTTGTATGCTAGTGCTCCTCTTCACCCTAGGACTATGACCTAAGTACGGATGACACAACAGAGTTCTGTACCCGTTGACAGCAAAGATATCCCTGTAATCTCCTTCTGACTAGTTGTCCAACCCTTTACTTTCCTGTGGCCTGAGAGCTCTGAAAGTCACTGATGATGATTCAATTGTCCCTAAAGGTTGCTACTTGATTGCCAGGGATATTGTCTGTGATGGTCTATGCCCCACTCTCACTCTGTTGTGACAGACCTTTCCTGTTGATGTTTTAAGTTGTTTTAGACTGGAAAATTATTTCACCCCCATCCTGTTGTATTTCCTACCACTGCAGAGTTCATTTTGAAATGTTATTTTTAAGTTGTTTTGGAGAGAATTTGGGAGAGTTCAGATGAGTCCCTGCCTATTCTCTGCCATCTTGGCTCTACTAGCCATATCAATTTTTGACCACTTTCCATTCTGAAGACCAGAGTAACTGAATCTACAGGGCTACTTCCCAACTTATCCTCATATTACCAGATTGAGTCTCCAGAGTGTACCTCACAATGTCCTAAGAGTAACCTGAGTGATGAGATATGGTTTCTAGTACTGTTGCTCATGAGCCCCTATCTACTATGTTCCCAATATTATTATCTACCCAGAGTTAGTTTTCAGAAACTGATATTTGCTAATGTAATATAATAAGAAAAATTAGTACAAAACATTCCTCCAAAAGACTTGGGCACACTCTACCATAATCACCCAGAATATCTCTGGAGACATTGGGTTAGACAACACATGTGACTAAAAGGAAAACTCAGAGCTTCTTATTTTTGGATGGAAGTTATTTGTTTTTATTTCTTGGAGTCTTCATGAGGTTTCCCTGAGGTACCTATAGCACTTTCCTAGATTCTGAAGGTTAGAACCTTCATTGAACCATGAAACTGATTCTGTCCTACCTCCAAAAGATAAGGGTCTCTGTATCTGCCTTTTCTTGGTGTGTTTAGTTTGTCCTCACTCTGTGCCCATTTGTATACAATTTTTATTACCAGACAACAATGGGGAGGGAGGAAGGAATATGACACTGCTGAGCTCACTTGTTGTCTGTCCTCTGACTTCAGACACAAGGGTCTAATTTCTCAATGTGCTCCCAAAGCATAACTGATTTCCTTCTCGAAATCTTTCTCTAATATACCTGGGTGCATTGGAGTGTGTGGTGTATGTGTGTGTGTGCCTATGTGTGTTTGTGTGTGTGTGTGTGTGTGTGTACTTATGGACATGTGTGCATGTGATTCAATTGATTCCAAAACGTGTGTTACCTGACTTTAGCCAACGATTTGAAGCATGCCACTCCTTGAATGTAGTTCACATGTTTAGTTGAAGGATTGAATCAGTAGAGGTGTGTAGGAATCATTTGCACTTAGTTTGTGTATTTGACTCTGTAATTCTGTTTAAAAGACATTCCAACCTGACATTATTATCACCTGACAAAAATCATCTTGTTAGTTGCATTAATTGAGACTGGAAGGTGAGATACTCTTCTTTTTTAATATTAGAAGTTGGGAACTTTATTACTATCACATATTAACTCTATTACACCACAAAAGTAACAAAGCAGGTAACATGGCAGTTTTCTGCTAGTGGCACACCTGACATTCATTGCTTTAACTTAATTTTCTAGATTACCTTTCATCACACCCCCCCCCAAGATAGCATCACTTCTATTTGGTACAATTAGAATGAGGGAATGCTAAACTCTAAACAAATAATTCTCGTTTCAGTGTCAGTGAATTTACCAAATAGATGGACAATTACATAAAAATTTCTACAAGACCATGCCAATTTACTTAAAAATCCATCCAATCTTATATAGCCTTTACCAGATGACTTGCTGGTGTTGAGGAGATCTTCTAGCCAGAAAAATTAATGGAACCAAGTCAAAGGCTTTGGAAGAGCATCGTAAAAAAAATTCTAGAGCACTTCCCCCTTAAACTACAAAAAGGGGAATACCATTTTTTTCCATTAAGAGGCTAAAAGTACAGTCCTAAGAGGTCAGGTAACATTTGTTATCAGTCTTGTCCAAAGGTAAACTATACATTTTTTAAACAAAAATTACAGTTGTTAGGCCAAGTGAACTCAGTTGCCTGTTACTTTTGTGCCCCCAAATTGTAGCAAAGATGGCCAAAGGATTGATTTGTTCCAGTTACTTTAAATGCTTTCCACCCCCATTGAATTCTAATAATGGTTGACCCAAAGAACACACAGGTTTCACATTAAACTGTTTTAATGGTCTCGAAATTCTGTGATGGATTTTTGGTCAAGCTGTTTCAATTTAAAAATTACTGATTTTAAAAACTAATAACTTAAAACGGTCATGAAACAAATAGTCCACTAAAACATTCCTTTCCTCCTGAGGCTTTTACCATTCATTGTAATCATTAACTAGTCTTTTACTATTAAACTTAAATGGCCATTTGAGACAAACAGTCCTGAGACTGTTCTTCCACCACTCATTAAGACTGGGGTGGCAGATGTTGTACAGAATATTCATTTAGCCTTCTGAGCCTCCTGGACAGATTTTGTGACCTTGCCAGATCCAGCAGCCTTCTTGTCAACTGCCTTGATGATACCAATTGAAACAGTCTGCCTCATATCATGAACAGCAAAATGACCCAGAGGAGGATAATCAGAGAAGCTCTCCATACACATAGGCTTGCCTGGAACCATGTCATTGCCAGATTTCGGGAATTTAGGGCCATCTTCCAGCTTCTTACCAGAATGATGATCAATCTTCTCCTTCACTTCAGCAAACTTGCAAGCAATGAGGGCAGTGTGACAGTCCAGAACAAGCGCATAGCCAGCACTGATTTGGCCTGGATGGTTCAGGATAATAACCTGTGCAGTGAAACCAGATGCTCCCATAGGTGGGTCATTCTTGCTATCACCAGCCACATTACCACGGCAGACATCTTTGACAGACACGTTCTTGACATTGAAACCAACATTATCCCCTGGCAGAGCCTCACTCAAATCTTGATGTTGCTTTTCAACAGATTTTACTTCAGTCATAACATTGACTGGGGCAAAGGTGACCACCATGCCTAGTTTTAGAACACCAGTTTCCACTCGGCCAATAGGCACAGTACCAATACCGCCAATCTTGTAAACATCTTGGAGGGGCAGATGAAGGGGCTTCTTAGTTGGATGAGTTGGGGCAGGATGCAATCCAAAGCTTCAAGCAGTGTAGTTCCATTAGCATTGCCATCCTTGCGAGTGACTTTCCATCCCTTGAACGAAGGCATATTAGAGCTTGGCTCCAGCATGTTATCACCATTCCAACCTGAAGTTGTCACAAAAGCTACTGTGTCGGGGTTGTAGCCAATTTTTCTTAATATAGATACTGACTTCCTTGACAATTTCCTCATATCTCTTCTGGCCATAGGGGGTGCTCAGTGGAATCCATTTTGTTTACACCAACAATCAGTTGTTTTACACCTAGTGTGTAGGACAGAAGGGCATGCTCATAGGTCTGCCCATTCTTTGAGATACCAGCTTCAAATTCACCAATACCAGCAGCAACAATCAGGACTGCACAGTCAGCCTGAGATGTGCCTGTAATCGTGTTCTTGATAAAGTCTCTGTGTCCAGGAGCATCAATAATGGTCACATAAGTACTTGCTGGTCTCAAATTTCCACAGGGAGATATCAATAGTGATATCATGCTCATGTTCAGCCTTCAGTTAATCCACGACCCAGGCATATTTAAAGGAGCCCTTTCCCATCTCAGCAGCCTCCCTCTCGAACTTCTCAATGGTTCTCTTGTCAATTCCACCACATTTGTAGATGAGGTGGCCAGTAGTGGTGGACTTGCCAGAGTCTATGTGTCCAATGATGACAATGTTAATGTGAGTCTTTTTCTTGCCCATTTTTTGGAAGTTTAGTGATGGTTTTCACAACACCTGTGTTCTGGCAGCAAACCCATTGTGAAAAAGTGAGATACTCTTCTTGCACCAGACCTGTCCAATTGTTCACTTTTCACCTGTGCACTTGGATGGGGCAAATTTCCAGCCTCTCTCTGTTTCTCACCTACCTCTTTCCCATTTGTGTAAATTGTCTCCCTGTAATCCCTAACACAAAAAAATATTGCTTCACTTATATGGAACCATAAAATTTAGTCCATGGATTATTAATTCAACTTTTCCTCTTTCTCTTATGGTTCTTTAAATTCCCTCAATTCTTTTGACACTTAGATTATTTTTTATCCCTTGATGTTATTTCTTTGTTCTTTCTTTTACCCTTCAGTTCAATCTCCTTTTTCAAACTTTCGCCTATATATATACCTGAGAGAATTTATTTCATTATTTAATTATTTTTTTGATAATTTTTCTTATTTAACTTCCCTGAATTTCTTTTATTTGGTATATCTGCAAGGTAAATATTCTACTCAGATGTGTCTCTGCAAGGTAAATATTCCATTCAGAGGTATTGTAGTCAGGTGGCATGCTGGAGCCAGCCAGCTTCAATTGGCTTGAGAGATAACTGTTAAATTTTCAGTGTGAATATTTACACCTTAGAAATGACAATTGCTGTAAATCAGGGTTAATTTATTGTTATGCATATTGTCTAAACTTAAGAAAGTGTTAATTATGTAGATTAAACTTAAAAAACTTATGCACACATTCCCTCATCCCTCCCTAGAGCTCTGCTTCCCAATATACCATGTATTACTCCCTAAATATTGCCTGAGCTTATCAGGAGTGAAGTAGAAAGCCCAGAGAATGAAGTCATCACCAGACTGGACCTGGAGACTGAAATCTAATGGTAATTATATTCATAGGCATTTATATAGTGCTTTGAGGTTTGCCAATTAATTCATTTGAACCTTAAAATATCCCATATTGTAGCTATAATTGAATTTGTAGGAATTTTTCAAATGCCTATTTTTGAAAGCCAATCTTTTTTCATTATTAGGCTCAATTTTGTAGGATGTATCATTTTGGGTTGCAACTTGACCATTTTTTGCTTTTCAGAATATTCTATTTTCTCCTTTCCTCTGATTCCTTATAAGTTGTATAATCCTGGATTATTTGAATTAGCATTCCCTAATACTGGAAGACCTTTCTCTTGACCACTTGCAGAATTTGTTGTTTGTTCTTAAAATTGTCAAATTGACCTGCTTCATGTCATATAGTTTCAAGTATGATTATTTTTCTGGTGTTGAACTGTGCTTTCAATTAGTCATTGCTTTGTTTTCTTTATTCACATCTCTTGACAGTTAGCTAATATTATTTCCTGAATTATATTATAGAGTTGTTTTTTTTTAAAAAACATACTTTTGGGAGACCTATGAATCTTAAATTATACATGCGCATCTTGTTTTGTAGGTTGCTTTGTTTATGTATATAATTTATTTGTTCTTTTAACGTTGTTGCCTTTTAATATTCTTCTGTCAAATTTCTTCTCATTTCTGTATATCTTTTGCTTTAAATATGCTTTTTTTCTTACAAAACCCTACTACTTTGGAGGGAATGTCTATCATATACTCAAAATTTTATACTCTACTATTTATTTCACTGTTTGCTTAGAGAACTCATTTCCTACTTTATGTTGTTCTTGATATCTTTGTTCAATATTTTATTTACTTTGAACCATCTTGATGTGTATTCTCTTCTGTGATTTCTCAGGTGTTTACAGAATTCTCATCTTAAAATTGTATTCCATTTCCCTTCATTGTGTATTTGTCCACAGTGTTCTGTGCTCTCTGATTTTTTTCAAATTCATCTTTTAGTCTTTATGAACTTCTCTGTTGATTCATCTGTTTGTGATATGTTAGGTTTTTATTTAGATTTTCTCCATTAGCAACGTGATCTTTCAGTTTTTCTCTTATATTGCCAGTAACATTTTTCTGGTTTCCATTCTTTGACCTTCGTCTTTAACTGCTAAACAGACACCCATAGATGAAGGCCAGCTACTACCACATATTTAAAGTTGTCAGGGACTGACTTATGTCCCTGACTATAATTGTTGTTGTTGTTGTTGCTGTTCATACTGTGTTTTTGAAAATACCAATAATATCACAAAGGGGATGTAATGACTTGGGGGTTAATTGGATATGAGTTGGACAGAGCTGCAGAGTCATCAGTCTCATTTTCTCCTCCAGAGTCACTGAGATCCAGTGGCAAGACAGAGGTCAAAACAACAGGCAATGGCCCAGGATGCAGTGGGTGACTTTGGCCTTTCTAAATTAAAATCTTTCCTAGGTCTTAGTTTGCCTGAAGCCACACCCCTTCAGTGACAAGTTTTTCATTTCTTTTGTGTATTTGGATTATCTAAGGCTTTTCTATATGTTTTATAGATGCCAGAGAAGCAAACAATGAGTAAATTCTTGATGTAATGGTGCCTCTTTGTTTAGAGGAGATTGGAAGCAGAGGAGGAATAACGATCTAATCCAAGCTGACCAAAGTAAAGTCATCCATGCCAAGAAGCATTTTATTAAACATCTACTATATGTAAAGCACTTTGATACTTTGATAGGTAGTAGAGATAGGAAGACAAAATGTTAAGTCATTTGAAGGTAATTTTATAGCAACAAACTGACACTAAAGTCATCATGCAGTAGTTTATTGATTACAATTATTGTTGCTGTTGCTGTCCAGTCATTCAATCATGTCCAACTCTATGTGACCACATAAATACTGTTCATGGGATTTTCTTGGTAAAGATGTTGGAGTAGTTTGACATTTCTTTCTCCACTGTGTTCCTATTTTAAAGATGAAAAATTGAAACAAAAAAGGGTTGAGTTTCATAAAGCCAGGAAAGTGTCTGAAGTTAGAATTTAATTTAGATTGTACTGACTCCAGGCTTGGTGCTCTATCCACTGCACCACATAGCTGCCTTTATTGATTACTAGGGCAACGATTTACAAATTCTATTCTTATGGAGCACAAGTTCCATCAGGTCTTGGCAAATTGGAAAGATATCTTTTTTTATTTAATTTATTTAATATTTTTAGTTTTTAGCATTGATTTTCACAAGAGTTTGAATTACAAATTTTCTCTCCATTTCTACCCTCCTCCCCATTCCAAGATAGCATATATTCTGGTTGCCCCATTCCCCAGTCAGCCCTCCCTTCTGTCACCCCCCTTGCCCCACCCCATATTCCCTTACTTTCTTGTAGGGCAAAATAGCTTTCTATGCCCCATTGCCTGTGTATCTTATTTCATAGATGCATGCAAAAACTTTTTTTGAACATCTGTTTTTAAAACTTTGAGTTCCAAATTCTCTCCCCTCTTCCCTCCCCACCCACCCTTCCTAAGAAGGCAAGCAATTCAACATAGGCCATGCGTATCATTATGTAAAACCCTTCCACAATATTCATGTTGTGAAAGACTAACTATATTTTGCTCCTTCTTATCCTATCCCCCTTTATTTAATTTTCTCCCTTGACCCTGTCCCTTTTCAAAAATGTTGTTTTTGATTACCTCCTCCCCTTATCTGCCCTCCCTTCTATCATCTCCCCTTTTTATCTCCTTCCTCCTTCTTTCCTGTGGGGTAAGATACCCAATTGAGTGTGTATGTTATTCTCTCCTCAGGTCAAATCTGATGAGAGCAAGAAACCATGGACTCCTTTCACTCTGACCCAGCAGCTTTTCCTACTAACCTTCTCTGTTGTCTTTCATGTTTGTGGTTTGAGAAGTCTGGTAACTGCCACAGCTCATTGATTCAGAGTGCTAGGACCTGTCCAGGCATGGTTCACACTGGGCTCTGCTCTGCTCCACTCCCAGCTCTTGCTCCCAGCTCTGTGTGATAGACCTTACCCAGTGACCATCCAGGCTTTCCTGGGCTGGAGTCCTGCTTCCCTCTGCTATTTCGTGGGTTCTGCAGTTTTAGAATTTGTTTAGAGTCATTTTTTATAGGTGTTTAGAGGGACCTGGTTGGGGGGGGGGGAGCTCACGCAAGTCCCTGCTTTCCAAAATTGGAAAGATATCATATGTAGGTTGGGTGATGGACTAAATATATGTCAATTGTGGACCAGTCTAGCTAATTTCAAAGAATCTCGTTATTAAAAATTTAGGCATGAACTTTCAAAATTGCTTATCCAAAGCAACTTTATTTGCTTATCCTTAGCAACTAGCCTATGGAGTCATTGGATTTTGTATCTTAAGGAAATACCTCTAATACTGGAATGGATCTGTGATATCAATGATATGGCCACTCTCCCCAATGATATCTGTTCATATTTGCCCATCCTAGGTTATTCTTGTCCATAAGCTTCTACAAATTCACAATAGGCAACCCACCCAAAATGCTAAAAAAAAAAAAAAAAAGAATTTACATGAAAAATCAGGAAGTTTCAAGCAAAGAAGCTATAAGTTTATATTCTTTTCTTTTACAAATCACAATATTGGGGATTAAGAATGAACATTTCTCTCATTTTGAAGTTGTCTTTTTAGAGCTATTAAATCTTAAAAGTCACATAAAAGTACAAAATTCCCTCTGGAATGGGGGTCCTTAACCTGAGGTTCATGGACATATTTGTTTTTAAAAAATATTTTATTAACTATATTAAAATAGGATTGATTTTCTTTGTAATCTACATATTTTATTTTCTACAACTAAAAGCACTATTATCAGAAGGGGTCCAAGGTTCACCAAACTGCCAAAGGGATCCATTATACACAAGTTAGAAGCTTCTACTCTAGAATGTTATGCTTAAAATTTCATTCTAACCTCATCACTCTCCTAGAGAATGATATCCTTTTAGGACTGGTATTGTATTTCCACTATGAGAAAGCTGAAGATAGGTTAAGAGCAGTCTTAGGCTGCAAATGGTGCTTTAAAAGTGAACAAAATGACTATTTTAAAGTTTTTTCATAAAAGAAAAATATATCTATACACTGGCCTGTTTTTTTAAACCTCTGTGGGCCACAATTAGATTTTCAGAGTCCTATTATTTAGAAATGATTACCCTTCCCTGGGTTAAGGAATTCTCATCTATTCAAAATAAAAACTTTCCAGGATTGGTAGCATATTGAGTTCTTCCCCATTTCTCCCACTTCAGTCTGCATGCATGTCAGTAACTCAGCTTTTCAAATTCTTCTCTTCTTTTGGCTAGAGAAGTACAGATTTGGATAGGGTAGAAAGAACATTATGGCATGGGGATACAGGGGATGAAGTTTACAAAAACAGAAGGTGAAAGGATATTACATACAAACTTTACCTACTTTATAATATTTGCCTAGAACAGGCATTAGCTTTTGCTACTCAGAATGTATAAGTCTTTGATTTTCAAGATTCCTGAATTTATCACAGAATCTTGAAGTTAAAGCTAGTGGAATCTTACAAACTCCCTAGGGCACACTATTCTCACATATTTTACTGATGAGGTAAAATCCAAGGTCAAACATTGATTTAGTAGATTAGCCTTAGAAATGAGTACTGTTTCTATTGTCCTGTGACATGAAAAAATACAGTCATGACAAGTCAATTACTTTATATTTAAAAAAAAAAAACCTAAGGGAACATTTTCCCAGTAGTTATAGTCTATACAAAATTCCCTTGAGCAAAGCCATCTTTACCTCCTTGTTCCTTAGTGTGTATACTAGGGGATTCAGCATGGGTGTGATCATTGTTTGGAAAATGGTTATAATCCTATCCATAATATGTTTTGAGCCTGGTCTTAGATAAATGATGAGACCAGGCACAAAGAAGCAGAGGACCACGATGCAATGGGAAACACAGGTCTGGAAGGCTTTGTGTCTGCCCTCTGCTGTGCGAATCTTGAGGATAGAATGAACAATGGACACATAGGAAAGGAAAATCAGGAAGCAACATCCAGAGGCCACCACACCAATGTTAACAAAGATTACCATCTCATTGACTGAAGTTTCTGCACAGGCCAATCTGAGAATGGGTGGTGCATCACAAAGGTAATGCTCAATCTGGTTGGGGCCACAGAAGGGCAGTCTAAAGGTCAGGGCAGTCTGGGCTGCAGATTGGATAGCACCACTGAGCCATGTGCCTCCAGCCAGAAGGGCACAGATTTTCCCACTCATCATGGTAGCATAGCGCAGGGGATAAGTGATGGCCAGGTAGCGGTCAAAGGACATGACTGTGTAAAGGAAACACTCAGTGTTCCCTAGACAATGAAAGAAATAGAGTGGAGCCACACAGCTGTGAAATGAGATGGCCCCACCATCTGGGGAGAGGAGACTCATGAGTATTTTGGGCACAGTGACAGTAGAGAACCACATGTCAATGAAGGAGAGGTTGGCCAGGAAATAGTACATGGGAGTGCGGAGGTGGGAATCTGCCTTGGTCACCAGCAGTATGAGGAGGTTTCCCACCAAAGTAAGTGCATATATCACTAAGAAAATCCCAAACAGAGGTGTGCCCAATTCGGGTGCATGGGGAATCCCTGTGAGGGTGAATGTAGCCACGAAGCTCTCATTTTGTCTGCCCATTTAGATAGTGGGCTCTTTTCCTAAAGAAGAGAAAAAATCATTAAATCCATTGACAAGCATTTTAAACACCTACCAGGCAGTGTACTAGGCATTGGAAATACAAACACAAAAATAAAATATTTCCTGGACTCAAAAATTTTATGCCATCTTGGAGAAAATAACATGTAAACCTAAAATTAGAGCAGGGAATGAGAGCTGACATTCCCTACACGTAACTTATATTATCACCCTTCCTTTTATCTTCTACTCAACCATTTTACTTATTTATTCTCCTATCAGGTTCTAAGTCAATGAAGGGATTTTTAAAATATTCTCTCTTTACTAAAATTATAATGACTCTCTCATTACTTAATTAGTTCTAGGCCAGTACCCCAGTTGAATAAAATTATTTGTTAAATATACTAAAGAAATCTTTTCCCATAACTTTTTGCTCATCGCAGTACTAGGCTCCCTAATCTTCTAGGCTTAAATAAGCATCAATTTGTTATATACAATTTATTAGCAATACACCAAATAATAAGACAAAGACATAAATAATTATTTACAATGTATGAGGTCTGAGAAAGATCATAGACATAATGTCTTCTGACCATCTCTGATATATCTGACTTTTCATCAGTTCAGGAAATACAAGACCATACTTTACTTCTCTCAGAATTCCAATCAAATATTCTTACCAAGCATTCTTTTCATTTTTCTTCAAAAGATAAGTTAAAATACTTCTCTTGTGAAAGAAGCTCTGCCATAAAGACAGAATACAAAAGGTAGTAATAAATAAAATCTTCTCTGAACGTAAAGTGAAAGCATCTTTGGGACTATTCAAAATCAATGTTTAGATTTTCATGTTCTCCCTTTTTTATCCCTGTTATCTTTGAAAATTCCTAGGCATCTGATCTGGAGGAGCAAAAAACGAAAAGTGGTAATAACAGATGAGTTTGATAAATGGTAGAAATAAGAGGTGAAATGAAGGGAGTGGGAAAGTTAGGAGCCAAAGAGAGTAGAACAATGATACTTGTGAGCCAAAGAAAATATCTGGAAAGTTTACCCCTCGTCTTGTGCGACAAAGATGACACACAAGGAAAACTGTACAGGTTTTTTCAGACACTGCATAGGGAGATTCTTAAATGGGTGATATTGCTGAAGATCTGAGAAAGCTTTGGTACGAGAAGGTTTAGAAGCAGAGGAGAAATACATAGACAGAAAGGGAATAGACAAGGAGGCATCAGAGGCTAGTTAGAAAGAGGAGATGGGAGGGAGGAAGAAAGACAGAGAGACAGATAGACAGAGAGAGAGAGAGAGAGAGAGAGAGAGAGAGAGAGAGAGAGAGAGAGAGAGAGAGAGAGAGAGGAAGGGAGGGAGGGAGAGGGAGAGCTACCCTCATCCCTTTTTATGAAGAGAGGACTTTCCCAGAGGAGATTTCATATTATGGACTATAAATTACTAGGAATTTGCATTTTACGTAAATTGAACTGAGTAACCAACTCAATAGTTTCTGTTTTATTTTCCTGATTCTTTTAAAAAAAATTCTTCCATGTGATTGTGAATTCCATACACAATTGGCAATTGTAAATTCCTGTTATATTTTCCAATGCCAGGGAGTCTTGGATGCAAAGGTACATTTGTCTATTATTAATAAAAATCTGAAATTGCAAAGCGTAGAGTGAAATTGTCAGTTTGGTAGGTGACATTTAAATGCTGGAGAAATTCATGAGAGCAAAAAGATGAATGTCTGCAATTGTAAATAATATATTAAAGGACAAATAATCTAAACTCTTCTTATAAGACAAAGGCATTTGAGGCATCAGTTGTGATATAGAAAAAGGATCTAGGAAATTTTGTACCACGTCCCTGAGCTTTCTAACCTCAGAGTGTATGCACCTCTGGTATCTCATAAAAATGAAGATAATAATATTTGTACTATGTAGGTCACACTCTTGTTGTGAGGAAAATGGCTCATACACATTAAAAAATTGAACCAATGTGATAAATGTATGTATTAAGTAAATATTATGATCATGATTGCCTGAATACATCAGTTAATGTGATGCTTCAGAAAATAAATGAACAGAAACCATTATCCTCTCTTTCTTCTGGGCCACATGATACTTGTATTTGGAATTTTGTGCCCTGAGTCTGTTTTGCTATAACTAAGGATAAACATATTGGACCTAGAAGGCATGTCTGCAACCAGAAATCAGTTAGGTGTTGTTGCGTCTGGCTTCCAAGGAGAGAATAAAAAGATTCGGAATCCATGTATGTGTGATGCCTGAGAAGAGTTAGCACAACATCTATAAATTTATGATGCAAATAGGTTGAACATATAGTTGGTCATTAAATCTTTACATAAGTTCTGTAGTACACTAGATGAAACCTCCTCAAATTAGAAACACAAATCAAAATAATAAACCAATATTTTGAACAGTGGGTATAAATAATGTTTCAAAAGTAATTTTCCTAAGAAATTTCCTAAATCTGAAATATAAATGTGTTCAAAAAAGATTTAGATCAGTTCCTGGACATTGAGAGTTGAAATATAGCTTAGAGGCCACTTAGTCCAATTTATTCATTAAACATATGAGGACACAGAGGTGGGGTAAGGTTAAGTGATTTGCCCAAAGAAATTAGGTGACAATGGCTAGAAATATCTGAGTTCTACATCACTAACGCCAAAATTTATTTTGTATAACTACATATATTTGGTTTGGAACCTATTTTTTTCCTTCTCCATGGATGAGGGGGTGAAAGGTGAAAGGGAGAGAATTTGGAACTGAAAATAAAGTAGAATTTTAAAATATTTGTTTTTTTAAATCCTATTACATAAAATGTAACTGAGGATATTGTAACAAAATAAGTAGAAAATACAACATAAAAGAGTAAACACGTGAATATGAGTCCTATCTCAGACATTTGCTATCTGTGACCCTGGATAAATCACTCTCTCTGTGCCTCAATTTCCTTAACTCTAAAGAAAATAATGACACTTGGCTCATCTGTGTTTTGGTAAGGATCTCAAAATTTAAAGCACTACATAAACCCTTCCTTCTATTATATGTACATTGCTGAGCCTTAGGTCTGAGCTGGAAAGGATTTAATGATTACCTAGATTCCTGTCCAACCCTTTAACTTTTCAGCTGAGGAAACTTTGGATGAGAAAGTTAATATCACTTGCCCAAGATCACATAACAGGAAATAGAATCAAGTCTCAAAACCAAGTCTTCTGAGAACTGTGACTCCAAGTTCTTTGTTCTTTTGAATGCACCACACTCAGAGGATTGGAGAATTCAGATAGTCTGATTATACATACCATGTCATTACCACAGCACCATTGCAGCCTCTCTAGGTGGGAGGAAATTAGAATATTTTAATTTGGTATCAGAGAAGATAGCTAAGCATATTGCTTCATATCATTGGAAGAGAAAAAATCCTGGGTGGGAAGCTTCATGGACATAATACTGTGTAGCAATTCTCCCATTTTTATTGTCTAATATCTCTCTTATTCCTCTTCTAGAAAAAACCCATACTTTGTCCTCTCCTGGGATTCTCTCCCTTCCTTAAGTTGGTTCTTAGAGGAATACTGTGAAAAAATCTTAGAAGAAAATTAGGTACTTAAAGTCTTCAACAATGCAACAGACCAGAGTGACAGACCAGGATGAATGCTGCCCTTATTTTTACAGTGCCATGAGCCAAGCTCCAAGCTTATTTGAGTTTGTAAAATGCCAAAATACGTTAGTGATGCTACCAGGTCCAGCATTGTATAGGGGCAATGCAACTCCACATCTTTACTTGCATATAAATGAATAAGGGTTGTTACAGATGGGGAGAAATGAAAGCAGCTTTGGGCTAAGGGAAAAGGTTTAATAATCATAATGGAAACAAAACTGTAATAGGTATCAGTTTTCTGGAATTCTAATTTTAACCCTCAATGAAATTATTGTGCCTGGCACTAGGTTTTAGTTAGGTGCCTGACCCTTAGATTTGCAGCAAAAAACCAACAATGACAATACCAACAACAACAACAACAACAAAACTTAACACAAATAAACAAAAAAAATGTATAATGCAGCAAATATAATGTTATGGTAAGCACAGTAGAATGAAATTGCTCTCATGTGCAAGTTTTCTCCTAAGGAAGTGGTATTCTTCCTATTTTTCTGATTTTTATCTATTTCCTTTACTGGTTAATGTAGGTATGATCTAAAATTTTAGCTTTTAGTTCTTCTAGTTTTTTCCTCTGTGTTCTATTCTTTTACCATCTCATACACTACCATGACATCAGTTAAATGTGTATGAACCCCAAATCTGTATCACCATCTATTACCTCTCTCATTTTCACCTCTCTATTGGGCATCCCTATTTTGGAATCTCACCACCACTTAAAACACATACCCAAAGGTAAATTTAATTTCCCTCAAGTTGAGCACCTCCCAACTTTTCCAGTTTTAATATTGGCACTACCAGCTTCTCAGTCACCAAGTATGGAGTCCTTTTAAATTTCTGTCTCTTACTCAATTCCCTCAAATTAATCACCAAGACTAAGTGATTCTGCCACCAGAATGTCTCTTCATTTCACCTGTTCTTTTCAATCCTGTTGCAATCATCCTAGTTCAGGCCCTTATTCATTATCCCTCTTCTACATTATAGTAACAATCTTATATAACTAGTTTGCTTGCCTTCATCCCCTTCTACTTACTCCCCACCAAGTAGCCCAAACTTGCACTGTGTTTGTCCTTTGTTCTCAAAGAGGATCGTGACATCAGGGAAATGATGACATGACTTGCAGTTGACTTCAATTTTGAGTGAGGGAGGGCTGTGCAAGGTCAACAACCTCAATTTCTCCTCCAGAGCCATCTGGGTCCAATGGCCAGATATTTATCAAGATGACTGGAGATGTCCCAGGATGCAAAGGTTGACCCTGGCCCTTTTAGACTAAGGTCTCTGTACTAATGCACAGCTTTAACTATGTTATGCCATGCTCAAGTGCTCTCCATAGCTTCTAATTGTGTGTACACTAAAGCCCATATTTTGTAACATCGAGTTTAAAGGTCACAGAGAATGAAGAGCCTTAGAATGGACTTGCCAGCTAAATATCCTTATTTCACAAGTGTCTCATCTCCTCTACTATATGATAATGTGGAAAAAACAATAGTGTTAGATTCAAAAGACCTTTGTTCGAGTCCTATCTCTATCACATGATCCTAGGTAAATCATTTCATCAATCTGCATCTCCATTTTTCCCATTTGTAAAAATATAAATAATACTTTTAATGCATATTTCACAGGGTGATTGCCCAGAAAGTAGGTTGAAATATTCAAACTTCCTTATAAATAATGCCTAATAATTATTAAATTCATGCTTTTAAACTCCTTCTGGGCAGGAAGTATATCTTATTCATTTTGCATTCTCTAGAACACTTATCAAAATGCCTTGCTCACAGTATTTGCTCAATAAATATCTGTTGAAGAACAAGGTGTTTCAACAATCTGGCTAGCAGCTGTTGCAGGGGTGAAAGACCAACACAAGACCAACACAAGCCCAACAACAAGCATGCTACCAGCACGCTGCAAAAGCCCAGGTTCTTTTGATCTGCTTTACCAAGGAAAGCAACGTTAAGGGGTTGACAAGTTTACTTTAATCCAGCATACAGACATCCTTCACTTAGTTTAGGGGAAAAAAGCCAGCACCCGGAACTTCAGAGCAAAATACAAGCAAATTACAAACATCAACGGACAGACCTTGTCTGATTCAAATCCCAATTCATAGTTACCAGAATTTAACAAAGTCCCAATATCCGGGTCTACGAGCTGGAGGGCTCTTAGCTACAGCTGTCCCAAGCCTCCGCATCAGCACGCCACCAAGAGTGAGAGCCCTGCACAAATGGCCATTTCAGACATCATCAAACATCATCTGAATGACCAGAACTTAGGCTCCTATGATTGGCTCTTGAGTTAGCACCTCCCCTTAGTATCCTGGGAGCTTCACACCCACATAAGCTTAGCACCTAATAAGGGTTTGGGCCTGGGGTTTAGCACCTAGTAAGACTCAATGAAATACACTGAATTACTCAAAGGAAACAAAAGCCAAACTCTTCAAGGGCACTTGGTTAGATAGAGTGCTGAGTCCATTTTGTTTACCAACACAGAAGGGAGGAAGGGATGGAGGGATAGATGGAGAGTGGGAGGGAGTGAATGAATGACTATATCTAGAAACTTTTTCCAATGAGGAAAATATGGGTTTTTCCAGTCTTTGCTATTGACCTGCTAGATGTAAACTCTGAGTCAGGGGTACATTTCAAAACCTAAAAAAAAGGTGAAAGGGGGTAGCTGTTTCTTTGCAACGGAGATTCCTCCTAAGACCAAACTCCAAAAGAATAATAATGTAAGTAGTCCCACTCTCCCACCACTCCAAAGTATGTGAGCCTAAATTGCCTTTATCCCACAGGGGATGTGATTACCCCGATCTCCCTCGGTGCTCAGGAGAACAAGAAGCAAAACAACTAAGATCTAAGTGTTTATACATTTCATCTACATTGGATTATTGATACTTATACATACATACATATATATATATGTATATATATATATATTATTTAGAACATGAAGGTTCCTTTAAGAAAAACCATGTTTTATGAACAATTGTCTCTGCACAGTTTGTACATGAAGAGTTTAGGAACTCTTTTCTCGCTAAAATATTTTTAGAATATTTTCAACCAGATGATAAGCAATAGTAAAGTTCTGATCTATAAAGATGTTATGCTTTAGTTTGATCCTCAGTCTCTTTGGTGATATCTCCTTTTCTCCCCAGAAGTAATTTTTAGTCACAATCAGAAAAAAATGCCAGTGTGGGCCAACAAGAGGCAGAGTTCTTCATTCTCATTATTTCATGTTTACTGTGCAAGTGAAACCTTTCCAGTCTCATCTTTTGAGCCTAAGAAAGTGTTAAGTATGCAATTTCCTTGGAGGAGGGATGAGCATGAAGCATACAGGCCTGAATTCTTCCATCTACCAGACAGGCAATTGTTGACATGGTTTCCAATGTGGCAGGCACCTTGCTGCCACTAATCTTTGAACTCAGATCACAGCACAGTAAAATTACAGTCACAAAATCAAAGAGTAGAAAGGAATAGCACATATTTTCTAGTCTAGTCAGAATTTGAACTGGATGACCCTCTGCAAAATGTCTGACAATGATAAATCCAACATCTTACCTTTTGTCTCAGTCCTCTAGGGAGTAAGAATCCTTTCTTCTCAAGGCAGTCCCTTCTGCTATTGCTAGCTAGCTCTAATCATACAAGTTTCTTTTTTCTCCTTATAACAAGTCTAAATTTATGGTTGTACAAATCCCATGCATTTCTACCAGTTCTGCCTTTTAGGACCAAGCCCAACAAGTCTAATTCATCTTTATAAAATGTCACCTTTCTTATTCTCAAAGATCATCCCCGCCCCTATTTTTCCTTGAACTTCTTGGAAATTGCAATTAGAGAGAGATTTCTACCCCTCCCCTCATTGCCTATGCATTCTTTTTTTTTTTTTACCAATTATATGTCAAGACAAGTTTTAGAATTCATTTTTATAAGATTTTGAGTTTTGATCTGAGAAACAGATCAAAAGGGAAAAAGGCCATGAAAAAGAATAAAATAAGGGAGAAAAGTGTGCTTTGATCTGCATTCAGAGTCTATCAGTTCTTGATCTGGATATGGATAGAATTTTTCTTCGTGAGTCCTTTGTACTTGTCTTGGATCATTGTGTTGCTGAGTAGAGCTGATTCATAGTTGATCATCACATGATGTTGCTCACAGTGTCTACAATGTTTTCCTGGTTCTGCTCATTTCATTTTTTTAAAAAATTTATTTATTTAACATATTTGGTTTTCAGCATTGATTTTCACAACAGTTTGAATTACAAATTTTCTCCCCATTTCTACCCTCCCCCCCACTCCAAGATGGAGTATATTCTGGTTGCCCTGTTCCCCAGTCAGCCCTCCCCTCTATCACCCCCCTCCCCTCTCATCCCCTTTTCCCTTCCTTTCTTGTAGGGCAAGATAAATTTCTACGCCCCATTGCCTGTGTATCTTATTTTTTAGTTGCATGCAAAAACTTTTTTTTGTTTTTGAACATCTGTTTTTCAAACTTTGAGTTCCAAATTCTCTCCCCTCTTCCCTTCCCACCCACCCTCCCTAAGAAGTCGAGCACTTCAACCTAGGCCACGCATGTATCATTATGTATAACCCTTCCACAATACTCATGTTGTGAAAGGCTAACTACATTTTGCTCCTTCCCAACCCATCCCGCTTTATTGAATTTTCTCCCTTGACCCTGTCCCCTTTCCAAAATGTTTGTTTTGATTACCTCCAGCCCCATCTGCCCTCCCCTCCATCATCCCCCCCTTTTTATTTTTTTTATCTTCCTCCCTCTTCTTTCCTGTGGGGTAAGATATCCAACTGAGTATGTATGGTATTCCCTCCTCAGGCCGAATCTGATGAGAGCAAGGTTCACTCATTCCCCCCTCACCTGCCCTCTCCCCTCCTCCCACAGAACTGCTTCCTCTTGCCACCTTTATGCGAGATAATCCACCCCATTCTATCTCTCCCTATCTCCCTCTCTCAGTATGTTGCTCTCTCATCCCTTAATTTCATTTTATTTCTTTTACATATCTTCCCTTCATCTTCAACTCACCCTGTGTCTTTTCTCTCTCTTTTACATATATATATGTATATACATATATAAAAGCACACATATATATATATATATACCTACATACACATGCATACATATACACATAGATATATACATACATACACATTCACTTATATGTATACATAAACATATATATATATATGCATATTCCCTTCAACTACCCTAATACTGAGGTCTCATGAATCATATACATCATCTTTCCATGTAGGAATGTAAACAAAACAGTTCAACTTTAGTAAGTCCCTTGCAATTTTCGTTTCTTGATTACCTTTTCATGCTTCTCTTGATTCTGGTGTTTGAAAGTCAAATTTTCTATTCAGTTCTGGTCTTTTCACTGAGAAAGCTTGAAAGTCCTCTATTTTATTGAAAATCCATATTTTGCCTTGGAACATAATACTCAGTTTTGCTGGGTAGGTGATTCTAGGTTTTAATCCTAGCTCCATTGACCTCCGGAATATCGCATTCCAAGCCCTTCGATCTCTTAATGTAGAAGCTGCCAGATCTTGGGTTATTCTGATTGGGTTTCCACAATACTCAAATTGTTTCTTTCTGGCTGCTTGCAGTATTTTCTCCTTGATCTGGGAGCTCTGGAATTTGGCGACAATATTCCTAGGAGATTTCTTTTTGGGATCTATTTGAGGAGGTGATCGATGGATTCTTTCAATTTCTATTTTGCCCTGTGGCTCTAGAATAGCAGGGCAGTTCTCCTTGATAATTTCTTGAAAGATGGTATCTAGGCTCTTTTTTTGATCATGGCTTTCAGGTAGTCCAATAATTTTTAAATTATCTCTCCTGGATCTATTTTCCAGGTCAGTGGTGTTTCCAAGGAGATATTTGACATTGTCTTCCATTTTTTCATTCCTTTGGTTCTGTTTTATAATATCCTGATTTCTCATCAAGTCACTAGCTTCCACTTGCTCCAATCTCATTTTTAAAGTAGTATTTTCTTCAGTGGTCTTTTGGACCTCCTTTTCCCTTTGGGTAATTCTGCCTTTCAAGTCGTTCTTCTCCTCATTGGCTTTTTGGAGCTCTTCTGCCATTTGAGTTAGTCTGTTTTTTAAGGTGTTGTTTTCTTCAGTGTATTTTTCAGTATTTTTTTGGGTCTCCTTTAGCAAGTCATTGACTTGTTTTTCATGGTTTTCTCTCATCCTTCTCATTTCTCTTCCCAATTTTTCCTCTACTTCTCTAACTTGCTTTTCCAACTCCTTTTTGAGCTCTTCCAAGGCCTGGGACCAGTTCTTGTTTTTCTTGGAGGTTTCTGTTGTAGGCTCTTTGACTTTATTAATTTCTTCTGTCTGTATGTTTTGGTCTTCTTTGTCAGCAAAGAAAGAATGCAAAGTCTGAGACTGAACCTCAGTGCGTTTTCGCTGCCCGGCCATATTCCCAGCCAACTAACTTGACCCTTGAGTTTTTCAGTGGGGTACGACTGCTTGTAGATTACAGAGTTCTATGTTCCACGTTTGGGGGGGAGGTGCCAGCTCTGCCACACCAGCACTGCTCCTTCCCCAACCCCCAACCCGAACTGGGCTTAGATCTTCCGCAGGCTGTGCACCCCTGCTCTGATCTGCCACTTAATTTCTCCCACCTGGAGCCGGAGGTAACAACAGCTGTAGCTGCCCCACCTCCGCTGCCCCCGGGGCTGGAAGCCGAACCGAGAACTCCTTCCACTCCCGCAGCTTTTCCCACTAACCTTCTCCGCAGTCTTTGGTGTTTGTGGGTTGAGAAGTCTCATACCTGCCGCAGCTCACTGAATCAGGGCGCTAGGGCCCCCTCCGCCTGGCTTCTGGTCTTGTTGGTCCACTCTGCTCAGGCTGGGCTCTGCTCCACTCCGTTCCCAGCTCCCAGCTCCCAGCTCCCAGCTCCGAGCTCCGTGTGGGATAGACCTCACCCAGAGACCATCCAGGCTGTCCTGGGCTGGATCCCTGCTTCCTTCTGCTGTTTTGTGGGTTCTGCCATTCTAGAATTGGTTCAGAGCCATTTTTTATAAGTTTTTGGAGGGTCTCCGTACGGAGCTCACATTATTCCCTGCTTACCAGCCGCCATCTTGGCTCCGCCCTGCTCATTTCATTTTACATCGGTTTGTGCAAGTCTTCCCAGGTTTTTCTGAAATGTGCCTGTTCATCATTTCTTATTGCACAATAGTATTCTATTGCTCTCATATGCCACAGTTTGTTCAGCCATTCCACAATTTGTGGACATCCCCTCAATTTCCAATATTTTGCCGCCATGAATTGGACTGCTATAAACATTTTTGCACACATAGGTCCTTTCTCTTTTTTAATGGCCTCTTTGGGAAACAGACCTTGTAATGTTATTGCTGAATCAAGGGCTATGTCCTTTTGGCATCATTCCAAGTTGCTCTCCAGAATTGTTGAATTAGTTCACAACTCCACCAACAATGTATTGATGTCCCAATTTTCCCACATCTTCTCAAACATTTTTTAAATTTTCTTGTTTTTGTCATATTAGCCAAACTTATAGGTGTGGGCTGGTACCTCAGAGTTGTTTTACTTTGTAATTTCCCAATCAAAAGTGATTTAGAGCACTTCTTCATATGCCTATAGATTGCTTTGATTTCTTTATCTGAAAACTGCCTGTTCATATCCTTTGACCATTTATCAATTGGGGTATGGATTGTATTCTTATAAATTTGACTCAGTTTTCTATATATTTGGAAAAATGAACCCTAGATTGTTTCCCAGATTTCTTTCTTTCTAATTTTAGTTGCATTAGTTTTGTCTATGCAAAGCATTTTAATAATATAATCAAAATTATCTATATTATATTTCATAATGCTCTCTTTCTCATTTGGTCATGAATTCTTCTCTTCTCCATAGATCTGACAGGTAGACTATTTCTTGTTCTTCTACTTTGCTTATGGTATCACCTTAATGTCTAAATCACGTACCTGTTTTGACCTTATATTGGTATCTGGTATGAGATATTGGTCTATACTTATTTTGCACTGTATTGTTTTCCAGTTTTACCAACAGATTTGTCAAATAATGAGTTCTTATCCCAAAGGCTGGGGTCTTTTGTTTTATCAAATGCTAAGTTATTATGGTCATTTACTACTGCGTCTTGTGTACCTATTTTATTCCACTGATCCACCACTCTATTTCTTAGCCAGTACTAGATACTTTTGATGATTACTGCTTAATAATATAGTTTAAGATTGGTATTTCAACCCCCACTTCCTTTGTATTTTTTCATTAGTTTCATTAATTTTCATTAGTTCCCATTCTTGACCTTTATTCTTCCAGATACATTTTGCAACTAAACTCCATTGCTGGAGTCTGACATATCATCAAGCTGAGCTGAGGTCATAAGAAGATTTAAGAATATAACACCTGGAGCTGGCACCTTCCTCCTAATACAGCAAGGCCTAGAACTGAGATTCTTGATAGTTTTAGGATATGACTTCCAGTTTTTTTCCAAAAACAGCAGAGGAGAGGGATCCTTGGAGGGGGGAAGGCAAGTAATAGGAGGGCAGAGTGGTTGGTGAAGGAGGGGGATAGGCAAGTAATAGGAGGGCAATGTAGAAGTAAAGTGTAGAAGAAAGGGTAGAAGTAAAGGGTAGAAGTAAAGTAGAGGATGCAGGAGGGATAGGAAACAAGAAATATGCAAAAACATAAAAACAAAGATCAGGAGTAGAGTATGTTTGGGAAAGTATATGTTTATATATGCATGTATATATGTATAAGTGTCTGTATATGTCAGGAAACATTTCTAAACCATATGTAGCCTTCTTGGAGGTGGGGGGAAGTAAAAAAGAACAAAATTAAAAAGTATACAGCAGAGAACAAAAGAATAACACAAGGAAGCAAAGAAAAGATGGACAATTCTCAACACGACGTGTATTATTTATCATACAGGCTTTCTTGAAATGAAAATTTATTGTTACATATTTTGAATCCTCTCCTGTTCTGCTATGCTCATGACATGCTTTTTTTCTTTCTTACTTTATATTTAAGTTTCAATATTTAAGTTTATGATATGTTTTTGTTTTTTTTTTTCTCTGTTCTATGTTTGTGTTCTGGTAAAGTAAAAAAAAATTAAAAAAGAGAACAGCAGTATCCTAGGTCACAATTTTAGCTGAATCTGATGCTGAAAAATGTGGAAAACATGACTAAACATTGTCACACACCTCACTCAGGAACAGGCCTAAGAGGCTCAGGAGAGATAGCTTAAGGAGCAACAAGTGGACATGACAGAAAGATATCAAGGTCCTATAGGCCATATGTGTTCTTATTAAAAAAGAATTAAATATTTTATTGTTTTAATCAGCCAAGATCCACCTTTTGCCCTCAAACCCCACCTCACACATACACTATTGTCCCATAAAACTGAAAACATGAGAAAAATAAAACTCATTATCAACATGTTTACCCAATCAAAACAAATTTCCAATTGGCCTTGTACAGAAACAAATGATATCATTCTGTATTTTGAGTGCCTCTCTTCTCTATCAAGAGATAGGTAGCATATTTCATCTCTAGTTCTCTGGAAATCTGGTTAATCATTATACTTAAAAGAGTTTAGCACGGTAGTATTCTATTGATAGGAAAGATTATTATTTTCTTATATTAATAGCCAATTTTACATACAGTACTGAAACTGACCAGCAGCTTCGGGTGCTCCGTGGAGAAATGACACAAGTTGGGTGGAGTCTGAATCAGAACTCAACTTTATTCAAGCAAGCAACAGACTTTTATACTGTTTCTTAACCATTACCTAATGTTTCTGAACCATTACCTAAAGCATTGCCTTGTTACTTTACTGGGACATCCTGCCTTGTGTCTCATGTAGCCCACGTAGCTCCGATACATAGATGCTGACTATATTGCAGCATTCCTGATCATTCCCATGCAGATACCCATGCTGAAACATTTCTGTTCTTTTTCATGCGGATCACAGCCACAAGGGTCGTTTCGGACCCATGACGTCTTATCTTGTATGGTCTTGCCTTGCACAGGCCTAGGAGGCTTACCAAGATATAGTTCGATCTCTACATGCCATTCAGCATGTCCTCAAGTGTAGCTGGAGGCTTAGGCTTAAAGGAAAACCTGTCATTTACCTCTCTCACTATGGACCATCTCAGAGCTAACCCCCTACACAGTACCAAAAGATCCTCTTTTTATTATTAATAATAATTTTCTTAGGAGGTCAGTTGTTAGTGGGGTAGGGGGAAGGGTTCTCTTTTTTACTTCCTTGTGAAGGACAGGGCTGTCAATGAAACATTTTCTTTGATCTTGGGCGAGACCCCACCCAACTGGGACAACTTATTTCTAATTAAAGGATGAAGATAATCTAAGCTATGTGAATTACAACCCATTGTTCAACTCAGATAGGACTGGATGGAGAATAGATTCTTTTGTATGCATATATTCTGCTGGAAGCAGAATGATCTGAAAAAATGTTGACATGATCAAAGTCAAGTCCCCCAGCCCTTCATTAGAATAAGTCCACCTCTCATTGTAATATTCATTTTCTCATTAATTGTAAGCCCATCAGAACTGATTTTCTACCCATGTGATATCTCCTTTTCCAAGGGTATTTAAACATTCGGCAGTGTCCATATGGGGTCTTTGGTTTCTGAAAGAGCCACTGGCCTAAATTTATTGATTATCTGCTAACCTAATTAATAAATTGATTATTAATTACCCAGAAACTATATATTTCAGAGTTTTCATTCATCTCACTATTACCTTATATGCCATAATATGTTCATCCATTCCCCAATTTATGAGCAATCCCTCAGATTCCCATTGGTTTTCATCTGGAAAAGTGTTAGGAATATTTTTGTATATCTTTAGAGCTTGTTTTACTTAGTATTACTCCCCCCTTAAGCTACAATCCCTCTAAGTTCCCCTTTTCAATTTTCTTTTTCCCCCATTTTCCTTTTGAGTAAAATGTATTTTTATATCTAACTCCATGTGTATGGATAATCTTCTTTCTTTTGACTAGTTCATATGAGAGTGAAGTTCAAGTGTCAGCCACTTTCCACATTCTTCCCCCTCCTTGTTTGTGCACTTACACAAATATATAGATATTTTGAGCTACTTGTGCACCTTCATTATGTAAGATAAATTTCCCTAAACTTCTTTCCTCTTTTTCCTTCCCTCCTCACTGTATTGCTCTTCCCCTTTTCCATCCCTTTTTAAGATCAAGATATAACAGTACTACTCCCAAGCCTTGTCTAATTGAAATCCCTTTGTGAACCCTGATGATGATGAGATTTAGATGGGAAAATGTATCATCTTCCCGTATTTGAATATAAGCAATTTATCTTTGTTTAGTACTGTAAAACCATTCACTTATATTCACCTTTTTATGCTTTTCTTTACTCATGTGTTTAAACTTCAAAGATTTTCCACCCTTGTCTTTTTATCAGGAATGTTTGGAAGACCTCTATTTCATTAAAGGTGTATTTTTCCCCTGTACTATAATACTCAGTTTTGTTGGGTAAGTTTTTTTGGGCTGTAAGTCCATATGAATATACATAATAGTACATTCTGGAATATGTTATTCCGAGATCTTGATTCCTTTGTAATGGTGGATGCCAAATTACATGTGATCCTGACTATGTCTCCTTGATACTTGAACTCTTTCTTTATGGCTATTACAGTATGGTTTTTTTCCTTTGACTTGGAAGCTTTGCCTTTTGACTATGGTGTCTTTGGAAGTTTTTATTTTGATGATCCTTTCTGGAGGTAACTAGTGTATTCTGGTTTGCATTCTGTTTCTAAGAGATCTGGGAGATTGTTTATATGCATGTGTGTGTATGCATATACATGCATATGTATGCATACACACACACACTATACATATATATACATATATATATATATATATATATATATATATATATATATAGAGAGACAGAGAGAGAGAGAGAGAGAGAGAGAGAGAGAGAGAGAGAGAAAGAGAGAGATGTCTCTCTGGCACATTTGAATTTTTAATAGTTTGTTGCTTAGGCAAGGTTCTGAATCTCTTGTGCTAAGATATTGACTCACTTTGTCAATCTTTCTTCCAAAGGCCTCATTTCTTTTTCATTTTTTCCCCAAATACCCTCAGTCCATTTATAAAAAAGAAAAATTTCTAAAATATATTTATTTTTTGTGGGGTTATTTTTGGGAAGGCAGGGCAATTGGGGTTAAGTGACTCGCCCAAGGTCACACAGCTAGTACATGTGTCAAGTGTCTGAGGTCGAATTTGAACTCAGGTCTTCCTGACTCTAGGGCCGGTTCTTTACTCACTGAGCCACCTAGCTGCCCTAACATATATTTCTTAACTCTTTCTTCATCTTTTTCATAAATTCTAGTTGAGTTTGTGCCCCTGTTGTACTTTTCTCTTAGGCATTGTTTGTTCTGGAGTCAAATTCTGGAGATGTTCTGTAGTCATTCTCGTCTGTGTTTGTATCTTGAGCATTACTGCCACCCTTCTGGTATAGCTAATTATGGAATGATTCTTTTCTGGTTTGCCCATTGTTCCAGCCCTCTTTCTGACTTCAGACTTGATGTTAAGGCTGTTCTCTATGGAGGACAGGTTTGGGCTCGTCATATTGCTGCTTTTTTACTGAACTTTGTGTTATGCCAGGATCTCAGGGGCAGGCCGGAGACTTCAAAGTTTTCAGTACTCCCAGAGTAGTCTGATCCAAGGCAAAGCATGGTTATTACCTTCCTGGTATAAACTCTATAAGCCTCATTTCACGGAAAAACCTTCAAAAATTTATATGAACTTTTGCAAACTGGAGTGAGCACAGCCAGGAGAACAATCTCCGTAGTAACAGCAAGATTATAATCAACCATGAAAGACTTAGTAACTGTGATGAATACAATGATCACCCACAACTCAAAACGACTCATAACGTAAAATGACAGTCACAACCACATAGAAAACTAATGAAGTACAGATTGAAAGAAAATTTTTAACTTTATTTTTCTTACTTTTTTGGGATCATATTTTATGTGGAAGTATGTTTTGCATCACATCATATTTGTAATGGGTTTTCTATTTCTTGTCTTCTCAATGGGTAGGGGAGGGCTAGGGGCCTGGGAGAGGATTTAGAAGTAAAAACAAAATTGAAGAAAGAAGGAAAAAAATAATGTGTTTATGTAGAATGAGTCAGAAAAACAAGATAATATCTATGAAGACATTAAACATTTTCATAAAAACAGAATAACTATGATATAAAATCATGTCTTCAATTAAATTTAGTGCTAGTAGTGGTATGTGTGATACTACTATTACTACTACTACTACCACCACAATGATAATAGTAGTAACGACAACAAAGGCAGTGCTCAGACCTGAAGCTGATCCCTTTTGTTTAACTATGGCAGAGTGCTGAGTAGTTACCAACACATTTACATTGCATATTCTACCTCCCTAAAATCAAATTAAATATTACTTTTGAAGTCTTTTAAATCCCCAGAAATTTGAAAGGGCCCCCCCACTAGTTTTCTTTTATCTAATTGCTAAGTTTTTATTTTCCATGGATCTGAAATATTCCTTTCAGTAACATCCACCCAAAGCTCTTGGTTCTTTCTGTGGCCAGGTAGGACAAGGGATCAACATTGCCTATTGCCAAATTTGTGTGTCTGTGTTTAATTAATTCTTTGATTTAACCATTATGTGTTGAATATTTCTTTATTTTTCTTCCCTGTATTTTTTATATCTTTTGTTATCTCCCTACCTTGGTTTTATTTTTCTTTTTAGAGATTTTTAATGAATAAATGGGCATGGAGGTACAATGATATCCATAGCAACTAACTGGACTTTGTGTTCATCTGGTACCATTGAAGATAGGGTATTTTCTGTGGTACCATCTTATATTCTGTTCTGGGCAACACAATTTCAAAAGGACACCATCCTCCTAGTCACCCAGGCTCACAACCTAGGCTAAAATCCTCACTCTCTCTCTTGCCCAATATACAATTAGTTGCCAAGTTCTGAAATCATTTCTACCTTCATAATATCTCTCCTATATGTCTCCTTTCTTCCTCTGACAATGATACCTTTCTGATGCACACTCTCATCATCTCATGCCTGTACTATTGTGATTGACTTTTGGTTAGTCTCCATTCCTGGTTTCTCCACATTTTCATCCACCCACCACTAACCTGTGAAATTGATCCTCCTAAAGCACATTTCTAACCATGTCAGCCCCTACTCCTGGGCTGTCCAAAATGTGGCCCTCATTGTCATTCATGGGCCCACCTACAAGCATAGAAATTTACATAAATGCTTTAGTAAATGAAGCCAAGCTACCGCAGAGCTCTCACTAAAATGGCAAATCAAAATATACAGACAATATTGTCTATTGTTTCAATAAAAACCTAAGGTTGGACAGCCCTGCCCTATTCAATCAACTATAGTGGCTCCCCATCACTTTGAAAATCAAATATTAAATCCCCTGCTTGGCATTCAGAGCCCTTCATAACTTGATCCTCTCTTGTTTTTCCAGTCTTCTTACACCTTTCATCCTATGGGGACTCTATAAACCAATGGCACTGGCCTGGGACTGTGAGGAACTTGCTGTTCCTCACACAAAACATTCTGTCTCCTAACTGCTTTTTTACTGACTGTCCCCCATGACTCGAATTCTGTCTCTGCCTCCTGCCTTCCCTGGCTTCCTTTAAATCCCAGATAAAATCCCACCTTCTATAAAAAGGTTTTCCTAATACCCTTTAATGCTAGTGTCTTCCCTTTGTTGGTTATCTTTCATTTATCATGTATATGTCTTCATTGTACATAGCTCTTTGCATCTTGTATCCTCATTCTTGGAAGTAGGTATTATAGAAGATTCTGGGAAGATGGCAGACAAGGTCAGAAAATTCCAGGCCCTCCAAATTTCTTCTACAGATAGAACAAAGCCTCAAAATGAATTTGGAGTGGCAAAAAATAAAGGAGTAAAGCAGTCTTCCTCCTAAGGCAACTTGAGAGGACCTCAGGAAAGATAGGACCTCAAAAAACTAAGGTTTGGCCAGAGTGGAGTGTAGATGCTGCAAGACTGACTCCATTGAATCAACAAACAGCAGGCCCTGGGGGCAGCTCAGTTGGAAAGCAGAGTAGGCCTCAAGAACTTTCACTTCACAGACTCAGGGACTTTCACCTCATGAGCTTTCACCTCACAAACTTTTATCTAACAACAGTGTGAGGATCAGAGGACTGAGTGGAAGGAAGAAGTTTGAAGGACCCCCACTGTTTCTGGAAAACAGGCTACGTGGTACTGACCAGGTATGATCCTAGGCTATGGCTGTGGGTAAAGAGGAGCCCAGTGAGGGGGAGCAAGAGTATTTTTTAACAGTGTGGCTGGGAGCCCAAACTGTGATTCAAGGGAGGAGAGGAATTCCTGAGGTTAGGTCCACTGACAGAATTCAGAAAATAATGGTAAAATGGACCTGAGGCCTGGGGCACAATTACCCACAATGTGGGATTAAAAAGTGATTACAATAATAAGTTGCTAAAAAATAAAGCAAAATAAAAATGAATAAGCAAAGGAAAAAGAACTCAACCATAGCTAGATACTATGGAGTAAAAGAAGATCTGGATTCATATTCAGAAAGAGGAAAATAGTGAGGTAAAAAAGCCACTCCTACTCCATAGAGTCACATCAGATGGTCACTAGCCCAAAAAGAGTTTTGGGAAGAACTTTAAAAGGACTTCAAAAATCAAATAAGAGAGATTAAGGAAAAGTTAGGGAAAAGATGAAAGCAATTAACAGAAAATTATGAAAAGAAAGTTAATTACTTGGAAAAAGTAGTCCAAAATCTTAAGGAAGAAAACAACTTCTAGAAAACTAGACTTGGGCAAGGGGAATCAAATTATGTTATGAGGCACCAATAAATAGTAAAACTAGAAAAAAAAGAAGAGAATCTGAAACATCTTATTAGGGAAAAAAAACTGATCTGGAGAACAGATCAAAGAGATACAATATAAGAATTGTTGGGCTATATGGAAGTTATGATAAAAAAGAATCTTGATACAATATTACAAGAAATTATTAGGGAAAGTTGCTCTGAAATTATAGAACAAGAGGGTAAAGTATAAATAGGGGGGGGAAATCTACCATTCATTACCTGAAAGAGATCCAAGGTGGAAAACTTATAGGAATGTCATTGCCAAGTTTCAAAGCTTCTAGGTTAAGGAGAAAATATTGCAAGCAACAAGAAAAAAAAACAATTTGAATACTACAGAGATTTAAAATCAGGATTTCACAAGACCTAGAAACTTCTACACTAACAGAGCATAGGGCTTGGAACATTATATTTCAAAGAGCAAGAGCTGGGGTTGCAATCAAGAATAACTTACCCAGCAAAGTTGAGTGTAACCCTGAATGGAAAAAAAAATTACATTTAACAACAAACTGAAAGACTTTCAGGTATTTGTGACAAAAAGACTAGAACCAAATGGAAAATTCAATATATAAAACCCAGAAGAAATAGAAGGAAAATATTAAAGAGTAATTATAAGGGATGAATTAAGGTCAGACTGTTTACTTCTTATATATGAAAAGGTTATCAGTATTCTTAAGGATGTCATCATTAATAGAGTAGTTTAAAAGAAAGTTTGGGGCTGAGTTGAATATGATGGGTGATTCTAAAAAACTCCTTTGAACATTTGTCAATTGAGGAATGTTTCCTAATTCTACAAATTTGAATTGGTTATCTATATATTTGAGAAATGAGTTCTTAATCAGAGAAGCTTGCTGTACATTTTTTTGTTTTGATTACTATGTATTTCCCTCCATCCTATTTTCCCCATTTCTCTTACTTTCTCTTTTACCTCCTCCAGTCCATTGACCCTTCTATCAGACCCTTCTCCTTTATCTTATCTCCTTCTTCCTTCCTGTCTTAACTCCTCCAATTTTCTTGTAGGGCAAGATAAATTTCTTCACCCCAATGATAGTGTATATTATTCCCTCTTTGAGCCAATCCTGATGAAAGTAAGGTTCACGAGGTCCTCCTGCTTCCTCCATCTTCCCCTCCACTGTAAAAGCTCTTTCATGTCTCTTTTATTTCAGATAATTTGTCCCATTCTATCTTTCCCTTTTCCCTTCTCCAAGCGTCTTCCTCTTTCTCACTCCTTAAGTTTATTTTTTAGATATCATCCCATTGTATGCAATCCACACTTGTGCCCTTTGTCTATATGTACTCCTAATTGCCTTAAAATGAGAAAGTTTTAGGAGTTATAAGTATCATTTTACAATGTAAGAATGTAAATAGTTTAACTTTATTGAATCCTTCTGTGTGGTCTCTATTTCTGATTTGGTCATTAATTCTTCCCTTCTCCATAGATCCGACAAATAAATTGTTCTTTGCTCTCCTAATTGGCTTACAGTATCACCCTTTATATCTAAATCATGTACCCATCTTGGTGTATGGTGGAGGATGTTGGTCTATACTTAGTTTCTGCCATATTGTTTTCCTGTTTTCCCAGTAGTTTTTCTCAAATAGTGAATTCTTTTCCTAGAAGTTGGGGTCTTTTGGTTTATCAAATTCTGGATTACTATGATCATTTACTACTGTGTCTTGTGTACCTAATCTATTCTACTGATCTATCACTTTATTTCTTAGCCAGTGCCAGATAGTTTTAATGTTTGCCACTTTATAATATAGTATAAGATCTGGTACTGTTAGGCCCCCTTTTTGCATTTTTTCATGAATTCCCTTGATGTTATTGGCCTTTCGTTCTTCCAGATGAATTTTGTTCTTATTTTTTCTATCTCTGTAAAATAATTTTTGGTAGTTTGATTGGTATGGCACTGAGCAAGTAAACTAGTCTAGGCATAATCATCATTTTTATTATATTGCCTCAGCCTACCCATGAACAATTGTTATATTTCCAGTTGTTTAAATCTGACTTTATTTGTGTGAAGTGTTTTATAATTGTGTTCATATAGTTTTTGGGTTTGTCTTGGCAGGTAGACTCCAAAGTATTCTATATTGTCTATAGTTCTTTAAAATGGAATTTCTATTTCTATCTCTTGATACTGAGGAGGAGTTCTTTCTTTAGTGAATTTTTGTACCTCTTTTTCCATTTGGCTAATTTTGCTTTTCAAGACATTCTTTTCTTCAGTGGATTTTGTACCTCTTTTACCCCTTGGCCAATTCTGTTTTTTAATATATTACTTTATTCAGTATTTTTAGTACCTCCTTTTCTCAAACTGTTGACACTTTTAATGATTTTCTGGCAACACTTTCTCAAACCATTGACTTTTTTCATGATTTTCTGGTATCACTCATATCTCTTGCCAATTTTCTCTACCTCTCTTACTTGATTTTAAAAATCCTTTTTGAGCTCTTTCAAAGCCTGAAATAATTTCATATTTTTGAGGCTTTGGAAGTAGCAGTTTTGACTTTGTTGTCATCTTCTGAATATGCGTTTTGATCTTCCCTGTTGCCATAGTAACATTCTACATGCAGGACCTTTTTCTGCTGTTTGCTCTTTTTTTCCAGTCTATTTCTTGACTTTACTCTGTGATAAAGTAGAACTCTGCTTCTGGAGTGGAGGGGGCATTGTCTTAAGCATCAGGGGTTTTTTGTGCAACTGTTTTCAGAGATAATTCTAAGTGGGTGTCCTTTAGCAAGTCATTGACTTGTTTTTCATGGTTTTCTCACATCCTTCTCATTTCTCTTTCCAATTTTTCCTCTACTTCTCTAACTTGCTTTTCCAAATCCTTTTTGAGCTCTTCCATGGCCTGAGACCACCTCATGTTTTTCTTGGAGGCTTTTGTTGTAGGCTCTTTGACTTTGTTAAGTTCTTCTCGATGCATGTTTTGGTCTTCTTTGTCATCAAAGAAAGAATCTAATGTCTGAGTTTGAATCTGGGTGCGTTTTTGCTTCCTGGCCATGTTCCCAGCCAACTAACTTGACCCTTGAGTTTTTCAGTGGGGTATGAGTGCTTGTAGAGTTTAGAGAACTATGTTCCATGCCTGGGGGGATGCTCCAGCTCTGCCACACCAGCACTGCTCCTTCCCCAAGAACCCCCAACCCAGACTGGACTTAGATCTTCAGCAGGCTGTGCACTCCTGCTCTGATCCGCCACTTAATTCCTCCCACCAGGTGGGCCTGGGGCCAGAAGCAACTGCTGCTGTACTTCTGTAGCTGCCCCACCTCCACTGCCCCGGGGACGGTGGCTGAACCGCAAACTCCTTCCACTCCCGCAGCTTTTCCCACTAACCTTCTCTGCTGTCTTTGGTGTTTGTGGGTTGAGTAGTCTGGTAACTGCCGCAGCTCACTAATTCAGGGTGCTAGGGTACACTCCACCCAGCTCCTGGTCTGGTTGGTCCATGCAGCTCATGCTGGGCTCTGCTCCACTCTGCTCCACTCTGCTCCCAGCTCCGTGCAGGATAGACCTCACCCAGAGACCATCCAGGCTGTCCTGGGCTGGAGCCCTGCTTCCCTCTGCTGTTTTGTGGGTTCTGCAGTTCTAGAATTGGTTCAGAGCCATTTTTTATAGGTTTTTGGAGGGACTCGGCAGGGAGCTCATGCTAGCCCCTGCTTTCCACCGCCATCTTGGCTCCGCCCCCAGAATTTATTTTTGTAAAATTTCGAGTTCCAAATTTTTCTCCCTCCCTCCCCTTTCTCCTCTGCAAGTCAGTAAGAAATCTGAAATAGGTCATACACATACAAATTATTTCAAACATATTTCCACATTAATCATTCTATTGAAGAATCAGAACAAAAGTGAAAGATGAGAAAGAAAAAGTTAAAAGAGTATGCTTTGATCTGCATTCAGACTTGATAGTTCTTTCTCTGTATTTGGTTAGCATTTTCCATCATGAGTCTTTTGGAATTGTCTTGGATTGTTGTATTGCTGAGAAGAGTTAATCATCACATGATGTTGCTGTTGCTGTGTACAATGTTCTCTTGGTTCTGTACACTTCATTCAGTATCAGTTCATGTAAGTCTTTCCAGATTTTTCCAATATCCACTTGTTCTTCTTCATTTCTTATAGCTCAATAGTATTCCATTACATTCATATACTACAACTTTGGCCACTTAAATGATGGGCATCCCTTCATTTTCTAATTCTTTGCCACCACAAAAGAGCTGCTATAAATATATTTTGTATATGTGGGTCCTTTTCCCTTTTTTATGACCTCTTTGGGATACAAACCTAGTAGGGGCATTGATGGATCAAAAGATCTGTACAGTTTGGTTATCCTTTGGGTATAGTTTCAAATTGCTCTCCAGAATCGTTGGATCAGTTTACTACTCCACCAATAATACAATAGTGTGCCAATTTTCCCACATCTTCTCCAACATTAATTCAATCTGATAGGTGTGAGGTGGGACCTCAGAGTTGTTTTGATTTTCATTTTTCTAACCAATAGTGATTTAAAACATTTTTTTCATGTGATTAGAGATAGCTTTAATTTCTTCCTCTGAAAACTGTCTCTTCATATCCTTTGACCATTTATCAATTTGAGAGTGTTTTGTTTTCTTATAAATTTGATTGGCTCTCTATATATTTTAGAAATAAGGCCTTTATCAGAAACACTGGCTGTAAAAATTGTTTCCCAGTTTTTTGTTTCCCTACTAATCTTGGTTGCACTGGTTTTGTTTGTGTAAAACTTTTTAATGTAATGTAATCAAAATTATCCATTTTGCATTTCGTACTGTTCTCTATCTCTTGTTTGGTCATAAATTATTCCCTTCTCCATAGATCAGAGAGGTAAAGTATTCCTTGATCTCCTAATTTGCTTATGGTATTAGCCATTATGTCTAAATCATTACTCATTTTGACCTTATTTGGGGATAAGGTGTGAGCTGTTGGTCTATGTCTTCCCTCTTTTTTAACCCTTATTGTTTCTCTGCCCATGTAAGGATGTAATTGAATGTTTTCTCTCTGCCTAACTTCCCTTCCAATCTTTTATTTTAAATGATATATTTTTTTCTGTGCCCTTTTCCCAAAATGTTTTTCTTTGTTTTGTCCTCATTTTTCTGTTCTACTTTCTTGTGAATTTTATTTTATGATTTGTGGCCTTTTTCATATTTGTACCCTCTATTTTTCTCTATATGTAAGGTAGAACTTCTTAACTACTATATTTTAAATCTCTCTCTTCTATTTCTACGTTTCTGCATCTGTAGTTCTATTCCCATTCTTACTGTTTCCTGTCGTGCCTCAATCATAAAAATATTAATTCAAGAAGAAGCATTGTTAAATATAAACAGTGACATTAAGCTGGGAGTCACCATGTGCCATAAGTCAAGAAACACAATCTCATCTCTTCTCCATTTTTATCATGAGCACACTTAACTTTGAAGATCAGTATAATACATACTCTGGGAATAATTCCAAACTTCTGACATTGGCAGATTGCATTCAAAGAAGAAAGTGTCTACTGTTCCTCATGAGGTTCTACGGGTAACCTGAGTGGTTAGAGATGATTTCTAGTACTTTTACTCATGAGCTCCTATATACTATGTTCTCAATGTTAATTACCCACTCAGAAGGGATATTTGCTTATGTAGTATATTAAAAAAATTGGTACAAAGCATTCCTCCAAAAGACTTGGGCATACTCTCCCAGAATTATACAAAATGTCTCTGGGGACAGTGGGTTAGAGAGCACATGTGACTAAGGGCCGAACTCAGACCTGCTTATTTTTAGATAGAAGTCATGTTTTCCTTCCTGGAGTCCACATGAGGTTGTTCTGATATATCAATGACACTTTCTTGGGTCCTGAAGATTGGGACTGCCATGGAATCTTGAAGCTGTGCTTCTCTCCTGCCCCCCAAAAGCTTCACTCCCTGAAGCTTCCTTTTCTCAGTATGCCTAGTTTGTTCTCACTAAGCCCCCATTTGGAAACAATTTTTACCACTTCTGTCTATCTAATGGTATAGTCAAAGATGAGGAGGAGGGAAGGAATATGAGACTCCCTCTGGGATGCTCACTTCTTTTCTGTCCCCTGGTTACAGACATGAGGGTCTGATTTCTCAATGTGATTCTAACACTTAATTGATTTCTTGCTAAAAATATTTTTCTTAAACAACTAGGCCCAGAGGAGTGTGGTTGTGTGTCTGTCTGTTTATCTGTCGGTATATGAGATTATTTCAGTGGATTCCAATACATGTGTCAACTAGTTTCATCCAGTGACTTAAAGCATGCCACTCCATGAACCTAACATACATGTTTAATTGACAGATTTGTTCAGTGAGGCTGTCTAGGAATTGTCCACACTTACTTTACATATTTGACTGAGTCTGTTCAATCTGAAAAAACATTCTTACTTGGTATTCATATTTATCAGGTCTGAAGAGATCATCTTTTTAGTTACATTAATTGAGGCTGGAAGATGAGATACCCTTCTTATACCAGACCTGTTCACTTGTTGACTGTTCACCTGTATGGTGCAAATTTTCAGCTCCTCTCTGTCTCTTAAATACCTTTTACTCTTCTGCCCAAAGTATCACTTATCCTTCCCACAAAAATAATTGATTTATTCATATGGAGCCCTTAAATTTAATCCATGGAGTATTAATTTAGCTTTTCACTTAATTCCTTGAATTCCTTCTAATCTTTGCACACTTACATTTTGGTTTTTTATCCCTTGATGATCATTCTTTTTCGTTTCTTTTACCATTTCATTCAATCTCCTTTTTAAACATTCCCCTACAAACATGAGAGAGTTGATTTCATTAATCATTTCTTCATGATTTTACTTAACTTTTCTGAAATTCTATAATTTGTTATATTTGCAAGTTAAACATTGTTGTGCATATTGGTTGAACTTAAGAAAGTGTTAATAATGTAGATTAAACTTAGAAGTGCATATGTTACATCCCCTCCCATCCCCAGAGCTCTGTTTACCAGTACACCTCTGTATTGCTCTGTAAATATTGCCTGAGCTCAACAAGAATACAGTAGAAGGCTCAGAGAGTGAAGTCATCACCAGACTAGAGGTCTGGTGTCTAAAGTCAATAATAATAATTATAATAATAAGCATTTATATAATGCTTCAAGGTTTTCAAAATGCTTTACATACATTATTTAATTTGAAGCTCACAATATTCCATGTTTTAGCTGTAGCAAATTTTGCAACAATTCATCAGATGCCTCTTTTTGAAGGAAAATTTTTTTTTCATTGATTATTAGGTGGTTTTCTAGGATATATTGTTTTTGTTTGCAACTTGTCCCCTTTTCCTGTTCAAAAAATCCTACTTCATCCTTTGGTCTGATTTCTCATGACCATGGTATAATCCTGGATTATGTGAATTAGCAACCCTGCATAATGGGAGATCTTTTTTTCTGACAACTTGCCACATTTATTGTTTATTATTAAAATTGTGATATTGACCTGTGACATACCTTGTATTTCCAAGTATGAATACTTCTTCTGATGTTGATCTGTGTTGTTGTTTTTATTCAGAATTCTGAACAGTTTGCTAAAATTATTTCTTGATGTGTATTATAGGACTGGGTTTTTAAAAAAACATATTTCTGGGAATCCTATGAATCTTAAGTTATATATAAACATCTTGTGTTTTCAGTTGCTTTGTTTACGTATGTAAATTATATGCTCTTTTAATATTTTCTCCTTTGATTTTGTTATTTCAAATTTTTCTCACTTCTGTATATTTTTCTGCTTTAAATATTTCTATTTTTTTCTTACCAAGCCTTTACTTCTTTGAGGGAATGTTTGTCATATACTCAAAGTTTTATATTCTACCATTTGTTTCATTTTTTTGCTCTGATAACTTATTTCCTAATTCATATCTGATAAATTCATATCATACCATCTTAATATCATTGTTCAACAATTTATTTTACTTTTGAATCATCATGATGTTTCTTTTTGTTGTTCCACGATTTCTGAGGGTGCTACAAATTTCTTTTTTTGTTCTTGGAATTCTGTTTAATTTCCTTTCATTGCATATTTGTCCATAGTTGTCTGGACTCTCTGATTTTTTTTAACTCATTCTTCAGTCTTTGTGAGCTTCTCTACTGAATTTTCTGCTTGGGATAGGTTTTGGACTAGGTTTTTATTTTGATTTTTTTTCTCTTGGCCTGTCAGTCTTTAAATCATTCTCTTATAATACTCTTAACTTGTTTCCTGTTTCCATTACCATCGCCAAACTTCTCCTTTAACTACTAAATAGACATTAGTGGGTGGTAGCCATCTACTACCATACATCAGGGGTTGTCAGGGTCTGACCTAGGTTTTTGACTAGAGTAAATGATGAGAGGAGAGGAGAAGAAATATCCAAGGTACATTTTCAAACCCATTTCCCTTGGACAGAAGCTCTTCCCATTCTATCCTAAGGCTCCAAACTCTGATCCATACTATTTGTGTCTTTCACTCACTCCTTTCTAGTTGCTATTCATTCTCTCTCTCTCTCTCTCTCTCTCTCTCTCTCTCTCTCTCTCTCTCTCTCTCTCTGTGTGTGTGTGTGTGTGTGTATATACAGAATCTGTATTTTCCTTATCACTGGGTTGCGAGTGTGTGAGTGCAGCCCGAGTCACCATTATGGGGGATAGAGAAAACCAGGCAAGATTCATCAGGTCCAGAATTCTATCCATTCTACCATCAAGCTGCGAGCTGACACCCAGGTTTCAGTCTGTTTACTCTTGATTAGGTGTAACATGTTCTGTATTGAAACTATTATGAGTCATAATTATAATTTTGTAAACCTTACAAAGTGACCCAGAGCACCCATTTCCTTTTCTCTGTCTTTTCTACATGTTTTACATGATCCAGAGAAGCAAATAATGAGTACATATCTGATGGAGTTTTGATTCTTTGTTAAAAGAATACTGGTAGCTAAAGAGGAATATCAATTTAATCCATGTTGACCCATGTAAAGTCAATCCATGACAATAAAGATTCATTAACCATCTACAATCTGTAAGGCACTTTGCTGGATTCTAGCCATAGGAAGGTAAAAGTTGAGTCATCTGAAGGTAATTGTATAGCAATAATCTTCCACTAAAGTCATCACTAAATAAATACCTTATTGATTACTATCGTTGTTCAGTTGTTCAGTCATGTCTGATTCTGCATGATGTCATGGACATTGTCAATGGATTGGCAAAGATACTGGGATGATTCACCATTTCCTTCTCCAGTGTGTCCCCATTTTAAAGATTTGGGACTGAAACAAATAGGAGTTAAGCGACTTGCCTAGAATCAGACAGCTAGTAAGTGTCCAAGGCTAGATTTTATCTCAGATTGTCCTGACTCCAGGTCTGGTGCTTTACCAGCTATCTCATCTTGCTGCCATTATTGATTACTAGGGCAATGATTTTCAAATTACATGCATATGGAGTGAAAGTGCCAGCAGGCCTTACCAATTTTGGAAAGGTTTCATGAATAGGTTGGTCGATGGACTGCATATATGTAACTTCAAGACCCATCTAGGTAGTTTCAAAGAAACTTATTATTAAAAAATTAGGCATGAACTGTCAAATTTGCTTATCCAAAGCAATTCTTTTTGCTGATCCCTAGTAACTAACCTATGGAACAATTGGATTTTGTGTCCTAAGGAAATACCTCTGATACTGAAATAGATCTGTGACATAAATGTTAAGGCTATTCTCCCCAATGATATCTGTTCAACTTTGCCCATCCTAGGTTACTCTTGTCCACATCCTCCTGCAAATTCACTATAGGCAGCCCACTGAAAATCTAAAAGAAGATGCCATATTGAAGAAATCAGGAAGTTGCAAGCAAGAAAGTTACAAGTCTATATTCTTTGACAAATCATAGCATTGGGTATTAGGAACAAACATTTCTCTAGTATTAAAGTTATCTTTTTAGAGCCATTAAATCTCAAAAGTCACATGAAAGTACAAAATCCAATCTGGAGTGGAGGTTCTTAACATTAACATGTTTTTCTTTAAATATTTTGTTAACTGTATTTCAATAGGAATTGGTTGGTTTGTAATCTATGTATTTTATTTTCTGCATCTAAATGCATTATTCCAAGAAGGGGCCCAAATTTTCACTAATCAGCCAAAGGGATTCATTATACACAAAATGTTAGAAGCACCTACTCTAGAATATTATGCTGAAAATCTCATTCTAACTCATTACTCTCCTAGAGAATGGTATCCCACTTTTAGGACTGCTACTGTATTGCCATTATGAGAAAGCTGAAGAGAGGCTAAGAGCAGTCTTAGGGCTCCTAATAGAGCTTTAAAAGTGAACAAAATAAATATTTTCTATTTTTGTCATAAGTGAAAAATATATTTGTACACTGGCATCAATTAGATTTTCAGAGTCTTGTTATACAGAAATGATTACCCATCCTGAGGTGAAGGGATTGTTCCCTATTTAAAACAAAATTTCCCTGGATTGGTAGCACATTGAGTTCTTTCCAACCTCTCCCACCTTAGTCTGGCTGCATGTCAGTAATTCAGTTTTTCCAGTTCTTCTCTTCTGCTAGCCAGAGAAGTATATGTTTGGATAGGGTAGAAAGATCATTAAGGCATAGGAATACAGGGGATGGAGGTTATAAAAATGGAAGATGAAAGGATATTACAAACAAACTTTACCTACTCTATAATGTTTCCCTAGGATAGGCATTGGCTTTTGCTACCCAGAATATATGAATCTTTAACTTTCAAGATTCCTGAATTTATCACAAAATTTTGAAGTTACAGCAAAAAAATCTTAGAAACTCTGTAGGCCACATTTTCCGCAGATATTTTATTGACAAGGAAAGTGAGGTCAATAGAAGTAAAATCCGAGATCAAACATTGATTTAGTGGCTTGGCCTTAGAAATTAGTACTGTTTTTATTGCCCTATTACATGAAGAAGGTACAGTCATGCTTAGTCAATTACTTTATATTAAAAAAAACCTAAGGGAGCATTTTCCAAGTGTTTATAGACTATACAAAATTCCCTCGATCTTTCAACCTGAGCAAAGCCATTTTTACCTCCTTGTTCCTTAGTGTGTATACTAGGGGATTCAGCATGGGTGTGATCATTGTTTGGAAAATGGTTATAATCCTATCTATAACATGTTTTGAGCTTGGTCTTAGATAAATGATGAGACCAGGCACAAAGAAACAGAGGACCACAATGCAATGGGAAACACAGGTCTGGAAGGCTTTGTGTCTGCCCTCTGCTGTGCGAATCTTGAGGATAGAATGAACAATGGACACATAGGAAAGGAAAATCAGGAAGCAACATCCAGAGGCCACCACACCAATATTAACAAAGATTACCATCTCATTGACTGACGTGTTTGCACAGGCCAATTTGAGAATGGGTGGTGCATCGCAAACATAATGTTCAATCTGATTGGGGCCACAGTAGGGCAGTCGAAAGGTCAGGGCAGTTTGGGCTGCTGAGTGGATAGCACCACTGAGCCATGTGCCTCCAGCTAGAAGGGCACAGATTTTCCCCCTCATCATGGTAGCATAGTGCAGGGGATAAGTGATGGCCAGGTAGCGATCATAAGACATGACTGTGTAAAGGAAACACTCAGTGCTCCCCAGACCATGGAAGAAATAGAGCTGGGCCACACAGCTATGAAATGAGATGGCCCCACCATCTGGGGAGAGGAGACTCATGAGTATTTTGGGCACAGTAACAGTGGAGAACCACATGTCAATGAAGGAGAGGTTGGCCAGGAAATAGTACATGGGAGTGCGGAGGTGGGAATCCACTTTGATCACCAGCAGAATGAGGAGGTTCCCCACCAAAGTGAATGCATATATCACTAAGAAGATCCCAAATAGGGGTGTCCCCAATTCAGTGGCATGGGGAATCCCTGTGAGGATGAATGTAGCCATGAAGCTCTCATTTTGTCTGTCCATTTAAATAATGGGCTCCTTTCCTAAAGAAGGAAAAAATCATTCATTCAATTGAAAAGCATTTTAAACACTTACCAAGCATTGTCCTAGGCACTGGAAATAAAAACAGAAAAAATAGTTCCTAGACTCAAGAATTTTACACCATCTTGGAGAAAATAACATGTAAACCTAAAATTGCAGCTGAGGATGAGAGCTGACATTCCCTACATGTAGCTTACACAATCACCCTTCCTTTTATCTTCTACACATCCATTTTACTTATTTATTTCCCTATCAGGTTCTGAGATAACGAAGGGATTTTTTAATATTCTCTCTTAATTAAATTGTAACAACTCTCTCATTACTTAATTAGTTCTAACCTACTACCCCAGCTGAATGACATTATTTGTTAAATATACTAGAGAAATCTTTTTCCATAACTTTTTGCTTATCTAAGTACTAAGCTCCCTAATCTTCTAGACTTAAATAAGCATCAATTTATTATACATAATTTATTACCAATGCAACAAAGAATAAAACAAAGACACAAATAATTATTTAAAGTGTATGAGGTCTGAGAAAGATCATAGCCAAAGTCACTTCTGACCACCTCTGATATATCTGACTTTTCATCAGTTCAGGAAATACAAGACCATACTTCACTTCTCTCAGAATAGCAATTAAAATTTCTTATCAAGGATTCTTTTCATTTTTCTTCAAAACATAAGTTAAAATACTTCCCTTGAGAAAGAATCTCGGCCATAAAGGTAAAATACAAAAGGTAGTAATAAATAAACACTTCTCTCAATGGAAATTGAAAGCATCATTATGGTTATTCAAAATTAATGTTTGGATTTTTGAGTTCTCCCTTTTCTAGTCCTGTTAACTTTGAAAATTCCTAGGGGTCTGAGCTGGAGGAGCAGAAAAAGACAATGGTAGTTAAGAGTTGAGATTGATAAATGGTAGAAATCAGAGGTGAAAAGGGGAATGGGAAAAGGGTAGGAGCCATAGAGAGGAGAACAAAGGTACTTGTGAGCCAAAGAAAAGATCTAGAAGGTTTACCCTTCATCTTGTGTGGCAAATATGGCCCACAAAGAGAACTCTGCAGGTTTTTTCAGACACTGCATGGGGAGATTCTTAAGATGGGTGGTATTGCTGAAGACCTGAGAAAGCATTGGTAGCAGAGGAGAAATACACAGACAGGTAGAAAGGCAATAAACAAGGAGTCATCAGAGCCTAGTTAGAGGAGGAGGAGAAGGAGGAGCAGGAGAAGGAGGAGGAGGAGGAAGAGGGGAGACAGAGAGAGAGAGACAGAGAGAGAGAGAGAGAGAGAGAGAGAGAGACAGTGAGAGCGCTACTATCATTCCTCTTTATGAAGACAGAACTTTCCCGGGGGAGATTTCATGTTATGGATTGTAGATTACTAGGAATATGTATTTACATAAATTGAACTGAGTCAAAAATGCAATAGTTTCTGTTTTACGTTACTGATTATTTTACTAAAATTCTTCCATGATATTGTGAATTCCATACAAAATTAGCAATTGTAAATTCCTGTTATATTTTCCAATACCACTTAGTCTTAGATGCAAAAGTTACATACACCTATTATTAATAAAAATCTGAAATTGCAAAGCACAGAGTAAAATAGTCAGTTTGGTATGTGACATTTAAATGCTGGAGAAATTCATGAGAACAAACAGATGAGTGTCTGCAAATATAAATAAAATATTAATGGGCGAATAATCTAAACTATTCTTCTAAGACAAAGGCACTTGAGTTATGACATAGAAAAGGGATCTAGGAAATTTTGTACCATGCCCCTTAGCTTTCTCACTTCAGCATCTATGAACCTCTGATATCTCAGGAAAAATGAAGATAATAATATTTGTGCTAAGTACCTCACACTCTTGTTGTGATGAAAATGGTTCATACACATTAAAGAACTGAACCAATGTGAGAAATATGTGTATTAAATAAATAAATATTATAATTTTGGGTGCCTGAACATATCAGTTTACAATATTTTCCCATGTATAAGATGCACCCTTTTTTGAAAACTTTGGGGTCTAAAAATTGGGTGCATCTTAACAGTGGTTGTAGATTTTTTACTTACATTTCCTGCTTTTTCACACTTGTTGTCTTTGTGCTCGTTGTTTCACATTTGTTACCGGTATATTAGGTTGCCACATTCTGCCCAGAAATGGTTCAGAAAAGATTTTCATACAATGCTGAATTCAAGTTAAAATTGATCCAGTTTGCTAAAGTGAATGGAAATAGTGCTGTTGAATGTAAGTTTGGTTCTCCTCCAACTGAGAAAACAATCCGAGACTGGTTGTGGGAAGAAGAAACCCTACTGAAAATGCCATGGCAGAAGGCCATAGCAGGCAAGTCAGCAAAATGGCCTGATTTAGAGAGCAAATTGAAGATATGGATTGAAGAGCAAAGGGCAATTGGAATTCCTGTGTCCACAAAGATGGTTCAGCATGAGGCAAGAAGAATTGCTGATGAAAAAGAAGTTGCTGATTTCAAAGGAGGACACAATTGGTGCTTCGGGTTCATGAAATCAAATGGACTAAGCATGCATACACACACCAGACTTGCCCAAAAGATGCCTGAAAGCTATGAGCAGATGAATAAAATTTGAGTTCAATAACTTTATGTAATACATTTTTTTTTCAAATTTCAGGCCCCAAAATTAAAGTGTGTCTTATACATGGGGAAATGTGGTATATGATGCTTCAGATAATAAACAAATAGAAACCTTTATCCTGTCTTTGTGTAAGGAAGGCCACATGACACTTGAGTCTGATTTGGTATAACTCAAAATAAACATATTGGAGCCAAAATGCATGTTTGCACTCAGAAATCAGTTAGGTATTGTTGAGTGTGGCTTCTAAGGAGAGACTAAAAAGATTAGGAATCCATGGATGTGTGATGGCTGAAAAGAGTTAGAGCAACATCTATAAATTTATAACGCTAATAGGCTGAACATATACTTGGTTACTGCATCTTTACATATGTACTGTAGTACTCCAGATACCAAATCATCAAATTAGAAATATAAATCAAAATAATAAAATAAATCAATACTTTGAACAGTGGGTATAAATAATTTTCTCAAGTCATTTTTGTAAGAAATTAATCTTAATATGAAATATAAATGGGTTCAAAAGAAAGTTAGATCAGTTCCTGGACATTGAGAGTCGAAATACAGCTTAGAGCCCACTTAGCCCAATTTATTCATTAAACATATGAAGACACAGAGGTGAAGTGAGGTAAAGTGATTTGCCCAAGGAAATTGGGTGACAATGGCTAGAAATATCTGACTTCAATATCACTAATGCAGAAATTTATTTTGCTTAAATACATGTATTTGTATTGGAACCTTTTATTATCTTCTCCATGAACCAGGGACTGAAAGGTTAAAGGGGGAGAATTTGAAACTGAAAATAAAATAGGATTTAATTTTTTTAAAATCCTATCACATAAAGTGTAATGGGGGAAATTTTAACAAAATAATTAAAAATACAACATAAAAGAATAAAGACCTGAAAATGAGTCCTATCTCAGACACTTGCTAGCTGTGACCCTAGATGAGTCACTGTCTCTGTGCCTCAATTTCCTTATCTCTAAAGAAAATAATGACACCTTGCTCATCTGTTTTTTAGTAAGGATCACAAAATTTAAAAGCACTACATAAATCCCTCTTTCTATTATATGTGCATTGCTGAGCCTTAGGTCTGAGCTGGAAAGGATTCAATGATTACCTAGATTCCTATCCAACCCTTTTACTTTACAGCTGAGGAAACTTTGGATGAGAAAGTTAATATCACTTACCCAAGTTCATACAACAGGAAATAGAATCAAGTCTCAAAACCAAGTCTTCCGAGAACTGTGACTCCAAGTCCTTTGTTCTTTTGAATACACCACACTGAGGGGATTGAAGAATCCAGATATTCTGATTATACATGCAATGCCATTACCATAGCTCCACTGTAGCCTCTCTAGGTGGCAGGAAATTAGAATATTCTAATTTGATATCAGAGAGGATAGCTAAGCATACTGGTTCATATCATTGGAAGAGAAAGAATCCTGGGTGGGAAACTTCATGGACATAATAATGTATAGCAGTTCTCCCATTTTTATTGTCCAATATCTTTCTGATTCCTGTTCTAGGAAAAAACCCATACTTTGTCCTCTCCTGGGATTCCCTTGCTTCCTTAAGCTGGTTCTTAGAGGAATATAATGAGAAAATCTTAGAAGAAAATTAAACACAAAGTTTTCAACAATGTGACAGAGCATAGCAATAGCAATTAAGGTCAGGCCAGAGCAACAGACCGAGACAAATGCTGTCCTTCTTTTTACAGTGCCATGACCCAAGCCCCATGCTGAGTTAAGTTTGTAAAACCCCAAAATAAATGATTGAAGCTACCAGGCCCAGTATTGTATGGGTGAAGTGCAGTTCCATATCTCTACTTGAGTATAAATGAATGTGGGTTGTAGCAGTATGTAATTCCAGAAGTCTAGAATAAAGAATTTGACAGATGGGGAGAAATGAAAGCAGCTTTGGGCTAAGGGAAAAGTTTTAATAATCATAATGGAAACAAAATTGTAATAAGTATCATTTTTCTGGAATTCTAATTTTAACCCTCAATGAAATCGTAGTGCCAGGCACTAGATTTTAAGTATGTGTTTGACTCTTGGATTTGCAGCAAGCAACTACAACAACAACAAACATAGATAAACAAACCCAAAAATATATAATGTAGCAAATACAAAGTTGTGGAAAGCTCAGTAAAATGGAATTGAACTCATACATAAATTTTCTCCAAAAGAAGGAATTCTTCTATTTCTCTGATTTTCCCTCTATTTTATTCAGTGGTTGATGTAGGCATCATCTAGGATTTTCCTTTGCACTCTTCTCTTTTTTCTCTATGTTCTATTCTTTCAAAATCTCATCCACTATTATGGCATCAATTCAATGTGTATGAACCCTAAATCGGTATCCTCATCCATTACCTCTCTCCTTCATTTTAACCTCCCTATAGGGCATCCCTGTCTGGGTATCTCACCACTATTTAAAACTCATGCCCAAAGCTAAACTTAATTCACCTCAAGTTGACCACCTCCCAACTTTTCCAAATTGCTCTCCATGGCTACTAATTGTGTATAGATTAAAGCCCGTATTTTGTAACATAAAATTTAAAGGTCTATTATATGATAATATGGGAAAAACACTAGTTTCAAATTAGTTTCAAAAGCACTAGTTTCAACATTGGATTCATTGTTTTAGTTTTATTTCTATTACATGATCCTAGGTCAATCGTTTCATCAATCTGCATCTTCATTTTTCCCATTTGTAAAAATAGAAATAATACTTTTAATGCATATTTCACAGGGTTATTGCCCAAAAAGTAGCTCGAAAATTTGAAACTTCCTTATAAATAATGCCTAATAATTAATAATTTAATTCATACTTTTAAATTCATTGAGGGCAGAAAGTATATCTTATTCATTTTGCATTCTCTAGAGCACTTAGCACAGAGCCTTGCCCACAGTATTTGCTCAACAAATGTCTGTTGATGAATAAGGGAGGAAGGGATGGAGGGAGAGAGGGTAAGAGGGAGTGGATGAATGACTATATCCACATAGTTTTTCCAATGAGGAAAGCATGAGTTTTCCACATCTTTTGCTACTGACCTGTTAGATGTAAACTGTGAGTCAGGAGGTACTTTTCAAAACCTAGAAAAAGATGAAAGGGGGTAATTGCTTCTTTGCAATGAAGATTCCTCCTAAGGCCAAACTCCAAAAGAATAATAATGGAAGCAACCCCACCTTACCCCCTCCCCCAGAGTATATGCGCATAAATTGCCTTTATCCCACAGGGGATGGGATTGCCTTGAACACCCTTAGGACTCAGGAGAACAAGAGGCAAAACAACTAAGATCTAAGTGTTTACACATTTCAACTACATTGGATTATTGATACTTATACATGTATATTTTATTTAGAACATGAATGTTCCTTTAAGAAAAGGCAGGTTCTATGAATAATTATCTCTGTACAATATGTACATGAAGAACTTAGGAACTTTTTTTGATAAAATATTCTTACAATATTTTAAACTAAATGATAAGCAAAAGTATGGTTCTGGTCTCTAAAAATGTTATACTTTAGTTTGATCTTCAGTCTCTTTGGTGACACCTCCCTTTTCCCCAGAAGTAATTTTTAGTCATAGTCAGAAAAGGTGCCAGTGAGGGCCAACAGGGGGCAGAGTTCTTCATTCTCACTGTTATTTCATGTTTACTGTGGAAATGAAACCTTTCCAGTCTCATCTTTTGAGTCTAGGAAATTGTTATGTATGCAACTTACTTTGAGGAGGGATGAGCATAAAGCATACAGACCTGAATTCTTCCATCTACCAAACAAGTCACTGGTTACATGGTTACAAATGAAGCAGGCACCTTGCTGCCACTAATCATTGAACTCAGATTGCAAGACAAAATGATTACAGTCACAAAATCAAAGAGTGGAAAGGAGTAGCATATATTATTTAGTCTAGTTAGGATTTGAACAGTATCCCTTCTTGCAAAATCTCTGATAGCCGATTCACCAACTTTTTCTCTCAGTCCTCCAGGGAAAAAG